>NC_086298.1:4929990-5529990 GCF_963924245.1 Chroicocephalus ridibundus | reverse complement strand
TTCCCTTAATCATATCTTGAATTAATGCAGGGCTTGTTCATTCGGAGCTCTCATTACCCTCTTAATTAACTGTGCACAGATGGAAAAAGTCGGAATTGCTTCACTCGAGTTGTTCTGCTAGTTTTAAAATGAGATGGCAGATGGAGGACAAGGCAGAAAGGGCTCAGCTCAGAGGTAGGAGACAAGTTTTCAAGCTGTCACAGAAACGTCAACAAACGCTCCATCTGTTTATGAGGTGTACCAGGCAGAGGCAGTTTTAAGTGCCATCCACAGACGTGAGTTCAAAGAACTCCAAACAATTAGCAGCAAAACGAAAGTTGCAGTTTTGGGTTGAGATTTACCAGGACATTGTCAATTCATAGCGCTGACACCGGCTCCGAGCGCAGCCAGCGCACCACTTGCGGCAGCACTCTCAGCGCGGCAGCAGCCAGGATGAGCTCAGGAGCCTCAGGGCGCGCGTTGGCTTGATAACAGCACATCTCTAAAGCTCTGCATGCAAACCTCAGAGAAAGGAGAGATGTTCCCAAAGGCCCTAAAGCAAGTAGATCCCTTGAGACTCACGAATAACCCTCGTGGAAGCAGCTCTGAGCTTGTTCCCTATGAGCATGAGCCCACCGAAAGGAAGGGTCCCTCAGCCGAGGGCCCCAAATGCAGACACAGTCTTTGTGGAGAGTCTCCTCCAGTTTCAACTTTCCAGAAGTTTTCTATAAATGAATGCAGGATCCCTGGAACAAATCACTCATCCTTTGGGAAGTACAGGCAGTCAAGTGTAACTGAAGTGATGCAGGTAAGAAAGAATAAACTCCTACCCTCTCCTTCCCTAGAACAGCCCTTCTTGAACGGCCCCAAGGGGATATTAAATTGTTATCCTGTTGGAAATAACACGTACTCGCTGATCTCAATGTGGGAGGGCACAGCACTCTTATTAGCATTTTTGAGAGGCAATGGCACGGTGTAAAATAACCATGCCAGGGCTGTATGTAGTACAGTGGCACTGGATATTTAAATAACCTAGGAAGCCTACGAGGAACACATCTGTTTCCTAATACAGAAGCCAACTTGTGTGCGCAGTGTACATCTGTATCCAGGCTTTGTTGGTTTATATATGGTTAGCGGGCATGGTTATTTGAAACTGAATTGTACCCACGTGGTTTCCACATAGTCGGAGACGCTAGAAGAAATGCACACAAAAAAAGCAGTTCTGCTCAGCTTCCTGTGATATACTTGCTAATTCCTTTTCCAGTAACTTCAGTTCTTTTTGGGCAACACCATATGTTACGATGATAGGAAGATCCAGGACCCCATCTATATACCCTCCTCTCAAAAACTAGACTTGAATTTTACTCTACTTCAGAAGTATCTGGATCTGCCTCAGGTCCAATACTTTTCATAATGTTTTATTTTATGTAATGAACAGTTTCCAGACACAAAACAAAAAGTAATCCTCTGACAAATGCTTATAAATTACATTCCCGGCAAAAGCTGCGATGGAAGTTTTTCTATTTCCTCTTGATGCGATGCATATATTTTTTATCTATATGAAATCCCAGATGCTTTTTCCTAGCTCATCTCTAGCCTCCATCATGGGTCCATACCATACAATTAAATTTGTTTAGATGCGGCTGGACATTTAGATATTTTAGACCCAATTGGAAAGGAACATACATGAATATGAAGAGCTGGATGCATTGAGCGTTACCTGCCAGTTGAGAGAGAAGAGCAGAAGACCAGGGTGCCTCCTCCTGTTCATAGTCTCTGTCAAAATTTGCTCTGCAGTTTTAGGCACAATTCTACATTGCCTGTGTGTCTGCACCTACAGCAACATTTTGGTTAGACCGAAAAGTGTCTTTTGGAGACCAAGTCTCCCTCTTTGCTACACTTCAGCTCAGGTGGTGAAGCAGGCTTGGTGCGCATGAACTCAACTATTTTTGGATGAGGCACACTCCTAACGACCTCTGAGCGCTAATTATCAGTCAGGATTTGGGACCAGACCAGAGATAGCCTAAAGTAGTTCCCCTTAGATGCTTATAGCATGGACATTGGTCCTTCACATCAACTGTTTTGTTCTCAAAAGGTTCTGCTTTGTTCCTATAGGGCCACACCACTTGCCAAGCATAGACACCGCCTCTGCCCTGCATTGTTCAAGTCCTTCCTTGGGGGACTGACAGGACATGTTTTGTAGGTATGCTTTGAGATGGAAGGGGATATATGAAGTGTTAAATGAGATAGGATAGATGGGATGCAGCTCTAGTTTGCTGGGAAGAACCTGGGAAGCTGAGGAGGCATCTTGTGCTGCATGGCTTGGAGCCCAAGTGTTGTATCTGGTTTTACTTAGGAGATGGAGAAGGTAGAGTTAAGCCTGTGTCTGAGCTAAACCATTGAAGGGTTTCAGCAGGGTGTGAAGATGCACATGCCCAGGGGGAAACCATCACCTCAGTTTTGCCTTCAGGGCTGTTCATACACTGTGTGTTCAGGGTCCTAAACACCATCAGCCCATCAAATGATGCTCAGGCTGCAGAGCTCATGGCTGCTGGGAATGAGTATACTAAACTATAAAGTTTTGTCAGGAGCAGACCACCACAGGTGACACCAGGACACCACAGCTGCCCGCAGTTCATTGAAGAGGAACCCAGAAATGTTCGAGACCCTGGCAGAAAAAGGATGTGAAAGTGGTTTTCTTTAGACTGCCCAGGAAGCTTAAAAGGCACAAACCTCACACGGCTTTTTCTGCAGAAAAAAAGAAAAAAGGAGGAAGAAATAAAGGAGAAACTAGGATAACAGCAGAAGCTAATCTCTGTGCATGCTCTCAGTCCAACAGGAGAGTACCCTTCCCAGGGGCTTCTTATCAAAGCCTCAGCTCCCTCAAGGTCACAGATCAGGGTAATTACACTCTGATAAGCACAGTCCTTGCTCATTTGCAGTTTGATACTGTGGTTCCTCATTTTCTGCTCTGAATATTGGGACAGCATCCCTGCCCCACAGCACCTGCAATAACGTACTTCTCACAACTGGTTGCAATTCAAAAGCGTGACATGTAATTCTGGCACATACATCTGAAAAAGCACTTTAGGAATCTTTGGTTCTAAATAGGGGCATGAGATGCCAGTGTTTAGGAGTCAAATACTATCAAAGGCTTGTTGTGGACTCATTGGGTAGAAATCCTACAGTCCAGACCATGTAAGAAGCCAGTATCTGCTGTAATAGTCCTTTCTGGTATTGTCATGAAAATCCTGAAGCACCCACCGTGGAAACACCAGCAATGACTGGAAAGGGAAAGGATATGTTCATTTCTTGGGAATGCTGCAGCAAGCTGAGAGACTAATCAGTCCAGGGTACTACATCTTGGGCTGCTCGTATTTTTAGTAGCTTCCTATGTGCCTTACAAATCACTCCACAAAAGCACCTACTTCAGAGTCTGCTACATCCTCCACAGACACAGGACAGTCCCACATGAATCCCGTACCAGACAGTTCTCCTGCCTCTCGGAGCACTTGCACACAGAG
The DNA here is from genome assembly GCF_963924245.1 of Chroicocephalus ridibundus. Classification (NCBI taxonomy): domain Eukaryota; kingdom Metazoa; phylum Chordata; class Aves; order Charadriiformes; family Laridae; genus Chroicocephalus; species Chroicocephalus ridibundus. Next base: position 5,526,487 of record NC_086298.1, on the reverse strand, counting down.
GTCGAGGCAAAGGACAGGATCTCTTCCTTAGCCATTACCCATCCCCAAATTCAGCAGATGTTCCCCATAAGGATGCTCTCTGCAGAAGCCCTCTAAGAAGCTGATCCAAATGGACCTGCTCTCAGACAGGCCACCCCTCGAGTCCTTCCGCAGCCTGGCTGGGCTGGAGGTCGCTGCGAGGAAGGCTCCCTGAGGCATTGCTGGGTTATGGATTTATTTAATGGGTGAACGGAGAACAGTTTCGGTTTTGGAACATTCCCCCCCCCGCCACACACACCCCTTTACTCTTTTTCTCTTTTCTAAAACAGGTATTTAAATCATCCCAACGAATAATAAGGATGCTCGCCAACCCAATTTAAGGCAATTTCCATTTCAGTCCCAATATCATCCTCAAACATACTTTTCCCTTTATCTGTGGAATGGCCTGTTCTGCACAGCACCTTAAATAGAAAGTGCTACGCTAGCTAAATGCTGCCTTTCAACTATTACAATAAATATCTGACAGTGAAGAAAATAAGAAAAGAGGCAGGCGGGGACTGATCTGCCTTGTCATATGCTAGCGACTTGGCACTGAAAGCTTTGTCAGTCCATTAGCTGCTGTTAATTTCCTTGTTCTTCATGGCAAAGGTGGCCATAATTGGTGGAGCTGCTGGAAATATCACATAAATGGGGTGATTCACACTCAGAACTGTCACTGTAATAAAATCCCATTTAGAAAATGTCCCCTTCACCCAAGTTAGAAAAAAGCAAGCTTCAGAGCCTGCCCTCCCCCTGTTTTCTCTTGTAGGAATGCGTGACCCATCAGCATCAGACAGGAGCACAGACCTGTCCATCTCTGAAGACTGGTCATAATTTGAAAGGGACATCAAGTCTGATGGCCTGTAATCAGTTCAGACACAACAGCTTTTCTTTTTATTGGGACTTTTCAGACTGGACAGAAGCCAAGGAAACAGAGACAAATATAAAATGAGCATAAAATTCTTGCCATTACCAGTATCATTAGTGTGTGTGTGCTTGAAGTGATAGATGTGAAAAGAAATAAGCAGAGCTGACTTGGGGAGACGTAGCCCAGCAGGAGCCAGGTCGTTTTACTCAGCAGTGCCTGCTCTTGCTCAGACCGCAGGGCTAGACTGTAAACCCCATCTTTTCACTTGTGAGATGGAAAGAGGTGAGGCGACACCTTGAGTGAAGTGGGGTACAGCCCTTTTAAACATATGGAAAGCTCTAACAAAGTCTGAGAAGGAGCGATTTTAATTTTCAGTATAGTCCAAAATTCATATGGAAAAAAAAATCCTAATTATTTGCTTTTGGACAAATCTTAGATCTGTTTAGACATCACCATAGATGCCAGCTAGTTTTGTTGAAGCTACCAGAGTTTGCAAAGCAGTTGGATTTCCTTCAGAAAGTTTAAAGTGAGATCTCTGCCATATTTGAATCCTGTTGAGAAAGCGTAGAAGAAACACAGGGATGGGATCTCCCCTGGGATAACAGGCAATACTATATTCATTTCCCAAAGCTTTGAAACTACCTATGCTATGTTATGCTTGAGGATTGCCTCCTCTGAATTTCTGCCCAGAGCTTTAGCCCCAAGAGCAAAGCATCTACTAACTTTGCTGTTAAAACAGTCCATAGCAAATTTAGATTTGAAAGGTTTGGTTTGAGTATGGAGCTCAAATTCAGTTGGGAAGGTAACAACTGGGGCAGGAGGTACTCCCAGGAACTCCTCCATACGTACAACCCCAATTCTGAATAAAAACAAATTTGAAGTGGGATATCCATCCCTTCTGGTTTGCCCTGAGTATCTTGGCCACTGGGCAGAAATATGTAGCTGGTTGGTTTGTAGCTCATTTAACATGCAGATGATCAACTCACAAGACCTACCATTCATTAATAAATTTCCAATAACCAGAAGGAACAAGAAGCATCGGTATCTCCAAATATTTTTACCAGATTGAGTAGAAGACTTCAGCATGCCAGAAGGATTAATCCTAAACTGACACCAAGCATGTGGGTGGAGGAACAGGTACACGCCCAGCTTCTGACCTCACGTTTGCCCAATTTTGCCCAGAAGCACAGTACAGAAAACACCAGCAAATCAGGGTATATGCTGCTGTGAGTTACCTGAGCATGACTCCAGTCCTTCTTAAAAGGATAACAAGGAGGATTTGTGGTCAAGGGTTTGGTGTTTCCCCATCTGACTGGGCTGGTTAGGTAAGGCTTGTCATTGAAAGGGCTGGATTTGGAGTGTTTTGCAGCTGTGCTTCCTAAAATATTTACTCAATGTCCACTGGAGCAGTTTGCAAAGCCATCAGCAATCACTCTAATCTTCCTGAGCAGCCCGAGTGAGCAGCGAAATGAAAGACTTCAGTAAAGTCTTCAAATAGCTGGTGAGATTAATCTTGTCAAGTGTAAACACTTCTTGAATTGGCAGTGGGTTGGGTGGGGAATATGAGGCTGATCTCCTTTTTTGACAGACCCACAATAGACAGTTTTCACAATTATCACAGAAGAATAGAAGGACACTGTCTGGATGATGTGGTAGGAAAACCTGTAATGTTAGGGAGAAACCTGACCTGCAGAGCTGCGATGTTAGGAGGTGCAGTGTGTTTTTAGCTCTCCACTCAAGCAGACTTTACTTCAGCAGTGAAAAGCTTTCCTGGAAAACAGAGCACGCAGGGTAAGGTCTCTGATCTCAAAAAGGCTTCCACCTCCCTCTCAGCAAGGGGGTTTTGTGGGGGATATATATGGACAATCATGTTTTCTTAGTTGCAGCAGAAGACAATTGATGAGCAACGTCCTGCCCTTTGCCAACACAAGTCCAACCAAGAAAAAAATCCAATAACCTTTCAAAGTGTGCTCCATTTAACCCTTTAATGAGGCCAGTCCTGTCACAGCCTTTCCCACCTCCCAAGAGCCTGGGTCTCATCTCCAAGCCAGGAGCAGGACTAATTACTAACAGTGCCAGGTCCAGAGAGATGAATATCTTCAAGACTCAAGACAAGCACCTCAGTTCCGCTTAGCACTTAGCACACACAACCAGACCTCACTGACTTCAACAGACCTGAAGCACGCATGATGAGTTAAGGATGTGCAGAAGTGCTTTGCCGCCCAGTAGTATTGTGGTCAAGGGAATATCATATGACCCAAAATACTCCATAAACCTGATGCTTGGGGGCCTCCCTCCTCCCCTTGCAGCTTAGTAGGACACAGTAAATTAAGAGAGTCTGAGTGACACAGAGGAACACAAAGCACTCCAGTGAATCACTCCAGCAGCCCATGCCTCTCAGCATTGCCTGCACCGGATAAATAAGTACCTCAGCATCTCTCATAAACAATATCCTGAATTGGGGCTTTAAGCACAGCCCTAACAGTTGGTGCCAACTATTGTGATAGCAGGAACGAGCCAAGAAAAGCAGGAATCTGGCTTGAAACCAAGCACAGGTTCTGAAGATTAAGATATTTTAGCTAATGAGGAGGTGTAGCAGAGAGAACAAGAGACAGATACAGAAGCAGTAGAGGAGAAAAAAGGCTGGCAGTCTTCACAGGAACTCACAATGGGGGCAAACCATGGTAGAGTTATTGTGTTCTATTGTAAACGGCCACAGCAGGACCAGGTAGCAAAGGAAAAGCTGCCCTTTGTAGCATCATTGACCTCCCTTCGTGAAACATCCTCCTCTCTGCCAAGGTGCCTGTGGCTGTAACACTGGAGTCCATTTGTGTACCCTTTGCGAATCGCTATGCCTTTACGATGACCCGAGTCACATAAGAAGTTTCGCACTAAGAAGAATCCCATTTCTCTCCAGGATGAGATGACATCATGAAACACAATTGGGTCCCACATCTCTGTGTCAGTAGTGCTGCAACTTCTTTTTTTTTTTTTTTTTTAATTGTTCTAAAGTATTTATCACCTTATTGCACCCTCCTCCTTTGCAAGAGGTAATTATCATCAGAAGCAATCGCACTGCAGTGTCACCGATAGCCTGTACTACTGCCGACGCTCTTAACAGTACACACAAAACCAATTCCCCAAACACTTAGTACTTGAACCATCCTTATCCAAAGGTGTTTTCTCCTTTTGACAATCTTCAAAGATAAGATATAACCTCTGAGATTTATTCACACAGATGCCCCCCCACCCCCCCCATTTTAAAAGTTAATTGCTATTCAGGGCTACTGGAAAGTACCAGATTAAGAGGAGAGTGATGGATGATGCACCATGAAACAGGTAACAGCATAAAACCTTTATGCCCCCTGCTCCCCCCCCCCAACCCCCAGCACAGTATGCAATAATCCACAGCAGGTCTTTAAGTAGTTTGAGTTTTCTACTGGCTCTCACTGCTTTTTACAGTATTTCTGCAACAGAAGACAAGCATGGCTTCAGGGTCCAGGTAAGTAGAAGGAACATAATTTTATAGAGCAATTGAAGTTGGAAGGACCTCTGTAGGTCACCTGGCACAACCCCTGACTCAAAGCAAGGACAACTTCAAAGTTACATTAGATAAGCTGATAATAGTGATTATTTAGGACTCCTGTGGTCTGTCTGTACAACGACAGCCCAGGCTGGCTTGCTTTATCCCGCCTTTAGCCTTGCTCAAGCCAGACCACCTCTTTATCCCAGAGGTCTACATCTTCTCTCTAAGCCAAAGACACTCAACTCCAAAAGGGCACCATTTATTACATTTCCTAAAGGACTCTTAAGTTTAGGCAATACTTTCAGAGCAGCAGCAAAAAAAAAAAGGCAACAAAGGGAGGAAGAACCTCTCAACCAAAGCCAGCAGGCAGACCCAGACTAGAACCAAGTCTTCATAAAACTCCTCCCAGTTTGCCACCAGCTGAGCACCCATCCTTCTCTCCCAGCAACACCCAACTCCATATAAACACCAATAACCCATCACAGACAGTCTTTCCAGTGACCAGCAAGCTTTCCAGACTAACAGAGACTATAATTGCACTTTACCTGGTTGTTGCTTTTGGCCTCCACCAGCTCAGGGCAGACTGGAACCAGGCGCTCCCAGGTGAGAAGGTCTGCAGCCACCTCCAGCCAACTGCAAGGCTCCCCTTTAGAGCTGGCAGGGCTTGGTGCCTCCCCCTTTATAGGGAAGAGGCTAATCTAATTAGCACCTGAAAACAGCAGAAATGAGGTCACTTGCTTCCTGTGTAAAGCTTAATTTTGGATAATTTATTTTTACATTTTCTAATTGAATGAATATTAATTAACTGGAGTTTAATGCAGAAGATGAAGACATTAAGCTCTCATTAACAAACACTGAATCCTATTCATCCCCAAACACTTCACATCTGCAGCATTAAGTTATCAAAGAAAAAAAAATCTGTTATGATTTATGTCGTTTTCCGGTGGAAAAAGGGAGGCAATGAATCTGCTTTATCAGCTAATTATCTGCAGGGTGACACATGGCTCTGCAAGCACCCAGAGGTGGGACACGGGCTCCGGGGGGGCACTGGCATGCAAAAGCCGTGTTGGTCCCTTGCATGTAGCGGCGTCAGTGAAGCTTTGGATGACCTGGAGCACAGGGCTGGGAAGTAAAGTTGGGCAATGCATGGCATTGCATGAAACTCATTAAATGGGTATCGGGGAGATGAATATAGCGATGTTTCAGAAGCGGTGTGAGCATGGACTATCTCTGCCAAGGATAATGGACCTTACTGTGTGACCTGAGAAAAGTAAACCTTAGTTATTTGAACCCAAGGCTTTATTTGTTATGGCCTCCACCACGCGCAGGGGTTAACGTCATGGAACTGCAAGCCCCTTAATGGATCATCCATTTGTTAGACACAGGGCTCTTTCTCCTCCAGCATGAGATGGACGATGAAGGGCAGTAACTCTCTTCCCACTTGCAGAAGGTTCCCCCACCTTTTAAATCAGCTGGAGCTCATGGAGGGATTACGGCCAGTCCAGGCAGGGTTACTGAACAGGGAAATGAGGAACGAGCCCAGGCTGTCAGCAGAGACTCCCGCAGCTCCGTCGGCAATCACCCTAGTTTCCCGTGAAGGGAGATGTGTCAGATTTTTCACTGGTTCAATTTACTTTAAATACAAACACTGGGAGATGTCACTCTGCTTCAGAAAACGGAGCATAGCCGGAATGTACTAAAAGTGTCCCAAAAAGTTATTCAGTGATTTTAAAGTGTTTCTTTCTTGTCATGTCATTTATAATTTAATTAGGGGCAGGTTGTCAAGCAATAACTATAATCTATAGATTTATGCACTGGAGAAAAAGAGCTACCTCATGCTTAAGGCAGCAGAGCTTGCTCCCCCTGAGCTTGCTGCTGGTGGAGTTGCCATCTGCTGATAGCTCCCTGGAACATCACCTGTTCCTTTAAGTATATTTATATAAATGAAACAGAACATCTTCAACACTGTTTTTTTTATTATTTTATTATTCTGTGATTTATTTCGGCAATTTTTTCCATTTCAATAGCTTTTTCATTTTTCCAATAGAAATCTTTTCTGAATGTGAAACCTGAGTTTATGTCTGAAAGTAAACGTTACACTGAAAGTGGCAACAATAATCAGCAATAAATTGTGAAAATAGCCTAGAGAAGTAAGTCTGAGAACCAAAACCAGAGGTGACAGTGGAGACATTGAAAATCTTAGAGAGAAAAAACAACTGAGATGGTGAAGTCTGCTTCATATCAACAGGAATTCAATAAGCCGGAGGAGAGGCAAGGAAAGGAAATTTAGAAATCTGGTGGAAAACAAAGCAAAGAAAGACGAGCCACGATGTCCTGCAAACATACCTCAGCTGAAGCAGAAAAGTGAGCTGTTGATAACAAATAGGAAACTAGCACCTGAACCATAACCTACTGTGACACCCAGGGACCTGAAAATGCAAAACTCCTCTGCTGCAGTCCTTTGGAGAGGATAAAACGGAGCAGTGATTTAACCAGTCTCCAGTTTTACTGGTGTGAGCGCTGGCTGTCAAAACCCAAACAGCCGAGAAAGACGAGGAATAACTCGCAGTGGGAGCAACGCGGGTGGAGCGGGGACACGGAGCTGGCTGGTGGTGGGACCGAAGCTGGCCAGATGCTAGGGCAGACTGAACAGCACCTTCTCCGTGACGGGCACACACCAGGAAAGCCAAAGGGACGTTTAGACACCAGAGCTACCTTGTACTTGAACCCAACCTAGAAGTTTTTGAAATGAAGTGAGACAGCTTAAAATAGGTTGGAAGGAAGTTCCCTCAGGCTAACTCTCACCGTTAGGAGCTTCTTCATCTGCAGCTAACTCCACTCGTGCCGCCCCTCGCACTGGGGCGAGTCCCCGCAGCGTTCGCGCGCGGCCAGCACTGCTGCCCTCACGGATGGGGCAGGTCTCTCCCCATCCAACCCGTGATGCTGCGGCAAGACGGGCAAAGGACTTTGTCCTTGCTACCCAGCCATTCCCTTTTAACAGGGCAGAACATACAGTAAACGTGAAAACCAGTTACCATCTGCTATGGGGACGGCAGAATCACACCCAGAAAACCCAAGAGTTACTGATTTCCGCAGCGGCGCAAAGGGAGAGATGACGGACAGCAACAAGGACTTTCATGGGGACATTTTAATGCATTGAAAGACTTTTTGATCTTTTTTGGAATAAAAAAGGTGAAATTTCTGAATACAAATGATTTAACATTAAAACATAAAAGGAATTAAGACTAGCATTAAACTCAGAAAAAGTTATTCCTCCTTGTTCAAAATAAAACATTCTGACCAACTGAAAACATTTTGGCTGTGACATTTCGTTGAAAGGGAACTAAAAAATGACACCCGAGGACCTCATCTGCTTCTGAATGTGTTTATTTTCCTCTACAGGGAGTTTCCCCTGAAACAGAATGCCCCGTGCCTGCCCGGCTCCCCCCTCTCTGTCTGTACTCAGCTCTGTGACATGACACAAAACAGTGGGTCTTCCCCACTTCTTACAGCCGTGCAGTCTGCTGGGTTTTAATGAAATAGGAATAGCCCCAAAAGAGCATCTTAGCACCGGCAATATAATCCCTGCTCCTAAAAATCACATCAAAGTGACTGCGCGTTTGGGCTTGCCATCTCCTGCCTAGATGCAAACACAGGCTATTGCTCCCGTGCTTCAGGATTTTACAGGACACCTCAAGGATGTTGCTACTGAACTGAAAGGCAATGAGGAGAATAAAATAAGGATGTTCTCTGCTCTAGCTTCGCAAAGGAAATTGTACGACTCAAGGACTCACAGAAGACGAGCTGCTAATAAAAAAGGCCTGCTAGAAAAAGCCAACTAAAATCCCATAGTTAAATGGACAATTTACCACCTACAAAGCTACCAGCTTGCTCTGGACTTCTGGTGATAAATGTGCAGGCTTATGATAAGAGATACATGTTTGTAGTCTTCATGAGATAGGAGATCCTCCAAGAGCCAGTATCAGCTAAACCCGTACTTCTGGAGACGACAGAAGCGTGGTGTAGAGCGCAGTCAGCAAAGGAGCCACCAAATCCCTCAGGATGGGTGAGCAGACTGGAAAGAGACAAAAATAAGTTTGCTGTGTGCAAGCCAAGGATGTGCAGCTCTGCCCTGGTGATGGGTACGGAGCGGCGCACCACTGCTTGGTCAGAGCAGCTTGAGCTGTGCGGGGGGTGAGACTGGGGCTGCGGGGGAATCAAACAGCAGACTCAGACAGCGAAATGAGATCGTGGCTTAGTATTCCTGCGTGCTCTGGAATGGTTTGCACCACTACAGACGAGTGCAAGGCCGGGGCGGGACATTTGCTCTCTGAATTGGTGGTTGTATGTCCTGCTGGGGTAAAAGACCACGGGATCTGCTGGGCAGCTAAGCACCTGAGCCACCAGGCTTGTGGTTTCTGCAGGTAAGTCAGAAGAAATTTTCAGAAATGGCTGACGGAAACCAAACTCCCGCTGTGTCGTAGAGGCTAACGGATGTTCACCCCAGCGAGCTCACAGCAGGGCTGGCGTCAGCCTTCAGGGCATGTTTTAGAGGAGGAGAAAGAGCAGGAACGCTCCCTGGAAGGGGGAGAAATAACGAGGGTTGGAAGGAGTTTAACAAGGCCTGTGAAAGGAGAATTGAGGGGTCGGGAGGAGTCACACGGCCAGAGCAGAATCCTTGTCTTTCTCTATGGGATCAGGGAGGGGAGTTGTAACAAAGGAGGGTTTTGCTGGGTGCGGATCCCTGTGGCCCTCCCTGTTACTCCTGTCCAACCTTCCCTTTGCCTACGGCAGCCGAGGGTAGGTTAGATGGCATGGCAGAGGGTGGACCTACATTACAGAAAATAGTGGCCAGTATTTCTGCAAGAAGGAGGATATTTTTGCCCCCCTGGGAGATGGAAAGCAGCTTTGTGGTTGGCGAAGGCCTGGAAGAAGCCCAGTTGCTACGCGTGAAGTGCTCTTTCACGGGCAAAAGGCATTTTCAAAAGAGGTGAAACCTGCTGTAAGTGTGGTAGTGATTGCACACCATGAGGAACAAAACCAGAGATACCTGGCGGATGTTTCTTGAGGTGACCAGGGTATGAACACAGGGCAATGATAACATAGAAGCTGAAGGATGTGAGCATATGACACAGTACCTGGTGTCAGTGCTGCACCAAGCGTGGAATTATTGTAAGAGAAGGAAGGAGAGTTCTTTTACGGAGAGTATAATTCTAGGTGATTTTTTTTTTCCCCTTCTGTTTTTTTTAAAGACAATTCCAACATGTGATTTTTTGAAAATAGAGTTAAATAAAGCACTTCTGCAGCTGAGTTTTCAAAAGATGAAAAGCATTTCTGAAAATCAAAATTCAATTCAAAAGACAGAGCGAAACGCGGTTTTGTGTTTTCACACTAAACATTTTTTAGCAGAAGGGGGGAGAGTGTTGAAAAATTTCCAAACATCTCTGCCAATAAAATGAAATATTAAAAAAAAAGAATTAATGACACATCTGTTAATCATGACACCTTGAATGTTTTCTTATCTCATTTTGGTTTTATGTTACATCTCTTTTCCTGCAAATTTAATCTGCTTTTTCTGCCTACGTTGTAAACTCTTCACAGCAGGGACTGTTTTCTTATAATGCATTTGTCCAGCACCTCACATGTTGTGAACACTAATGCGATGTGAATAATATATGGTACTCCTCTCTTGAGCGAAAGATAAAACTCAGAAGCAAAAGCAGATGATGATGGCTTTGTGACAGTGAAACACAAATTCAAGACAAACCTCACTGCAGCATGAGGTCTCCATTGTGGCTCATGAAAGTAAACGCCAAATGGTCTTACTGTAACATAGATGGTCTCTAAATCATTTCAGGCTATGCAATTGCTACACATAATGCTCCTAAAAAAACCCCAGATGAAACCCTTCTCCATCTAAAAGTGTACAGCAAAGTTTTATTTGAGTTATCTCCTGCCAAGAATAGCAGAGAGCAGCCTGGATGCAACATCTGCTCACGTAGAGTGAGAGCCAAAAAACATCTGGCAACGGTAGCTCACACCCCCGCCTGCCTTACCTATGCTAATTTTCTACAAAGGTGGGAAGAACATGGCTTTTATAGTAATGCCTCAGTGGCTGGAAATAAAGGGCGAGAGAGTATTTTCTCTAAGGCACCGCATTCTGAAGAAACCCATGGCTTTCAGGGAAGACTTCACCCACGTGGGTTTTTCTCTGTTACTGTCTCACAGCTTACACCCATCTCCTTGTGTCTTGTCCGCTTGTCTTCATGGTTGCTCCTGCATGAAGTCTCCTCCATCATCACCATCAAGTCTGGGTCCCAACAGCACTGTCATCACGTAAGAGAGCAAAATGCCTTCACGTATCAGAAGAGCTATTGCTTCTCTTCCTCTGACTAGAAAGCAGTCTTGCTTCTGTTCCTACTACACATCTTGCTTTCCGGCTTATCGCTTCATGTTTAAAGGGGAACGCAGGCAAGGCAGACTCAAAACTGTTGTAGAAGACTTTGCTGCAAAAAGCAGTAACAACTGTAGACACGATAGAATTTTTAACAAAAGGTGGAGGAGGAAACAGGTCTCCTAATGCAGCAGTTAGACTATCATTTAGCAAGGATAAATGAGTCCAAGATACCTTAAATTTGTCCTGTGGTCTAATTCTGGAAGAAAACAGATGACAACCATTCTAGAATCGGTGTTTGGAAATATACAACAAAAGGAAAAAGCTTTATTAACACTGGAAATGTACTCTTAGCTTGGATTTCCTTTTCAACACCCAGCTTGTTCATCTCACAGCTCAATGAACTGTTAACATCACATATTTCTTCTGTTCCAGCAGCAAGTCCAGTTACTTCGGTTTCCTCTAACTGCAGACAGATGAGATTCAGCCTTCCCAGGGAGAGGGGGAGGGCGATACCGAGCGGGAGGAAGGGGATGAGAGACACCAGCTCTCCGTAGACAGCCAGAGACATCGGCCAGTTGCGCCGGCCTGACTGAGGTTTTGTTGAGCTGAATGCTGCAGCTTTTCTATTCTTTGTGCATAACGTGCATCTGACTTTCTGCATTAATGTGTTTTTAAACTCAGCCAATCCCTTAGCATTCAACGAGGTTGAAGAGCGCTGCATAAATAGCTAAATAGTGGAATACTGCTATGTGTTTCCTATTCTGAACCAGACGTATTCCCCTGTCCTTTAACAGCCCAATCCGGTCTGCCCTTCCAAAGACAAAGACCAGGAAACGTCCTTGTCCAGTTGCGCTTAAGTACAATGGGCAGCCACTTTTCATAATACAGATGTCAGACTCCCCACGTTAAAATGAAGTCAATATTCTGTAAACAAACAATAAGTTACAGCTGTAAATAAAAAGTTCTCAGTTTAAGTAAAGGAAAGATGCAAGGGCAGACAGTGGCATTGCCTGTCTTTCCAAATGATTTTATTTTGCTTTTACCCCCCGTCCTTTTCTCCAGTGTATGTATTTAAGCAATGAGACCATGGAGAAATTAGGTGACTCACCCACATAGTCAGGTAGAGTAAGAAGAGCAAGGCAGGTGTCCTGAAGCCGTGTCCCTCCTTCATATCCACCCGTTGTCTGGGATGGTTCCGATAGCACCAGACCTGGTGGAAACCTGTTTAGGTTCAGGGATGCCAGTTGTGGGTTCAGTCTCTGGCCTCATTTCTTAGGCAGAACGAAAATCTGAAGGGCAGAGAAAGAGAGAAAGGAGAGAAAGGAAGAAGAGTTTGGGCTCCCTCCTTCCTGCCATAATGTAGATTTTTCAGTACACGCTTTAATCAGTTTAACAGGAGATGCTTGCTGGACACAAATGTGTGATAAATATGCAATATTTGAGCTGACCTTGAAAGGTTTTCACAGGTGAAGCCTGCCTCTGGCTCTAATCCTTTCTTCTAACCCTCCCCGAGATTTCCTGTCAAAACTCTTGTCTTGTGCACCTTAATCTGGTAGTGTTATGTATGTGAAAATATGAACGAACTTTTATTTTCAAATGACAGCTTCGGTCATGACCCACTGAACTTTCTTCTCATTGCCAACCCTGTCTGCCTTTTACTTTCACAGACCAGTCCCATGGTTTTTATGTCACTAAGCTGGGAAAGAGGTGGCTAATCTTCTATTTTTGATCACCGCATTGAAAGGAAATGCTGCTAACATCCTACCTCTCTGTTACAGTGACATTTGACTGCAGTTTCATGCAGAAGATGGAATTCGGCATCATGTGGGAATTGCAAAAGATAATATTTTTTTCTAAACATTAGTTCCTCACACATTTCCCCCAGGAAGAGAGAGAAAGAGACACTTAGCATTCAGGAGTGAAAAAAGGTGAAATCTAATGAATTCTTTTTCCTCTCGGGGATTAGAGAGCAGTTCAACATTTCTGATTAAGGACAAGAGAAAGACGGCCGTGTGTGGTGCCGGAGCCGTTTGTGCTCTCCCTCTAATGCAGAAGGTATTCGACACGCTGGAGGATAATCAAGAGAATAACAACACTACCAGCAGGCAAGAGTTTTGGACTTGTCATCTTACTTGGCTACATGCGGTTAGGTCTCAGTAAAGATGACTTGCTAAAAATCTAACTAACGTTATCAAGGCTCATTGGGTTTCACTAAGCTCCTACCTCTGTAATCACCATTTACCAAATTAGAACAGGGGGAAAATGAGCCACTTCATCTCTGTGTCACATAATGAACTTTTTTTGTGTGTACCAGAGAGGGTGATTGCCGCTAGGTATAATTATTATAATAAAGATCAGTAAAAACTCAAGTTAAAAAGGAATTGGAGTTATTGAGCCCACCAGCGCGATTCAAATGGAACCGGTCCCCGTATCTCGCACAGATAAATTCAATCCACTGATCTCAACCCCTGTAACAGCCCATGAAAACCAAAGCAATGATCCTGTCCAATGTTTGCTCATCTGTCTAATGTAATTCAGATTATTGATTCTATTTGATGTGAAATCCACTGATTTTACTCAATGTAATCAAATCAATTAATCCCATCAACTCCACTCCAATCCATGAGTACAATCTAGTACATCTGACAGTGATCAGCCAGCAGACAGGGAACGAGGCAGGCATAAAGATGAATAATAAAAATCAATAGTTTTATAAATAACGTCTACACTGCACTAGGTGTTTTGCAAACAACTGTAAAAAGCAAGGAGGTTGATATTCAGGCCATACACATTTTGCAGATACTCCCAAATCAGTAGAATTAGACTGATTTGTACCACTATAATGTTGGCTGGTGGTGCCTATACCCACGGTTTTGGGATATGCGCGGTTAGGGTCTCTCCAAAGAAGAGAAGAGAAGGGCCATGGCATAAACCAGTCACAATTCCATTAGAGGTCTGTTCTCTTCCTCCTTTCGGAATGTCTTTCCTTTAACTCTGCAATTAATAACATTATGTGCTAATAAAAGATCAAGAAAGTGGCAGCTGTACTCCAGCCTCTAATCCACTCAGAAGGTATTGATGCTGCTGCTCCTGGTATTCCATCTGCTTCTCTAATTTTTGTTCCATGCTGCATTGCTGGAGATATTTGAGGCTAACATCTAAGATAACCTACAGGAACACAGGAAAACAGAAACCTAGCCTTGTACAATGCAGGAGAATGGGTCAGTTTTGTGGTTATTTGCTCATTTGGACACTACTGTTGGCATTCCCTGCGAGTAAGGTCCAGATGAGAGACTCCTGACGGATAGAAAATATGGCGAGGGCTGTGTGATTCAAATTTTCTGTCACCTGTTTGTGACGCTCCATTGAGTAACCCTAGGCTTGACAGAGCTACTGTTTTCTTTCAGATCTAGGACTCCCAAGACACATTGTCCTTCAGCTCCTTCATGTGTCCTTCAGTTTTCTGTTTGCCCATGTGGACAAGCAGCCTTTTTGCTCATGTTTTTTTTAATTACGTTTTATAATAAGGTCAAGGAATTATGCATTCTGGCCTTGATGGGAAGAGTGGCTCAGCCTCATTGTTGTAAATTGTTGTGAATTAGGGTGATACCAATGCTAATTGTCTTTTCCTTGCTTCACTGACTCTTCAAATAATTGCCCTCCTTCTTGGTCAGTTTTTTCCTTGCACCTCTGAGAAATTTGCACCTCAACTCTTATCAGTCTCCTTCCACCCAACCAATGTAAAGTACATTGTGGCCACTAAATCCAATTAATCCTCCCAGCACTCCCCAGCGAATGAAATTAGTTACATTTTACAGATGGGCAGTCAGGGGTGCCGGCAGCTTTCCCAGCGATGTCTGCATTATCTCTCCTCTACTGAAAACCTGACGTGCCTCACGAATAGTTGGGTCTTCAGAAGTACTGAGCGCCTTCAGCTGCAGCGAAAGCCAGGGTGAGGAACGGACTTGGAGCACCATTGCAAAAACAAGTGTTTCGGTTACACCCAACGCCGACCTGAGTTTTGAGTAAGTAGTTCTGCCTAGTCTTGTGTGAGCGCCGGTAGGACACATCCATATCCCATCTTCAAACGCACACAAAAAACACCCACCTGCAAGGGCTAGCTCAAAAAAAAAAAAAACCAACCCCCACAAAAGATCTCATTTATCTATCACTCCAGTTTTATAATGATGTTACTCTATCATTTTCCACAGGACTGCACATCCTTTGCACGATGAGCGGAAAATGAGGTGTTGAGCTTCCATTCAAACAATTGGCTTTGCTAGTTTCAGATCCTCAATATTGGATGCAATAGCTATTTGCAAATGAGCTGAAGGATTATTTTTTTTCCCTTAAAAAATAAAAGTTAGTTCCCATGAACTGCAGACAACTTTCTCAGCTTCGATGTCTTGAGTATATTCAAGTTTGATTTTTAAAAATTCTCCCAAGCGATTAGAAGCCATTGTGGGCTAATCAACCAAGAAATTTAAACATAAAGTTTGCTGAAATCTCTCCTTAAAGTACAGCTAAAGCATATTTCACTTTTATTGCTCTGAGATATTTACGTCTATTTTAAATAGAGTCGGATTCTCTGCTGGCACAAATCAGTACACTGTTACTGGCTTTATTATGATACACAACTTGAGGGCTTGGCCCACTGTTTTATGATCTGTCTTCTTTTATAAGGATGTTCTCTATTTTGCACAAATCTTCCAGTGGATGAAAGGCATGGTAGATGGCTTAACACATCCCATGAACTACCCAGTGAGGTTTTCAGATCCCCTGGGTATGTTATTATGTTATGATTACTTTTATGTTTGCAAAGCTAAGCGAACTAAGCTCACGAACTCCAGAAAGAGGGAACCTTGGCTTTTGAGATATTTAACCTACTGGAACTTGTTTCAGTCTTACTGAATCAAGTCCGACTTCATAATGGATGAATGCTTGCAGTGTACGTAACAGCTTCCCTTGTACAGCACGCAAAAGAAAGGAAAAGGTGCTTTTGATACATTTGTGACAGCTTCACTTCAAACAAGGAATGTTCTGTGTCATCCAGTAAAATTTGTAATTCAACCACACGCTGAACCATGCTGATAGAATAATTATATGGGAGTGTTGGTGTGTGGAAATAAGGCTACTCAACCAAACTGGCAAAAGAGTTTGACTAGGCTCGTGAAAGGTGGAGAAGTGTTGATATAGTTAATGCATTTCCCACCTCATGAGCTTTATTAGCCTTAGTCAGAAGCAACGGGGGAAAAAAAAAAGGAAAAGAAAAAAAGTGGCGATGGAATGGACTAGCGAGAGTGCCTTTATGTTCTCCATCTTCCTGTGCATAGGCTCAGGAAATCACCACATCACTGTGAAGTGGTTGTGGTCTCAGCGGACGTGCTTGCAGTAATCCCCGGGTTGTCGGGAGCACCGTGGCATGCGGAGAGTTGTCAGGCTTGAAAGAGGCTTTATTTAAGTTGTTCACTCATTGCACGATACCCCACTAACCTACGAAGACTTTAGGGGACTTCGGAGCATGCATAATTTATTTGTAGCCAAAAACCAAAGAGAAGAGTAAGAGGATGGATGACAGCTCTTTCATGGAATTAGCATGGATTTGTTCAGTTGTTATTGAAACATGGCATAAATTCTTGATCTTGGCTAGACGCTTGGCTTCAGGCACACGCGATAGAGGAACACAGGACTGCACATGTTACAATCCACAAAACATTTCCTGGTATTTGGAAACTAAATCCTATAGTTCAAAAGGCCAAAAGCCACAAAAGCTTCAATTTGCCGGAGGAAGACAAGCAGACAAGACTCAGGGAATCAGCAGGCTCTTACGTTTCTGCCACAAAAGGAGGAATGAGTTATTTCTTTTGTTTCAAAAGGGGTAATTCTCATGTTTTAAGTTGAACCTGTAATTAAATATTTTGCTGGCCTGACCTTTGCTTTCCATCGCCCCAAATGGACAGTCGTTCACTGATCTGTTATTGGGAACAACATACCATTTAAAGAGCAAACAAGACAGGCAAAATGGAGCAGGGAGGTCAGGGGAGCGTGGTCACAAGCACCACCACCTTTGGCATATGGCGTGAACTTCAGTGTAAGACCTGCCTTCTGCTGGGGCACCACGCACGGAGTTTTGGCTGTCTTAATACCAATTTGTGTCGATGCAGATTCCCCAAAGCAGCAAGTGGCGGAGCTTGTGGAGAAATGACAGCGAGACAACTGGGGGTGGATTACAACTGTGAACGGCGAGGGCTTTTCATTCTTTTCATCTTGCCAGACATGCTGTCCCTATTAAAAGCTAATGTTTGAAAATCATCTGTTTCTCCTAACCTCTATTTGTATTCGGCGAATGGAGCGGGGAATGTAACTAGTGCAGTGGCTGTGAGGGATGAACTCCTACCGGCTTGGTCAGTATGAAGTCCGTGTGCTAATCGCTTACAAGCCACCCGCAATCCAATGCATTCATTTAAATAGGATTCGTTGTCCTCTCTGTTCAAGTGCTCTGCATCTCAGGCTATCTCCTTGATAATCCTTTTTAGATTAGTGTCAGAGCCCCAGATGAAATCCTTGCTCATTCTCTTGCCATGTTTACCAGGCTGATTTCCAACTCTGTTTCATATGGATTAGGCAGAGCAACTTAGTGCTCATATGTTTTTCAGTGCATCTCAGTACCTCATGAAATTACATTATAGATTCATTGTATAAATAGAAGACTGAACACAATTACAGTCCAAAAGCCCCAAAGCAAAGGACTAGAATCTGAAAGTAGATGTGACCAGATCTTGCTGTGTGCAAATATCTCATAATAAATTGGTCACACATTTGTTTATTTAATCTGTGTTTTCTAAATTTCCTTTTTTTTTTTTCACAGAAAAATAACCTTTCTTCACACTTCGGCAGAAAGACAAAGGAAGGCAGATGCCCATTGCCATAATTGCCAGGTCAAATCAAGGATGTCAGTGGTTTACCCCACTAGGAAAAACAAACTGCATAAACATTGTTTAAAGAGAACTTTCTGTTGTTTTTCAAGGTCACGGCATTTTAATCGTAGCTCTTATCACCACTTCCCTCACGGAACCATAGCAAAAATTGGGTTGAAAGGGACCTCTGGAGGTCACCTTGTCCAACGCCCAGCTCGAAGCGGGGCCAATTTTAAAGTCAGATCCATCCATAGGAAGATTAAACTGGCTGAAGTGCTGTAGGACACTGGGAGAATCGTCACTGAAGAGAGTCGCTGAGCTATTTATTGCTATTAAATAAAAAGGTTTGCAAAGGAATAATATTGGGGTCTGCGTGCTTGAGGACACAGGAGGTCACACTACCGAGGGAAAACTGGGTTTTACGTAAATCTGGACTGCGCTGACAGACCCATACTTTTAAACTACTAATTGATATTTGAAATTTCATTGCTGAAGATCATTGGGCTTCCAGTTGTTGCTAGAACGGGCCTTTCCTGTTGATGAATATAGCTCCCTGAGTGGAGATTAGCAGAGACAGCTATCATTGGGCCTGTAGGTGAATGGATTACCCTTGATTTAATAAGAAGTAACAGGCCATTATTTCTAAAGCTACAGGATGGAAAATGACATCTGGATTCTCGATGTAAACATTATTCATCATGTCGGATGCTCTGCTATCCTTGCCAGTACACCATGCTCTGACGAGGCTGTTATTTCTAGGGCAGATGCGTGGTGAGAACAGCACGGATTTATTCAGGCTTCTCTGTTGCCTCTAACCTCTCGTGTTCCTCGATACAGCTGCGTATTGGCCTGGTCAATCGGCCCAGCCAAGAGCCATCCATTGCTGGTCCTCTGGCTAGGGGTGAAGGGCCAGGTCCTCAGCTGGTGTCAGATGGCCCCAGTCCATTGGTGGCAGCGTGGCTGTGCGGATCTGCAGGCTTAGAGTTTTCACATCATATACTGGCTTCTCGTGAACAGTCTGGAGAGGCAGTCACTGCAAATCCCCGTCAAGAAATATTGGGATCAAAAGGAAAACAGGATGAGAAGAAAGGAGCTGCCAAGCTAGAGTTCAGTGTCACAGGTGCGATGAGCAAGGACTAAATGACTTTCGCTAATGCATACAAGGGGATTTCAGGTTCATGTCACAAAATCCACCTCCGTTTTTTGGAAGAAAAAAGAATTGGAAGGTACATCCATAAATCCCATCAGTGTTTGTTTACACTGAACACCCAGTGAACCTACTGTGATGAACGTTTTGAGTTATTTCTACACAGCTTGACAGCTGAGAGGCCTCAAGATGGTAGATCACAATATATGGCATTTTCAGCGCATATTTCTGACCTCACATAATGGCAAATTAAATTGGGGTAAACCCCTTCATTTCCACAGGAGACAAAAGTCTTCAGGACCTGTCTAAACTTGGGTGGTCCAAGAAATCCCAAATGAGCAACAGAACTGGTTGATTTTTCTATTCTGTCAAAAAAAGTAATCTATTAAAAATGAAATGTTACAAATAATTTTATTCTGACTTTCTTCAGTAAATGAAAGTTTGACTTAATACAATTACTTCTCCTCCTTCTTTTCTGGGTGCCAAATTGAGGAGGAATTCAGGAAAAAGAGAGCAGGAACAAAGGAAAGGAAAAGGAAAGGAAAGGGAAAGGGAAAGGGAAAGGGAAAGGGAAAGGGAAAGGGAAAGGGAAAGGGAAAGGGAAAGGAAGGAAAGGGAAGGGAAGGAAGGGAAAGGAAAGGAAAGGAAGGAAAGGAAAGGAAAGGAAAGGAAAGGAAAGGAAAGGAAAGGAAAGGAAAGGAAAGGAAAGGAAAGGAAAGGAAAGGAAAGGAAAGGAAAGGGAAAGGGAAAGGGAAAGGGAAAGGGAAGGGAAGGGAAGGGAAGGGAAGGGAAGGGAAAAGGGAAGGGAAGGGAAGGGAAGGGAAGGGAAGGGAAGGGAAGGGAAGGGAAGGGAAGGGAAGGGAAGGGAAGGGAAGGGAAAGGAAAAAGGAAAGGAAAGGAAAGGAAAGGAAAGGAAAGGAAAGGAAAGGAAAGGAAAGGAAAGGAAAGGAAAGGAAAGGAAAGGAAAGGAAAGGAAAGGAAGGGAAGGGAAGGGAAGGGAAGGGAAGGGAAGGGAAGGGAAGGGAAGGGAAGGGAAGGGAAGGGAAGGGAAGGGAAAGGGAAAGGGAAAGGGAAAGGGAAAGGGAAAGGGAAAGGGAAAGGGAAGGGAAGGGAAGGGAAGGGAAGGGAAGGGAAGGGAAGGGAAGGGAAGGGAAGGGAAGGGAAGGGAAGGGGAAGGGGAAGGGGAGGGAAGGGGAGGAAAGGAAAGGAAAGGGAAAGGACACATCAGTTGCAAAACTGGAAATTACAATGTTTTGCAAGAATTTTGCAACAGTGACTAAAAAGTTTTTGCAAAGGAAATTAACATTTTCTATGTTTCTTCAGCTGCAATTTTTCAATGGTGCAGAGAAAATTTTTGAAACTGGACCTATTATGAAATGAAATGTTGAAAAAGTTCCTGAAAGTTCTATTCCGCAGGAATATCTACTTACACACTTGCTGCTGTGACTAACCCTACCAGAACCAGTTCAGTCAGTCACTTTATTAAAACTTGGTTTGTGCTAAGCTACCTTTTTTGCATGCGGAAGGTTTATGTATTCAGGCTTTAGCGCTGGTGAGAACGGAGGTGTTGATACGAGGTCTCTCTCCATGCCTCCCTCACCGGCTCAGCAGAGGAGCAGCGTTGAGTGACTGCTTTCCTGGACGTGATTTCCCACAAGCTCTGCCGCCGAGAGTAGATCAGGAATTGCAGGTGGTTCAGAAGCCTTTTGTAGTGGTGTTTGCAGAAGGTGTGCTCTGCATATTAGACCACTGCAATCCCAGATAAAGGCCACAAATGTCTCCATTACACACAAACACCTCCTTGAACACCGAAATGCCACCAGACTGCAATCATTTGTAACAGCACAGGCTTGTTTCCACCCCCTCCCCCCCCAGTATTGCTGTCAGTGTGTAGTAATGAATTCATTGATTTTATCATTTTTTATCAAAACAGTTATTTCAGAGATAAATGTCCTTCATTTGCAGTTATTAAATCTGCCACGTCTAGAACAGCTGTTGGAATAATTGTCCAGTGTGGACAGAAAAAGAAAAAAAAATCCATGTCCTTCCCTTATCTGGGGATGTTAATTGGAGGCCAGGTGATGGGACTTGGGAACAACCCACTGAGTCGTTCTGGAGTGATGGACCATGCTGCATCCCATTTCTCCTCCTTCTGGAAGTGAGCAAATGGGGAAAGTGCCACATTTCCAAGCGAGGAGCAAAGCCAGCCCCCTCCCCAAGGGCTGCTCTTGGCTTTTCCCTTTTTAATTATCTGGGTATCAGCTTCCTCCTATCAAGGAGAACAGGCTGATGGTGGCAAGTTGTTGAATTATACATGGTGGACACAGAAATTATTTGGAAGGCAGAGCCTGTGCAGCACGACGGTGTGGCAACGGTACTTTGTGAGCTGCTCTGGAACTGATGCATCCTGGTCTTTTGCTGCCCAAAGGAGCAGCTCCCTGTATTTCTGAGCTCCACACTGCCTGTTTGTGGCCAAGACACAAAAATCAGAAAAGCTGTTGTCCTGCAAAATCACGGAAGGTCTGTTTCTCAAGAGACCTGGGCTGTCCCTTTAATGAAAGAGTCACCAGAAGCCAGCACTTTTGCCATCCTGATTCTTTACTTCTGAACCTTTTGTTCAAGCTGCGAGTCACGCTCTTCCCTTAACCCAATGTCAGCTGACTAAAAAAAACCCCCAGTTTTCATTTGAAGGCTTCCTATAAATTTCGGTGAGATTGCCAGCCAGGAGGTAATGGGTTGAAGTTGGGGCACCAGGGATGCCCCTGCTTTCATGGCACAGGGGGGCGGCAGGACATGGAGCTGCAACGCCACTTTCTGGCACTAATTCAAATCGCTTGGGACCACTGAGGCATTTAACTCCAGCTCCTGAGTTAGGACTACTGGTGGACCTTGGTCTTTCTCTGATAGCTCTGGAGACAGCCCCAAAGAAGGAAGTTCTCTCTGAACCACCCTCCAGAGTTTTTTTTCCACTTTTACCTCTCTCTCTGCGGCTATATAGGGAGCCGAGGACAGCTGGGTCCCCATTTTAGGCATCTCAGAGAGATGGGGACAATCCAGACTCTTAGACCAAGTGAAATCATGTTCCTCACTACTTTTGCTTATTCCAGTTCATCTCTTGCAAGAGCAAAGGTTACCAGATGGGCTCAGGCAGACACTAACCAACCTCAAACTGACAGTGAAATCTCACCTGACTGCAGGAGTGATTCCTGATGGTCACAGTGGTCGTCTACCTAGTCTGCAGCTGCTTTGCTATGTAATGTACGCAGGGGGCTTGGCTTGTTAGGAAAATGTTTACTGCCCTGAGGCTCAATTCATGCTTTCTAAAGTCCCTGGAAAGGTGATGTCAGAACAGTGCAACATCTCTAGCAGGAAAAGTGAAGGTGGAATAAGTTGGTGGTGAGAAAGAGCATTGGGATCACCTGTTACTCAGGAGTGTCAGAGCTGTGGTGTGGTAGGAGGATCTGTTCTGCTGGTTGCTTTAATATCCAGGGTCCTTCTTTTAGTGACAGAGTCTGAAAGGTAAGATCTTAAAACTCTCCTAAGATAAGATAATGAGCTGCAATCAAGAGCGATCTTATAGAACTGGAGAAAGAACTCTGGATCTTCCAACGGAACAAGAACATTTTGGCCATAAGGGCAGAACAGAGTGACAAAAGTCTGCTACTGACTTTAGGTTCAAATCTAGTTCACTTTGACACTGCCTTAAAAACCATGAACACGTAGGAGTCCGCGGCATTGCCAAGGGGCAGGAGTGCAGACGTAAGCTCCCTTCAGCTGGCGTGGGGGGAGCAGGAGAAAAGAGCTGCCTGAGGACTGACAGTGACATGTGCACAGTGCACGGAATGTCTCTTCTGAGCGAGACCCAGTTCCACATTGTTAACCTCTTGCTATTGTTGAACAGTTGGAAGCTGAATGCTGCAAATTAAAATTACTTCCTTGACTAGCCAGAACAATCTTTCGTCTCTTCAAGGCTCTGATCCTTTCCACCGGAGAGGCAGTGAGCTCTTTTTAATAAGGCTGGGAACATGATACAACATGGTCCCAGAGCTGACCAAATTGCTGCAGATACTCCGAAGGCTCCGTTTCCCACAACACTGCCATCTTTACACAGGGTTCGGTTTGCAGCCACTCACCCAGGGCATTTGTTCCCCTGAGCTGAAAGGATGGAAGCACTTGAAGGCTGAGAGAGGCTCTGATACGCTGACTTGTGCTTGACCTCTGCAGAGGGGTGAATATATCCCTGAACGCTGCTCATTGCTAGCCCCTCTCTGCCCTTCAAGGCCATCAAGGCATTTGTGTCTCACT
Organism: Chroicocephalus ridibundus; assembly: GCF_963924245.1. Classification (NCBI taxonomy): domain Eukaryota; kingdom Metazoa; phylum Chordata; class Aves; order Charadriiformes; family Laridae; genus Chroicocephalus; species Chroicocephalus ridibundus. The sequence goes on along the minus strand of NC_086298.1, from coordinate 5,503,309 downwards.
TCCTCACAAGTGCAACTCTCAGGCTGGAAGGCTCCTGTTCAATTTGGACCTTGTCTGGAGCTGGACCACATCCATTACAGACCTGCGGTCAGGCCGTGGTACAGGCTGCTCTCGCTGCAGATGGAAATGGCTGTGAAGACGGCTGCCAAGCCTGCTGCCGAAATGAAGAGATTATTGAAAATGGAACAGCAGTCTTGTACCTAAAGGGCTGAACGTGTGCACGTGAGATGAGTCTGAGCCCAGACCCATCAGTGAGGAACAGCAGGAATACGAGATAGGAGCAGAAGACCATAACTAGCATCCTCAGTTGCCTTGGCTTTGTCAGAAAGGAGCAGACACCCTCAATGCACCTGTAAGCCATGGACTTTTCAGAGGGAGAGGAATCTTTCCAAGATGAGGATTCACGCCAAATACTGTGCAAAGAAAGAGGGACAAGCAGAACCAGCAAAGTGAAAATGTGGATTGAGCTTCATTTCTCTGTGGTTCCCTTCATGCTGGCCAACCTTTACAGTTTCTTCCTGTTACACCTCAGAAATGTATTGCAGGGACCACGTCTAGGGAAGACCTGATCCTGCTCCACTGATGGAGCACAGCTAGTGTTTCCAGGGAGGTGAGCGAAAAGACAGCCCAGCGGGAAGGGTCTGGGAGTATCAGACTTGGGGTCTTTAGGCAGCTTATGGCCTCTCTTATGTTTTTAGTAAAACCTCATCTTTGTGGTACCCGTTTTCCTTCTACCTTCCATCTGTCCTGTCTCATTTGCTCACCAGTCCCAGACTGTCCCTTGCTGTGTGCCTTGCATTGCTTTGCCTGGATCTCAGCCATGGCCAAGGCTTGGACATCCTTTGGTATTTGTCCGGGAGAGCTTCACTCTCCCAAGACTGCTTCCCCCACTACATGGCTTCTGTGTGAAATACGTGGCCAGAGACGAAAAACTGTAGGCTTCTCTCCAAACAAGTGTCCGTGTGAAGACAGCAAGGCTGATGTTACCATTTGGCTTAGTATCAGCGCATCATTCCCAGGTCACTGCACCTCTCAAAGATAAAAGATTGCTTCTGAAAGCTAATTAAGTCCCTCCTCCAGCTAAACTGTAGGCCATGCTTGCAGGCTGGCGGTCACGCCACCGACAGCCCCATGTAGCAACAAGCACAGACCCCTGCCCCCTTCCAAATCATCCTCATTCCTCATTCCTCTTGTAGCAATGAAATCAGGATCCGACATCACGGGATAACATCCCCCTGATGACGCTCAGAGCTGATACCAAGGTATGCAGGAATTGTAATGCACATCTACACACGCAACAAATAAATAAATAAATGCATACTGATGCCTGTGCAAGGAAAATTCCGCATATTCATCCCTCTGTTTCCTTTATCACTTATTCTGTAACAGCTGTTTAATTAATTGCTTGAGCGATTTCCTAATACATCTTATTTACATACAAAATTACAGAATAATGGTTTGCCTTTGAGTCGAGTGAGAATTTAATGTCTGCTCGCCATGCCTCATGGAATATGGTTACTCAACAAGAAATAAAAGTTCTGGTTGGTTTTGGCGGTTTCTTTTTTTTCTTTTTCTTAAAAAAAAATAATTATTCTTTTCCTCCACAGGTTTTGTTGTTCTTTTTACAGGCATTACTGAATGATGCTAGAAAGATAGCAGCAAGGAAGGGGAGGATTCCTTTTGAAGGTGACTCAAACCCTTGAGGAAAAAAAAATAATAACAAATAATGTAACTGAACAGGATGGCTTCTACTGAAAAAGAAAAAGGCATCTAACATCAGTGGAAACAATACAACTTTATCTCTGCCGTTCAGGTTTACTCCCTGGCTGGTGGAGCTCGTCCTGGAAGAACGAGGCTGTAAGTGTCCCGCTTTGGTGGGCTTCTCACTAAAGGACGCCCCTTTTGCCCTGTGACAGAAATCTTTTCATTAGACCACAAGAGCATCAGGCAACCGTGTCGCTGCTGCTGATAAGCTTGTGTCAACTCATGTTTTTCTTTCACCAGCCCAACTGCATTCAGTCAGCAGCTGTACCCATGGACACAGACCCGTGAGCTGAAAATTCCCTCCCAGAGAAACACTGGACAAGCACATCCTCAGTTAGCGCTTTTTTTTGGATTTTCTTTACTACCCAAAGCTTAACATTCATCTCAGCTAACTTGGGGCACTTGATATGCCTAGATTAAGGAACTAATTCAGTGTGTTTTCGTGTTTAGTCAATAAAAGAGCCAGACACCCTGAGGAGGCAGCTCACCTACATCTCATTTGCCCTCTGGACATGTCACTTTCTCTTTGTTGACTACAGTGGAAATCCTGAGCCCTTACGTTTCCAACTTAGATGCCAAAAAGCGGAGTCATTTGGAGAGCCGTGGAGGCCCTCATGCTGATTAGCAGCACAGCACGTCTAACACATCTGGCCTCGGCTCTGCTCAACGCTCTGGACCATGTCTCAGGATGGCACTGCTTCCATTACGAGTCATGGGCCTGGTTATGGGTTGGCTGCACTGGAAAGTTTGTGTATCTAGACCAAATCAGGAGTTAGTTTTCATGGTGGAAAACCATCCCAAATATAGTGTTTCATAAAACACTTCCCATAAGGTGGATGCTGGAACCCAGCCCAGGATCCCAAGGCAAGAGTTGTTTTTTTGGGTCAGGTTTCTCTTGAATCCCATGCTCCGTTCCAGGCAACAGCAGGGAAAGGCAGGACTCCTGGGGCAGAGCATGGATGACTCCTGGATGACTTGGTCAAGGGGCTGTGCTTGGCATTCAGCCCTGAGAGTGCGATGCAAGTACGTATCTAAGCACCTTGCTGAATTGGGTCCTTAAATACTATAAATCACTGGCTCACACATAGGTGCCGCCATTAATCATGGCCTTACGTGATTTCCTAGAGACCCGCATTTTTGGGCTGTGGAAGTAGAAATGCCTTCTATTCACTACCAGATCTCACAGGTGAATTCTTATTGTTATTTACTCAAAGAGTCTTACGATACCTTTTTGGTTGCCAATGATTCAGTACTAGTATTTCAAAAGTTCTTGTATACACCATGGCAGTGAGATTCTTCTCACTGCTCTTAGGGCAGCTGCTATTAAACCCATATCAAGAACTATTGCACTTTTTACTAAGTGCAAAAGGGGAAAAATATTACTGTTCATTTCTGTTACTTTTTCTTTCTAACTATATTCACTTAATAAGGTATTTTCTTGCAACATAGTCTGTTATATATTCTGTGTTTTTATAAAGTATCTCCTGGGAAAAATAACCAAGGAAACACAATTTTTCGGCACCATCTCCTTTTATTAAGAATAATGAAAAGGAAACAAGAGTCATTCCAGCAGTCAAACATCCTTCTACTCTTTCTTATTGGTCTTTTTATGATAACTGGGTTTCTCAGCACATAATCTGAGCTGCCTGAATTTGTTTGTGTATTTACATTTGTCCTTTTAGTTACTATCCATGTATCAATGTAGAGACGACATATAATGGACATATAGTGCATCTAACGTCTATATCCGCACACGGGGAGAATAGAGATCTATCAAAAATACTGGACAGGATAATCTCAGCAGTGAGGTCTAGCTTCATCCCCAAATTTCAAAGCTTGAACGGTGAGTTCGATTATTTTACTTGCTCTGTATATCATTTCCCCCTGGATTCACAATATAACAAGAGCTGCTGCAGCCTGCTCTCTCTGTGGGCTACAGCAGTCAGTGCTTGGGCTATTGGAATTAATTGCACACATGTAGGAATACCTCCCAAAGGCCCACTCCTGCACCCTCTTCCGATGGATTTTGTATCTTCATTATTATAGTTACAGCACCTCCCAGGACTACTAACGGCAGGAGAAAGCAAAACAGCCCATCTTTGAATCGAGTGTGATACAGTCCCAAGCCGGAATAATACTCTTCCCCCTATGTCTGTCTCAACATGATGAAAGAATGCGTTAGCGCTCATGAAATGCCAAATGGCCAATGTGTACCACCGGCAGATCCCGCTTCAAGCCATTGGGTACCTATCTTATATTAAAGCTGTAATTTATACACTTGGCTGGTACTCAGGCTTGTTTTTAAAGCATCAGTCATTCCTGAGTAGTCATAGATAATTCAGACTGACTCTATAGGTTCTTCTGCCAGATATTGATCCTGAAGACATTAATTATCAATTACAAAAGGTTTATTTCTCGCAACATTCATGACTAAAAGATCTGCATATTTATTTTGTCTAGTGATTTATTGATGCATCATTATACATTTCATGGAAAACTGCATCATATAGATGGGAGTAGGGAGAAAAGCCTCCAAAAACTCCACTTGAATTAGAAGAGAGCACTCAGGAAGCAATAACATAGTATTTCTTTGGTTTGCCTCAAATATGAAGACTGAAAATATCTTCCAGTTCACCCACACCTTGCAGTTAAAGCACAGATCAGCACACCGGTTATAAAACCTCCAGTGCTGCAGGTGCTCCCTACCACAGTTTTCATTAATGAAAGGACTAGAGGGGACACCTGCCATACCCTGGGGCAGTCATATGCTAAGGAATGGCTTGGAAGATGCAGTGTCTTCTACAAGGAGACAGATGGAGTCATCAAACAGATCATGCCACCAAGTGATGTCCTCTTTTTCCCTGAAAAGATTCGTTCCTAATATTCCAATATTCTCTAAAAACTGTCACACTAATGATACATAAAAGTCAAAACTAATATCAGGGTTCAGGTGGAAAGATGATTTCTTATTCCTTCTTTTTCAGTATATTTACCAAACATATATCTTTTCTTGAATAAAGGCTGTTGCAATGGGTCTTAACTAGCTTGAAGACTTCTTGTAGCCAAAGGCATGACCCTTGTCTTCTTGTTTAATATAATGCAGTGACAGGGTAAAGGTTAGTATTACCCAGAAACACCACTTGCATATAAAGCTTATGCATCATGTCTTCTAGCTCAAAGTCCTCTCCACTGGACTGTACCATGTCCGCTGACTGTGCTCCTTCGCATCAACTTTTAAATATGTCGCTAAACATTTGTGGTAACAGGCCTTCAAACGATATAAGAAAAGAGAAAACAGAATTATTAAAAATCCAAATTACTGTAATATGTAGATGTAACAATCCCTCAGTGTCCATTCTTCTCATTTGCATCGTTAATTGTTGTCTGATTAAAAATCATTATGAAGCTGAAAACAAGTTAAAACAGAAAACCAAAACCTGGCATGGTAGGAGAGGTAGGACTTTATAAATCACAGTGAAAGCTTAAGCAGATTCCAATCTGCAAACCAGAAATAATTGCGCTTAATAAATAGAGAGAAATGAGGATGCCTAAACATAGACCTTATACAGTACAAAAGGTTAAAACAGAGAGATCGATAGAGGCCTGTAAACTGAGCAAGGAAAAAGATGGAAATTCCCAGTGCGCTAAACTGGCATGGAAGTCTGAGCCTTGAAGATAAGATATATTCCACTGTGCCCCTGGAGAACCTCCTGAAGCAATGAATTATCTGGGGAGGAGAGCGTCTTCTTTAATGGAAACCTGGGGGCGGCTCTTGCTCCTGCTGCTGCCAGAGACCAGCTGGTGGCTCTTTCCAGCACAGGGGGTTGCTTCAAACTTAGACCTTAAGATGGAAGTCCTCAATTGTCTCGCCACAGTCCATTAGGTGAGACAGCACAGAGCAGCTGATGGGAAGGTACTGATCTCAAATCAATATTTAGGCTTTTATGCTACACCTCGGCAGCCTTTTCTTTCACTGCCTCCCTCCGCAACATGTCAGTGCCGCCTTATGTCTTTTCCTGAGGGAACCCCAGATCTTCCTTGCTGTCTTTTGGGGGGGCTTCCACTGCTCCCAGAGGACTACCCGGCTCCTGGGACCAAGACCTTCACTAGCATATAGGACTTGTGCAACAAACCCTGCTTGATTAGTTCTGCGCTGAGCAGTGCTGGCTTATAAAAGAACAAACACAACAAAGATGTTTTCATAAACCTCTGGATGGAATGTAAATATAATTTTAGGGGACAGTATATAAGTGTAAATAGATGTGTGAAGCCACCAAAAGGTTAATAATCCCAGCACAAAAATTCTTAGACAAACTCTCCTGCAGTTGAGCTGTTAGCAAAGCTATTAAATTTAATTGCGGTATAATTACATAGCCATATACCTAGCTGATACCCAGCTATCAAGCACACACAGCGCAGGTTTAACCACACGCACACAATACATGGGGGTTTGCCTCAGGTGCTACAAGCATCCTGCAGCCAGATGTGCTTCTGCCTTCCCAGCCAGGCTTTATCTCGGTTACAAACCTGCTCCGGAATAGATGTGGAGGGTCGGTCCGGGATGCATTAGCGCAAAGAGGGTCAAGCTGCTTTGCAGAGCAAGGATGAGGGGCAAGATAAACTATATGCCTTTATAACAGCTGCGGTGGCACTATTTGCAGTGCATAAAGTCACCACACCTCTCAGTCTTTGCAGGATCAGGGCCAAAGCAAACAGCACGTTTCACCCTCCCGGACTGGCCAAATATGCCTAAATTTTCCTGGGGGAAGCTGCTGCCTCCTGAACCACTCTCTGCCCAAAGGCAATGAGCCCAGAAACGTGGCTGCGCGCATCCAGACCATGTCTCCTGAGGACAGGGTCTGCATGGCAAACGCTCCACCTGGCTTTGACCATCAGGAGGTGTTTTGTGAGGGACCTGCCCCAGGAAGAGGCGGGTGCGGGACAGTGCTGAGTGCCAACCGCTGCGGGGACATCCCCGTGAGAGCCGCAGCAGAGGATGGCAAGGACGTGGGTAAGTGGGTGCACCTTCCTGGGATGCCCAGGAGCAGCCTTAGGGCAGACCAGCAGACTGCTCTGACGTGGGCAGCAGGTACACTGAGCACACTTGATGTTTGGGTGGATAAGACCTGCACATCTAACCCACGCTGAAACCAAATCAGGCTCCCGAGATGGGGAGAGGAAACTCCTCCTTTCCTTTTATGCACTACTTTGATCTGACCTTGTGTTGCTTAGATCCAGATGAAAAGCCGGGGTCTGAAATATTTCTGACTAAGGGTATTTTCACGACATTTCCAGCCCATACAGAAGAGCCAGCAGGAAGCAGTGGAAAGTTAGTGAAGAAACATATTTTCTGTGCATGTCTCACCTAACTTTGCCGATGCTGGAAGCTTGGGGACTGTAACCGCCAGGATTTCTGGGTGCTCCTTACAGCGCAAGGGTCACACAGGGAAGGTGTTTAGTGTCTGTCCCTTGCTTTCTGGCCTTTGTCACTTGACAAGGGATCACAGCTAGATACCACTTTTAGGATGAGATAAAGAGGCTCCAACAGATCATCTGGATGACTTCATGAGGCATCCGATCTCATCACTTGTCTGAGATGTTTCTCTGGGATCATGGCAAGCTATGCTTGCTACATGATGGCTGGGCAGGGGAACATATATAATGTGTGGGCCTCATTAAACAGAACAAGAACACTTATACGGGTGCTATATGCCATGATTTGCCAAGAAGCCATGGAGATTCCTTTAGCAAGAGGCAGAGAGCTTTCGTTCTGGGCTTAACAGCAACTTTCGGAAAGCACCAGCATTGCGGAGAAGCGAAATCCCTGCTGCGGCTGTGGATCTCTTACAGTGGGCACAGTAGGTCAAACTCTCTGGCTCCCTCTGGGCTTTCATTTTACGCTTTTAAACAAACAATTACATTTAAATAAAGGAAATGGCTGGAAGCAGCTACTTTGCTAGGAACTCACTGAGCTCATCAATTATTGAATACGAATACATGTGGAAATTGTGCCCAACTCCACTTTCCTTAGGGGAGCTACCAGGAGAGCCTGGGCTTCTGCGTTAAGTGGGAGCAGAGGATTTGCCGTGTCTCCTGAGATTCACCCGTGCATTTTCCATTGTTTCCTGCCTTTGGCAGTGGCCAGTCTGTGATGATTCAGAGGAAAATGACCTCTACCCCCCAAGCCATTTTTCACTAGATTAATTGTGCAGTGCATGGAAAGAAATTACTTCCTGCTCCCTGTGGGAATCCACTAATGCCTTGAAACTCTGATGCCTTTTGCTTTGGCACAGGTTAAGGTTAACTGTACAGCAAACCCCATTGGCAGCTCAGAACACCCTTTGGTTTTCCGTATTTTTGGCATCTGGATCATTTTGCCACCAGGACCCACTGTTAGCTACAAGGGTTGTTATTATCCATTAAAACCTTCCCCACCTTTTCAGTCCCCCAGTTATTGCATTTGATCCTTAAGTGAAAGGATAAAACACTGCTGAGTATTATAAGCCATGCCGGGAACTCAATTGCTCCTTGGTCAACCTGACACTACTCAAACAAATGAAAACTTAAAAAAAAAAATAAAGTTAAAAGAAAAATTCAGCCCACGGGTGCGCCCACGGTGGGCAAGGAGAAAGCAATGTGCAGCTATAAAATGAAGTAAGAGAGGGATAGGTTTTCTCCATGCTGTTTGTTTGAATAAGCTCCTACTAGAATAATATTGTAGAGAGCGGTGCTTTCATTACAAAAAGCATTCGTGAGACCACCGAAGAAGTAATACCAGGGGTTTTAGGCGAAAACGAGGGGTTCCCTGCTGTAAGTTAATGGTATTGATAAAATGAGATTTGGGTTGAATAAGAGCTGGGGGGAAGGTTCCCACTGCCTGTGCAGCGCGCTCAACCGGAGGCAGTAATTGCATCGTGAAGTCTGAGGTGTCCACACACTCCCTGCTCTTCCTCTGCATGAGGCAGAGGAGGCCAACTACTGGAAGTTGAGGTTTTCTCCATTTTGGCCCCAAAAGTCATCTAACCTGCTGGTTCTCCTTTTCTGTCTGACAAGCTGATTTTGTGATCCCAGCAGCTTCCACTTTTCCTTGCCCCACCTTTCCTGTAAGCTTAATAAAAATGACAGATGAAGCAGCTCTTCTACCCAATGCCTGTCTCTTCAATTTCAAAGACCCCTTCTGCAGCCTAAACCCCAACCCAAGCCCCTCAGACGTGGCATGTGGAAGTATTTAGCTTCTTTATGACTCAGAGACTGAAAATGCCTTAAACTGATCATTTGCAGAAATAACTATCTGGCTACCCATCCCAAAATTCTAGGTCTGGAAATGAATCCGATTTTTTTTTTTTTTCCTAGCAGTGCTCTGGAGATTTGTATGTTAGCTACAGATTTGCTAGATTTTAAACATCTTGCAAAGCCATGTCTTCAATTTGTTGGCAATATCAGCTCTGCTCTCTGAGAGCTCTTAATGCAGCCCTGCTTTCCACAAAGAGGATCAGGAGAGTTACGGACAGAAAAAGCTTGTGTGATCCGGATATTTTATGTAGGTGTTGAGTCTGTGGGCACCCGGCTTCACAAAAGCAATTAGGATCCTACGTGTCGTGGACTTCATTACACACATAAGCTTGTGCCTGCTGCAAATATATAGGAAAATGTTCCGTGTGTGCGTATCCATGGGAGAGGGAAAGTATCAGTTTGCTGCTTGTGTTTATTTATGAATGGATTTTGTGGGTGTTTATCTTATATGCCAAACTGTACCGCATGAAGAGGCAGGTGAATGCTTGTTTTGCCCAGACTACCATCGCAGATGTGAGTAGCAGGCTGAAAGTATGCACGTGTATATATATGCATGCCACGTAAAACTCTGTGCCACAAGTTAGCACGATTGCCAAGCCTGTAAACACACCTGTAGCCACATCCATGCCTAGCTACATGCAGCCCTAATGGGATGGCTATAAATCCTTTAACCTTTTGTCTTTTGCAGGGCTGGGATGGAGATCTCCTGTGCCGAACGCCTGTAGCTGCAAGCGTGGTTCTGCGCTGCATATTTATCGACGGGGAGGCGTAAAGACCTGCATGCCAACACGCACATGTGGTGTGTGGTGTGTATTTGTATACAAACACAACTTGTTTCTTTATGGAAACTGTACCTTAGCCTTTCAAAACAGGAAACAGGGCGACTGTGGAGACAGCACGTATAGGAGTTAGCCAAAAAGACTGATCCTATCCAAAGGCTACAAAAAGAGTGTTCGGCCCTCCACAGCAGCCTGTGGTAGGAGCTGGCACAATAGAGGGGACAGAGCTTTAGCACTTAAGTCTCTATTTTTTTCAGGCACTTGTTTTCTTCAGGTGTTACAGCACTGAGGAAAGAATTTGCCCCTGGGATCCTGATGATTTTTCAGTGCACATAAGTACTACACCTATAAGCATGGATTATTCTGACTCTTTGAAGTATGCAGGGGAATTTAAGACATGGGTCTTTTGGGAACCCAAAAACATATGGCGATCATATTAATGGTGATCTTCTACTGTGAACCTGTACCTTCTGGGCAATGTAGTGTTGTTCTACGATATTCATTGTGTGATACATACTGAAAAGTCAAAAATCTGTTTATCATGCAGGTGTAGACTAGATGTACTGGGAATATAGGTCATTCTGCATTCATATCTGGGTATTTCTGTGTCTTTGGTTGATCAAGTACACAGGAGCCTGTGGTAATATCCAGAGAACAACAGTCTCCTCTCTCTCAATCCAAATTGGCAATGCAATGAAAATGCTGGAGAATCCAGAGGCCGCAATGCACCCACGTCTACAGCTGATGGGAGCAGAAATCACTCAGACGACTTCTGTGTCGCAAACGTTTCCTCTGGTCCTGCATAAATGATTGGTCAGAGAAGGGACTTTGACTAATTGCTCTCAGTATTGCTGGCATGCTTTCAGCGCAGCCAGGTATTTGAGCCAAGCAGGATTTATCAGGTACGAACACTTTGTTCTATATTACAACACCCAGCCATTTGTGGTTGGATTTGGAAGTAAACTAAGACCCAAATAATAATCTGTGTCGATGGCAAAGGCACTGAACAATAAAGGGTAAAAATCACCTTCATGTTGTAATTCTCAACGCTGCCCTTCATCTGTCCCTTCCCTCTCCCAAGCTCCTTCTCCCTCTCTCTCTCACTCCACCTCTCCGCTGATAAATCAGGAGCACAATGAATCACGTGCAGCAAACAATGAGCAGAGCAAACAAGGATTTGCAATGGAGCGGTGCTGCTTTACATCACCAGAGGACTGACTTGAACACAGTCCAGATTTACTCACCAGCGCTGTGGCTCTCAAGTTCCCATCACAGGAGCGACTAGCCACGAACACTGGCTAACTAGGGGACAGTGACATTTTTGCAAAACATGAGCAGTTTTAGTGGAACTGCTGATCAGAGCATCCGCGGTGTCACTGTTGGTCCCGAGTGCTCCTCTGACTGTGTCTCTTAAAGGTGACAAGACCCCTGCCCAGCAGAAGCTGGCGGGTAAATAACTGAGATAGATAGCCTGGAGATGTGAACAGCAGCAGTTCTGTTTGCTGTCAGAAGCCCAGAGCACTTCAGGGAAAGAGTTCCATCCCCATCCTATTGCTCTCTTCCATTTTGAGCACCACCACCTCCAGAAGAACAGCCAGACACTCCACAGAGTCCTGCTGGAGCCACTGTTTTGCTTTCATTGCTGCACTGAGTGAGATAGAAGTGAGAGCTAATAAGGAAAAATGGCTGTACTGTTGAAGACAGGGAATCCTAAGAATGGTGACAAACTCAAGAATGAAGAAATACCTCCCTGTCATGCTTCTTGTAAGCATTGGTATCACCTGGACATAAAACCTGGGGAAAATGGTTGTAATCTGAGAAATATTCTTATGACACTCACTGATTAAGAACTGTTCAGGCCACAGACTTCCCTCTTTGATTCACACTCTGTTTTGTGGAAGCCTTGACTGAATGGAGAATCACCAGCGAACTGGCCCCAAATCCACAGAGTCCCACCTAAGCCACCTTGGACACCTAAATCTTGGCTATTTGAAAGATCACTTTTTGCCCATTCTTTGTCCTTGGTTCATGTCAATCCACCTCAGGTCTGGTTCTGCGGGATGCTCCCGAGACCTGTCTCCTGGGGCACAACCTTAACCTGATCCTCAGACAGAGGATGCAACATCTCAGCATCTCTTCTGCACAAGGTCTCCTTGGCTTGCAGTCTGGTACGCTGCAAGGGGGGTGTGCGCCCCCTTTATCAAACTTCAAGAAAATACTTCAGCTGGCTCAGCAAAGGAGGGGAAACTAATTGGAAGAGTCCACACAAACATGAGGACTTGAGGGAGCCTTAAACTTGTGGGTGGACTATTCCTTGCCTGCCACTATGGAAGACAGACAAGGGCATCTTCAAGAAAGCCAAGCTTGGCCACAGCCTCTGAGGCACAGGTGCACTTTGGCTGATGCACAAACCGGTCGTATTTTTATTCTTGTTTTCCTTTCTTTTATTAACTGGCCTCTCTTTTATCATTCCCAGCTCAATAATTATCTGTGGCTCAGCGAATGAGAAAACTGAGAGGACAAAAACCTAGGTGTATGCGAGAGAGAGCGGGGGTCGCCAGGCAAAGGGTCTTGCAAAAAGTACTTTGCCTGCTACAGTGGACAGAGTATAAACCGGGTGCATTTTTAGGCAAACATAAAATGCTTTCCCAGAGCTTGGGCCTCCTGGGATAGACACGGTCAGAAGACGTCTGGAGAAGCGTAATGAAGCCATTCGCTGAGCAATATTAAAGAGAGTGTGAAAATACATTTCAGAGAGTGCTCAGCCAGTAGATCTCTGCCGAGACAATAGCTTACGCAGGGGTCTTTGGTGGTTGTCTGGGGAAATCAAAGTGCTCACTGGCACCATGCACTGCTGCTTTTGCGTCCATCAGTATGTGTAGCTGCCTTTTTTACCCCAGGCGTGATTGTTGTCCAGTGGTGGGCGAAATGATCTCGCCGTGAGCTGTGGCTGCCTTTCAGGGCTGGGGCACAGGTATAAATAGCTGTACAGATTTAAGCAGGATGGTTGTGAAGTGCTTCCAAAGGGCTGCATCCCTCCCCTGCCAGTACCTGTGCACTGTGCTCGCCTCTCCCCGCTGCGCCTGTCCTGTCAGGTGAGCAGGATGCAGAGAGGCATTCCCAGAATTCCCAGGGAGCAGTCTAAAGCTTGCACTTTTTCTCTGCAATTAATAGCTTTGTTTCGCTGCTGGAGACCTGGGCATCCCTTTGCAAAGCATGGACACTTTTCTCCCTTTGCTTTGCTTTGCCTTGCCTTCCCTCTTCCCTTCCTTTTCCCCGCTTTCCCCTTCATCCTTTCCCCTTTCCCTTTCCCTTTTCTCTCCCTCTTCTCCCTCCAGGGATTCCACAGGTACAGGCAATTCAATTACAGGAGTTCAGTCACAAGGCAAGGTCGTGCAATAAAGAGAATAAATAAATAAACAGTGTTCTATGAGTGGAGCTGAAGGAAGACTAGAGATGAACTCAACCCCATTATTTGCTTCCCTTTGTGTTTTTTCCATCTGGGAACAGAGTCATGGGCGCCCACAAAGCTGCCAGGGAAGTGGACAAGTGGGTTCTCAATATGCCACTTTTCCAACACTGCTCAGAAAATTTCAGGCATGTTGGTGCTTGTGGAGGCAGCTGAGCCCAGGAAAGCACATGAGGTTGGGCGCTGAGGATGCTGAGTGTGTGGGAAGCTGCGATCAACACACAAACATGGGAAACCATCAAAGCAGATGTTCACTGCTCCCTGGCCTCCTCTTTCCCAAATTACTGCGTCTTGTCTTTGCCATGGGAGAAAAAAAAGTCTTCCATCTCCAAAACAGACAATAATAATGAAATTCAGTTGTCCATAAGACTGCGTAAGAATCCAGAGACAGGAGTGCAATACCCAGCCCTCCTGCAAAAGCCGCTTTTTCCGGAAGGCATTGGTTTCCACGTAGACTGAATATCTTCTAGCAGAAGAGGTTGTGTAGCTGTACTACTTAATCCATGTTAATTAAACTGTTATCAACTTACTAAAATTTTATTTTAGAAAGGCTTGGTTTCGGATTTTTACCTTTTTTTTTTTTTAATAGAAAATGCAGCTTCTGCAAAATAAGAAATTTCCATGTGAAAACATTAACCTTATTAGTGTTTGTAATAAGGGGAAGAGAACTGCAACAGTTTGATTTGCTGTTTAGAAACAAGGGTATTTCAGTTGGCTCAAACCGAATAATTTTTTTTTATTTATTACATTTCTGGATCTGGTTCAACATCAAGCCGCGTATTTCCTATGAAGCTGTCCCATGGAAATTGTGTCTTAGACATCTCCTCTGCCCCACAGCACTGGCCTTGCTTCCCTGTCGCTGGGTGGTCTCCCCTTGGGTGGAGGTGGGTGATGCCTTCTTGGTGCCACACGCCCGCAGGCGCATCCTCTGCTCTTTGCAGCTTGTCAAAAACACTGCCACATCTCTTGCCGATGCTCTGTTCAATGCTACGTTCACACTTGCTGCACTAAAAAGCTCTAAATTATCTGAAGTTTAAAAAAAATCTGCAAAAGCCCCGAACTTAGCTGAAAGGTTAAAGTTAGGCCATTACACCCAGCTATGAAATCTTCCCTTATTGTAAACTGTGTCAAACTGAAGTGCAAAACAGGAGCATTTTATGGTTGCTAGTGCCTTCAAGACCTAGACCTGCACTTGTAGAAGCATCTGACATCCTCTTTTTATTCAATGGGTGATCTCAAGGTTTTACTGGTGGCTGAGGTTTTTTCAAAGCACAGAACCAGGCCATGACTGGCTCAGTTCACCCTGGTGAAATTCCAGTCTCTTTCCCAGAACTGCTCCAAACTACACGCCTGTAACCATGAAAGGTGTCTCATGGTGTTTGCAAAGGCGGTGAATGGCAGACCTGCATGCAAATGTAGACCTCGGTCCTCTGCAGAATGAACTCCCAGTGGCAAAATTACGTGCCATAGCTACTAAATTTTTCATGGAAAGACATTACACCTTTTTTGATAAGCTTTTATCAAGGACAATGGTAATTACAGGATCCAAAGTTGATCTTGCTGGTATCATGGCTTACTTCTTTATATGCAGAATAACAGCAACAAGATGTCACGGGGACTATACCTAAACTGCTGGGCTCTCCCTACGAGTGTCCTGCTAGCTGGTCCATGGAGATGTTGGGCCACTAGGAAACAGGAGGAGTGCATGATTTTGGTGGAAAGTAGGCCACCTAAGCATCAAAGTGATGCCGGATGGGGGCTATCAAATGTGTGTTATTACTGTGTATAAATGAATAGGAAGCAAGTGGCTTTGGAAATTTATTTTCTGTGGCTTAAGCCTTCAATCGACCCATCATTCACTCGACAGCTGGCAGAAGAGGAAAAAAAAATCCACTCTTTTATGACAGATCGAAGACTTTATGACAAAAAGGAAGCCAAATTTCTGCTCTTTGCTACACAGAGACAAATAGTGTACAAATAACCCTCATGTCAATTTGGTCACCTCGATCTCATACCCATGTAAATGAGAACAAAACATGTGGCTGCTGAACTCCTCAGTGCTGTCTCTGTTAGCTTTATATCACCATTCAGATCTCCCTGCATTGCCATTCTGTCTCCAATTCCTTTTCTCAGCAGAATGGTTAGCTGCCTCTTGAACTAATTCACTTTATTTGCTTCAGTGGTTGTACCTGGCATCCTCTCCCATATCTTCACTCGGGCTTTCCTCTAATTCTCCCTTCTCTCCGACTTTCTCAGAATATGTTCTCCGTGGTATTAAGGATGGATTTACTTTTGAGCAGGGAAAACTACAAAGTCATGAAAATCCTTTACAGTGCTAATTAGAATTGAGTAACGTACGCAGACAAAGACAGCTTTACCTATACCAGTAAATGGAGGATCTGGGAATCTGACTGCCTTTTGTTTCACTACTCAGTGGAGAACTACGAAACTGTTCTATTTAATTATGACCAGGGACAACGTAAGCAACGAACAACCCGCACAGCACAGTGCTGAGGGCAAGCTGAGTACAAACAGAGGATTTGGGGATCAGCCAGTCCTCATGGCTTATTGTGCCTCAGGGTTTTTTTTCTTTGACTTCAGATGAGCCACTTACATTTCTCTGCCTCTGCTTCTTTGCGTGTGACAGGCAGGAAAAATGTGTATGTGCCTTGTGTGGTAAATGGTATGAAGTGTTTTAAATGGTGGCAGGTTTTATTAGAAATCTTGTCACTGGTGCCTACGTACAAGAATGAAGGATGTAAGAGAAGCGGGACAAAGCAGCAGAGACCCCTCAGAGGATCCCTTTCTTTCCCAAAGAATTCCCATGAGAGCTCATGCAAGGCAGTTTATTCTGTGCCTCAGTTTCCCGTCTTTCAAACGGGGACTACAGGCAGCGCTGCTTCTTCACCGTGTCCCTTTTTCCTTCTGGTTTCTTCCTTCTTTGGTGTATGTAGATCAAGACCAATGCTTTGACTGAACCCTGGAGCTTTGAAAATTAAATGCCCTGCCATCCAGTAAGTTGTTTTCTTCACCAATAAACAACTTTATCTGGTAATGGAAGAAAGCAGACAAGAATGTATCTGAAAGGAAGGGTGTTAATAGGTTAAAATGAATCCTCCCACCTTTGCAGAAGTGAATGCACATTTATCTGAATTGCTTGATTGGAGTTGGTTATGTAAATGAATTGTTAATATCTACACACGCTTTATTCTGTTACAATGAAGTCACAAATCAAATTAGGACAAAGATTTCTCTTTAATTTCTGTGCTTTTCTTCTTTTTTTCAATTACTGCACTTTATATAATTCTTCATCTCGATCTGACAGCTTATTAACATGCTTGAAACCCACAAATTAGCTTTTTTTAAAGCCCACAATGGGAAGAAATGCAAACAGTCCATCAATATATTTATTTCCTCTCTATTTCTATGATCTAGTGACAGATATTTAAACCTTAGCCTCAAGTCTCTCCCCAGTCAACTTTTGGGCAAATCCATCTCCTTTCTTTACAAAGCTGAGTGCTAACAAAGTCACACACGGGGGGCAAACTCATTACCCCGGCTGGGTTCTGTCAGCTTAAAGCAGATGCAGACATTTAAATAGATGGTGGAGAGGACCGGTGAGCACGGCTCCTGCCAACACCATGGGAAACAGGTATTCCCCTCTCCCGACCTGCCTGTATACAAAAAGTTAAAGAAAATAGTGAGAAAAAAAAAGGCCTGTGTTTGCAGCAGATATTAGCCATGCTTTCCAAAGACCAAAGCGACCGCAGAGAGTTCAAATGGGGAGATGTTGTGTGAGTGACTTCAGTGTACCCTATGGAATGGATAACAACTCGAAGAATAATTTAGATGTAGAAGGCATGCTGAGAAACACAATTTCCATTGCAGCAAATCTGGGGGGAAAGAAATCAGTGTGATGCTGTTTGTTCCCTAACTGCAGAAAGGCTTTCACAGGGGATAGCATCAATTGCCTGTGCAGTGATCTTGTACGCTTTTGAAACGAGAACCTGCTCTCTTTATGGAAGGGGATGTCGCAGTCGGACAAAGGACCTCAGCAGATTAGATTGGACTTCTTCCCGACTCGAAGTCTCTTTTATTTACTTGCTGATAAATTCTTCTTCCAACACAGCAGACCTCACTTTTTTCCCTATTCTCTTACTATCTCCATAGGCATTTTCATTTGGACTTCTGTGGAATACATTTTGGGAATCCAGCTGATTCTTTAGTCAGGTGAAATCAAGTATGCAAGAGAACTCGAAAAATAACTAGAATAAGAAAACTCAAGGTGGATTATTTGTGACCATGTCATAAAGTTTGTTTTTCTAACTGCTTTGAATTCTCGGAAAAAAAAGGATGCTCTATAATCCCCTCACTGTTATAATGAAGTTTTTGTTCTCTAGAATGAGAAAGGCTATGAAGAAGAGGCAAATGTGTGGTTTCCTCTGTGAGGGGAGCATTTTGATCCAATTCAGAGAGCCTAAGTTCCCTCCAAGACCCAATGTGTTGTGGTGCCTGTGGCCTGGCTTGTAGCCCCCAAAGCGAGTAGCCAAGGCAACTCTGCTGGTCTCTGCAAGTGGCCAGGGATCTGGATCAGGGCGAGTTTTCAAAAGGATATCAGCTCTTGTACTTCATTGTTTAAGCTACTTGAGAGATGAGAAGAGCCTCCTGAAATGTAGGTTCTCGCTCATTTACCTACTCTAATTATTCTCGCATTTTTTCTCAGAAGCACATGATGGCTGTTTTCGACAGAGGCAAAAAGCTAGACCGAATAGGTGAGAATCCAGCGGTTCCTGTGTTCTCGTCCGCTAGTTTCCCCCAGTTACTTAGGCTGCCCTTCCCAGCCATCACACTAGGGTCAGTCCTCAGTAATTCGACATCTCCTTTTCCTGATGGAGCCGAAATGCTGTTTGCCCATTTCCACGGTAAATCAGCATTGTTTGATGCAAAAAGTATTTTACTGAGAACTGCCTGAACTACTATCTATTTCTAATTGTCTCTCAAATGTCACTCCAAGTGAGACCCACCCAGCTGTATCTCTGACATCACTTTTGCGTGTTTCTTTGCAGGGCATAAAGGACATAGATCCTGTGTCTTTTAGTGTGTCTTCATCGGACAACTGGCTCTTATCCATAATGCAAAGTTATGAACAAATTAATACATGACCGTGCATCCAGCAAAGGACCCTCACCACTGACAGGTCCCAGGCTGTGTGCATGGCCAGGAGGCCAACGGCCGTGCACGGGCAGCACAACTCACATCTGGTCACGTTCCTTCGTTGCCTTTCTTTGCATGCTGCTTGAGCAAGAGCTTTGGGGTAATGTTTGGTTCCTCTACAAAAACACCACAGGGGAAAAAGGACATCGCCCTCTTTCAACAGTGAGTTTTTTACTTCACGTATTGACTTGCCCCCTTGAAATTTGCACTCATGTCTACTTTGTGGGTTGTCGTGGTTTTTAGCGGCAGGATTGTCTGAATTTCTGCTATCTTTGACTCTGGCCGTGGGGTTTGAGTATCAATATCAGATGTCACATAATACTCACTCCTGCACTGATATTTAACTGTAAACCACCCCTGCAACGCATTCAGGAAACCCAACAACAAAATCACGTACGAATGAAAGTAACATTCACTTTCCAAACAGCCCGAAGGTTTCTCATCCCCTAATTCTGTTACTGTCACTTTGGCATAATCATCAAAGGCCAAAGTAAACTTTCCCCAGGTAAAACCAAGAGTGTAATTAGTAAAAGACTCCATCACAAGATGCCCAAGATATGCAGGTAGAACCGTTATCCAAGCTGAAGGCAAATCCACACCAACATAGCACGCTTAGACCATCGCATCCAAACACAGAGAATAAATAAACCACGCAAAATATTTGACCAGTTAATCCCCATTGCGTCAATTAATTTCATACAAAACTCTCTAAGGACACGATACAAGATTTCATGTAAGAATGACATAATGTGAACAGTCTGTTCTCCCTGAAAAAGTTGGAATTCAGACTATTCAGGCAATCTATCAGAGCTCTGCTTGTGCCCCACGTTGGGCGCCAATAAATCTGTCGTGATTTTGGCCAAATTGGCCAATGGCAGGCGACAGATGCTCCCCCCCAGCCTCTGGTGCATGGGGAGGAGGCGGAGAGATAAAGAGATTTATGAGTTTAGAAGAAACTAAACTACTTTAATGAAATATTAATAATAAGATAAAAAGGAAAATAATGAAATAGATACAGTATAGACAAAACTGTATTAAGCTCCCAGGATGATGTCACCGGCAGGCACTGGGGAAGTCCCAGGCTGGACTCAGCGACGGGTGGGAACCGGGCTCCAGAGTTGGAGTCAGGAACACACGGATCGGGATCAAAGGCAGATGAACAGACTTTCCTGTTCCTGTCCTCCTCGGACGTCAGCCATTGAAGGAAAAGAGCTGACCCTTTGATCCCTCAGCTTTTGTACTGCGCATGGGGCAGATGGGATAGAATATCCCCGTTGGTCAATTTTTGGTCCCCTGTCCTGTCCGCTCCTCCCCGCCGGTGGGACCCCTCTATGCCTCTACGCTTACAACCCTCCAACGGGGCAAATAACGAAATTAGCTGACGTTGGTTGTTATAGCAGTAAGTATAAGCAAGAGCCTCTGTGCATACCATGCCTTAGCACAAACTGTCTTATCGCTCTGAATGAACCATTTTAGACACAACGTGCTGTTAATTTCAGAGAGTTAGAAGAGGCCTAACTAAGAAGTAAAAATTACTGAACAGAAAGTTGGTTCTGTTTTACCTCAAACCAGGACATGGGTGAAAGGAAACAAGTCTGTCCTCACGGCTACCTTTGCACAGTATTTGCTTCGTGTGCATGGACAGGGTTTTTTAGGATTACAGAATCGGTTTTGTTACCTGTGTCCAGTTTAGAAAGGCCATTAGGGTTGTGGTGAGAGAAGTCTTCGGAGAGCAGACCCGTGTTTGGCTCACCTTGTTGTTTTGTACTGCTGCGAGATCCTGGAACAATTGGCACAATTAGACATGCAGTACTATTAGAGCAGCAATACCTAGTCACAATGGAGCAATTAAGACAATTACTGTACGTTTTATGTAACAGGACAAATGGATCTCACTCTTAAAGTCTTTGAAAGTCTCCTATAAAAGCTCTAATAATGCATTAATATATTAAT
Organism: Chroicocephalus ridibundus; assembly: GCF_963924245.1. Classification (NCBI taxonomy): domain Eukaryota; kingdom Metazoa; phylum Chordata; class Aves; order Charadriiformes; family Laridae; genus Chroicocephalus; species Chroicocephalus ridibundus. The sequence continues at coordinate 5,482,837 of NC_086298.1, read as the reverse complement.
CCTCCTAATCCTGTCAAACTACCCAAGTATTTCCGTGAAGGGGTTGACAGGAGATCTCAATACTAAAAGGAATAGCAGCAACCACTTGTTAACAATTTTTTAACAATTTGCCTATGTCAGGTGTTGCGAATCACTTTGATTTAGTGGATGAAGGGTGGGATAAAGGAGCAGAGAAATTTTGGAAAAGCTTCTCTTGACCTCTGACTTCGAGAAGGTTCCCTTGACTTGTGCACACCAATGTTCCTGCTGAATCCAGCAAAAGTATGACAGTTTCTCCTGATCCCCAAAATTAAAAGGAGAGGACTGTGGCCAGGAGTAAGCTAGTGGGTTTGAAGGTGCAGAACCCACCAAGCCAAGGAGCAATCCCCGCTAATGGCTCTCCCCGCAGCCCCCTGCGTGGTCACCTCCCAAGCCAGCCCCTGCCTCTTGTCACAGACGCAACCTGCCACACCTGCAGTGCACACACTTTGGGGACCTGAACTGACACCGAACATTGAGAAAAGAGCCAAATATATTTAAAAAAAAAAAAGAAACTAAAATAGAACTAAATATAAATTGAAAAAAAAAATATTTTGAAATATTTTGTAAAATATAGGTACTGCTAGCACCCTGGCAGTGTCGTGGAGAAAGGAGGAGAGAAATAAAAGAAAACAGTGTTTCTATTTACCTATGCTTAGATCAGATCTAAGAGACTTCTCTGATTCTCCATTATCCAGCTGGCAAGCCATTTGCAATACCCACTTTATCATGTGCTATGTCTCCTGCTCTTAGGCGAAGCCCATATACTTAGATTGCCGTCAGGGGAGAGGATGTTCATTTGGATATACAAATTTTGGGTTGGTTTTTTATTTATTTTTTTTTTTAATAATCTGCCTGATATTTGGTTCCAACAGCAGTCTCTCCTCCCTGGATATCTTTGATTCCCAACATACCTTCAAATTAGTTTTAACCCTCCACCCACCAGACTACCGGCTGTCTCAATGCTTTAGTAACTCCTTAACGAGTTGTTAACCTATTGTAAGATAACATCCTCTTTTCTGCCTGGCATGGCAATGCTGAAATCTCAGCGTGAAGCCTTTTTCACATAGCCAAGCTTGCATTTCATAGCAACCAAAAATTGACAATCACATTTATACGATAATATACATCACACTGATACAAGTAGCTCATTAATAGCTCTTAATTGAGACTGGACTCAATGGCTAAGCCACCACTTTGAGAAGATAATGGGTGTGAGGTGAGTGACCCCCACTCAGTCTTTGAAGGATTTCATAGTACCTGGATTTTCAGAACAGCCTGGGGAAATTAGAGCCACAACAGCTATTGTATTTCACTGAGAATGGGATACTTAGTCTGGCTTAGAAAAATAAGATTCCCAACTTTAATCTTCCTGTATTTTAGATCTTGATGTGAAAGCCAAGGCTAATTCTTCTTTTCCTAATTTAGAGGTTCATGGATCCCTTAAGGTCTGTGAATTACGTAGGTGCTAGTTTAGTAAAGTACTGTCTGAAAACCTGGGACATGTGTAAGCAAGGACCGTTCTTCTGCATTAGCCCAACAGTACGGGGCAAAAGAGAAGGTTTGGAACCCAGCCCCTCGCTACAGCTGAGCCCCTGGTTAGACAGAGGGCCCCTCTATTTTGGAAGACATCGTTGTGGAAAACGCAGCCCTGATCCTCACCTGTACAGATTTACGCTGATTTGCAACAAATGAGTGAGTATCTGTCTGTCTGTGCCTAAATATTTGAGAGATTTACAGGCAGCAGCTAGAGAATGACAACAGAGGGGAGAGGTTATGCCCCTTTTTCCTGTGAAAGTTTTTGAAGGGAAGTTTTCTGAACGAAAACAAGTTTACGCTGAAAGGATGAAGATGTGAAATTGTCTCTAATGTAAAGGAGGGCGAGAGCGCAGGGCTGTGGGGGGGTGCAGAGCCTGCCCATGTGAGGGGAGCCTAGAAAATCAGCAAGGCCAAGTGCTGCTTATGATCCTGAGATGAGTGAGGATTACCCTGCTTTGAGCGAGCCATGTGGGGTTCTATGGCCTCACACGGCACCAAAGAACCCCGTGCTGCTCTCTCAGGCTGCCCAATATCCCAGGTGTTTCCCATTCCAGTTCGCTGCCCAGAGATGAGAAACAGCATCGCAGGGAGGACATAAACCACATGGGAATTTATATCACACAGCCACGAGAACAAACCCAGCAACGTGGTGACCAGCGACTATCCACCTAATGCTATAAACACACACAACGAATCCGTTTTCACAAGCTCCGGCTGGACTCTCCCGTTCCCTCAACCCTCCCAGCCCCACGTCGGGCGCCAAAAAAGGGCCGTCGCGGTTTGGCCTCAGCCGGCACCAAGGAACCGCGTGCTGCTCCCCCGGGCTTCCCAGTACGGGAAGAATCGGCCGAAAAAAAGGGCAAAACTCGCGGGTTGAGACAAAGGCAGTTGAACAGAACAAGAAAACAACGACAGAGGAATAAACAAACCCGGCTCCGGAACCGCCGCTCACCCACCGGACCCGGGACGCCCCCGCCCGCTCCAAGCGGCGACTTCCTGCCCCCGCCCCCGGCAGCTCCGGGCGGGAAACGGCTCCCGCGGGATGGGATCCCGGTGTCCCTGCCGGAGCCTGGGCGGGGTTAACCCTGTCCCCGCCGGACACAGGACACCATGCCAGGAGACTGTCATGCCAGGCTGGCGTTGGGGAGGGCTGGGGCCGGGAAGGGGACTTGGCAGCCTGATGTCCCCAGCGCGGTGATCTCCAGGAGGAGAGCAGCGGCGCCCCAGCAAATGACGGCCAGCCGTCTACCCATGAGCGTTTCATTAAGGTAAAAACCCGGTTCCCCAAAGGGTGCCATTTGGCAATAAGGTCGCAGCATGGGTCTCTGAATAGCGATGTGCAGTCCGGGGGGTGAGCCAGCGGGGACGCCACAGGGGCTGGGGAGCTGGAGTTGGTGGTTCAGGGCTGACAGATCCCTCCCCGTCAGCAGCAGGTTGTAACGCCCGGGCCAGCCAACCTTTGGCATACACCGAAAACACGTTTATGCCGCTTAATTAAGTAACACGCTGCGGGTGGGCTGGTGACCTCAACTCCTCATTCTGATAGCAGAATATGTTTACAAAAATTAAGGTTATCGATTGCAGCGATTCTTTTCAATCGGCCTATTAATGCTCGTTTTATGTAACAGGACAAATAGATCACAGTGTAAAGTCTTTGAAAATCCCCTGTGAAAGCTGTAATAATGCTTTAATGTATTAATCCCCTTAATCCTGTCAGACTCCCAAAGAATTTCTGTAAAGGCTGACAGGAAATCTCAATACTAACAGCAGAACCAGCAGCAGACACTTTTCAATAGGTGGTTTTTAACTATTTGTCAGTCTTCTGCCTTTAAAATACTCCTCAGCTGAGGGTGAAGAGAGCTGCAGTTTGTGAAGCGCGGGGAAGGATTTTAAGCGGTTTCGTGGGTTGGATTGTCCTTCAGCGTCCACCATGTTAAATCAAAACTACTGCTGGGTGTTGACATGAGGGTGAGGATCAGCATTTTACACCCTCCTTTATTTGTATCTCCCTCCTTTTTGCCGTGCTTCCGCTTCGTTTTTATCATCTTTCTTTGGTTTTTGCCAAGCACTCGCATATTCCGGCACCTTCCCGCGCAGGATGGTGATGTACACCCTTGTCTCCTGAGCCCTAATTGCATCGCATGCTCCTGCGGGTCCGACATGCTCTGCGAGCAGGCTGGGGGTGCCGGGTCTTGGCGTGATAGGATATAAACGCTCTGCCAGAACGCTCGTGGATCTCTCTTGCTCGAGTGCTCGAAGGTAGAGAAATAACTTCGAAAAGAGAAAAATCAGATAGTGCCATGTTAGCAACATAATGGCAGTGCCTCTTTGAAAGGTGGCACCTCCAATTTCAGGCGTGTTCTTAGCAGTCTATAATTTAGACAGAGCTGAAGCGTTTAGTCTGTAGGACTTTGTTTTTCTTTCTTCACCTTTTCTTTAACTAGTAGAGAAAATGACATTCTATGTAAAATGTAATAACCAATAATGAATCCTTTAAAGTGCAACATTATCTTTTCAGCACACATTTCCCCTGCACCTCTCCTAATTATTTGATTAAATATATGCTTTAGCGGGTGTAGTGTTTACTGGAGTGATCAGGATGAATTCATTTTCCTTGTAGTGAAGAGAAGATAGTGTATTTGGGGATCCTGTGCAGTTACTTGCCTTTGTGATATGGGAGGAAAAAACAAAGCACTGACAGCTATGTGGGATCGGTACAGCCCATGTATTAACTCCAAGTCCGCTTTTGATTTCATTTACAGCAGTGCAAATGGTTAGTAATTTCAGTAAATCACCAGACTTGCTCTGAACATAAAATCAGAAACTGCGTGCTCCTCTCTGCTGTCTCTAGCACGGCTGGTGTCTCAGCATCTTCCCTCCCTGGCCAGCTAGTTTAGAAACAGATTTTTCCATTCAGGGTAAAACCACTGGAAAATGAAGTCTTCTCTTGGCGTTCACACGCTGAGGAAAAAGCCCTTCTCCCTGACTGCAGCTTCCTGGTGGAGCAGTGGTGAAGGAATAGAAGGTAACTTCCCCATCTGCCGCTGCAGGCAGAAAAAATGGGCAAATTTTGTATTCCCAAGTCGGAACGCACTGATCCTCAGTCCTTGATCAGTGCATTGCTGTTCTCTCCTTTCACGTATCTGCATCTTCTTTGCTGTGGACTCCTCACTTGGACACAAAACTCTTGATGCGCTTCACTTGGGAACTCCCGTGATGAACAATGGAAAACCGCCAAGAAATGAAATTACAGTGTGCTGGGGGAAATGTAGTCCACCCACTGAGCATACCCCACACGGGAGAATGAAAACACAATGAAGGCAGAGCCGAAATGCCTGTGAAGTACTGTAGCATCATTTATTAATCTCTGGTTTGGTGTACATGATGTGCAAAAGTGTACAGTTTAGAGGTTTTCATGTAAAGATCAATGTTTTCCCTGGGTAGGCGGAATAATTATTTTCTGACAAGCTTAAACTCTGAGTCACCACCAAAACACAAAGCTGCGATCCTGGAAGGTAGCTCACTCGGCGGTGTCTCCGGCAGGAAGGCTCTCCGCTTGCTCTCCGCTTGCTCCAGGCAGAGCCTGTGTGCGGAGCGTGGCTCCCCGCTCTCCCCAGCAGATATAACGGCTTAGCCTGACTCATGCCTTTTCCACTTTATCCTGGGCATTGATAGTTTATTTGAGCTACTTTTGCAAGAATAGCGTTCAACATTTTCTTGCTTAATGCCTTGGCAACAGCATTTTTAAATTTTTTTTTTATTATTTTTTTTTTTTACTAGTACAAGATGCCGTGCCAAGAAAAATCTAATGCTCATCCAGAAAGGATTAACTAGATATCATAGCAGTATCCGTCAGTTTACCCACAGAATAATGGAAATAGTTTCCTTTTGTGTAAGACAGTTTAGAGAGTATTTCACCTTAATTTTTATGTTGAGACTGTTTGTCGTCCAGAGATAAGTCTTTGCAGGAAAATCGATAATAATTCATGCATGCACAACTCGCATCAGCTTCCACAGGACATTAGGTTTTGTATTAACATAACTGAAAATTGGAAAGTTCCTTTTTCAATAGAGTAGAGATAACTAGTGTTAAGTGCTTTTTCACCTGTGTGTGTGTGAGTCCCATATGAGGAGGTAGACTGTAAAATATAGCTTTGTAGGTACATTGTTTCACACAAGCTCTGCATTGCAAGTGCTTCCAAAAGATAGCATCAGAAATTCATGACACATTAGGCTAGCTTCATTAGAGACACACAGAGATGTAGGTTTCATCTAGAGAATTGTGAACGACCAATTTGTCATTTCTTTACCTGTTGATCAAATACGGATGAGAAATAAGGGAATTCGGAGGCCTGGGACTGAAAGGGAAGGAATGTCTCTTTGGTACCATAAAATGTCGCTCTAATTAGTTGGGGAATGTCAACAGAACATAGAACCTCACGAACAGGAATTCAAGGGAGAGTAAATATCATATATAACATAGGCAGTGTCAGCCTAGGGATTGCAGATTCCCCCGCCTGTTTTAAATGGTATCTCTACTCTGTTACTGATGCTTGTGTTCGCTGTCCTACCAAAGAATGAAATAAATTATATTTGTGGTTAAAAGGATAAAAGATAAAATATAGAGTCTTTCACTGTTTTGTGATGGGTTTAAAATCTGGGCCAGGTTTGCAATGATCTGTGACAGGTCAGTTCTGTACCTCAGGTTTATTATGCTGAAAAACTGCATTGCGAGGCATATTCCAACATAAAAGCAAAGCCCTGCTACAGCTAGAATTGAAACCAAAGAAAAATAAGCTTCCTATCAGTAAATGTTCATGCTTTCCTACCATGAGATATAAAAAATAAATAAATCAACCTATCAAGGTTCGCTTTAAGGTACAGAGGCAAGTGTAGCTACTGGTCCCAATTTTATTCTCCTTGCCTCTGAGGACTGCTGAGATTTGAGGAGTGGAAGTGAGCCTCTGGTCAGGCTCAGACCATGGACCAGGTTGACCACAGCACTTTCTGTCGTACCTCCCCGCCACGCTACGTGACATGATGGGGTTTGCACCATGTCATCCTTTGGAGAGCTTGAGCTGATGCTCGGCACTTGCATCCAGCTCACAGCGCTAGAAAAAAAGAATATATTCTCTGGCGATGCCCAGGGCTGCGTGCAGACGCTTTGTGATGCTTGTGCATTTGTGGGGGCAGATAACAGCGCTGCCGGTCTCCATCACGTAAGCTAAATATGTGCTGCTCTGCGTCATGCTAGTGGGGGTCTCATACCTGCCAACCGCCTCCCTCCCCAGGTAATGCCACTCTTGACTGTAGCTGTTAATTCCTGGTGAACCTGTGGGAAGCTCGTTGGTATTTCTGTTTGGAAAATTAGTCAATGGCTGGTTGAATGTGAGCCAGTCTTCGGCGTCTGTACTTGTCTTCATTCACAGACATGAGAGCATGAGTGCTTAATTTCTTTGGAGAGGGTTCTAACCTGCTGTTGGGTAGGTATTGCATGAGGTTTATCTATTTTATCAAATAATGAAAAATCAGAACACTCTGCAATCTGTTGTTGACCCGACTGGCACAACTTATTGCTTTGTGAGCTCTTCTTATTGATGGAAAATCTAAATCAGAAGAGCCGTTGTCTTGCTTGGCATGAACCGACTCGTTTGTCATCATTCTCACCAGGGAAACCAGCAACCGAACTGGGTGTCAGGACTGAACTCTTTTGAGCCGCCTCCCGAAACTGGGCTTCTTAAACACACGGGGGAAACCTCTTGGGAATATTGCCTCTGGTGTTCAGTTGATTGCCAGGCTATGACTTTTCGCAAGTGGCTCATGATAGAGCTGATCTCGCACTTCATGTTTGTAGTTGGAGACATATTGGAAGTGTCTGATTTGAAGCATCTACAGCTCTGAAATTTTGGTTCTAAATGGAGGTATACCAAATCCTCCATGAAAAAACCATACTCCCTATCCTTTATTCCCTTTGAAAATCCTCGCTATGGATTTTTCACTCTGACGTAGGTTCACAAGCCCCACAGTTACTCGACTGAAAATGAAAGAAAACTCTACTCATGAAATCATATGATCCTTCAGTGGAAAGATATTTATGTTATAGAGATTATCAGTTCTGTGGCACATTTACACCATTTTATAAAAACATGCGTGTGGGGATATGTATTTATTTCAGTAATTATGTGCTCCGTAGTGTTCTGAGAAGAAAAAAACACGCCAAGAATAATTCAAATAAATATTAAGGCCTTGACATAACTAGAATTCCAGTGATGTAGTTTTCTAAGTGCAAAAATTTTCCCAGCTCTTTGGTATGTCATGAAGGAATAATGAATGCAAATGCTGTTGATAGTCATTAAAATTCTGCAAATGAAAAATGACTCACCCCTTCGTTAATTCTAGCCCATTGCATAGAGAACCTGTGAATGCCTTTGTCAGTGACACTGTTAGCTTTGGAAAATGAGAAGAAGGTTCTTGAGTAGCTTTCCTGTTCCTGGGAAACTTTGTCCTTGTATGGTAGCAAGTTTTCTGACTGCCAAAATGATGAAAGCCATTTAACCACCTTGGATGTGTGAAATGGCTCCAAAAATAACGGCTGCATATGACAGTGAGATTGGAACGTGGTATGAAAGGGTCAGTGACGGTGCTGATCACTATGATTAAGGAAGGAATATCACCTATGTTCGTGAGGGAATTTGGGGCTCCATTGCACTGACTTCTAAATAAAACGTCTCTGGAGAGCTTGTAATATAAATAGGAATGACTGACAAAAGATGGGAACTATTTTAGGGACAGAGAATTGAAAAAGTGAAGGATTATTGTTAATCTTGAAGCACATTGAAGCCCTGCTCACAGATCAGGACCTCATTGTGGTGGATGCTCTATCAACAGCGACTATCTGTCAGACATGGGGGCCATGGGGTCATCCGTGTGGGAGTCCACAAGGTCCATGGGAGGCAAGGGAAAATGGAATATTTGGGAAACTTGCTTTGGCATTGCCCTTGGACCAGTGTGTCTTTCCTGCTTGTAGGATGATCCTCGGTAACTGTGGTGGTATAAAGAGACCAGAAATGGGAGGCCAAGTTGGCTGAAAACAGCAGTAGGAATAATTTGTCTTTGACAGAGCTGAAGTCCTTCATTTTCATTTAATTGGATAACGTGAGCTACAACCTTGCGATTTGCTAATTTGTGGCACTGGAATATGATTAGAAGATGTTTTGAGACTGGGTGATGAGGAATTTTAATAAGACATTTCTGAGGTGGGGCTGTTCCGACACCAAGGATTTTGTTACAGTATTTTAAGCTCATTGTGACTCTAATGATGTTACAAATGTGGAAGTGAGATAAATATAAATGAATTGCTATTGAAGCAATCCAACAAGAAACTTTTAAAGTGTTGTGGGACATATGTAAATGAATATGTAAATTAAATGGTTTGGGTTATAGAAGGACATGTCTGAAGAATGGTTCTTTGGATCAGCATCAAGGATGCTGATCATTTGGAGCTTTTACATATGTTAATCATCTTGTTCTTCCAGGCCAAGGAGGCTATGAATATAAAAGTGCTAACAGCCTATTACCAAGTTGTTTGCAAGAGTCCTCATAACGGAAATGTTAACTGTACAGCTTAATTTCTACTTAAATAAACCTGCAGCTTTCTGTAATAAGTGGAGTGTGGTTGGTTGGAATCAGATCTATCTAAAATAAGCGGTGTAATTAGGCTGCCTTATCTTATCTCAGTTTAGTCTGACAGTCAACAAAAGGTTTGAAATGGAAACAAGTTGTTTTAGGGGTGATAGATAGGAAGTAGCTAAGGGATGGTAAAAGAGGAAGCCATGAAAGGGTCAGAGTGGTGGGCAGGGAAAATGACGTTCGCGGCAGCATTTTGAATGGACAGGAATTGCTCAGACTGCGGCTTTCCAAGCCAAAAGAAAAGCATCAATCAGGATACAAGATGTTGAGAGGGCTTGCTTGGTTTGGCTAAGGTCGGAGAATGACTCTGTGGACTGGCTAAGTATAGAATGAAAATCTGTAAGGTTTTCTACCAATAGGTGATGGTCTCAAAGCTCTCAGACTTTTTCTTAAGTCCGTTTCTTGTGATTCTTGGTGTAAGACTCAAAAAAAAAAAAAAAAAGCCCTATGACGACTGTGCCGCTCAGTCGCCCTTTGCAGCGGCTCTCCTCACAGCTGCTGAGCTCTTCCTGCATGTGGTTGGCTGCAGGTGGGTGCCAGCCTATTTCCTTGTGAATCCCAGGTCATGTTTGTCTTTGGGAACTTTCAGCGATGCCCCAGCATGTCTCTCGCGTGGAAAACTGTAGTCGCCCCATACCATGTCTCGTACAAACATGGTACGTTTTACCTGGTGCCCTGTGCTGTGACGTTGCCTGGCCATGGCAGTCACCGTTGCCAGTGCTCGTGGTGTTCCACACTGCCTCACGTGCTCTTGTGTGGGGAAGGCTTTTGTGGCCTTGGTGCATGTTTCTGGGACCCTTTGGTGACAAATGCCTGTGACTGCAGGAGAAGCTATACGGTGAAGTTTAGCTGGATGCCCTGCTGTCCCCATGTTTCCTTACACACCAGCTGTGATGGGTCCCAATGGAAGAATACCTCCCCACTTCTAGGTTTTGGTCTCTAACTCCTTGATCGCAACAAGCAAAGACCAGCAGCGTCTCCAAGGCTATGGGGAACACACACTTGCTTTTTGCAGTTCTAATTCCCAAGGGTGAGTGGGTCTTTCTTCTTATCGCTGTTCATTTTTTCACCCTACTGAGGAGGATTGCTCTTAGACCTCTTGGTCATGAGTGGTGGGATGAGAAACTCAAGTTTTTCCCACTTGAAAATCACTGAGACAAGGAGTGATGCTACTGACATTTCTGTACAAAATAGTTTTTTTAGTCTTTTGAGGTGCACTGCTCCCCCGAGCTTGGCTTTTTGAAGTAATAACATCTAATCTAATTTCTGATGTATTTAACTGAAATCTAATTTCCATTTTTGTGTCCTGTAAAGAACAACGGGCTCTGGGGATCCCTGATAAAGCTGTGGGAGGGACCCCCTGCTTCCATATGCAAGGAGCTAATCAATCTGCTGCCAGGAGTTTACACTAATATCTGTGGTGATTGCAGCTCACGTATAATGAAGACAAATCCTGTTCTGGCTAAAGATCAATAATTCAAGGGGGGAAAGGGGGAGCCAGGAATGGGGGATGGAGACTGCGGGAGCATCTGCCAATGAAATGCTTTTTGAAAACAAGGAGCTTTAAAAACAGAGTGGAGGACAATTACTGAGAATTACTGAATGTCCTGTGGGTACGAAGAAGACCCCGTGAATACAAAATATCCTCTCCCACCCCTTCCAAAATCCAATTCCTTTTAGGAGCTCCTAGGAGAGGTATTTAGAGCCTATTAGAATGGCAGGAAGCCAGCTGTTAATCAGCATGCTAATTCTGGGATGACATCATATGGACCAGTAGCGCTACCCGCATATGTGAAGGGTGAGGGAGCTGAGCTGGCAGCCTTAGCTTGATTTCCTCGGCTTGCAGCACCACAAAGCTCTGGCGTCTTCTGGGGACAATGAAGCATCCAGGGAGGATGGAGCAAGCCTGGGATGCAGCTGTAGAGGTTTTGTGGTTCGTTTGTACCGTCATCCCTTCTTGATGAGATGGGAGAAGTGATGTCTTTGTTCACCGTTGGTACAGGCAAGAGGATGAGGACAGAGAGGTGAGCAGGCCCGTGAGACAACTTGACTGCTATTTTGAACGTGTTGGTGGGCCTGGCATGCCAGTTAAGCGATGCATCAGACAAGACACGGGCACTTTGGGGTGGACTGTGCCATCTCTTGCCTTCTGCAGGGTGAGGATCCTGGCTCTCAGGGGCTCATCTCCGCCCAGGCACCATACCACTTCATTACACTTGCTTTGGGTCTTGATATTTTACCAGACATGTCTCGTATTTTAAAACATTTATTGGGACATGGGCTTAGGCAGTTGTCACAACATCTTGAATCAGATCAGAGCGTTAATGTTAACAAGTGTGACAAGGCAGAAATTGGCCTGTTCAGGCTGTTATTTGTCCTCCTCCTTAGAGTGTGAAAGGGTTAAAAAGCTGCCTGAGACTCTCCTTTTGCTGAGACAAGAGAACTAAGGGTGTATTGATTTCAGCCCCCCTTCCCTTTTTTTTTTTTTTTGAGCACTATGAGCTGTGTTTTTCGCTTGCCCTGCAAAAGTGATTATTCAACATAAATACAGACAGTTTACAGTGTTTACAAGTTAGCTGATATAGCAAGTCTCCTTGTCATGTGCTCCTGGAATATAGCGTAGGGTCGATGTTGCCAACCTTGAGCATTCAGGAATCACTAGTGAAATGCTTCTAGAAATCACAAGACTGGCTCCAAAAATCACAAGGGGGTTTTTACTGAAGAAAGGAAAAGGTGCAGAAGTATTTTGCCATACCTTTTCAGAGCCTGGAAGGGGTCACATGGTCACAATTTTAATTTTTTTTTCTCCTCAGTGAATTCGCATTGTCTTCCTATGTTTTTTGTGTCTTCTTACATGGCTCTGGAGGCTGGAGTTTTAAAATTAAAACCTGCCAAACAGCGTGAGGTGACAGCACCGAGAACTGATGTCATTGCATCAACCCAGCTGCATCTTCTTCCTCTATGGGTATCAAAAATAAAGGGGTAGGAAAGTTCTGCCTCCCCCTCAGCAACCTTTTAGTGTGAACTGAAATGTCCTGTGCAGTCAACTGAAAATACAAAGAAATATAGAGCGTTCATGTTGTTTGTACCCCCTACTACTTCGCCCTTAAAACTGAAGGTAGGAATAAAATGATGTGTGTCTTTGTGTAAGAGAGGGATGACAAGCAGGTAAGACAGGCTCCCCAGAAACACAGCCGTCACCCCTGGCAGAGCCAGTGCAGGAGGGAGGCAGGGAGAGAGGTTTGAAAGCTGGACGTGCCAGCAGCCACTCTGCCTCTCTCCCTGCCCGGACACGAGAGGAATTCAGTGGTGCTTCGTCTCTAGGGACTCGAGTGGAAACAAAGGCTTGTCAAGGCCTGATGCGGCTTTGCTGGATGTATTCTTTGCTGTAGCTTCACAGAAGCGCTGTTGGAGGCATCCAGGAGCCTGAACTGTGGGGCTTTTGGGCACGTTGATCCCCGAGCAGCCCACTGGTCCAGGAGGGATTTCGCGCCTTGCTCTCTATCAAGGAGGAAACGTAATTTCTTTTGGGTTGGTATCAGGGCGGTATGGATGGTTTGGAAGAAACTAGAAAAGAGACTGTGGAACTTGCTCACATCCCCCCACACTCCCTTCAGAATATTTCTGGTGTGTTTTCCAGCTATGTGTAAGCTATTAGAGATCAAGCCAGGCTAACAAGTTTCATATCTCGATCTCCTCCATCTCTCTGCTTTTCTGCTGTGGCTGCCCTTGGGGGGTCATTTCGCTGATGATATCTCCCAGACCCTCTTGGAGCAGTGTTCGGGGCCTGACATGGCCACAGATCTCCTCTCCAGCACTGCCCCTCAGCCACCGCCAGCTGAGAAAGCACCTTCCTTAGGGAGGTGCAGGGCAAAGAAGGCAGAAACTCAGCTCTCTCCATCACAGCATGGTCCCACAGCAGAAAGGGCTGGTGGAAGAGGTAGTGCCTAAGTGGGAAATAGCCTTCTGCCCTTCCTCCTAGCTGAGGTCAGACCAAGCACGCTGGCGAGCATCTCTGGGAAACCATCTTCCCCGGCCCCTGCTGTAATAGTTTGTGGCTAAAAAGAACATCACGTTCCCAGGGTTGACAATCCAGGAGCTTTAGTCAGTGCTAAATTCACTTTAATAATAATCCTCAATGAATCAGGTGGGAAATATTTCACAAGCTTAAAACACCAAAGAAGCTGCAGGACTCTCTTAAATGGAAACCCATGAAAGTGAGCGTTGCCAATTTATTCTGAGGGGGGGCTGGGAAAGAGGTAGCAGCAATTTTATAACGTTGCAAAGCTGTGGCTTTGTAGCGGAGGAAAACATTATAACATTCACGAGCAAGGTCCTGTTCATTTTCTTTTTCTACACTTTAATACTGCAATCTTTTTTACCAATTGAAGGAAGAGCTAGAGGCCAGCATCCCATCTGCCTCTGCTGAATGTTAAGCTGATGTATGCAAAACGGGAGCTAGCTGGAAACCCAGTGGACTTGCATGGGGTACAGAGACACAGCAAAGGCACATATGCTGCAGCTCCAACTATGTCATTTAACTGCTATATGTAAAACACCATCTGTGGTGCAGAGACCTCTGCTATGAGGGAGATGCACATTCAACCCAGAAAATTGTCAACTGAAGTGCTATAAAGTTCTCTATAAGTGTCTTCATCACTCATTGCTTGAGAAAAGCACCTAATATCATGGAATGCTGTAGCAAGAACTAATGTAGATGTAGTAAGCCAAAACCAACACTGGTGTAAATGGCTGCAGCTTGACTGCCTTTAGTAGTAGCCGTGGGGCCAAGCTCCACGGACCTCACAGATGAAAAGGGGTGTAACTCCATTGAATTTAGTGGTGCCTTGGCGCAGCCCCATTCAAAAATGCAGTGAGGGGGCTGGCATGTGTTTTCCACATGATTTAATTTGGGCCATAATATTTTGCTTAAAGACAAATTTTATGGAAGGCAGGAGGCCAGGGGTGCCAGCCTCGTACCCTCCCCTGGCAGGGCTGTGTAACTCTGCAAGGTCGTGCCGAGTTAGTCCCTTAAACGTCACCTTCACGTCTTCCTCCAGACAACAGCAGCTTGAAGACGCGAGCTGTCTCCCACACACAGCGACCAGCAACTCCAGAGACGTTAACAACCTGTTGCTGTGAAAGTTTGGTTTGCAAGGAGAAAGGTAAATAGCTGTGCTTTCCTGAGACGTGCGATGCCACTTATTGCCACGAAGTGACCTGGTGCGATGTCAGTGAGCTCAGGAGGTGCTTAGGTACAAAATGGATACGGTGCACGCTGCTGCAGCTCCATGGTCAGAGCTGGTGTAAAGAAGATGAAATCAGCGTTGCTTTTTGCTCCACAGACTCAAAGAGCTCGTTAGAATTATTTCCTGATGGAGCAAGAAGGGGGAAAAAAAATTAAAAAAAAAATCCATTCCCTTCAGGTCCCTGTAAGAGTGGTTGAAAAATACCAGCTTTTACCACTGAACGCCTTGTGTGTGCAATGCTGGACTCCCCCCGCTACGCGGCTCTCCCCTTTCCCAAGGCTGGGAGCTGGCAGCGCGGGGCTGTGCCATCGCCAGCGGGAGGGCCCATGCCAAGTAAGTGGCTCATTAGCGGTTGCAGCAGTGGGGAGCGTGCTGTTTAGTTGCTTTGCTCTTGCCTGTAGATTGGGCTTGCTGTTGAGCTCGGCGCTCGTAAAAGCAGCGGGAAGTTTTGAGACGTTTGCCTCTCGCCAGCAGGCAGCGGCTCATTCATCATAGCGGTGGAGAGCTCTTGGGCGGTGGTGCAACCACAGCCAGGGGAAAAAAGGGCCAGGGAACGCGGGGAGCTGGCAGGCGGCTTGGACCCATGTTGGGAGCGCAATGGCAGAGCAGAGAGGAAAGGAAGGGGGAAGACGCTCATTTTCCTCCCAGTAGTAGCACCTGTGTTTGTTGAGTTTCATCACTGCAATTGGTAGAAATGAGGAAAAGACAGAGATACCAGCATAGGGTTCAGAGGGAATATGAATACTGAGTTTTGGCCTTTTTATACAGGTACATTTGAATTGTGCGCTATGTAGTATGATTTACTGCTGGAAGGATCTATAAAGACCAAGGTACCTTGGGCTTGGTCAACCTTTAACCATTAAAGACCTTCAGGGCTCCAGGAGGAGTGGGCGTGCATTACGTCTTGTAAAAATCACACAGGTACATTTGGAGGAAGCTTAAGGTACAAAACTAGAAGAGCTTAGAAGGAGGTAAGAGTCCCGTAAATGCAGGACTGGGGACACAGGAGAGAGAAGGACAGGGCGGACAGGACTCCTGGTGGTGGCCGGGTCCAGCTGAGTTCCAGCATGGCTTCTCAGTGCATGTTAAGGTACTTTTTGCTCCTTCTGCCTCTGTTCCGGGCTCGTTCCTGTGCTGCACCTCTGCACCTGGAGCTCCTTCCCCACCCAGGGCTGAAGCCTGTATCTAGTTAAGCAAGAGGAGTATATTCACTGCGGGCAACGGAGGTACTGCAGATTAAAGATGAGCTTTTCTGGAAAACTCCTTTGCCTCACCGAAGTCCACAAATTTTGCCCTTTGCTGGGAAAGCTGCTGCCACTTCATCATCATTAAAATACACGGACAAACAGCCCTGAGCTTTTGCAGCCTCTTCCATTTTCTGCACCGTGGGTTTCCTGTCTTCTCTCTCCTCGTTTGTATCGCGGTCTCCAAAGGATGGGGACTGCGCTCTTTCTCGTCTCCCAGTAGCACAGAGTGAACCATCGGTGCCAAGCCTATAATCAAATTGTAATAATCTTGCCTAACTGTAACTAGACTCCATTTGTCCCTGCAGAAGCCACAGCGCTGTGGTGCCTGGGGGCTATCAGGGTGAAAAATCCTCCGCCGCGCTAGCTCCGCCAAGCCCAGGGAACAGACCCCAGCACACGCAAATTCACACTCTCGTTTATTACGGAGCATTAAGATAGCAACTAGAGATGCTGTTCCTGATCGGAGTACACAGAATGTTCACAGTTCCTCCCACAAAAAATGTATAATGAACGTATGATGAAAAGGGAAGAATTGTTCGTCCATTTAACACGGGAGGAACTGAAGTCCTGAATACCGTAAAGGAAGCTGGAGGCAGAATCAGGGGTTAAACTCGCTTCTTTCAAGCCCCAGCACAGTGACTTTGCTACAACACTCTCCCAAGCATGTGATATGAGGACAGTTATGAGACAAAATATGCCATTCTTATTCTTTTCCATTGCATTTTTGTGCCGCCTGCTACCACGGTCATCAGGGAAGCAAGGCCATTTTGTTCAGTGAATATACCCAGAAGGTAACTGAGGCTGAAATCAAAATGTTTTGGTCTTTCTGCACTGGAATGCAGAATAGCTCAAACTTCTTCCCTCGTTTCTTGCAGCCAAGCGCTGCCATTTGAACTGGAAATGTAGCACGGTTACAGTGTGGAAATCCTCCTGCCATCTGCTCCACCTTGAGTCAATGTAAACCACAGCAGGGTTAACTCAGACCATAAAACATGAAGCTATTGGTACATTCATCTCCTGATGGGCAATCTGGCACAGGGGCTGAACCCATTCCTTGATCACTGGCTTATTTTATGCGATCGAGCACTTTTTTTTTTTTTTTTTGCAAACCCGTTATAGCTTGCATCCTCATTCTCACACGCTTTAAAGTGAAGCTAAAATTTATCATGAAATAATGCAGTAAATGCCAGCGTATAGTCCTTTACCCAATGCTGGGGGAAGGCACAGCTCCTGATGCCTCCTCAGTGTAGGCTGGGGGGTCAGTTAAGTTTTGCCCAGCTCTTATTTGGATCCCTTGCATAAAGGCACTTTTACAAGTTTTGGGGGCAGTGCGTCAGTGACTGTCACAGTAATATTCAACACTTTATGGACATTTCAGTTTGAGCGATGGAAAGTACAACTTGTGCACGTGGTTTAAGAGGGAGACGTATGCCAGTGCTGGTTTGTGCTTGCCCTGTGCTTGTTGACAACTCATTGGTCACCACTCTAAGTAAATGCCATGCATGGAAACGTAGCAGATTAAAGGTGCCTTTAATGCTTCTATAGCATGTACCTAGAAAAGTCATGAAAGATAGATAGGTAGAGTCCCTTGGCACCGTCTCTAATTCGTGTGTTTGTGACTTTAATCCTTAGCTTGATGGTATTTTAATTGACAGAATGTAAATTCCTTTTTGTGGTAATCCTTCTGGCGCGTGGAGATGTGGACAGATGCTCTCAGTTCACAGGCAGCGAGTGGGAATAGACAGGAGGGGCTGGCACTGCCGTAGTATTTACACAAATATTTCCCGATTATTTATTTTCATGTACTTCACCTTGTGCTGTCCCACTAAAGTTTGCCAAGATCGTGTCTCTGTCTCTCTTTCCAGAATTGCTGCAATAGAGCAATAGAGCTGTAACTTCTTTTTTCTTTTTTTTTTTCCCCCCCTTCCTTGCGCATTTTGAGGTACTCCCAGTGAGGCTCTCAAGTCTGGCAAACCCAGGAAAAAAAGCTGAATGCATTTGTGAAAAAAGGAGGAAGCCATATCTGACTTCTCACTGAAGAATGAACTCTCTTTTCCAGCAGCTTTTAGCTGAGGAAAATGATTCACTGCATTTCTTTTCCATTAGGATGAGAATACCTGCCCTTACGGCTTTATACGGCAGGAGGACGCTCAGTTAGAGAGGGACAGGCAATACAGCCATCAACAGCCAGGCTGCCGCCAGCGCTCCCTCCAGCTCTGCGTACAGACATATCCTCTGGTAATTTAGATTCAGATTAACTTGGTGACCCGCCGGAGCTTTCAGTGTTTGCAAAACCAGTGGAGATCTTATAAGGGAAGGAGTTCTCAGGAGATGTGTGGAGCTCAGCGTACCATCCCTCGCTGGACCAGCTGAACCAGCAACTGGAGACATGCCTAAAAATGGAATAAGCTTTGATAAAGCATTTTAAAAAAAATTAAGCAGGCTTTTCAAGGCTGCAGGAAGAGCGGTGTTCAGATTATTTTTAAATTTACTGTCATTTGCAGTAGTTTGGTCTACCCAGCTTGTGTAAGCACATTTCCTTCTAAAAACAGTTTTTCCTTCTTGGACTTACCCATAATAACTGAAATCCTGACCGTTTTCGTTACTTGTCATACCAAAAGGTCCCCCACTGAGTACAATCAGAATTTTGGTGCAGAGAGAAATGAATAGCGTCTGGGAAAGAATTTCATCTAATGATATAGGAGTTAATGGGTTTTTATTTATATGTATCTCACTTAGCATTTAACAGTTTGGGGATATGAATAGTATTTCCAAGAGTTTCAGACAGATAAACTGTGACATTGCCAACCTCACCCGTTCTACTTAATCTCTTTTTTTTATAAAATCCCAGTCAGCTGCTGCCCTTGTTCCCCGCACTGGGGAAGCCGGAACAAAACCAGGCGAACTCTACAACGATCGGTTCCTTCCCAGCGTTGCCCTTCCTGCTAGATGTGATTAGATTTCTCTAAATTCCCATGAACTGTTATTTTCCCAGCTGGTTGCAGTGTCTGTGGCACGGCACCGAAAGCCGGAGGCTGGGGAGGGGTCGCTGGCCGAGGCCGGGCTGCAGCCTCTGCTCTGCCCTCCCCGAGCTGGCAGGCTTGGTGATCGAGAAGGACAACTACAACTTGCATGTCCTTTCTCTTTATTTCTGCTTGATTTCCTTGCCCTAGATTCAAAACTTTGACTGCTTCTCAAGTTGCTGCTGAAAAACAAGTTCCATATGCATTACCCTTCATCTGCATTAGACAGAATAAAAAAAGAAACTTTTCCGGCCGAAGCTGCGTCGTCTGCATTAACTTGCAGAGTGCCTGACTGGAAACGCGGCGTTTGCGCAGGTCCCTTCTCTTTCTCTCTCTCTGAAACACCATTTCAGCTCTCTGAGATGCCGCTGGGTGCCAATGAAGACAGGACACCAGTGCCATCACACCTCTTTTCAGGGATCTGTGGGAGCCAATCAACTGAAAATCCTCTTTGAGTAGGTTGTGAAAGAAAAGCCTGAACTTCCAAGCATGAAACTGAAGAGCGAAAGTCAAACAAGCTCCAGTGAGGATTTATTTCCTCTAATACAATCACTCAGGGATCAGAGGGTTTGTTCGTTATTTCTTTAGCTGCCTTCAGCCGAGCTCTATGCCGTTCTTCATCTTTAAATATTTCATTGCTCTGTGCATCCCAGCATCCCGCGTGCTGCTGGACTGAAGTACCATTCTGGAGCCTGCACCAAATCCTAGCGTTTGCCCTCTGATTTCCTTTGGGTAGTATTTTCTCTTGGTAGCTGGCAGGTGATGTTTGTACTTTCTAGCCCTCTGCAGCCTCTCTCAGTTGGAGCTCAGTGCCGCCCTGTGCTTGCTGGGTTGGTGATGGCAGAGGATATAATGGCACATTGACCTCAGAGGGATAGAATCATAGAATCATAGAATCTTCATGGTTGGAAGGGACCTTGGAGATCATCGAGTCCAACCATACACACACAGAAAACCCGCCCTACAATCTCTGCTACTAGAGCATGCCCTGAAGTGCCAAATCTGGACGTTTCTTAAACACTTCTAGGGATGGTGACTCAGCCCCCTCCCTGGGCAGGCTGTTCCAGTGCCCGACCACTCTTTCAGTAAAGTCATTCTTCCTCATATCTAATCTAAACCTCCCCTGCCGCAGCTTCAGACCATTTCCTCTGGTCCTGTCCTTACTCACCTGGGAGAAGAGGCCAACACCCACCTCTCTACACCCTCCTTTCAGGTGGTTGTAGAGGGCAATGAGGTCTCCCCTCAGCCTCCTCTTCTCCAAGCTAAACATGCCCAGCTCCCTCAGCCTCTCCTCATATGCCCTGGTCTCCAGACCCCTCACCAGCCTGGTCGCTCTCCTCTGGACACGCTCCAGCACCTCAATGTCCCCCTTGTACAGAGGGGCCCAGAACTGAACACAGCACTCGAGGTGAGGCCTCACCAGTGCCGAGTACAGAGGCACCATCACTTCCCTGCTCCTGCTGGCCACGCTGTTCCTGATACAAGGCAGAATGCTGTTGGCCTTCTTGGCCACCTGGGCACACTGCTGGCTCATGTTAAGCTGGCCGTCCACCAGCACCCCCAGGTCCTTTTTTGCTGGGCAGCTTTCCAGCCACTCTGCCCCCAGCCCGTAGCGTTGCTTGGGGTTGGTGTGACCGAAATGCAGGACCCGGCACTTGGCCTTATTAAACCTCATACAGTTGGCCTTGGCCCATCGATCCAGCCTGTCCAGGTCCCTCTGTAGAGCCTTCCTACTACCCTCAAGCAGATCAACACTCCCACCTGGTCTGGTGTCGTCTGCGAACTTGCTGAGGGTGCACTCAATCCCCTCATCCAGATCATTGATAAAGATATTAAACAAAACTGGCCCAAAATCGAGGGGTTTTCAGGGAGAAAGGTGGTGGGTTGACGGAGTAGTGTGTCCCTGAGCATCTCTGATGGGTGGGCTCTACCTGGCGCAAGATGGACGCGTCTGTCCCTGCCTCCTGCCTGTGCAGACAGAGTGGGGACCTTTATACAACGTAGTGTTCTATCTATCTGCCTCATGAATGTCACCTGCTGTCCTGTGTACACATTATCACTCGCAGCACAAACACGGGCATTTTTGACGGGAAGGCATAATTTCTATTTAGATACACTCAGCACGTCGCAGGGAGCCTGATATTTACCACTCTTATGAGGTTCAAAACTGGCCGTAATCAGACCAATGAACCATCAGTCTCATGGTACAAAATCTTCTTAAATATAACTCAGTTCTCACCTGTGTCTGGTCTAGGGAAATTTCCTTAAAGAGTCATTTGAGTGACCCACTGTTTTTTTCCCAGTCATCAGACAGAGGGAATCTGAGCAGACAAGCGGGATTAATAGCACCGGTCAGAGACAGATCAGGCGCAGAGGTGGAAATTTCACATCCCTGAAACTCAAGCCAAAGTTGCCATGACTTCCGCAATTCCAGCCTTCCGTGCAGCACTTCTCAGGCACATTACTTTTGATGTGTAACAACTTCGGGTTTTTCAGTTCAGTATCCTCATGCTGCCTTTCCTACGCACCTTTCCCTGGGCATCTACAAAACCCATCTGCTATTCTGATCCCAAGGCACTCCCAGTCGCAGGTTGACAAAGGAACTGAAGAGCTGTCTAACTTCAGGGAGCAGCCATGGACCCATGAGGGTATGCTGACTTTGCAAAGTTTTGAGTCCAGGAAATAACATACTCTTCTTACCACTAAGGAGTCTTTGAAACAAGCGTTTGCTCCCTGAATTAGGAGACTTCTGCTGCTGACCTTGTGGGTGTTCAAGTAGCTTCACTTTTCTAAGCATTTCTTGGGCACGGCCACGCAAAGCGCAAAGTCCAAACCAGACTTGTTTGTATTGCCAAGTCCACCAGCTCAGCGGCACGCTGAATCCTGATTAGAGCTCCGCAAGAAAGCTTTTGGTTTGTATCTTGAATTCTTCAGTCAATAACGCAGTACGTTTCACATTCAGGTCAAACAGAAACATTTTATTCAAGCCTAGAAGACCTTCTGTTTCCCTCGCAGTTATTCAAGGGTGAATTTGCAGGCTTATTACATAATATTGGTAATTTTTTCCTCTTGGGACTACGCTTTTTGACCAATTTATGATTTCTGAAAACGTTAGCCAACCTCTATTCACATTCACCAACCGCGTTTGCATTCAGCAAAGCCTACGGCAGAGAGAAAGTAAGAGCAAGAGTCTGATGGACAAGTTTTGAGAGCAGTAGTTCAACATCTCATTTGACCCCACGTACACCGTTCCGTTCTCCAGTTTACTGTTCACAGAATTAATAGCAAAGGCAAACTCTGGAGGGAAATGTCATGGAAGTTGCACCATGTCCTCGTTGCAATGAAAAGCTCCCTGCCTCACACCCTGAAAGGTAACTGTAATATACGAAGAGTGATTTAGTTTCTCGATGTTTATTGGACCAAGTACTGCTGCATATAAACCCTCACTGATCATGGACTTTACAGCACGGGTTTATTTGTATCATTTCGGGAGACTTCAATGGCTTTTGCATTTTCATTTCATAATGATAAATTACCTGAAATCATTCCTCTCCGAACAGATTCCTCCAGCTTTGGCTCCTGCTAGGATGTTTCATTTTGTGTCGAAAATTGCAATAGAAAATTTCCTTGAGCCGTTGATATGTCAGAATAGAGTTTATTATCACTCGCAGTCCCAGCGTATTGGAGCTGTGTGAAAGGTTTTGTAAATAATATGACACGGGTAGGAACTCATTTGATGCTGTGATAGGTGGTGAATATTCCTAGCCAGGCAGGCAGGGTGAAATGAAGTAGCAGGAAGCGTGACCTTTTCTCGTCAGGGGCTTTCTCACTCTGTAATGTATATTGGTAATTAATTAGGAATTTTAGTGGAGGGAACAGGATTTCAGTGGCTGATAATGACACATGTTGTCATGTCTACCTGTTATTATAACTCTTTGCCGTTCCCATATACTTGTAATGAACTCGAAGGTGGCTTCTGCATGCGGTCTCTTAAATTCTGTTTCAGGACCTGCTATGAGTATCTTTTTTGAGAGGGTATGAAAATCGCTGTTTACCACATTTCAAAGTGGAGGGTCAATCAATAGTTGTCCCCACCCACAACCAAAGGCAATATCACCTCTTCGATCACTTCGGTGAATTAAGAGACTTGACCCCTCCGCATGCCGGTTTTCCCAAGTATATATTTAAAAGTTTTACTAAATATTAGGAGTTTGGAAACTCACGAAGCAATTTAAATCTGTTTGTTTCAGCCATGGTCCCCTTAAAGCTGGTGGTTGCAAAAAAACCTACTCCTGCAATAAATTTGAGTCCCGTAAGGACTATTCTGTGCTTCATTGAAAGGAAAATGAGAGGTGCTGTCTGACTGTGCCTTCCTTGTATTAGCAAACACTGAAAACCAGGCTGTATTGTCTTAAAACTCTGCTCTCATTAAAACCAGGCTAAATCCATTCATCTATTAACTTTCAGGTGTATGTAGCAGAAGGAAATTAATTAAAAAATGTATCCATGGTTTGCCCAAGTGTCATTATCTTGGTGTCTAATCATAGTTCTTAATTTACATATGAGGAAATTGACACATGAAGAGGTAAATTTTCTCATTATCAAATGAATATCTAAGTTAGGCTGTAGCTATTGATTGCCAGTTTTAACCTTGATGTGTCTTGTGTCGAGTTTCTCCTCTGTGGGAGTGTGTGTCGGATCAGGGATTAGCCACCGCTCCCAAAGGCGACCGATTCCTGCAGATCCGCGACGCTGAATCTGTGGGAACGATGCTTTCAGCTTGGAGTCCTTTCTAAGCTGTTTATTTCAGGTCTTGCGTGTTCGCTGTTTGTGGTGCGTATCACTCAGGCCATTCCTCTTGGGCAGTTCGTTGTACCAATTATTTTTTAAAGAAATTTTGTGCGCAGCTCAGTTCGGTATCCTTTCCTCTGCTCAGGAGTCTCTTGACACTTCCTCGTGGTTTCAGCATTAGTTTATATGCAGACAGAGTACAGATTCAGCCCTCCTTCCCTAGGTTTTTGGCTGATTTTTTGTCAGTGTATTTGTCATAGCCCAAGTGGTGTTTCCAACTGGATGCTGCTAATCGTTTACTATTCACCGCAGCTAAGAATGAGATTTTATTTTTAGGTTCTGTCACCCTGTGTCTTTCCATTTTAAGATAAATCCATCTCTGATGTCTCCTGTTTCTGAGCTACAAAAATCTGGGTTTCATTTCCAGCTCCAGTTATTTCATTCATGTACTAACTTAGTCGTTAAGATCTCTTGCTTTTATTTATCAGACATTTCCAGAGGTTGTTTCTATTTCACTGAGCCCCAGCAGAACCTCTGGCTCCGATGCAGCCTGCACATTGCAAGAGGACTGCTGATTGTTGGCTGTGTTACTTTATTACCTACAGATAACCTTTATTTAGATGCAGAATGCTGGTCTTAATGCATTCAATAGGACCAGTTTATCTCAGGGAAACTGAGGCACATAGTGCTGGAGCTGGAACAGCCTTGTTGATGCTGGGAGGGAAGGGATGGGAGGAAGCGTTCTTTTACTTCCATTTTTCTACCAGCCTAAAACCTCCCCAGCAGAAGTTGTCTGTTCTGTCTTGCTTTGCATCCGAATGTTTCTCAGGAGGGTAAGCAAAGGGCCGGAGAGTTTCAATACAAACAAATCTTTTTTAGACCTTTTTTTCCTCTCCAGCCCTCAGTTCTGGAAATTAGGATGATTTAATAGTGTAGTGCCACGCGGTTTTTTTTGACCGATCTTTTCCCTTGTGATGCTGTGGGCAAAGTTTAGACAAAGCAGCGAATAAGAACAGTAAAACGAGGGGGGTGTGTTGGACCACAGCAGCCACAGCGATGGAAAACTGTGAGAGGAGTTTGATTTCTTGGGTGTCTCAAATGAAGTCTGCAGAAGAGGTCAGGCAGGTGGAGCCAGGAAGAAGAAAAAGAGATCTCATGGAGCCAGGCAATAGCGGATGGTTCACTGAAAGCTTTGTAAATATTTGCAAGTTTGGCCTTAGCTTCAGATTTATTGAAGAGCCCGGATCACTCAAGCTGCACCTGATTGTACTGTGGGCAGCTGTGTACAGCTTGACGCGGTACGGTGAGGCTTGTTCTGCCACTTGTAATAGCTTTTCTAACATGACTGAAAAGCTTTTCTCCTTGTTGCCATTCCCTTTTAATACTTTATTTTTATTGTGTCTCATGGAGGGGGGACTATCCTTATCTTGTACCATTCTAATGTTGTCATGGGAAACTGGTTTCAAAAAGGCAATTTCTCTCCCGCTTTCCCTCTTTCTCGCGGATGTGAGTGTATCTGCACAGCCTGTGCCCTCCTCGCTGCACCTGCAGCGCTGCCGGGAGAGAAAATCAAT
The DNA here is from genome assembly GCF_963924245.1 of Chroicocephalus ridibundus. Classification (NCBI taxonomy): domain Eukaryota; kingdom Metazoa; phylum Chordata; class Aves; order Charadriiformes; family Laridae; genus Chroicocephalus; species Chroicocephalus ridibundus. Next base: position 5,457,707 of record NC_086298.1, on the reverse strand, counting down.
TAGATGCAGTTAGAGCTACCCGTATCTGCCCAGCACTTGTAAGGGAAACAAAATGATCCCATCTGAAACACGCGGAAAGTTGGCTGTTGGTTTGGCCCTTTCTGCGTTCTGCTGAGAAATTGTGTGGCTGCGTGCAGTTGTCACAGGTATTTAGGACCTCAGACCCTTTAATGGTCCCCAGGGTTTCTCAAGGGTCAAACTTTTAAATGAAAATAATGTATAGATGACACTTTTTCCTTCAGCAGGTGACTTACTGCGGCCTTGTGAGGTACAGGCTGTCCAGTTGCCAGTTTGGGAACTGTTGGCACGCACAATAAAGAACCTGTCTGGGTGTCATAATGCACAGTTTTCCTCCTGGACTCCCCCTTGATGATTTGGGACAAGTCACCCCATCGCTCCGTGCCTCAGTTTCCCTACCTGTAAAATGGGGGGAGCATATCTTTTTTATAAATCCCTCCGACAGCTACAGCTGGGAGGCACCTGGTAAAAATGAACGGGAGTTGTGATCATTACTGCACTGGGTTTCCTCTGTGCATTCGCGGTCAGATTTGGTCTTGGTGGCTGTGTTGTCACTGGTTTCAAATTCCACACTTTGAGCCTTTTGTCTTGCGCTCTGCAGCCTGGTAGGAATTTCCCTTCAGACAGTCCTACCGTGGGCTCATTAACTCATTTAAAACCTAACTCAAGTTCTTTTATACTTTTCCCCCACCCTATCTAATCTCCTTTTATTCTCGCTTTACGTGCTTATCCATGTGCTTTGTGAGTGGCTTGTTTTCCTGTTGGGCACCGTGCTTTGACTTTTGTGAAAGGCACTATATTAAATCTCTAATAAAGTGTGTGTAAGCTATTCATGTCACACTCGGCACTAGGGAGCATAGTCCGTTATGCAAATGGTCAGTGCAAGCTTCCTATAAACTACATCTACTCAAAGGGCACTGTCTTTACGTTACCGGCAGCCCAGCATAGAGGTGTGAAAGGAACAGGGAGGATGCGGAAAGGAGGATGCTTTCTATCAGGTTCTTGCAATTTGTTCCTCTCGACAAGAAAAAACCCCACAGCCTCAGGAGACAAGGCAATGGTTTGCTGTCTGCAGGTTAACGCTGGCCCTGCTGGCCCAAACTCAGTGAAACTCCTCGTCACCAAGCCCGCTGGATTTAGGAGGTTAGAGCGGAAAATGTCTCGGCCTCATTTGCTGGGAAAGCAGACGGTGTTGCGTGGATGTCAGTGGGGGTTTCAACGCCCGCAAAGGGCAAACTCTGCCCTTGATCTCAGGGCTGCAGCCACCCAGGCTGTGTGGGGCAGAGCAGGGGCAGAGGAGCCCACTGGTGTCACCACCCCCCTCCGGCAGCCCGGTGGCCCTGTCCTGCTAAGGCAGCTTGCCGTAGAGGCTCCAGACATCGCACAGATCTGCTTTTAGCCATTCTTCAACAAATATTGCCAAAGGCACGCTAAGCAGATTTCTGATGCGCAGCCCTTAATATCCACCGTGGCTTCCAAACCATCTCATCCAGTCGGGAAAGAGCCACGTCACGGGACCTGGGGAATTGCTCAAATCAGCTCACGTTTCGTGCGATGCACACCCACAACACGTCCCTCAGCAATGGCCCATGATTAGACACATAAGTGATTGTCCACTGACGAGTTCCAAATAATGGACACATTTGAGAAAATGACAATCTGCTGGCAGATAGTTTGCAAACAGGAAAAGAGATAAAATTCGTCAGCTAAATGATTCATTATGGCTTCCTCTGACTTTTTCATGGCAAAAACAAACCGTGCATAGCTCCACCAGGCAGTTTCTGAGCTTTGCAATTTCTTTCTATGATTGTCATGCATATAATATCTTATTACATTTGATATTAATGGCAGCGTGGTGCTCAGGTATTGAAAATCCATATGGCCTGTATAATATTTACAGTATGACAAAGTAATAAGTCACAGCGACAGCCTGCTGTCGTGCACTTCTAGCGTTTCGCTCCAAGCAAACGCAGAGATGTGCCGCGATGTTTGTTGGGATGTGGATGAGCCTGGCTTTTAATTAGTTGGATTTGTGGCTTACAGTGGGGGAGCTGTGGCGGGTGGGTGTCGCTTCCCATATGTTGCCGTGGCATGAAGACTCATAGCAGAGGAATCGTTCAAGTGCGGCTTGAAGGCTGTGGTTGTTTTTCTGGCCTCGCTCCTTGCTGACAAAGCAGATGGGGGAACGCCATGAAAACACCTTGCTCTTTCTGGTGGGCGGTCCTGTTTGGTGGAGACACGCACATGGGGAAGGGGAGCGGTGCTTCCTTCTGCGCGGGATGTGGGAGCATCACTGAGGAGCTGGAATGGTTTCGGGAAAGGAGCACTCTGACTCTGGAAGTGGTCAGTTTGTTCTCTACAAGTACCTGAAAGGAGGGTGTAGCCGGGGGGGGGTCGGTCTCTTCTCCCAAGTAACAAGTGATAGGACAAGAGGAAATGGCCTCAGGTTGTGCCAGGGGAGGTTTAGGATGGATATTAGGAAAAATTTTTTCACCGAAAGCGTTATCAAGCGTTAGGACAGGCTGCCCAGGGAAGTGCTTGAGTCACCATCCCTGGAGGTGTTTAAAAGATGTGTAGATGTCGTGCTGAGGGACATGGGTTAGTGGTGCTTTTGGCAGTGTCAGGTTGATGGTTGGACACGATGATCTTAAATGTCTCTTCCAACCTGGACGATTCTGTGATTCTAACTATGGAGAGCAACCGGGAGCGAGGACAGGGAGAAAGGAGTGCAGCAGGCAGGGTGCAGATGGCTGTCAGTGGCATCTTGGTAATACACCTGCCAAGGAAGGGACAGAGTGTGAAGTTTATGCTGTCAAGAATGGGGATAAGATGAGGATGCCAGTGAGACTCTGTGCAATGGTCTAGATCTGAGAAAGGAAAAAAACAAACCCAAGCCCTGAGATTTATATGCAGCTTGGTATGGGAGGTCGGGGATGACTGACGGGGACTGGACCCGAGCAATGGGAAGGAAATTGCTGTTGTGAATAGGAGGCAGAGATTGGAGGCTACAGAGACAGTCTTGGGGGGAGAGGTCAGGAATACAGGGCTACGAGACAAGCAGGGCTAAAGCTCCAGCTCCCGAGGAGACAAAATGAGCAGTGTGGCTAAGTCCTCGTGACCCCCGCACGTGTTATGTGAGGTACCTGCTATTCCTTTTTTTTTTTTTTTTTAAGCCATGGGAAGCAATCCCCACGCTTGTGTGCCTCGCAACTGTGTTTATCCTTTCCTCCCTGCAATTTGCATCTCCCCGAGTCGGCCCTGCCCCACGGAGCCCGCAAAGACGCAGGGGCTGCGGTGACTCCTCACTTCCCCGCTCACCCTTTCAGATACGGACGGGGTTTTGTGCCACAGGGGACAGAAACCTGCTGGCATCTGTCACTCCGGCTTTGCTCTCATTTCCAGCCAGAAGATTTCATATAACGATGGGAACTTACCAACCTGAAAACTTTCCAGAGACTCTATTTCTTGGGGGATGAAGTGGAAATGGGATCTCCTCCTCCAGGACATGATGGCCTTTTCCAGGGGACAGTTTAATCTTTTAGAGACAGATGAATATGAGACTCAATAATCCGGTAATACAGGCAGAAAATGAGGGGAGAGGGAGAGAATTTCAATAAAGCAGCTGAAAGTAAAGAACCTGGAGCTGCTGTAGCTTCCCTTCAGAGTCTCTGCTTGATGAACCTGGGGTGGAGCTTGCCCAGGGCAGGTGGCAAAGTGTTGGCTCAAGGGCAAAAGCTGCTTTATACTAGAGTGGCTAGTCCATTCCCTCCTTCACTTGCACGCTTTACAACTCAGTTGCCTCCCCCCAAGTCAAATTCCCCCATTTTTCTTGCTTTTCGATAACTCTGTCCCCTCATAGCTCTCAGGCACCGTACTCTTGCATTTCCTTCCTACGTGTTCCCACCTCCTTCTGCACTCTTGTACAGGCTTTTCCCTTTCCTGGCAAGAGCTTTCCTGGGACCTGAGCTATGCGCAGGGTTTCTGCTGGCTGCCAGCAAAGGAGAGGATTTCATCTGGGCTGCGTAAGGAAAAGGAACTGGATGAGGGGAAGCATTCCCCTGATTTCTTCTTTCATTGCACTCACCTTTCAGTAACAAACAATGTACCAGGCACTGAAAACAACGGAAAGGGTGTGCGTGTGAGAAGTCACACATCGCTCACTTTTTCCTATCCTGTTACCCTGCAGAGCTGGTCCTCTCCTACCCGCCACAGCACTAGCGGTAGGGAGGTGTCCCATTGAGAACTCAAGGGTCACCACGTGTATGAGTTATGGAAGTGCCATGTCCCACCCAAAATCCCTCTGCAGAAGAGCCACTGTCTGTAACCCCCCCGCCCCAGCAAAGTTGGGCCCTTAGGGTTGTTTTTATTCTGGTAGAGATGTCACGTCTGACAGTTGCTGTCACCCTATGATTAGACCAGCAATCAGCCCTAGCTTCTTTTGATAGAATATGAGCCCTGACTGATTAACAAAGTGGCCTTTGGCCTCAGGTTAATAACAGATTTCACAGCACTGCTATGGAGTAATTATTATTTAAAAAGGTCTTAGTGGAAGTTTGATATTCTCCTACAGGCTTCTGTCCATCTGAATGCAGAATCGGAAAGTAACAATTATGGGCATGAACACCAGCTCAACTGGAGGTCTCATACTCCTGATACATCAGTATTCTTGATGCATCTGTCACATCTCTGTGTTAGATGGACTAATGTATCGGGTTTGCTTCTTTTTATGACACCTCAGTGTATTAATCAACCAAAGTATAAAGTTGTCTCAGTCCGTCAGTTATTTGAGTTATCAAGTTATCTTGTGCATCACTTTCTTCCATCTGTCAGTTGTCTCACGATGTCAGCTAGTGAAGTCCCCTGGTAGGTCTGTCTTCCAGGTGTGTCTCATTCCCTTACTTTTGATTGTCATGGAGGTATCAAACTCCAAATCATGAGCTTGTCTCTTTTTTCCGTTACCTGAGTTTATCAGTTTTCTGGATGGGTCTTTTACCTCGGTGGCAAAAGTGGCACAGACTTGTCTTGTGAAAGGTGCTGCACTTTAAACACAGAGACCAACTGCAGACCACTGACTGCAGCCCATGGACTGCAGATCTGAGCTGTTTAGGGCTCACTGAAACCCCTTGGTGCCTCAGGCTTTAGTACAGTAACCTCACATTGCTCCAGTTTGGTGCAGAATTGCAGTTACTGTTATGTCTCAGAGGGTGACCTGTGAATAGTCACTCTAAGGGACATGTTTTTGAAGGGACAGATCTGAGATTCTGTTAAAAACCATATGGCTTGGATGACTTAGATGTCCAAGTGACATATTCAGAGTGATGTATTGCATTAGGAGCTTAAGCTTAACTGAAAGTTAATGAACTTTGTTTCCTCAGTCTTACGTATTGCAGCACTCTGCAGAGCAATGCCTAAGTGGTGTGCTTAAGGAGCTTACTGAGAGACCAACAGGAAGCTTGCAGTGAACTTGGATCTCCCAGTTCCCAGACCAGCTTCCTCTCCTGCACCATCCTTCTTTCCCTGATAAAAAGAGGGAGACAGAGCAGCGATGACTATTTCACCAGCTGTGGATATCTCAGAATCCAGACCCAAAGAGTAGAAAATGGTCCTGTTAATGCCAGTAGAGAAGGTATGGCAATTTCTTCTCCTACATGCTGAAAGGACCTCATTGAATGTGCTCCTTTACCTGCAGACCTCTTCAACTGAGCAAATGTTTTTGCCAATTAAAGGGTTTCCTGCTGCTGTGGTTGATCCACACAAATGGAAATAGAGGGGAGGCGTGGAGGAAGGAATCATTAAATGAGCAGAACAAAGGCATGAGGGCAAGTTAAAAGACCTGATCTGAATAAAGGAAGCTCCTGAAAATATCAGCTTCTTTGTCCTGCCTGTCCTTCATCCATCCAATTCTCCTGAATGCTGTAGAGAGGCTTTGTCATTCTCAATGACATGGCAGGAGGAACCAGTTCTTCAGCACGCTGCCTAAAATAGCAACAGACAAGAGACAAAGTGCTCAGAGGTTCAGCTCAGTCTATGAATGCTCAGAATTTCAGGGCCAGATCTGGATTATTCAGTCCTCACAATAAGCTTCCTCATCACAGATACTTGGTGCTTTGTAGACCGAGCTGTAACGATGGCCTCGTTCATGGTTGCCCATCTCACAGTCATTATCTATTTAAGTTAAGGTAATGTGTGTTAGACAGGTGAGGTACCAATACCACAGTAGTATGACAATTCAAAATTGGGCCCAAATTGCTAGGATGTCTTTAGCAGCCTCATGTACCCCTGATGAAATTGGCATCCATTTTTCCTCATCTCCAAAATTCCTCATCCTTTAGACAGTCACTCCAGCATCCTTACTTCTTTCCAGGTTCTTGTACGAGGTTTATCACCATGATGTTTGAGCAGCTTCCCGTGTGTGAATGACTTAGAAACATCTGAGTACTGAGATTATTGCAGCTCTACATTTATATTATCAGAATTTCCCCTGCTACTGCCTTTTTCTTCCATCCTTTCCTCTTCTATTTATCCAGTAATTCACCTCTTGGGGCTGAGAGATATGACCTGTGAAAGGATCCCAGACTGAAACTGCCAGTTCAGGAACGATGATTGAGTTACTTTCCCATAACTATTAATATCAAACCTCCAAAACTTGTGTATAGGACATTGCAACATGCCCTTACTTGCATTGTCAGCAGCTTGCAATACCGATACAGGACTTTCCGTCCTCACAAAACAGTTGCAGCAGGAGGCCTTTATATTCCTTGTTAGTATTTACAGTGCTCTCCTTCCACATGAGAAAGCAACCTTAAGCAATGCAACCACATCACTCCCATAGACCTTCTCCACTCCATTGTCCACTACATGCTTTTGTGCATCTGAAGCACGGATCGTGTGTGTGTACAGAATAAAATAAGCCTGCTGAAGTCACTGTGGTTCAGATGGATAGACAGGACCATGGAAATATCTTTAAGCCACATTCCTGCAAAAATTTGTCGTGTTTTTGTCCCCCTGCCATAGCTAGCTACCTGGCAGAGGAGTTAGCAGCCTATTGCTCACAACTGTGAGATGGAGTTACTTTGTTGGTCCAGTGGAAGGTATGGAGGTTCAAATCCCACAGATGCGTCATTTTGGAAGCTGTGGCTTCTGCTAGAGATTGGGTTTTTTGCCAGTTCGTGAGCAGAGCCTGGCAGGTAGCTGGCTTGTAACTACCACTACGTTCTGAGCAATGCCAGGGTTAAATGGGCCTTGCTGTGGAGGGAGGCTGTGTGTGCATAAGCCTTTTCAAAGTCCCTGAGCATTTATCATCGTTCCTGTCTCCCAGCTAATGAGCAGCTAAAGTGATTTTCTATTGCTTGTAATTCACCAAAATTGTTCTAACTGTTCGAAGAGCCAAAATTGACAGGCTAATGCGGCCGCTCGCCTGACTGTCTCAATGGCTCATCGAAGGGTGAGCTGATTGCTGCCTCGGTGATCAGCCGAGGTGCTTCAGACAACATCATTTCTGTAATACATCAACAATCTGAAAGCTGAAAACAAAGGCCAGAGGAGAGCAATCATCAGTCACAACGCAATGCTTAAGGCTAAAATAGGTCAGGGCTGAATACTAAAGAGTACAAGGAAGAAAAAAGTATCCTCCAATTCGCTGGTTTTCTTTCTTTCTCTCTCTCTGCATCAGTCTCCAGGAAGTGTCCTGGTGGTTCTGGACCTTTCCTTACTTCAGCAGAGTAGATTAAAGTGGAATTGAGGATGGAGTGGGCTGGTTGGGTTTGCTGTTGCTCTGGTAGGTTTGTTGCTGGGTCTTGGAAGACTGAAGGGTGGAAGGAGCAGCCAACGACTACAGGCGAGTGCACTGGAGAAGACATCAGCCTAAGACAAGTCCACCATGTGTTAGAGGTAGTGTTTGCTGCTCGCTCCCCTTCTCTTAGTCCCAGGTAATATGGCAGCCTCAAGAATGAATGTTCTCAGGGATGCAAAAAACAAGGTCCAACCATGCCAGCTCCTGGCATTTGAACCCTCAGTCAGACTATCCTCCTAAAACTTCAAAAACATAAACCTAGCTTAAAAAGTCTGAGATTTTGTATTTACAGGTACACGTGTACATACACACATGTAGTCACACATACATACCGACAGAAAAATGTTTCAGGATTTCAAGTTTTTAGAACATACTTTGGGTTGTGTTTCTGTTGTTATTTTTCCTCCAGTGACAGGAATGAGAAAGTTATCTGAAAACAAACCAGAGCGCGGCTGGAAAGGCTGAGCACTGAGGGTGCCTCGCTTCCCATACGGTGTGTATTGGGCTCTCTGATGTCCAAAGTGCCGTGAGTCCCTGCAGTTGAGAGCTTCAGTGGCTCTGCTGTATGTGAACTCCCTGGTCCCTAATAACATAGTTGACCTCCTACTCCATATGTTCCCTGAGTAAAGCCATGGGGTCTCTACCTTCTAATCAGCCACCTGTCTTCACAAAATCAACAGGAGTCCAGTGTGTTTTGAAGTATTTACCTTTCTGGCAAGCTGGCTTCAAAATGGCCAACAAGTTCCAGCGTTGTTGGGAGGGGATGAACGCACATACAGAGTGAGTGCATGACCCTCATGTCTTTAGGAAAAAATGACTAAAAAAACCCTGAATCAAGGTAGGAGCTGAGGTTTTCAGAGAACTCCCTAAATGCTTGGGCTCAAGAGAAAAATATCTCAAGCACTGGGAAAACAGAGGCTACAGAGAAGCCTAACCAAGCCTAATCAAGGCTTTTAGCATTCTGGATCTAACTCCTTCCTTTTCTTGCTCAGGACATGAGTAAGAATGCAAACTTGTTTTTTCTCCAGGTGCTCCGCTGCAAACTCAGTGGACCAGGAGATGCCTTTTCATCCGCCTTCCTGCAGACATAGGTGTCCCTACTGGAAGTTAAAGTGTCTGCCAGTGGGGCTTTCAGCACCACTGGATCTCAAAAGCTTTCTCGCATCATCAAGCGCAGACCCCAGGGAAGTAATTTTAACATGGTGCTTATGCACTCAGCCCTCTATATCTGAGCTAGACAGCTTGAAACCTTGAAATACTACTGCAGTTCTTCTATGGCCAGTCCAGTCTCTCATCATCGTTAAGCTCAACTACAGATGAAATTTGAAGGGATTTATCCAGCCACTCTCTTCAAAGACGGCCACTAAAGAGAGCTCTGAATATTTACCCCGTGCTGTGTTTATTTATTCACCAAAAAATTCTTTGGAGTACAAATTAGTTTTTGAACCTAATTTTCAGCGTGTGCTTTGTTTGGTGTGTAAAACCTGAGTCTGTGTGTGCTGACCATGGGGCTGTCTTAGCAGCTGCTGTCTTGTCCTCAGTAGAAGGGATAATTACACTGATTTAGTCTGATAGAATGATGGCTCTGCCTTCAAACTCTAGAGATGACTGAGAGACAAACCTAATGCTTTTTATAATCAGAGAGCCTGGATTCGTTTCTTACCATTGCGACCCAAGAACAGGCACCAGGCTGTGACTTAAAATGGGTAAAAATAGCCAGGGACATATAGGATGAGGTTCCCTGTCGCAGGAACATGAATAACTTGTGCTGCGCAGATGCTCGGGATCTTTAGATACCATATGGTCGATCTGCACAAACATAATATAAAGCACGAAGAGACTGTAGCAAAGGTGGGATTTGAATCTGTATCTTCTGAATCCCTGGAAAAGGTGTTGCCTGTAGGATAACATAAATAGCACCGCTAATTGCTTTTCTGAGACTTGTTTGCACAGGTCCCGATTTTAGTGATGGTTAAGGGCGCTCAGGAGATTTCTTGAAGGACTTATTTACGTGCTAATCTTCCTCAGCTTTTAATGTAGATAGAGGATGGCTCTTCTGGAAGCTGGAGAAGGAGCTGAGTTGCTGTTGAATTACTGATTTAAGGAACCTGCCTTGCTCTGTTGACTTCTCAGTGAACCTAAAGATTTCGCTCTCACTGTCGTGAAGCTAAGGAAACAGCTGAGAAGCAAAGTTGCCAACATGTTCCTCATTTATCCACAGAATAAAGCCCTCTCATAGTAATTGTCCACATCTCCATCTTCTTTGGCTGGTTTGCCTTTCAAGTTGCTTGGTTTTATTTAGTTGGATGCATAGGACATTTATAACCGGAGAGAGAGGCAGAAAAGACAGAAAGCACATCTGAAAAGGAGACTAAAGTAGAAAGGATGCTTAGATTTAAAGAATTGTCCCCATTTCCAATAGTGACGCATTAAATCACTGAAGTTTCAATAACTCATACAGTATCTCCATGGAGATGTGCACCATATGGAGTTAATTAGTAGAACAACAAAACAATCAATTAGTTCCTTAATTAGTTTTACTAAGAAATGATAACAAACACAAACAATTTATTCAAACAAATGCCCGGACCACAATGATAGTTTAATGGCCCCTGTGAAACTGGCTCCACGCTGAGCCCCTTAGTGTTACTTTGATTGATTTTGAAGATATTGAGGGTAAATGTTAGCTTTGGTCCAGCCAAAATGTTTTATCAGTATGATCAATTATTTACAGTATTAGAACATAGAGAGGAGATTGCTGGGAGGTTTTAATTTAAAAAAAGAAGAAGATAGAAAGGGGGAAAGAAAACCTTAAATAATATGGTTGCATCAAGCCTATATTTAACCTGGTAGCAATATGTGGGGATTAAGACAGTAGAGATTTTCGCTGCATGCCACAGTCTCATTAAATCCTATAAATAAATTGGTTTTCTGTGTCTTATCCAGATTGGAATTTTTGGTATATACATTACTTGGAGAAGACTGAATCAGGACTGCACAGGTCGTCCATTAACTCGGACCTATTCAAAACAAAGTGACGCTGGGAGGTGGGATGTTGGCAATAAAGCAGTTGGGAACAGATCATGGAAATCAGAATGTGCAAGGGGAATTTGCTGGGGTTTTTTTTATGCTGATATGTATCGCAGGTATTCGTATGAGGGTTTTTTTGCATGAAGGGAGGCATCTCTACATATCACACCTGACTTCTACTGATAACAAGAAGGAGTCGAGAGCTCTGGAGAACACATTACCTATGCCACCAAGAAAAGTAAATATCCAAATTAGCTCCTTTGCTGCACTCAGGAGCTGTGATTAATTGCTTGTTAACAAGATGTTCAAAGTACAACGATTTATCTGAGTTTGATCAGGCAGATTATGGAATATAACATTTTAATAAATTCATTGTGACTATAGATATATGTTAAAATGATAAATAGGTCAAGCTACTATAGATGTTTTAGATCCAATAAAGTTATTTTTAGAATGTTGTTTATGTGAGGGACTAACCTATTGTTTACCCAGTTGCATTTTTATGAACTAATCCTTTTCTTTAAAAAAAAAAATGCCCCAACTTTAAAATGGTGGCTTATTACTGCCATCTTCCCCATAATTCTGCTTTCCCCAATAAATAGATCTCTTTTTTTTTTTTTTTTTTTTTTGGAAAAAACGTTCCTCATCCATTTGGATGAGGCTCAGGCCTTGCAGCCAGAGGCTGTGTGGGGATGATGCTCGGGATGCAGATTGTGAGCAGTCATACCCGGAGGGGGCACATCTGGCACTGCTCTTTGGGGGAAACTCATCCACTGAGCAGTCTCTCCCAGCTGGGGCATCTGCAGCAGGGGACCAGGTAATGAAAACTGCTGGCAGAGAGAGACGCAAACTCTTGCGTAGGTCATCAAAGCCACTACCAATCCGTAGCCCTCGTTTCTTTGGCCACTGAAGTGCGCGTGTGTGCATTTGTGTCTGTGTCTGAGTCTTCCCGCTGCAGCAGGGAGCAAAACGGAGACTCTCTCTCTTTTCCTGCCCTTGCTTTAGTAGCTCCTTTTGCCAGCCAAGCAGGCTGTAGGTGGGTTTCCAAGGTAGCCTTTGTTTTGGGAAACTGGTTCAGGACTGACTCCTAGTCTGCAAAGGAGTAGGTGGCACTATCGGCTTTGTTTCTGGCGCGCTGGCTATCGCTGCAGTCCCTGAAGATGCTGATTTAAGGAAAAACTTAAACACTATTTACAAGTCTCAGTACCTGTGGCTTCTTTACAGCACCTTCGATTTGCTCTGCTCCTATTTTTGGAGGCTGTCTTAAATAGCTATTCTAACCGTGTGGATACGGCTTATTATTTTGCTAAAGAAGAGGAATAAAATGTCATTTTCGGGTGTCTGTGTGAGCTAACTCTCCCTCTCGGCTTTGTCCTGGAGGTCATCGGGAGGTGTTCCAGTAACTCAGCCACCGTCTGCAGCACCCCAGCAGCCTCCGGTTGGTGGCTGAGGAGCCGGGGATAAATCTCTGCTCGCAGCCAGGCTGCTGGTTAGAATGTAAATGTCTAAACTTTGGAGAAGTGACCTCTGTTAAGTGGTTTAATGCAGTCTGTTGCCAGGAGCTCATGAATTCTGTATTACAGCAAGTAGTTCCATGAGATTGCAACTATCTTACTAATAATACAACCTCAACATATTTATCACAATAACTCAGACACGGAGAAAGTACAAATATCTTTGATACTGGGAAATGAACTGGCTGCCTATAGGCATCCTCATTGCTTTATTGATTTAACCCTTTACAGGTGTCTCTGCCAGGGACAGGTGCAAAGAAACTGATTTAAAGGGATTAAAAGGATGTGTCTGCACAGCAGACTTAATTCAACACGATTCAGAGTGTTTTACAGATGTTACCAGCAGACCTACAGGTTGGATGCAGGAAGGCTTGCTTCATAAACGGCTGAAACGCAGCCACTTGTGCATTTGGGGTAGAGCAAACTAGGTTTCTCTCACTATGCAGTACATTGAGGAGAGGGAGCAAAGAAGAAATCAGTGTCCGGCTGAGGCGCCATGAATAATTCCAGGGGGGCAGAATTCTGATCCTGTTGGTGGGTTCAGGCCATCAGGCAGAGCACGGTGCTTGGGATTGCCTTCTGCTTTCTGACCCCGTGTGCGGGGGGCTCAGAGGATCTCGGATGCCTTGTAACTGGTATAAGGGGCCAAAAGGGGAGAATAACGACAGCGATCTTTTGAGAGTGCAGTAACGAGTGTCAGGTGACTGCTTTTCCTATACAATACATGAAGCTGGATGGATCTACCACCGAGGAATTGTTACCGATGACCTTGGTTTTATGTCCACCCCATCACTGCCCGTGACGTGTTGTGTTGGAGGATAAGAGACCCATCGGACACTTGCTAAACGTAACCACCGTTGGCTGTCTCTCGGATCACTGCGGAGGTCAGACGGTGCCTGTTTGCACTAACCCTTATCTGCACTAACCCTTATTTGCAGTAACCCTTACGTTATCTGATGTGATCAGAGACCGTGGTGGTACTGGATAGATTTTAAAGCACATGGATATGGTCAGGTAGAGCTGATTTCTCCATTTCTGAGGGATTTAGGAGAGGGAGAATTAGAACTTATTATGCACTAGCTGAAATCTTTTGCGTGTGATCAAGCCCATGTGATGAAGATAGTCATGTTCTGGAGTGATAAAAGCCTAATTTCACGGGCCATCCACACTGGTTTTCTTGAGATAGATAATGTTTCTACCACACGCATTTCGCCATCTTCTTTTTTGGGTAAGATCTCCTTTTACTTCTTTTTAAAATGAACTAAAACTTTGGAGTTGCGAAAGAAGTAGCACTTTTTATGGTCATTTACCCACCGCCCCCCCCAAAAAAGTTCTTCCAATATTTCAAGCAGCAGCAAACTTTGGAGAGGAAAAAAAAAAAGTTTTTGAGGTTCTTTTCCCTTGAAATATGGACTGGATACAGAGAGGAGAAGGTCAGGGCTGCAGCGGCTGAGACAGCAGGGGAGGGGAAAATGTCAGGGCTGCCTTTTATTGTTTTTATGATACTACTTAGACCCAATAAAATGTGTCAATTTCAGACATAAACAACTTGAGATGGATCCAGAACAAATGTGGTGACATTATTGAAATGTGGGCCTCATTTCTCACTGTAGTTTCGCTCCGTGATGGGTGCACAGACCCTCCCTCCAGTTTGGGGGAATCATTCTCTAAGTGCGCATTGTGCTCGGTGCCCGGATTTAGCTCTTCTGTATGTATTTGTAGCGGGAGAATGTTTTCAGCTGTGAAATCCCTGTGAAATTGCGATTTCACTGCATGTTGAACTTCGGGCCCTCTGAATAACCAGGGTCCTGTTCCGGCGGCGCAGCGTGCTCTGCAGGCGGCTGGATCTCCAGCCGGAGTGTGTGCTCGGCGTGCTTAGGGCACCAATCCTGCCAGATACCAGGCAATCCTCTACTTCTGAAAAACGTGAGCAATCCTCACCGCACCTTCCTCTCTGCTCACCGAGTTTGGCGGGACGCATCAAAGCAAGGAAGAAGAACCCTCTTTGTCTACATGCTAACCTCTAACTCACGTATGAGCAAAGTCTGCTGACAGGGAAACGGGTCCCAAAATCGGACCTAGGTTTTAGTATGACTTTTATTAACCTTTGTCGTCTCTGGCAAAATGGATTCAAGCTGCTTGTGGACTTTGCTCTACAGTGGTCACTGCACTGTTGCCCTAGAGAGATGAGAAGGGGCAATGCCAGTAAGAACCTACTGAGATAAGAAGTAATGAAAGATGAAATAATGAAGATGAAATAATCTCTTTCTTTTGCCAGTTTTTCCACAGCCCGCCCACAGATGTACATTTGCTTAGCCACCCTTTTCAAGGCAAATGTGGGCTCAGGACATTGCAGCCGCATTACAAAGGGAAGGCGCTTCCTGATAGAGATGTAACTGTCTCTAATTAAAGTGCCTGGTAGGGGATCCCAAATCCACCCGACCTCGTCACAACCTCGTCCTTGCAAGTGGAGACCTCCGAGTCTCAGAACTTGTCTCTCCCTTGTCTATTTTTTATTTTTTTTTTCCCCAAGGCTCTCAGATTGATGAAACCTCAATTATCTTAAACTCAAAGCTAGGCAAACTGAGACAGCTGTCTGAGGACACGACTGCTCTTGCCCATTTAGATCAGACACTTTCTCTCTAATCTTTTCAAATTTTTCTAACATGCTCTTTATTTTTTAATGGCGGACTTTTTTATTTATTTTTTTTCTTCCCTGGAGCTGCAATCTTCTACACCACTGACAACAAAAATCCTTTTACTGTCTCTGGTCCGTGCTGTTTTCCCAGCCCAGGGACATCTGCAAAAAGAAGCAGCCCCACTGAAGACTGATCTCTGCATAAATACAGTGGTTATGGAAAGGTGTTCATTCTGTTTTCCACAACCTGTCATGTTGACTTTATAATGAATCGGTTCCTCAGCTCTGGAAAGCAGATGGAGACCTCTTCTGACAGCCCCTGTCAAAGGAATAGGCAGGAAGAAGGAGAAAAGAATTGCTGGATATGAACTCCTAGTACTTACATGGACAGTGGCAGGAACCGAGGAAAGATGTAGGTTTTGAACAGGATTTAAAGGCTTGATCAATCGTAACAATGATGGAAATGCTGCCATCAAATAATAATAAAAAGATATATAACTGGTTTTACACCATCAATTATTTTCTTCCCTAGCAAAAGCAATGGCAAGGTGGCGTTTTGGAAACAGAATCAAGAAGCAGGTAATCAGTCTATTTACATACTCCAAGCCAAAGGGAATATAAAAAACCTGAGGAAACGGCAGAAATGAGCATTAGTAAAACTGATCTAATCTCTGGTGTTATTAGTTGCACAAGCCAGGCTGTTTGATAGATATACATATAGATTGCTTCTCTCCTCTTTCAGCCGCGGCCTCCTATAACATCTGTCATCGTGCCCGTCCCCAGTGGCAGAGGCAGCGCTACTGAGCATGCCCTGCGGAGTCAGCTCCTAGGGATCATCTTACCCAAGCTGCACGAGTAGCGTTTTCTCCGTGAACAGGGCACGGTGCTAACGGTGAGGTGTGCCGGCAGGATGGGTCGCTCTTCAGCCCTGGCCCAAACTGAACGTGTCGGCATTTTGCAGGAGCAGGGCATGGTCACTCTGTGGTATTATAAAAGATTAAGCGCAATAAGAGGTTGTAGAGACTGAACCCAAGAGTTTTAGCTTAGTTTCCTAGGGAACTGAGATGTCTGTGATGTAGTGTCCAGGCGTCTATCAGAATCCACGTAACAATCTGCGAACCTGTTGGCTTACATCACGCAAACTTGGCAGATGGGTCAAGCTCTCAAAAAATTTAAATTCCTGTGGATTTCATGAAAACAGATGGATGAAGGAGAGGAGGAGCCCTAACAATAACCCCAGGCTGCACTGTTAGATATCCAAAATTTTAAAGAGGTGTTTTGTCCTGAGACATAAATCCTTCGATTGCCCAGCTTCATTTGTTCTGCTGCTCAGGGAGCTGCTTCTTTAATCTGGCATGGTTTCTAAAATTTAAACCCCTTAGGAGAACTTCCAGGCAGTTTCATTCATGCTAAACACACTTTCTTCCCCCGCCCCTGATGATATAGTTAGAGCTGAAATCCCTTGAAAATAAAAACTAAAAAGATGATGACATTTGATGTGATAAATCCTAATGTTAAGTGGCAGAGCCAGCCGCTGCCTTCCTGATGACAATCAACAACCTCAAACAGAGATGACGACCAGCATTAAGCAGTACAACAGCCAGATGATTGTCTTTTGTAATTTTGTTGAGGAGCACAAACACGGGGAGGAATCCAAAGAGGGGTGGGTGTGTGCATCTCCTGCTGCGCTCAGGCAAAGCTGCTGCTTTGTTGTGATGGGGTCCGGGACCTCTCTTCAGTTATCACAAGGTCAAGGTCAAAGATCAGCACATACTCAGAGGCCATCGGGGTGGCACGATGAAGGCAATCCAGCATCTATAGCCAGCGTCCTGCCAAGTTTTATATAGCTAGCATCATCCCTCTCTGCCTTTGACTTTCCAAGTGAATAATCAATAACTGTTTATAGCTGAAGACAGCCTTGAAATTCACGTCTAGACCCAGAGGATGACATTTTACCCTTTTCCCTCCACGCCTGTTAGTTACACATGCAAAATCAATTGTCAGCGTGAGATGACGGGATTTATTGTTACAGAAGTGTAAGGGGAAGAGGGTTCAACTACAGTTGACAGAAGACCACACAGGAGGATTTTATCAACTGAAAAACAGGATCATGGATGGAGGGACCCTATGCCTAAGTCTGGCTCCCACCTCCCAGAGGTGCCTTCTGAGCCTAAACCAGCTTTTTTTGTCCTGCCCTTACTTGGCTACACGACAGAAGTGACCTGTGTGGTGGTGTGCTCCTGCTGGCGCTGCAGTCCTTTGCGTGTAGCACTAAGGCTTGTGTTCGGCAGTAAGGTGAGGAGAGAGGCATCCAAAACCCTCGGAAATCCTTTGGTACATGTTTACTGATCTGTTCCATGTATTATTTCTCTGTGGATTGTGAAAGCCTCCTAGAGAGGCCTCCATGAGGGACCAATGGAGGGAATCCTGAGAAGGCACTGGAGGACTGGAAGTATCTTGTACCACCGCTAGTGATTGCTACAATGGACAATAACATGGGTGAACTCAAGATTTATCCCATGTTTCCACCAGACAAATCAAGCTAATTAGCTCCAGCATGCCAAAGAAAAGGGATTTTTGGCACAAACAGGGTTGTAACTAGGGTCCACACTCAGGTGGCACAAGTTGACTCGCGTGTTGAAGGGGAAGTGAGGTTGGCCTGGGGTGCACGTACACCGAAGCAGGACGTGGGGTTGCTCAGTACTGTGGGTGGAGGTTGACTCAATAGTCACGGGTGGCTGGGGTCACTGTGCTTGTCTCAGTGAAAGCGGTTGAGACACCGATAGCTGCTCTGGACAGGATGGAGGTGGTGCGGGCAGTGGGTCCTGATGGGACATGGTGAAACGCCGTCTACTTTGACATGGGACTTCTTACACATTGAAAAATGAGGCAGCGCTGGAAAACTGTGTGTGGAATAAATATACCACTGATCCTAGGAGGGCTTCAAAGGAGCCTGAGAGCTGGGTGCCTGGATCCTATAAATAAATCAGACTTGAACACCTAGCTGCCCTAAAATGCCTTTTGAAAGTATGAGCCAAATGCCAACACCCCCTTGAAGAAAGTCAGAGGAGGATTAGAGGGGGCAGCCGAAGGAAGAGGGCTGTGGGAAGAAGGACTCTTTTACTTCTTTGTAAGGAAAAAGCATCTGCCAGCACTTTAATCCAGGCTGATTGGTTCTCCTGGGCTGAGGGAGCTGTTTCTGGTGTGCAAAGCTGGTGTGTACAGACGAAAGTGCTTTCAAATATTTTTTAAAGAGCCCTGAAGAGAAATGTGATTTTTCTGTGAAACTCCTGAGAGTTTTTAAGCATGGATTTGTTTGGGTAAATTGTGAGTGAGTGCCCTCCTGTGAGCACATGGGAACGGCTGTTTAATTGGCCTACACCTGGTGTTGATTATGATGCTGCTTTTTTTTTTTGTTTTTTTTTTTTTTTTTTTAATTTCCCAATTCCCTCCACTGTATCTCATTTTGATCAGCTTCACTCCTGTACCCCACGGCTTGGGTTTGGCACGTCCGGTGTGAAGCATAAAGACTGCTGGAAAAACTTATGGAAAGGCCTCCCCACCTTGATGTAATTCAGTGTTAAAAAGCAAAGGCACAGGTTTTTCAGCCTGGTTGGGAAGTTCTCGATTTGGCTCTGAGAGAGACGGAGGAACGTGCTGTATCTCAGGCTGTATTTTCTAACCAGGACTTCCCCTCCACTCGCTATTATTTAAGCACAACGATATTTAAGGGAAAACAAGCCGTGTCCCTCATTGCTGGCCATTATTGGTTATGGTGGCAGGCAAATGCCTGGCACAGGGTGCTGTAGAAAGACATAAAGGCTGCATTACAGCCCTGTCTCGCCTACCAATTAATTGCCTCACAGGCAACTAATTGGGCCTTGATGTGCCTCAGTCAGGCTGGGTAAGTCCCAAGCCATGGTCTGGACCAGTTGTAGTGGGGTAAATGCAGAGGGTGCATTTTTCGATATTATTTTTTTCTATTTCGGTCAGATCTCTGGGTGCTCACCTGAGAATCAAAACCCATCTCATGTCTAAAACGGGAAGTTCCAGTTCTGGAGTCGTATTTATTGGGCTCCCAACTGTCTCTGTACCTGCAGAGGCAGAAAGAATAGCCTTACACTTGACATTGCCTGGGTGTGAACTGAAAGGGGGGGGAAGAAGCGCTAGCAGCTTCTTCAAATATTGTCATTTCATTTTTTTTCCAGGGCTGCAGAGCTAAAATAATCTGGCTTTGAATTTGAATAGAAACTGAAAAGCAGGAGAATTTGGGAAGAGGTGGTACTCATGCAAGGCATTAGCTGTTAAATTATAGCCTTGCTATGAAAAGCAGTTGTGTGTCTGTGTAAGTGCGCGGAGAGAGGTTACAGTGGGGAGGGGGTGTGGGCAGGAAAAGACATTTGATTTAATACGCAGATTTTGCTCTGTCCTTTGGAGACCACTTTTGGTGCAAGAAAATAAGAAATTTTCGAGGGCTGGATTCTGCATAATATTTCAGGATTAAGCAAACAAACAAACAAAAGCCCCCAACCCAACACCAATGCTCTGAGTAAGTAAGTGCCTTCTCATGGGCTGCTTTGTTATTTTCAAATCTGAAGCCTTTCTTCTCACACAGCTCCAATCTTTATTAAAAAATGAAACATCTGGAAGCATGTGTGTGTTGGTGGTTATATAGAGACCCTCCACACTGAGCCTCTGTCTCCTCTGTGCTCGTTAACCGGCTGCAGATTCTAAATTAGGGTTGTGATTGGAGCTGAGATGTGGGGAAGAACCCACCTGGTGAGCAAGTCCTACTATTTATTTTTCTTAAAGCCCTCAAAGTTTACTCAGCTGGTGAGACAACAAACTTAATGTCTTCAGCTGAAATGTTAAAAAGAGAGAGAGAAGAAAAAAAAAGGCAAGCGGAGGAAAGCAGGGAAGGAGAGAGGAGGGAAGGAGAAAATGGAAGGATTGCCTCAGTCTGCTTTGCTGCGTGTCAGATTGCGCCTGGAAAAATGGTGCCTTATATTAGTCAAACTCAGCCCTGCGCCCCGAGGGCGTCTCTTTAGTGTCTCATGGTGGGTCATTCATGGCAAAGACATCCAGTGGTGCTCACAGTCCCCCGTCTGTGTCCGTGGTGGATTTGGTGGCCCTAATTCCAAGCCCGCAGCAGGGATGCAACCTCTCTAAGTGAAATCTGCCATGAGATGAGATAGAAATATTGTGGACACAGCAATTTGGTGGACCCGTCACCTGCCAGTTCATCAGAGAAAGCCACCAGTCGAACTGCTCACAGAGCAGGCAGCGGCGATGTGATGCTCTCCCGTGTCCCTTCTCGCTCCCCTGACGCTCCTGACCCAGTGCAGGTGGAAACCCCGATGCTTATTACTCCAAGCATTGACTTTGTTGTGACTGTTTTCTTCTGACTTATTCATTTTGTTTAGGACTGAGAATAAGTTTTGTTCCAGTCTAGTAATAGCCTACAGCCACGAGCCGGGCAGTTGAGATTTCAGAGAGATAAAAAAAAAAGCAACACACAAAGCAGAAGAAAATATGTGAAAAATTGCAATGACAAGGTTTCTGCTGGTAGCTTGTGATACAGAGAAATGAAGTCCCAGGCCAACGTGCTTTGGCAGCTGAGAAAATGCTAGTGCTGGCATTGTCTATCTGGCAGACAGGCAGGCAGAGGGGGTGAGTTGGGGGGGGGGAATTGGGTATAGAAAAGGCTTGCAGGAGGCTGTACAATGCAAGCAAATCTAAATTTTCAAGCAAACACTCAAGTCAGTCTCCTGTGTAGTATAGCTGTGGGTCTTATACGCAGTTTTCTCTTCCTCTTTAACCTGGCGAGCCCTACAAATGCAAATAGGGAAGGCTCTGTTCATCTACTCCGGAAAATACACGGGTCCCAAGGTGTTTGGCTTCGTCAGCTCAGTGGCAATGAAGAGCGCAGAAAATGTTGATGTACCCGTTCCTGTGAATTTGCAGGACCTGCGAGCTGTGCGCAGTCCTCCTCTGCAGAGTTCAGCCGACACGCTGCGCTGCGGCGTGCGCTCTGCTGTGCTACGGCTACTCGCAGGAGCGTCTGTATATTTTGAAAACTTGTCTTCACGCGTCTTAGAGAAGTGCAATGCTCTGCCAGGCTCCAGCAAACCGAAGGTCAGAAAAGTTCCCTGCGGACAACACTGATAAAACCCTGCTCTTGCAGACAGGCAGTACCAGGGAAGATTGGGCTGGGGGATTAAAACCTCATTTCTGTTCCATCTCTTTTGGCAATCCCATTTCCCAACTCACAAATCGCCTTTGTTCCCTGCTTGTCCCTGGCATGTGGCGTTATCCCTACACAGATACCAGCAACATGTTGGCAGCCTCTGTCCTTCTCCCACATTTATCCCTACCGTCCTGGAGAAGGATTTATCCCTGCTTTTAGATGTGCAGAAGAAACAGCTGGATCACAGCTCATTTTAGGTGCACGTAAGCCTAGGGCGTGTGAAAGGCGGGTGATCAATACATCGTTACATTCAGATATATACCTCCATCATCATGGCAGAGCAGCTTCCCCTCTTGATCTTAGAGGTGGAGGTACCGCCTGTGAGTAGGGGTGAATTCTTTCTCCCTTTCTGGAATTTGCGCTTTTCATGGAGGTGATCAGACAGAGGGATCAAAACAAGGCTTGTTGATGCAGATGAGAAATGCAACCGATTTTAAGCTGACCCGCGAGCAGCCGTCTCCTAGAAGCCTGGCTTATAAACGACCTAGGCTAGATCTGAACCGGCGCTCGAGCCAAAGGAGCCTCAGCCCGTTATCAAACCCCTGAGCTCACAGCTCTTGATAGGCAATAAATCCTCAGCGGCAATTAGCGCCAGCCTCTCTGCATTCCTCCTGTCCGCAAGCTCTAACCACGTATCTGTCTCCCCCTCAGCGGCACGTGGTGTATTTTGGGCACCGGCAACTATTTGCGACGAGCAGTGACGCTGCGTGGCTGTAATAAACACGCTGCCACGTTGATGATTTATAGAAGTCCCACCAGCACCCAATTATGTAAATCCGATTATCTGTTGAGGAGGCTTTGCTGAAACAGCTTGTAGTTGTAACACTTTATTTTTATTTGTTTGGGGGGAAATGGGAAAATTTAGTTTAAAGCGACTTTTGAGTCTTAAGCATTAGGCTCCCGGAGCGGAATGCAACCGGCTCACTTGCATGTGGCTCTGGAAGGTGGGTTTGTTTTCTTTAGCGATAATACCTTTATCTCTTTCCCTTCACGCACAGGCCGAGGCTGGTGGGGGGCTGTTGGTTCATACCTTGACAGCGTGGCACGTCCGAATGCATGCAGGAGGGAAGAACGGGCCCACTGCTGACAACAGACCCCGGCAGCGGTTCGGGGTGGCTCGTGGGCACAGATAACTTGCTCTGCTGCCGTTGCAAGGATTTTGCAATACAGAATGGCAATAACAGAAGGTAAACTTAGGTATTGCCACAGGCAAACTTATGGAGACCTTAAGTCACACTGCTGGCTCACAGCGGTGGCTAGGTGTGCTGAGCTGTTTAATGTGAAGCAAAGTTAGAGAGCACGGAGATGGTTTTAATTACAAAATAATAATAATAACAACAAATCTATGGAAAAATTAAAGCCCTGCTGCTGCAAAATTCCTAGCTTCAGCGGATGCCGTAGGGCTGTGCAGGTGTGGAGCTAAAGAATGGGTTTCTTTGTGAGCATCCTGAGTAACAAGGCACCTAGATGCCTCTGAAAGCAAGGGAGATCTTCACTCCATACCTAACAAAATGGAAGATAAAAGTGTGAGCGCACCTCCTCATCTTTCACCTGCACAGCAGATCCCACCCAAGCTCCTGTATTTGCTTCTTTGTCTTCCTATCTCAAGTAGGACCTTTCGTCCAGGCTTTGCTAGAGGCAGAATTTGACTGGAGGAGGTGGCACTTGTACTTCGGAGAAGCACGAGCGCTGCAGGGATGTGAAGAGGGTGAAAGCCGTGCCTGCACCCACTCCTCCCCTCTGAATAAGCAGCAAGTGACGGCTGGAGCTTTGAGGCAGAGGTGCTTTCCTGGAGGTGGTACCTCCTGAACGCTTCATGACATGTGTCAACAGCCCACGAGGATAATGTGATGGTCCCCAGGCCCCGCTGGAGGCTGGGCTTGCCTGCTGCAGGCAGCGAGGAAGGCGAGCAGAGGGGAGAGAGGCAGGAGGCAGCCCAGGCCATGGGTACAGACACCCAGGAGGCTTTTTTTGGGGGGAAGGACAGATACAGCCCATACCGGATCAACTGGACGCTTGTGTTTCAGGAGTTTACGCTCTCAAGAGGCTGCCTTGCTGAGGCGCAGTCGGGTGTGCACGTGAGATAAGGCTTGCAGCCAATTTTACATACGAGTATTTTATTTCATTTGACTTTTCTACAGCAGAGGGAAGGTGTTAGACATCCTCACTGCTCCTGCTAGCGGTTTCTTAAGAAATCTGTCAGCCGTACTGACAGCGGGGGACAAGCCAACTTTCAGCCCCCCTGCGAGCCCACCGACACGTTTTGGAGGCCCTGGTGCTCCGAGAGAAAGGCACGTTGGTTAGGTTGGCTCAGCCAAGGCGGGTTCCTCTTGCCACTGCTCAGGGCTGCACTGAGCCATAATCACGGCTGTTAGGCTGATGCTGGGAGCATGGCACGCGGCCCTTTTCCCTCGCTCCCCGTTTCCCCTTCTGTGTGGATTCACATCCCACGTGAGCGGTGGAAAAGAGAAAGGATTTATTGTTTGTGAGCATTAAAAGCAGATGCTTCGGCCAAAAAGGAGAAAAAGAAAGGCTCAATTAACATGTAGCGAAGGGACAAAGATAACCGCAGACAGAGGAAACCTTAAGTAACTCAGCTTCTTCCAGAAAGGCTGAGAACCTACCCCAGCCTGCTCCACGCACTGCAGGGATGTACTCCCCGTTCCTGCGTAATTAGAGGCTCTGCTAATGCCTATTCCTTCCTTCTCTCTCTCCGGAGCTCGGCAGGAGCGGAGGGAGGAGCGGCTCATTTCAAAGTGCCGGGGGACCGAGAGAGAGAGAGAGAGAGATGCGTTTGCTGCCAACAGCCCCATCTCATCAATTTAATCAAGAATACGCCGGCGCTTTGTCTCCCATTGTGGTCCCCGCACAGCCGGCGATGGGAAAGGGATGAGGGCGAACCCTGGGAGACCCACCAGCCACCCCGGCGGAGCGGACGGCATGTCCCCCGCCTGCCCCTGTCAAAAAAGGGTTTGCTGTTGCTGTTGCTGACAGCGGGAGCTGGACGTGGCTTCCTCAGCTCTCCTCCGCTCCTCAGCCTGTGATCAATCTTTCAGTCCGTTGGATCCCGCTCACCTGTTCGTGCTCCGGGATGAGACCTGCTGCTGTTTCCCAGCTGTGCTCATCCCTTTCAGGGCCGTTTGAACTCCTCTTTGGGCCTTGAGTTGATCAAGACTTTTCAGGGTCTTTTAAAAGAAAATAACAAACTCAACTTCTTTATTAAAAAAAAAAATTTGTATTTTTCATTAAAAGCAAATGTTCTATTAAAATATTCAGTCTCTCCCCAAACGCTTGAATTGTAAACATTTTCCAAATCTATACTGACATATCGTGTTTGCTAGCACCTGTGTTTGCAGTAAATGTTTTCATTAAAATATTTCACCATAAGTTTCTGAGAAAAAAAAAGAAAAGAAAAGAAAAGAAAAAATGAGTCTATTTTTAACCTCTCAGGATGAAAACAGTTTTGAATTGTGGTGTGAAATTAATTTCAGCATTTTTAATCAGCTTTAACCAGGTGGAGGAGGGAAGAGAAACAACTAAGGGACATCAGAGAATGGCAACAATACAGTTGTCAGCCTGGATCAGCCTGTGACTATGGCTAACTCCAGGTCTTCTAAAGAAGATATAAGCACGGCACAACAAACAGATGTGGGATAATCCATCTCCCCCTCCCTCCCACTTATTCTCTAATACACACCGTTTTCTAAGAGAATTGTGTGAAGTCTCTTCCAAGAGTTTGTAGCATTAACTGCTCTAATTCTGGGCGTTCTCCTTATCCAAGCGAGTGGCCAGTCCCCAGCCAATCTTGTTAAAGTCTTGTTCTCAGAGGGTTCCTCTGGCAGTGAAACAAAGTGTGAAGAAAAAGTTCCTTTTATCAGTTTTGAATTTGCTGCTTCTTAATATCCCATCGACTGTCTCTCTGTTCTCCTGTCGTGAGAGCTGGAGAGCAGAGCTCCCAGCCCACCCTCTCCAGCCTGTTCCTCATTTCATACAATTTTCCCATATTCCTTTAGCATTTGTCCCTGTACTGAACTATTTTCTTCATGTGGGCATTTCCCCAGATGCCTTTAATTGTGCAGTGTCCTTCCTCAGCTGGGGTAAGCAGCGCTGCTCGTAGTACTCCAGAGGCTGCGTCTTCCGTCCAGCTCATGGTTGCAAAAGGGTTTATACATGAATGTCTGTGAAATTCCTCTGCACCCAGCTTCCAGGGCTTTGCTTTTTGGGTTGTTTGTTTATTGTGGTTTTGAATAAAGAGCGGAGGTCTTACATTGCGTGTTGCAGCATTGCTGGCAGGGCTGCTGACGGAGGCAAAGCCAGAGCAGTGGGCAGGACGCTGGCAGCTCTTCTCGCGCTGCCTTTGCCGTGCGGCCCCATCTCTGATGCCTTTGAGGTTGTACTTGCCTGAGAGGTCGCAGACCCTGCTCCATACGTCCGTAGCAGAGACTCCACAGCAGAGCTGCTCCTTGGACAGAGGAGAGGGCTTTCCTGCCCGAGCCTTGCTGGTGTGGATTTTCACGAGTGGTGTGATGGTGGGCAGCGATGCAGTTGGACATGCACGCTCTGCAGGCTGAAACCCAAGAAGAGATGTTCTGGTCCTGTGTGAGACAGACCAGACAAACACCCTGAAGAGTCCATAAGGCTTTAGAGTGAGAGAGGAACATCTTGGTCCACTTTCTGCTGAACAAGCATGCAATAGCCCTGCAGCAGTGCTTTCCCTAGGAAGAAGGTTTCATCTCTGTGCTGTTTACCCCACCAGCACTCTCCAGGCTGCTGAAAGCTAGAAGTAAGTGAAGAAGCAGAAGATATGAGGAAGATCAAAGTATGTGGAACAAATTAATGACAGTTCTGAATAAGAGCGAGCTTTAAGAATGCAGTAAATGTTGGGGGGGTGGGGTGGAGGGAGTTGTAACAGAGATAAAGCAGGCTCTTTAATAAACTAGAAAAGGAATAAAATCAATGATGGCTGAGTTACAAATAACACAGCCGAGCTACTGAACTCCTCTTTTCAAACCAGCCCTTCACAGAAAAGCACAAAAAACTGGGACAAACAATTAGGAAGCAATGAAGACCTTGTCAATAGAGCTGTTGATAAGGAACAGATAAAACGGATACTTAAATTGAATACAGTGGAATTCCTTTTTACTGATCGCTCCTCCTAGTGATCATCCAGCTCTCTGGATCAAACCTTCCTTTCAGAAGCCAGTTCCCATTTGTGTTGATAAGTTTGCTCCTTGCTTAGATGGCTCAGCAGGGCTCTTGGTCATGAGGATTAGACTGAAAAGTTATTTCTCTGATTTTCTTTGATGTTTTCAAAGGTGGAAAAAACCTCGTGCTCTTGAGGGTCCATAAATCTCTGCGCCAGTTTAACGAAGCGCTGGCTCAAGCCATTTATAATTTCACTTATCTATCTTGGCATTAAAATGCCCAGCAGAACTTACCTCATTCTCCCAAGATGCAGATTCTGGTTTTACACATATGCCTGATTTGGAAAGCTTACAGTTTCATGGGTCTCGTGTGGTAAGAATTCAGTCTTAATAATCATCACCCACTGAAGTCAATGGGAGGGTTTCCAGTGAAGGTAATGCCAGGTAGTTTAGCCTCTGCAGAATCAGCTTTTAAAATAAATATTTATATCAGAGTTCACCCTTTATGGGCACAACAGAGCATCTAGGTGAGAAATAGTCTTGCGCCTCAAAGGAGATATGGTTTATTGATATTGCTAAAAAATGAAAAATCGCTAGGATGTTATCAGAGAAATTGGGAAACTTTTTTGCCTGGATGGTTTGTGACTGTTTCACATCTGATTTTAAACCGTGAGATCAAAATTAGTTCCCACAGGTGGTACGGCTCTTAAAAGGAGGAAACAAGAGAGACTGGCAATTACATCTGAGTCTGCCCAATTTCTGTTCCTGCGGATGGGCAGGGAACCTACTTGAGTCTTAGCTCTCCCCTGGCCTCATACAGAATTGTAGGCAAATGATGTCCCATCAGACATTTAGGTGCGCGAGCATCACTTGATTACTCAGGAGGGGGCCCAAATCGATGTGAGGTCAGGGGCAAGATCCTTCTGAAAATGAACATGGGAGGAGACAGAACTTATTTAGGTTTCTGTGAGACATGTGAGATGCACCTCGCAAGTAATTCTCCGAAGTGTGATGGGTATTGACAGAGATGGAAAATTGCCAGCCGGACAACAAAGGAAAGGTAGGAAGTCAGTGGGACAGTAGGCACGGCTGGAAACACTGTCCAGCAGAATGCCGAAAAAGATCAATATTAGCACCATTTTTACTCCACATCAATCTTAATGACTAGGGGGAAGGCATAAATAAGGTGTTGATTCCGCTTGCAGATTATACTCCAGGGGAGTGATAGCAAACACTGTAGACAGTGAAACAACCCAGATGTACTGCCGTGGTCAGAAGGATGGGTTAATGAAAAGCTGAAAGCCCCCATGTTCAGACTGGATTTCCAGAGCCTGTTTTTCTTTCACTTATGCTGGTGTGAATCACTAGAGAAGGGAACTGAGTTGCGCTCCGTAAAACTCACCGGCTTACCACAGACCTCCTGCATAAACCTAGTGAACTCAACGCGATCAAGTTACTTATCGTTGATTTCTGGACTGGGTTGAAATGAATGAAGAATGAAGCCAATGCACAATGTCTAGGAATAAATAATCTAACACAGAGGAAGAAGACCAGATTCAAGCTTCTGCCTGTTCTATTCCTGCGACAGAATTGTGCTCAAACGAAGGTGAGCACAGGCAGTGAGCTGTGGGCTGGTTTCGAGCAATAAATCATAAGCAAGGCTGCAAAAACCATAAACCAAGAGTACCCACTCCCTCCCTCTTCCCTTGCAGTGGATGTACACCGTACCGGAATCTGATTGCCACCTATAAAAATATTTCTTAAAATTGGTATTAAATATTTCATTGTTTTTTTTAAAAGCAAGAATATTCAACAAAAAACGGTGCCTGTGATTTGTTAGCAATATTTATCTACTTTGTTCCTACACAGCATATCTGAGAGATATTTCACAGTCTTCTTTATAATGGTGATGCTAGAGATATAAACTGCGTTAATAGAAAAAAATGCATAATAGCAATACAAAAAGGGCTGATTATTAATAAAATACTGTCAGATTAACTAACAGTAAAGTAAAGCCTATCTAGTAAGTGCTTGAGAGATAATTCTTCATTCCAAAGTGGTATTTTAGAGTTATGCACTAATAACAAATCACTTTAAACTTTCTACGAGATTAAAACTGAATAGTTTGGGTTTTTTTAAATTGCTGGTAAAAATTCGACTTAAAAGTAAGTACTAAATAATAGACATCAGCATTGAAATCACATTATGGGCAGATCACCTTTCAAAGAAAAGGTGCTTTTTATGTTTTCAAGCGGCGAATCGCATCTGATATCGCCGTGTCTTCCTCGTTGGCTAAGCAGCTTTTGAGCTGCGTGCTGATCATTTTAAGTTCCAGTTAGGGTCTGGTCTATGGACAAATGAAGGCAACGGGGTTTTCCCCGGGCTTTCACGGGGCTACCAGTTGACTTCAAGGCACAGCAAAATACGGTGTGGGTGCATTTAGACGACCATGACGTCTGCAGCAACCCCTGTCTTGGGAGAGTACAACTCCAAGGAGTTGTTTTGGTTATAAACGGGCTCCTGGCCAAGCTGCCCTCCTTTCTGCACAAGAAACAACCCGGGACGCCGTAGCATGATGCAGGAAAGGGTGTCAGAGAGGAGAAATCATGAGGGGGATGTTAAAAGCAATGGCTTGTAAGATGGGGACAGGGAGAAATCTGAGCCCCCACAATTCAGAAGGTGGATGCCTCAAATCAGACACTTCAATCTCATGGTAATATTATGAAGCATCCATGTGAAGAAATACTGAATACGCCTGTGAATTCAGTGGTGCATCTACACCGGTAACTACAGCTGTGCTATACTGGAAAAACTGCAGCTTGTACATCCATTGTCCCCCCGTGAAATAACAGAGACAACCCACGCAGGAATCTGGGCAGTGAAAAATGCAAAGCACGTTCTTGTTCTGGTCTGCAACTAGAAGTTACAATAATACAAATAATAATAGTAAACAGTAAAGAGAATAATTTGAGAGGCAAAGAGTAGGGACATTTGAAATAACTGTAATAAATCATTCTGGGCTATAACTGAATGAAGAAAACATGAAGATGATTATTGGCAAACACCTTACATGGGAGCGTTTTTCCTGTATGAAAGAGCTGATGGAGGGAAATTTAGATCTGGTAGTTGATACCAGTGAGAGTAGAGGACGCAAAACTGGAGTCAATTGCCCTGCCACGACAAGAGGATGACCAGAGGAGTACTGATCCGGGATAAAAGAGGAGGAAACTTGCCTTTTCCAAATTCCCACCCGTGACCGTTGTGTAAGACTGCTGCAAAATTTGAAACAATTTACTTGGTACCAGCAGTAAAGCTGCTGGAGAATTTTCACACAAAAGCTGTCAGTGCTCCTGGTTGGTTTCTGCTTCACAGAGTTTGCAGGGTAAAAATGGTAAAAACTCCCCCCCAATCAAAAATCTCTCTCTTCCTACCTCCATTAAAACCAACCAACAAAGTCCTGCAGCGTTTAAGGGCTCTGAATCTGATTGATCTGAATTTGGAGAAGTGTATAATTTTTAAAGGTATTTATGTATTTGTCTTGTGCTGGAGGATGTTCCTGGTTGATAAAGAACCTCAGAAAGTCTATTTTAGCACTAAGAAAATTTCTTATTATAGATGGACATGACCCACTTTTTGGCTGTTTCATGCTAAATGAGACCATTTGAGCCCTGTATGTCTGAAAAGTCAGTTGTTTGTTGCAACTGGTACCTGTCTGAAAAAGTTTCAGGGTGAGTCCTGAAACTTTTGGACATATTGGAGGTACCAGACGCTTGTGTGGATGCTCTGAACTGAGCTGCGGCTCACTGCCTGGCAGCAGCCGTCCAGTTCCAGTTGGCCCTGAGCAGTCACAGGTTTCACGTTTGCAAAAGGCCACGCGGAGGTGCCACTACCTGCCTGAGCCCAGAAGTAGTAGGTAGGCTGCTAGTGGGGTTGGTAGCCTTCTCCTACCACAGGTTCAACCCTTTTTCTTAAAAAACCACACATCGTACGTCGATATGTCCTACACTTGGTTCTCTTCTCTCCCTCTCAATACATGGTCCTGTTCTACCACAAGCACCCAGCACGGGGACAAATATTGTCACTAGACACTGCGGTGAGGGACATATCCTGTCCTTTGCCCCGAGGCAGTGGAATGGAGGCAACCTCCCCACTGGGAGATGAGAAGATTTAAAAAATCTGTCAGCCCTTACCGCAGCTGTTCCCCTTGGCAGTTCTGGAAAAAATTCTTGAATACGACTTGTTTCGGAAACCTGTGTTTTGCGGCTCCAAGGTACTCACTGTTTCTCAGGCACAGTCCCAGAAGATTCAATAAGAATAGACGGAAAAAGATGGAGTTAGAGGAAAAATAAAACAGCTGGGTGGATAGAAGGATGATGGGAGTAGAGAGAGGAGTCTCTGTTTTGCCTAGTATTCCGTATTTCTTGTTGCTGGAGTTCCAGCAAGCAGGTATTAATAATAAATAAAAAGAATTGTGAAGGTTATCAACACTGACCCTTTCTCTCTTTCAAGTAGATCTCAAGTTCTTTTTATTGATTATACACAGACTTCATCACATATGGACCAGTTCTGTGCTGCCTTTCAAGGAAGACTACCTTGAGCAACCCAGGCCAGAAACTGCTCGTTTCCCCCCACCCTCCACTCTCATTTCTAAGAAATAAAAAGCTTTTGGAGTTCTGGGGAAAGTGGCACCAAAAATGCATGGTTTTGTCTTTTCAATTTGCTGGTCGACCACTGGGCTTTTGATATCATTTTAACACGAGAGACATCGTGTTGAACAGCATTTTATGATGCTTGCTCCTGCAACAAACATGAGCCCCACATCTTTGTGCCTGGCTCAGGGACCTGGCCGCGGGACTTCACTTACGGAACTAACAGCTAGCAACCAGATGACGCGCAAATCCTTCTTAAAGAGAATGCAAATATCATTTATTGCACATCCTACTGTATTCTGCACCACACGCGGGCACTACCCCTCTCCTCTTTTGTATAATTTTAAATTAGCCAGAATCTCAAATGAAAGGATGTTGAAGGTCAAAGCCAGCTCCTAAAGTGGTAGCACAATGCAATGAGCTATTCCAGTTTGCTCCTCCTCTGGCTTTAATTTCAAGGGGCAAGAGGGTGGCATGGGGGCAATTGCCTACTTCATTTGTCAATATGAATGCAACGGGATGAAAGTGCCGGACTGATAACTTTTGAGAAAGCCTTTCAGAGCAAACTGGACTCTTCCCCTCCAGAGGAAGGAAAAGGCAAGTCGATGGTTTATTCAATGCTGTGTGGTAAACCGAGTCTCATTTCTCAAGTCATGAATTTTGAAAATGAACTTGCTAAGTATCCAACAGGAGAAAAAGACTAAGACATGATTATTTTATAACCTTGCCAAATGGATACTTAGAGAATGGAGGGGAATGTGTGTACTTACAGAATGTGTGTGGGGGAAAACATATAACAGATCACAGCATCACCTGTCCCAAATATTTGCAATTGCTTCCCCTATCAAGTCTTTGATACCCAGTAGAGCAGGTTCTCTCCCACAGCCACAACCTCTCCTATATTTATGTCACCTCACACATTGACGCTGGGAGAAAGAAAACAACCTTAAATTGCTTCCAGACGGGTTTTGGTACCCTCAGGCTGGGTGGTGTGTCTCTATCGGAGGCAGGAAGCAGCGGATGTGTCACACATTGTAATATCGGGGCTGTTGTTGAGATGAAATACCGTGGCCTGCTCTAAATGCCTCACAACCTATTGCTTAGCTAACAGAGATCCTGTAGCGTCAGAGGGAGAGATGCTGGTGCGACACAACCCGGCCCTGAAATGTGCTAGGAGAAATCCAATATTACAGAATTTATATCTGCAAAGTTCATCTCGTATTCTTCCCCCTTAGATGCCTTCCTATATTTCAGGCCTGTTGAATCGATGGAACCAAGGGGCAGTTTGTCGTAGCACCCTGTAGGATGATATTAAATTCTTGCTTTATTGCTAATATCAGCAACTTTTTTAGACTGAGACAAGAAAGACAGAAAAAGAGAAAGGAAGAGTGTGGGAGAGAGATGGAAGCTACAAGATGTATTGCTTATACTGCTGAAGTCTTAACTAGGGGAAAAAGGCAAAGTCCAGTTCCATAAAGCTTAAAAACAGATGATGTCCCCATTTGCTAGCTCTGTAGTGGTCCTTTAACAGCCATAGCTAGATTGGTAGTGAAAAGAAATGTCAGTTATGCAGTTGTGTCAGTTATGCTGTGCCAGGGTAGTGCCCTCTTGGGTAGACCGGTTGGGTCTCTTGGCTGCGGTGGACCAAGGCGCCGGGGGTTGTGTTGCCCACAACCCTTTTTAACCCACCATCCTAAGCCCTGCTGAAGAGCTGGCCCCGTACCAGTGAGACTCGGTCCCTAAGCGCTTGAGGATTTTCCATTGTCTCTCTGCCCGGGGCTTAATAACATTTCCCCGTTGCGAAGCCGTTGTGAGAGTCAGGGTTGGCGGCGAGGATGCCAGGTACTGCAGCAGCAAAAGTCCTACCAAACGCTGCGGTTTCTCAGCAGCTCTGCCTCAGAGCCAGCACCAGCCCACCACGACCCGCTCCCTTACAGTCCGCTTTGAAAACGACCCGCTATTGATTTCCCCCGCAGAATTATAATCATAAGCTGTAAGGATGAGTTGGCAATTAACGCCTGGAGTTAATTTATCGCTGGTGTAAGCAGGAGTGACTCCTAAATCACGCAGAGTGTCTCCCATTTACATCCGTGATGAATTTGGCCCACCAAGCGAGCATGACTAACTTCTGGGCTCTCTGTGATCCCATTCCTTCGCAGCAGCGAGATGGTTATTACGCAGTACGTATCCGATCTGCTTTCATGGCAGTTGCATGGCAATTAGAGTAATTTTGTGTAAAAGGCTTCCTCGGAGATGGCATCAAGGCACGGGCTGGATGAAATGGACACAAACTTTGCTGGGTATAGAACGAATATTAAGCATGATGATAAAACCCACGGCTTCATTGGGCTTTTTTAATTGCTCTTGGAGCCCTAAGAAATATTTTTTTCCCCTGGTTAGAACCATAATAATATTTCATTCCCACTGCTTACCCTAAAAAATGGATTTCCTTTCCCTTCTCAGTTGGTGATTTGTTTTGCATTAATGCCTTTCATAACTCATACGTTTCGCCATTAAAAATTAATGCTTGGTGCTGACATAAACAAATGAAATTTGTATTATTAATGTTTTACATAGGTAAGACTTTGTAATAACAGATTCATCATAACAGACTGTTTTAATTAAAAGACTTGCTCATTCCCTAAACTGATTTCAGACATAATTTTGGGCATTGGGAAGAAAGTCTTGTACAAGCGCCTGGAGAGGAGTGATCAATAAGACCTCACAAGCCATTTTTATAAGTTTGCACCTGAGTTCAGACAAGGGCTCTGCTGGCTAGGTTATATTCAATGGGAATAGCAAGTAGGAAGGGCAGCGGCGATGGCTTTTGCCCTGGTGCAGCTTCAGGCCTCTACACCCAGGAAGTTTCTACCTGAGGTCCAGCCAGACACTGGGCATTGCTGTGCTGCATGGGAGTACACCAAAGGTGGATAAAACACCGAAGTGGTGGGACTGCCCGAAGGGTTTGGTTTCAGGTCTTTGGACTCTTTTCCATTTGGCTGGAAAACCATGTGCCTCTCGGGACACATCTCATAGGAGAGTTTGCAGGCTGGGCTCCAGGCTGGCCTTTGGGAATACAGATCTAACTCTGCAGAGGTGAGGGGGAACTGGTTATCACTGGTCGGAGGGTATAGTACAAAGCTTCTGGTACCATCCACAGCTCAGTTAAAGACATACTCTCCATGACTTCACTACAAAACTGGACATTAGAAAACGGAAGGAGAAGCAACAAGTTCAGTTATAACCCCCCTCAATTGAGTTTCCTCTAACAGAGTAGTGCAGACATGAAGTTCATGTTAATTATAATGGCAAGCAAACATTTATTTGAAAATTTCTCATTAAAAATTTGCTTCTGCTTCTGAGGATAATAGTGTTGGCTCTCCAAGAGAAGAAAACCTTGCTACTTAGCTGCAGGTGGTGTCGCCATAATACGGCTGTATGATGTATTCCCAGGCAAATGAAGCTCTGGTTGAGAATAACTCAGTGTAAACTCCATTACGAAGCAGTGGTAATTGTTCCACAAGACAGGGCTGCAGTCCTACAAAATTCATAAAAAGAAATTCAAACACGTTAAAGCATGGAGATGGACAGGTGCGAAAGAGAATGAAAATAGGAGCACACTTTATAGGGGAACTGGGAGCAGTGGCACAAAGCGTGCTAATGACAGGGAACAGGGTGATGGGAAAACATCAAGGGGGGGAATTTCTAAAGCCCAATGCACTTGCCTTACTCTTCCCCTGTTGAAATCAATGGAAATGTGCAGTTCAGGTTTTCTATACCAGTCAGTTCAAGGGGAGCCGAATTAAGCCAGGGCGCTTTTAAGTCACCCACCCTCCATATCTGTAAAGAACAATTGGAAGAGTGAAGGGCTAAGAATTGAAACCATTGTAAAAAAGCTGGCCCTAGAAAATGGTTCCGGGAAGCCAGGAGTGCTAAAAAGAAAAAGAGAAAGATGATAAGAAGAGACTATCTGTATCGGACATCAGGAGCTTATAAAAGGCTGCGGGATGTAAAATGGCATCACTCTGGAAAGGACACGAAAGTGATGAAGTGAAGAGCAGGGCTCTGTGACGTGCTCGTTAATGGGCGAGATGACTTAGGCTGCTTGGTTACCTAGAAGCAGTTGATAAAATGCCCCTCTCCACCCCATTATGGCTCCCACTGAGACCAGTGCAGCCCCATCCAAACCAGTGGAGATGGATCCAGGCAAAAAAAATGGGAAAGGAGGTTTGTGCATGTCTAAGATGGGGTGGGAATACAGACGCGTACAGGCCAGAGGTGTGTATTTATTTCTGGGTCTGACTCTTACTATTGGCATCAAGGAGTTTAAGCGTAGCCTAGCCCTTTGATATATGTGCGCTGTAGAGATTTTTACGTTGCAAGGGGCTTTCCACTAAGAGAAGGTTAAATGTACTTTTTGCACTTTTTACAAGCATGTGTTGCAGCCCTGCAGCTGCGTGTCTAGCATGAGATTGCAGCCATTTCTGCAGTCTTTGTGCTGCTGAACCTATTTAATTAGACGGAATTGAATTGAATCTGCTAAGCAGTTATTGTCGAGGCTGCTTTCTGTGCACGGATACATTGTCCGGGAACCCACAGGAGTGCTGTGTTGGACATGGGAATATTGTGCCTTGAGTTGAACCCCAGCCAGTGCCACAAAGCGATGGCAAAATAAGACAGAGATTTCAGGCACTAATCTAAGTCAAAAGTTAAAAAAAAAAAAAAGGCATATTCGCCCAGCTGAGTGAGCACGCGAAAGGGAATATGGTCCGCTTCTGCCTGAGGCGGATAAGGGAAGCTGGTGGTGCCTGGCACGGTTTCTCCTAGATTTCAGGAGCCTGAAAACAAGCTCTCCAAAGGACATTGCAACGGGAGGGGATGCGCTGCCCCCCACGAGGAACCCCGACCTCCCCCCGCTAACGAAGAGCCGCTAGACGGGAACGGGGGTCGAACGGCGTGCTGTGCGGCAGCCGCAGCTTCGTTTATTGGGTAGGGCTGTGCCAAGGCACAGCGAACGTTCATTTTCCTAACTTTGCATCAATAATTAATCAAAACTGGTTTTACATAAGCCTGAACATAAAATTATTAGCTCCTGGAGGTTCTTCCAGCAGTTACAGCAAGACCTCTGTCAGCAGCTTCAGAATTGATGTGCTTTAAAAGGAGAGGAACATTGATAAATACTCATTTCTTTCCCCTGCTGTTGCTCACTCAATCAGCTCTCACCTTTCATTCTCTTTTTCTCTTGTGTTTGGAGGGGGGGGAAAAAAAGGAATGAAGAAAGCGGGATTTGATTTGGAACAGAGAGGTGAAGAAGGAAGCTTTCTCTCTTGACAAACACAAGGAAACTGGTTTGCAGAATAATGCAATAAACTGAGCCCTTCCTCAAATCTGGGTGTGTTCCTGCGATTTCAATTACATTGTAAGATCTCTGGGGCACAGTCTAGCCTTTCTGTTCTCTTTCCTTAAGATGTTCAATGTGACAAGGTGTTGATCCTTGGTTATTTCTCTGAGGTGCTTTTGTGGTAAAAATAAAACAATAAAGAGAGCATTATATCTGGACTTGGCTAGTCTGATGACCGGTGCAGTGTGAGCTGGAATGGAGGGCTCACGCAGTGGAAGGACAAACCTCTAGTCCTCAGGAAAAGCATCCACTGCTTCGGCCAGTGGCTTTTATGGTCCTCATTGAGTTTTTTGGAGGGAGCATCCTTGAGGTCTATCCCACTGCTCTGTATCTGCAATGGGCAGATGAATTGCTCTCTGCGCAATGAAATATCGTCAGAAATTCCCCCTCTGCCCCCCTTCTACTTGCTGTGGATGGTCGCACCCTCCACAGATTAGGTCCAGATGTGTCCCATCTTCCGGAATGGGACTGTGAACATCTGAACCTTGTCAAACTTTTTAATCTCTGAACATCTCTGCTCCCCTGCGGAGAACGTCTGGGATTTTTTTAGGATTTTTCCAGAAAGTTTTGGTGATTTAAGGCCAGATTCTTAAGAGATGAAATTCAGCATCATTCCCCTGACTTCAGGGAAGGGATAGCAGTTTGCACCGTATTTATTGGCCCATCCATCTCAGAGCCCTTACAGCATCCACCCTTTATTGTGGCCATGTCCCGCGGTGTAGAGAGTTTCGACCACCTCACAGCTTTTGCAAGTCAGCCGCTGAACACATTGTAGTAAATCATGCTCATTAAAAATTTAATTCCTTTCTTTTATTATTTCTGAACCCAGTAATGCATGGACGTAGGGTGCAATTGTCAAAGTAAACCTGAAGAGTTTAGAGGTCAAACTTTCATTGAAGTGAATAGTAATAAGGCAACCAAGTCCTTTAAAGGATTTCTTCCCACTGGTTCATCCTTCAGGATTCACTCCACAGGATGATAAAGATTTTAGACTTTGGGCTGTTAGAAAAGTGTGTCTTGACTGTTCGTACTGTGCAGTCAGTCAGCTAAAGCACTACCTAATTCTTCTTGCTCACAGTGAAACAATGGGAGAGATGAATAATGAATAAAAATATGAATTTTCAGAATTTCAAAAGCAGAAGAAAAGAAACTCTGGAGGTTTGCGGGATCCACCTCAAACAGCTGATGTTTGTATAGGAACCTGAAAAAGGGATGAAACCCAGCCTTGCAAAACACAGCAAACAAACCCAGGTTCCCTTAAATGTGAAAATATGCATAGGAAAAGAAACCGTCCTGTTGACATATGTTTACTATTTCTCCCTGATTGCTGATCCGTTTCCTCACAGTCTTCCCAACAGAACTGCATGCTATTTTTCCTTTTAATTTCCTGAATGTAGTTATTAACTGGAGTAAAAATAAATAAATAATCATGATGACAACATGACAACATTGTAATTTCTTGCAATGAAAACTTGAGATACTAGTTATTTTCCAAGATTAAGCTGAATGTTTGCAAGTCTCTTTCTTCAGTTAGATGGGAAACAGGACCTATCAGCAGGGTTCCTTTCATTTTCCTGCTTTTTGCTCTTTTAACGACCACGTTCCTATTTTTTTTCTTGCCTGTAGTAGAAAACCTTCTTTCCTATAAATCTCTTTTGTTCCTCCTGAGACTCTCCGGCAGTCTGTCAGGAGCCCAGCAAGGAATAGCTCATTTCTGTCAAGAGCTCCATATTAAGCATTAAATGTCTTCTAAAAAGCTGTCCTGATGACAGCAAAGCACAGGGTCACACTTGTTTGAACAACAATTTACTCCCTTTCATGGCAGAGTGAGAAGAACTGCTTGGAACTGGGAGCTCCAAGTGGGAAAAAGGCTCGTGACCCACTTGCCTTGAGGTGCTGGCACGATACGATAGGGTGCTGTGGAAATGAGACTGCATTTTGGGGTAGTTGAAGGGAAATGAGATGCCTTCGTAACCACCTGAGCAGCACCATCACTCAAAGCCAAATGGCTCGTGCCGCTCCGGAAATGCAAGGTGTCACTCACTAGGAGAGAGTGGCGTGGCAACGTCCTCCCTTTCTGTCTCTGCTGCGTACTTAAACTGGTGCCTAACAGGGAGTCCAGCCTGGCTGCTAAGGAACCTCTAAGATACCTAACGATACCACAGACATCTAACGCAGACTAAGGCAGAACATACACTGAGCCAGTGGAAGACGGACCGCAGCTGGTGTTGCATTAGCTTTAAGCATCATTCCCAGCCTTCCCTCCATCTTCTTTTTCCAACAGCTTACAAAGCTGACACCAAAGATGCTGAAGATGAGAGGGACATGGTCACAGGATGGTGTTTTCTTTCTGTTCTTTCTGACGCTGTGGGTTTTGTCACTATTACTAAGAAACAGCCCGACTTCAGGCAACATTTAGCATCTTGACTGGAAGATCATAGAATCATAGACTTGTAGCATCATTTAGGTTGGAAAAGATCCTTGGGATCATTGAGTCCCACCATCAACCCCACTCTGCAAAGTTCTCCCCTACACCATATCCCTTAACACCACATCTAAACGACTCTTGAACACATTCAGGGATGGTGACTCCGCCACCTCCCTGGGCAGCCTATTCCAGTGTCTGACCACTCTTTCCGTGAGGAATTTTTTCCTAATGTCCAGTCTAAACCTACCCTGCTGCAGCTTAAAGCCATTCCCTCTTGTACTATCACTAATTACCTGTGAGAAGGGACCAGCACCAACCTCTCTACAATGTCCCTTCAAGTAGTTGTAGAGAGTGATGAGTTCTCCCCTCAGCCTCCTCTTCCTCAAACTAAACAGTCCCAGCTCCTTCAGTTGCTCCTCATCAGATTTATTCTCCAGGCCCTTCACCAGCTTCGTTGCCCTCCTCTGCACTCGCTCCAGCACCTCGAGATCTCTCTCGTATTGAGGTGCCCAGAACTGGACACAATACTCCAGGTGTGGCCTCACCAGTGCTGAGTACAGGGGGACAATCACCTCCCTCCTTCTGCTGGTCACGCTATTTCTAATGCAAGCCAGGATGCCATTGGCTTTCTTGGCCACCTGGGCACACTGCTGGCTCATGTTCAGCCGCTTGTCAATTAGAACCCCCAGGTCCTTTTCTGCCAGGCAGAAATCATCTGAAAGAAAGATCATCCATCTTTTCTGTGTTACTGATAGGTGACACCTGTGCACGATACTAATAAACAACATATTGCAGAGCTGTCAAGTACTGCAGTGTTACTGGTGAGGTTTTGGGCACTGTGAGTAGGCTCATGGAGCTCTTTCTACCCCACTAATCTTGTTGTGAAAGCTGATCGGATCTGACCTGCTGACACGTAGGGTCATTCCACCCTCTAGGTGCATGGTACCCCAGCCTTGCTCTACCTCAGTACTTCATTAGGAGAAATAGCGATACACTAAACGGAGAAGGCGGCTGTCATCCCACTTTCTCTTCCCTATGGAGAGAGGTAAGGTTTGGTAGGGAGCAGCTCCCTTCCCTGATTGGAGAGGAGTCACTGGGGATGACATGACCCCGAGTAGTGCACAAGGAGGTTGATGACCCCGCAAAAGCCTAGTTTCACAAACCCTCCGAGTCCTAGCCCTCCCCTAGTATTTCTGATATCACTCAGACCGGTGAGATTTGCCCATCACTCTTCTGCATTTAACACCACGTTTTCTGCACAGCCGGGAGGGTAGGCATTAGCTTCCTCATGAGTATGACCATTGTGTCCATTCATTTATGGGGAAGATCCTGGGAAATTACCTTAGTCTTGCTAATAGCAATTATAATAAAAATAGAACTACCATAAAAAGGAGCATAGTGCCAAATCACACAAGAGAGACCTCATTGCACTGGGAATTGTTGTAAGGCAGTGCATTCCCTATCTGTTCCTGAGTGACGGATAACACCAGCCCACCAGAGAGCAAGATTATCACTGCTGCCCTTCCTACGTCCTCTATGATGGCAGGAAAGAGTAAGTGGGTATTTGCTTCTGGAAGTATCTGCAGGCTCCAAAGTCTAGGAGCATTTTCAGTCCTGGGAGCGTGAGGCAGAGGATGTATCTCTTTCTCACGTCTTCCCTCTTTATCTATGTTTCCCGCCATCGGTATCTCAGATTCTGCAAATGCATCAGAAAAGAAAAATCAATGTAAACTAGACAAGAGACTTTCCAGGCTGTAAAGCAGAGATGGCATTAGGTGTCCATTAATCCCACGGCTGTAGCAAGTCCCTGAAGCGATGGAAGTGGAAGGGGGGAGAAGGGAGAAGGGGGGGGAATGCCAGGGGACAGAGAACAAGCAAATCCTCTCTTATGGTTGTGGTTGCTTTCCTTTCTTTTTCTTTCTTTCTCTCTCTTGTTTTTTATTTTCTTCCCAGTTTAAAGAGCTCTCATAAAATGAGCTGATGCAGTATTCTATTTTCTCTGCCTTTGTGCTAGATTCAGAAGGCATGCAATGGTTTCTAATGTCAGCAGCTCCAAATAAGATCATTTGCATTAAAAGAAAGCAAAGCTTGCAGCTATCCACTTAAAAAAAAAAAAAAAGAAAAAACCATAGCTTTTAAAGTAATCAATGACCCCTCAGGTTGATGCCTACATAGAAGGACTAAACTAGAAAGTTCTGCTTCTAATCATAAAACCTCTGAATTAACTATGGGTTGGCTGTATCGGGGTTTAATCCAGGTCTTTCTATGACCCATTCTGTTTGCTCCATGGCTCTGGAGGATGGAATCAGTGGCATCCAGCATGATGGGTTCTTTGGAGAGGCTGTCTCTGCCTCCCGTGAGCACCATGCAGCCAAGCATTCCCCTGGAAACCAGACATGAAGATAGCTCTTTCCAAGGATCTAATATATAACCCTATTTTCCCTTCATCATCGGCATAACTAAGACACATCTTGACACTTTTTAGTGCTT
The DNA here is from genome assembly GCF_963924245.1 of Chroicocephalus ridibundus. Lineage (NCBI taxonomy): Eukaryota > Metazoa > Chordata > Aves > Charadriiformes > Laridae > Chroicocephalus > Chroicocephalus ridibundus. Next base: position 5,416,356 of record NC_086298.1, on the reverse strand, counting down.
CATCTCTGCACGTTCAGAGCGGTGAGATGGATTAATAGATGCTCTCAGATTAAAGAAAAATCAGAAATTGAGAGGATCCCAGCTATGAGGCCATTTCCAGGATGGAGTTCCTCCTGATAGCGTAGTAGCCTTGATGTTCTTCTAAACATCCCTGGGACCTCCACCAGCTCTCCTCTTGCTGACTGTAGCCATGAGAAAATGGCATGGTGCACGCGCACAGTAGAAATAACATCACTGCAGCAGAGTGCTGCCTTGTGCATTTATTACACACACTTTCCTAACATCATTTTCAGGGCAGTGATATTGTCCTGTGGCAATTTAATAAAGCAGCAATAAAATCTCTGCCTTGAGGAAGGATATATTCATGGGGAGGTATTCTATGGTGCCTTTGCCTTTCAGAAAGGGATGCGTGGAGGCAGGCAGCTTCCCTTGCTCGTGTGTCCTTGAAAGAACAGAACTTAGCTGTGGCTGCGGAGAAAATGCGACTGTACAAGGGTGGCTGTGGTCAAGCGGCTCCTAATGACTTCTAGGGCTAGCATGGAAAGTAGAAATGTTTTGTTTCTTCAGCTTTTCCACCGTTCAGAAGCACCATGAAAGAAAACCCCAACTCTGTTATATGGTGAGTCCAAGTGTATTTGTTCTTGCAGGAATTTATCACTAGATCTCCACTAGCGGAGAACATTAGAAGGCGGTCCTTGAAATGATCGTAAACCCACCTTCCTCTTCAACTATAGCAGTCAGTGTGGTAAAGGTAGGGCAATAGATGAACCTGTATCTTAAGTTTTACTAGGTTAAAAGTGGTAGTGTCTGGGACTGCAGTACCCTGGAAGGTGCATGAATTTCCTTTCTTCCTTCTCAGTAAGGTTACGGGACACTTAGGATTCAGGTGTTTGAGGAGCACCGTTTTAGGGGATCTGCTGCTCCACACACCAGGTTACACTGCTGGGGGAGAACGATATAGAGATCCCAGAGCATGTCCTGGGGATGGGGGAAACGTTCATACGTTCAGTAAATATCTGTATCTCCATTAGGTCTTACCACCTCCACCCCCTTCCCGAAGGTCCCACTGAGCCCTTCTTTTAGCCTTTTGAAAATAAAAAGCAGTCAATGTGTTCCACGTGCTACACCACCTGGGGCAGCATAAACTGCTTTAGGAAGGATCACACGTGGCCAAGAGCAAAATAGCAGGTTCCTTCTCTGATTCTCCTTCCCTATCCGTGTGAACAGATACAGAACATAGCCGGTCTTCTTCTGGGAGCTGAGACCAAAGCCCAGTAGCTCTCACAGTGAGGGGAGAGATGAAGTCGATCATCTTCTGTCTCAGGGTAACCAAGTCAATTCCTTTGGAAAATCTCTCCTGAAAATTGTGATGATAATCCTTATTCTAAGCTTCAGTTTTCCTTACATACACAACTTCATGATGGCTCCTGATGCAGTCCTGCAGCTTAGCGCTCCTACACCCGTTTGGTTTTTTTCCCCAAAAAGAATTATTCTCATGCTTAATTCTGTAAGAACCTGCCCACGTCCCCTCCCCCCAAGTGGAAACCCATCAAGCCTGCGGGTTTTGGTACTTGTCCATTTTGATATGCTCCAGCCACATCTCAGTTTATAATTTCTAATAATTCCCAGTGTTAGTGAGGCTGAAAAAGCCATTGAGTGTTTTCAGGACTGAAATTGAGCCATCAATTATGAAAATGTTTCTTCTGCTCAGTTTCCCACTGAGCCATTATCTAATAAAAATCACCAGGAAAACACCTCACTCACCAGAGGAGGAAACAGTTAACAAACAAGAGCTGCCGCTGGGCTGCCCTGAGAGCTGAAGTGCTGGGCTGGGTACGGACACCCACAAATCCAGGGCGATCACCGGCCCCAACAGCACGCAAGGAAAATTGCGGCCTCACACAGCCTCAGTTGGCATAATTTTCTATGTGAACTTGTCCCCTTTTCTTGAAATACTAGAATTACTTTACAATACAAAAGCTCTTTGCAATAAATGGCTTTTTTTTTTATTATTTTTTTTTCCCATGAGTCTCCCCCGTCGTTCCCCCTCTGCCCAGCACACACTGGAGGGAAAAGCTGATTTGCATGTAAGGCACGGTCATTAGGTTCCTCTTATTATAGGCCAAGAAAAAAGTAACTACAGAGAAACAGAAGAAGGAAGGGGGGGAAAGGGGCAGAAAAAGTGCAGACACAGTAAATTACGGTGTGAATTAAATCTCCAGCTGACTGGAAATGGGGCTGTTTGAAAACTCCTTTTGATTTTTGCAGCGTAAGGTGGGGAGGCTGCCATTCTTCTATTTTATGTTTGCTGATCCTTTGTTGTTCCTTTATGATCTTTTCACCCGACGATGTGTGATTTAGAGTCATTTCAGGAATACAGAGAACTGCAAAGTGGGCACGCTTGGGAGGGAACCGCAATGACCAAGGTTCAAGGTTGGAGGCAAAGTACGTACCTGAGCTCCCGTACTGGGTGTGTAAAGACGCAGCCCCAGCCTGAGCGAGTACATGCAAGCAATTAGGTCTGGTTTATTGAATATTTCCCTCTTTCAGCGGTATAGAAACAGTAGGTTGTTTAGAGTCACAAATTCCCTGGAGATGGCTGGGGAGTTTTGACCAGGCTAACGCAGCCGGCCAGCGGCAAGAAAGAGAAATAAATCCACTCATCCCATTTCTCAGTTTTCTGTTTTAATTTTAAAATGAAGAGAAAGAATTGGGTTGAAAGAGGTCAGTTTTCAGACGGCCAGCTCTTCTCTACCTCATGTAATATTACTTAAGAAGAAAGTAATGGGGAAGAAGGGGAGGGGGGAAAGATTAGCAGAATAAACAGAGAGACAGAACAAACACAGGATGCGGGGACTGGAGATGCCAGTGGAGATAACCATTACGAAATGAAGCTACTGGAAATAACAGTTAATGAAAATGAGCAAAATATGAATTCTAAACAATGCTGCTATGTTACCTTGGAATGTTACCTTGGAAATGTGGTACCATAAAGTGATTTTACTGACTTATTGTACCTGCGTCTTGCCTGCCCTTCCCCTACCGCTACCTCCAGCGCCGTGCCCAGAGAGCAGCTGAGCTGACTGTGGGGCTGGGGGGATTACGGCCAGAGTCAGGGCTGTCCTGATGTCTCTGCTCCTCTCCCCTTCCCATAGAGAAGCTGTAAATCTGCTGCCCAAGTACAAACTGGGAGCTCTCAAGCTAATTGCGGGAGAAGGGGTACCTCGGATTGTCTCCTCAGGCATCTGGACTACTCTGTGATAAATAAGATGGACTTTGTGGGTGTTTGTCAGTAGGACTTTATTAAAACTGACTCCGGTGATACCGTAGCTCCCCTAACACAAGCCATTTACCCTTCTACCGTGCGAAGACAAGTAGCTAAATTCAGAGCTGGTGTGAAACACAACTGATGTTAGCGGCGTTGCAGCCACTTACCCGTAGCTCTGGATTTGGTCCAGGGCGCCAGTCTACAAAGCTGTCCCTCAATAATGGCTCTTTATCCACCATAAATTCCTGCCTGAGCTCGTCGCGCAGTCTCTGGGCAAGGTCTCCGCTCTCCATGGAGGCATTTCTGCTCTCCCCCATCCCTGTGCCGCTGCCAGTCCAGGGCACCGCTGACTGGTGTCGGCTGCCTGTACTGCACTGTTCGGCATTGACCAGATCTTTAAATCTCTTTTTCTTTTGCAGAGAGAAAATGCCAATTACCAGAGGCTCCCACGTGAATTCTGCTGATGACAGGAATCACTTACTGTTTGTCACTCTTTTGCCTATATCTGATGGTTTATTGGAAAAGGGCTCAGTTTATGTATGCACCCAGATAGTGCTTCATTGGTATTCCTTTGGTGGATGCTCTCCTGCTCCCATCTTAATAATCATCTCTTCTTCTTATCTAAGAGGGCTTTATATGGGAAGAATGGGGGGCAGTGAGGGGTGAGGGACAGCATTGTAGGAAACACAAGGTTATCGGAGCTCCTTTTCTGCAGAGATGTGCATGGAGTTAGCAGGATAATGCTCATCAAATCACTTTTTCATTGGACACTGTCATATTTCAGCCCTTATTTGTACCAGGTGAATAACTTGCAAACGCCCTGTATGACTGGCCAGTTTCACGTTCTGTGAAATTTTCTAAATAAAATATTTGTGGAAAAAGGATGTAATTTTAGGCGTTGGTAAAATTTTATGTAAAAACCCCCAAACCTCTAAATGCACTGTGCTACATTTGCGGCTGTAATTGTTTTTTCCTTTTTGCTATTCAATGCCCAGCAACCTCTGACACCAGGGACGGTGATGCCTGGTGCCCTCCAAACCGACAGTCAGATATTTTGCCTTCTTTGAAGGCCTTGAAGTTTTAGGCCAAAAATTTCAAAGGACTAGACATCCACGTCCCACACAGCGCGGTTCCTAGCCTGCTTCGCGTGCCTTGAGAACCCTGAACGGGAAAAAACAAAATATGGGAGGCAAAAGAAAAACACGGAGAAGGCAAAGGACGTTTTTAGGGTCAGGATAAACCCTCTAGGTAGAACAGCCTCTTGGCAGGGGTATCCACCGCCCTATTTCAAGTGCTTTGAACGGGAATCTCTTTGCTACTGGCTCAGTTCGGTTCCTAAATGGAGCCTGTGAGCACCACCTTGCTCCCCGCGCGTCTCTCAAGCTCCTGTCTGATGCTGTCCCCCTTCCTTGCCTGTCCTCGTCACGGCGTGGCAGCTCACACTGATCCGCACGGCCTCACCTTAAATTATTTAAATTTACAGCTATGTGCCGGAATCCTGCATTTATGTCACCTTTGAATCCATCTCAACAGCGAATGGCAGCTAGCGCTGTGGTACCTGTCGCACAATCCCATTCTAGTGAACAGAACTTAAGTAGCGGAAGATTGAATTAGAAGTCAAAATAATTACTTCTCTGGGCACTTTTTCTGCACAGGGAAGAAGAAATTGGTGACCACAGCCTGGGCGCACCGGGATATTCAGCAACCCCCCCCTCCCCTTTCTCACCTCTGCACAATACAGTCTGTCCTGTGCTAGTTCTACTCCTGTTCATCAGCTGATTATTAAACTGAGTTGAAACTCCAAGAGAGGTTTGTGCTAATTCACCCTACAGTGAGGAAAAAAAGCAAACAAAAAACCACATTCAGGGGAGCATCCAAGCCGCACACGCGAAGGTGGCAGCCAAACGGGCCTCTCCTGCGGGAGCTGGGAAAAGGAGAGGCGGGTTCCATCCGGCAGCGCTCCGGCGGCCTTTTGCCGAAGCCCCAGCGCGGGCAGCGCAGGGGCAGGGAGCCGGGCGTCAGCCCTCAGCTGCAGGGCTGCTGTCACGGGAGAGAAACCTGAAATATTACCAGCTGAAAAGAAAACACGTGCGGCGGATGTCATTTAAACGCAATCATACAGCCCAGAGTCTCTATTCATACGCCAGACAGCAGCCGTAAGAGTCAGCAGTTTACGAGCGTGCTGAACCACATGGAGCGGTGCAAAATGTCCGCGGTTATGACTGCTCTGATGGTACCGTCAGGTGCTTCCCAGATATTAAAAGACATCTGGGCTTTGCTGTCTGGAGCTCCCAGGCTAAAAGAGCCAAAGGAGGAAGGCAACATTAAAGGCAGGTAGGAAGACATATTCCCAACTAATCACCCAGAAGACACCAGGCATATTCATGCTCTCTTGATTCCTGATGGTCCTCACCCGCAGATTTTACCTTGAGCTCCGCTGTTTCTAGATATCATGTTTCTTGGTGATTCCTCTCAACGAGTGGCTCCCGCTGAATATTTATCTCCCTGTCTATATTCAAATCCAACAGAATAAAGTGTAATTGCTGCACTTCGGATGCTCTGAGAAATCCTGATTCGCTGTTTCTTTACCATTTCAGACACTGACGAGCTGGATTCATGCCTGGTGCCTTGTTTGCCCGACTTCCTGCGAAGTTACGGCGGTGAGTTGTCCACCACGCTCCTCCTCACACGGGGTATTTTAATCTGAATCCTGTTTAGACAACAGAAGTCCGGTTCTGCAATATTAATGACAGACAACTGCAGGGCTTGCGGGTGATTTGCATTGCATCTTTTTTTCTGGAATGAAACAGGATCACCTTTCCTGGGACGTGAGTCTGTGCAGATTGCCTTTGCAAGCGATGGAGAAGCGTGCACTGGCGTGCTGTCAATCTCATAAACAAAGGTGTTGTCAGGAAGCCTTATTTAGAAGTATTTCAAATTAACCTTGACAGAAGAATTAATAAATAATAAGAGCTGAATGATTTATAAAGAAATCAATTACACTATAAATTTTAAAACAGCATGGTCTCAACTATTGCAGGGTGAGCAATACGGAGAAACTTCAGGTGGGCTAAAACTTCTCCGGAGGGTTTCTGATGTCCTCCTCAGGGTCCCCATGGCTTCTGAAGGGAAGATGAAGGGAGTCGCAGACTGAGAGGGGTGTTAGAGAAAAAAAAAAACCTTATGTGCCACAGAAGATGGTGCAGTGATCTCCTTGATGCTTGGAATTTTGTTTCTCCAGATGGGATCCCAAGGGTTACAGTTCAATCATAAATAAAGTTATTTCAGACTTCAAAGAATTTAAGAAGAACAGCCAATATCAGAGCTTCTAGGGTCTGGCTCCAGGGTACCCATAAAATTGGGGGAAGAGGTAAAGAAGACCAAAGGAGAAATCAAAGTGAGATTTGTCTTGCCTAACTCTGGCTGTCTGCGCTGAGTTAGTCTTTTTGGCTCCTTCTCTAGCTGATGGAGAGAGAGAGGAAGGTCCAGAGGCCAAGTCACCCCATGTGTTGCAAATCCCTATTTCAGGATGGAGCTAAAGCCATCTCAAACCTAGTAAAGCTTCCAGGAAATGTCTTGTTAGTGCCTGCTCCCAGGTTTTGGCAGTCCAGCTTCTGAGCTGCTGGAGATCTGGGCATCCAATAACGGCAAGCCAAGCAAGCCCCTTGCCCTTGGATCCTGTTTCAAAGTCTGCTTGTCCTGGGGAGGTGACCACATCAGAGGCTGCATTTTCATGGAGAATTTCAGCACTTTGATTTTCACTCCAGAGAGAAAACTCCACAGACATTGACCTATTGACGGTACCAGCAGAAATGGAACCACCTCTCTCTGCCCAGATCTGAAACCCGTGAGCAGTTTGCAGCCGCTGAAAGGCTGGGCTAAGCTTATCTGGGCGATTGATCAAATAGATATGAATATTGCTGCCAGTTAGCTCATTTACTTTAATATCTGAAGAACACAAAGCCCCCAGAAAAGGCAGGGAAAAAACCTGTTCAGACACCGGGGTGGTGGACGACCTTATCAGAACTCCATAGTTAGGTGGAAATTGGTTTAAAAATTCAAATGACTGTTCACATAAAATGGCTTGCAGGATTCACCCAACTGTAATAGCAATTCTCTGCAAATGATTATGCAATTACCTCCAGGAGGTCAAAAAGTAATTACCACGTAACCTGCTCTCTTCTGCTGGTTGCCTCTAATAAATAATAGATGCAAGCTCTACTCTGGTTTAGAAGAGAATTTGCCATTCCTTTACCCTGTAATTACATTAGATTATTTACCCAGCATGGTCAGCTGTGACCATGTAGGTCTGCTAACACGGTATAGGAAGAACGGATGAGAATGATTTATGTTCTGAATATCCTCCAGGACCCAGGATCAAAGGGAGCTTTGGTTCCTCATGCAGCTGGGACATCCCCTTCTCTCTGGCCGTATCTGCACTCGCGGGTGCTGAGCACTCCCATGTGCCAGCGTCCTCCTAAGGGCCGCTGAGCTCAGTGCAGAACCATACGTTCAATTTATGGGGCTTCAGCCAAAGCCTCTAGCAACCAAGATGTTCACCAGGGATTACCAGGGAATCACTGGAGGACATTTTGCTTCACACGCTGTAGTGTTGTCAGTACATTAGGCCTCAATAAAGAGATAACATTTTCTTTAGCCTCAGGCTTATGAAGCCTGGAAGACCTGGGTCTCATGTGTTTTCCCATGGGCAAGTAAGCAGGCTATCATCATTTTCATCTTTGTCAGAAACAGTTGGGGTTTTTTTCTTGGCTGAATTTCACACTGACACAATTTCTTCCCGAGGACCTGGAACGATGGCATTTGCTTTGTTTCTCTGGCTCTCACCTTGGAAGATGCAAACCTGAGAATCCGCTACCTTTTTCTGGCAGTCTGCGAAATCGGCTGCTTTGACCTTGCCGCAAGGAAAGACGCTTATTATTGGGGACCACAGAGAGACGTGGGGACACGGTGTGCTCAGAGCCCGACAGCAGCAGAACAAGATGCACAGCTTCTTCCTGGAGAACTTAACAAGAAAAGTAGAACAAAGTGTGGGAGAAAGGCCGGATTATTGTTTTCATTTTAGGCATGGCAAGTGAGGGGCAGCAGGGCTGAGCATCTTGCCCGAGGTCACGCAGCAGACCTGTGGCAGGGCAGCACAAGCAGAATTGGCTCTCCCGAGGGCTGGTCCAAAGTCTACACCAGGAAAACATTTCCCCTCTAGCGCTCTCCCTGTTGGGAAGCAGCGCAGGCTGAGTCAGAAAAGTATACGCTCCCCCATAACATATTTCCTCTGTCACAAGATAAGTATATCTCCCGCTCTCTGCTTACTGCAGTTGCTGTTTAATAAATTAGGTGTCTAATTACATGGTATAGAAGTGATGTTGCTATACAGATGCAGTGACTGGAAACAAGACGGAGCAATAATGTTCCAACAAAACCCAGCGGCCTCTGCTCCTGATTTCTATTTTATGCTTTGTGGTCCCTGCGTTGGAGTATGTGCCACAAGCTGGGTTCAGATCAGGTTTTAATGTACCCTGTGATTGATGGACACGGCTCCAGCAAGGACTGGAGTCTCAGCAGCCTCTCCTCTGCCTTTTTCCACCTTCTCTCCCTCAGCCACAAGGCACGGCCAAGGCTGGTGGTGAAAAATGCACCTAGAGCCGCTCCTCCTTGTCACCGAAAGGCAAGGAGAAGTATTTATGGAGGCAATACTTTCATGATTTTCTGTTAAGAGAATACCAGATTGCACATGACCACAGAGCTTTGAATTTCAGCCTGTGCAAATCTGCCGAGTGTTTTTCCTGAATCCCACGGAAGGTCACCCCACAGCCCCGTGCCCCCTTTCACCACAAGTATTTCAGGAAGCGTTGCAGTGTTGTGGTCCATGGCCTTGGGGTCTACAGAGCCGTTCCCTCCCAGCTCTGCTTTCTGGACCTGTAGCTCAGAGGTGCCCAAGGAGTTAAGTGGAGCTGGTGGGTGTCATTTCAGGCAGATGTGAGTGATTTCTCAGTTGTGGGCAAATGCAGGTCAGGGTGGGCGTAGCTTTCATGTGCCTGTTACACCTTAATAGCAAGCTGGGAGAGAAAGGATGGCAGGTTTATTTCCTTCCGCTGTGAGCAAGCACAATAAGCCATGGCTGTGGATTGCTGAGCTCTATATTATCAATAAAGGGCAATCACACCACTGGGAGTTAATGACAGTTTTGCGCATAATAGAGACCTTTGAGAGTAATTACAGAGTCCTTTAATGCCAGTGGGACCCAGTGCACACACACGCGTATCTCCCGTTGCCTGGGTAAGCTGAGCAGGCGGCTCTGGGGCTTGGTGGATGGCACAGAGACAGACCCACGTCTCTATTCTCCAACCCTTGTCCGGCGCCTCGGCTGGCATCTGTGAGCCAGAGCTCAGGACCTAGTGCCAAGCGCAGCTGTCAGGACCTCTTTTGGGGGAGGCCAGGCGATTTGTACAGTTCTTGCCTTCTGCATTGCTATGAGACTATCGCATGGTCCAGCCCACATTGCGCCCGTGCCGATTTTTTTGTAGGAAGGAAGAGTTTGACTCAAGATTTGCTGAATGCTAAAGACTGAGTGATGAGAAGAGAGGGAGGAGCGTGCGGTCCGATCTCAAAGCGGAGCACAAAGTACCGAGCAGGAGAAGAGAAGAGAAGGAGGCAAGGAGACCCTCAATAATAAAGTCTGTAGGCTCTGAAGCCTGGAATTAGTTTTAAAACGCTAGAGCTGGGCCATTCCCCCTCATTTCCTTTCCTCTGGACCCCACAGCTCTGCAGAACCTCCTTCAAAATGTCTGCTATTAGCAACAGTTCCCTCCTTCCTTCCCTAGCAGAGAGATGCATTGAACTAATTAACGTGCAGAGTTTGTGCAATCCCATTTTGGTGGCTTAGCACTGGATGTCCCTCGGCGGCGACGTGGCCTGAATGAGAAAAAGGCCACGGAGGCAGAAAGCGACGACACCAATATCTCAAAAGCCAAAAGGCACCGAGCCAGTGGGCTGGGAGGGCGACGAGCCCCCGGGGGCATTGTCATTCCAGGGAGCAGAATCAGATGGCTGCAGGGAGGGGAGATGCTCTTAACAGCAAGAAGGAGAGAAGGCGGGGAAAAGGGGAAGGGGAGAAAAAATAAAAGAGAGAGAAAAAGGGTACAGCATCCATGCTGTGCAGAACGAAAGGGGTGCTGCACGTCCTGTTTGTTCTTGCAGTTCTTTAACAGAGGAGGCACCAGCTCTCATTTCAGTCTTTATATTTCCCCGGAGCGGCACCAACTGTATTTCAATATAAATGTAACATAGTTAATTGAAATCAGTAGTTTCAGCAGTTATTAATAACAAATCTCTAGGAAGGAATATCCCTGCTGCAGTTAATGATCAGCATAAAAAAGACCCTCTTTTAAAGTGTAACTCTGAGCTCGGGGTTCATTTTATAGTTGATTAGAGTGAGTTAAACTTTGCCCCTGTCTGTAAGTTGTATATTTAAACATGAGAAGTTAGCAATATTTGAAGTTATCAAAATACCACAGGTGCTCTGGAGCAGATCCAGGCCTCACGGCTGATCCCCAAAAGAGTGATGTGACCCTGAAGAGCAGAAAAGGTGGAATTAGCCAACAGAAGTTTGAATGGACCAAACTCTGCCGTGAGCCTCAGTGTAAAACAGAGCTGAGCCTCAAAAAAAAGCGAGATTCCTCTAAAACTCTGGGAAAACTGGCAGAATGTGACCCAGCCTGAGGCTCGTCACTACCGCCCATGAGATGCTATTGCAGGTGACAGGCAGCTCTGCTCCAAACTGCAGGAATGCCCTGAATGTTTAAAACTGCCTGTAGGATTGTGTTAGTATTGCGAATTCCTTTGGAAATCTGAATGTGTAAACCCAAAGGGCTCTGCCTCTGTAGGTACTGCGTAATCAGAATTTGCTCTGTGGTTGGGGCGGTAACTCAAAAGCAGATCAACTGTAATAGGAAATGGAAATCCAGATAGAGGTCCTGAATTAAATTCTCTCTATTAGAATGGATTGTCTGAGAGTGGCATTTTCCTAGAGGGCAAAAGCCAGACATCACCTTAAAAACCTTGGTAGAAATGTCTGCTGTAAACACACGAAGCGGCGGCGTTGGACTGTTGAGTGGGTTTATCATTTTCTTCTGCTGGAAGAGCCTGGTATCATTTGTGGTTCCGTTGGTTTGCACCAGGTGCGGGTTCAGAAAGGATGCAGTCACAGTTGCAAACCTCTCTCAGGGACGCTGCAAGTCCATGATGTATTCAGAGAGCTTGGTGAAACCCAAGAGCTGGGTGATTCCTTTACCTAAAATGCTCGTCCTTCTTTCACTGTGCAGGAAACCTGTTGGGAAGGGCAGATGTCATCCTTTGACGTACCACCGTGAAACGATCTTCTCCATGCACAAGGCCCTCATTAACAATAAAACCCTGCTCCTTTAATTAGAATAAGGAATATGATTTGGAAAGGTAAACGGCAGAAAGTGTATGTGCAGCAATTACCCATGGAATACGCAAGAGGGGAGCCCAGCAATGATGAATGCTGAGAGACATGCATCTGAAGTGGATTATCTACTGGGGGAAAATTTACTGCACACTTGAAAATGACACAGACGTAAAACCAGTCCCAAAAGTCCGTCCTTGATCATCTCAATTGGTGCTTGGACTGTCAGACTCCTGGTTGGAAAGACTGCATTTTCTTTTCTCCCTGTGTTTTGACATACAGGCTTTTGTTTCCCAGCAAAACCTGCAACTGTAAGTGTAACTCAGTGGTGAAATAAGCTCCAGTACAGGAGCAGAGATTTTCCCTTCCTCCAATTAAAGGAACTACCCTGTGAGTCCTGTAGTAGGTATCAGTGTGGCAGTGCTGAGTGCTGTGGGTCCAACTGCTACACATGCTTCACACAGGTGACAGCTATATAGAGGCACTGTGGAAACGAAAACAAAAATGCTGTGTATATAATGCAATGATGGATTGTTTCCTAAATGTCACAGAACACCTTGGTTTGCATCCTCACTGAAGGCTCGTGTTGGTGCTGCCTAGGATTGCTGTACTCTCTCTGTTACTGGAGCGCTTATAGCCGGTGCTAGCATGGCCTTGGTGGCCAAAAAAGGAATATTAGTGAAAGCATTTACCAAAATTTAAACTCCACCTCTTCAAGAAGCCACTGAGAGGAGATTATAGCTTCAGGAAACCCAGGGTCACGTCTGCAGGAATCTGATCTTCAAAAGAAATACCTGAGTATTGAGAAAGCTTAGTGGTCCTGACAACATTTGTGGGGCTGAAGGTATAAGCCGCTAGTGAAACTAGCTTTCACATTCATGGCTTTTCAGCCCAAACAACCAAAAAGCAGATCCCTGTTGGTCAACGAATCTGTTCACAGCTTTCTATATCACAGTAACTCACTGAGTTGGGCCTTGTGCGCCCGCAGAAAGGGAGTGTGGCCGCTCTCTTGTCCCCTCTGGCTCACCAGGGAGCCACCACGGTGCCTAATGCACACATGGACCCATGCACAGAAGACAAAAGAAGCACCTTATAGTTTCTCCTCAGAAGGTGTCTCTAACTGCAGAGGACACTCTTCCTGGGATCCCAGTGCTTTCCCAGCATCTCCTTTAATTGGTTTGGTAGAAGCCTTTGGAGCTATACGCTGCTCACTTAGATGTGTAGTTATACTGGCTGATGATGGCTGAATCTCAATACTTACGACCAGGATATATTACGCTATCAGAGCAGCTCTGCTAGGAAGCCAGCTGGAGAATGAGGGCTGGCTTGGGAGCTCTCCATCATCAGATAATAGCTTGAGCTCCATAAAATCTCTTTTTTAGCATGAAGTTCCATTTCTGGAGCACAGCAAATCCATGGACAATTGCTTGTTCCATCATGGAAGTCAAAACATTTTATCCTGTCAAAATCAATTTTTATTTCCTTTGAGTCCCTGTACAGCATCCTGAGCTCGTGTCATTGGTTTCCTTCATCATGACTCTCCCAGTAGGACAGAGTAGAAAGAGAGAAGGTGTGATATCATTGGAACAGAAAATTTTAGCTGCTTTTCCTACTGATGAGGAAAAAAACCACTCTCTGCTCTTAGAGGGCTCATCAGCAGGGAGACAGTCCAGCAGCTGGTTCCCCAAAAACCACAGCTGGAAAACTCTGGCTGAGCCAGCAATGTCAGGAGTGCCCAGCTCAGCACTGTCAAGGAAGAAGAGATCTCCTTCCCTTCCCCTTCTCCCTCTCCATCACCAGTTAAGATCGGGTCAATCAGTGCTTTGTAAAATAAACAGTGTGCACAGTAGAGGCAAAGTGTCCTGATATTCCTGTCATCTACAGGGGCTCGGGGTGTTTGCCAGGTAATTGGGAGTCTTCGTGGCCTTTCGGCAGCAAAGCGCATGAGCAGGGGCTGAGTGCTGGGGTCTGGTCTCCAGGAGCTGGGCAGCACAGGGCTGTGACCTTCACCGTGCAGGAGTCGGGGAGAGAAAGAAGAAGATGATGATGCATCTCATAACAAAGAAGAAAAAAACAACCAAAACAACTAATGAGCTACACGAGCTGGCATACAGCCAGCCCCCAAAAAATCATTAACACGGTCAGGTTAGGAGAGCTCTATTAAAGTGTCTATCAAACCCCTTGCTCTCAAATGGATTTATTGGATGAGAAGGAGAAGCTGGGGTCCAGAGTAAATACAATAATAATGGGCCTGGCCTCTCCGTGCCAACAATGCCTAGTTACTGGAAAAGCTCTGTGAGATGGAGCGATTTGCCGGAAAATGGGAGAAAGGGAATTTAAAATCAGGCCCTGGGAAACACTGCGACTCCAAACCAACCCGGCAGCTAGGGAGGCAAGCCTGGATGAGGAGAGATGCGAATTGCTGCTCTGAAACCTTCTGAGCTGGGGCTGGGGACCCAAGGAGTTGAGCCAGGGGTGGCACAGCTCCGGCACTGGGCACGAGGGGCAAGGATCGGCGCAGGTTATGCTGGAATTTTTGAACAAGGACAATTTTTGAACAATGCATTACAAAAGGAATTGAAGGCTGTTTAAATGAATATGGTGGTACTTGAGGATCAAACCAAACCTAACTGACTGGAGGAAACCGCCGTGCTCCTCCAGGGTTGGTGTCTAGAGGAACCCAGACCCAACTGTGTTCTCCTGCCTGGGTTTGCAAGCACCTAAGTCCAGCACGAGTCAGTGTTCTCGCTTCTCATTTACACCAGCATGTGGAAGAGAAAAGTCACGCACGTCTGGCATCCCCCTGGGCTGCCGCTGTTTGCCCGGTCCTGCCAGATTCCCTCTGTGCTCGGAGTCAAAGGGCTGCAGCGATCTTTGATGACTGGATTTGCGATACGCTGCTCCAAAAGCTGAAGTTCAATTTCTTTTACACTTAACCTGGAAAGTTTTTCACGAATGACATGCAGCAAAACCTGCCTGAGGGAGGACCCGAGGGGCCAGCAAACGTCAGTTGCCTAATAGGGGTGACTCTTTAGTTCTTTTTATTTATTTTTATGTGTATTTTTGAAAAACTGAGGTCCTGAAGGACGGTTCAAGACAGTCGCATGGATGGAATGGCGGGTGGAGGGCTGGGTTGCTGAGCACACCTCGGCACACGTGAATAAACGGGGGCCAGCAGCACGGCTTCACTAACGAAGCAGCAGAAGAGAATCTCAACCATGGGAAGCGGCGTGCACCAACCTCCTTGTGGGATGTTCAGACGGGGATGGGGATGGGAGCTGAACCCAGGCACGTGCCCTTCTGCTCCCCCTCGGTTATTCCCAGGTGCTTTGGGGAAAGGATTAGTGGGAGAGAGAGGCAAGTCTCCCACTGCCCTAATTGTTTCCTTTTCCTTATAGAGACAGGCACTACTCTCCTTGTAGATGCGTAGACTTTAAGGTGCATTTCAGCCGACAGTGAGACAGGGAGTGCTGACGCAGATCAGATCGCCCACTGAAGCAGCAGAGCCGGAGAAAAGCTGGGGCTCAGACACTGGACAGGATCAGCGCCGCTGCAAGCAGCTGGACCCTTGCAGGCAGCAGGGTCTTACCTGCACGGCACGAGGACCACGGTCTGACCACCAGCCCCTCGCGATGTCCGAGTCCAGCACAGGAGACAGGGACTGTGCTTGGCTGAAATGCCCATCCAATATGCAGGGGAAGGGAAACAACACTGTCTGCGGTGAAAGAAATCCCAATAATAAGCGAGATCCTCATCCGGGCTTGGGCACGAGCCCTGCTCCTCTGCCTGCTTCCACCCGGCACGGCACGGCGAGGACACTGTGCCTGGGCTGCGGTGACAACTCCGGCAGCGTGTTAGGGCCAAGCTGGCACCTGGCAAAGCTGCTGTGAGCCTTGATGTCAATTTTAGTGCCTTATGTACCAGATCACCTGGTGCTAAATCGGGAGACGATCTGAAACTTGAGAAATATTTCGGTGTCTCAGACTTTTAAGCACACGAGCAAGTCCCAGGGTACCTGAAGTTAATTCTACGCATGAGTGTTTTTTACAGGAAGGATGGATTTAAGCATGTGGTTAAATGTTTTCCTGAATCAGAGCCCTCGGTGGTAAAGAATGAAGAGATGTTATTGGAGATGCACTTTATACCTAACACTTGGCACATTAGGCAGCGCTCATGTGGTTAAAACACACTTTTTCATTAAAAATTATAATCGGGGAAAAACAAATTAGAGCCAAAATGAAATAGGCTTTTTATTTTTCCCCTTTTACCAGGAGATTATATATTTCCCAAACACAATTTCTCTAATCCATATCTAATGCATTAGAGGCATTCTGCTATTTTGCTCTAGACAAACAAATTTCCCACCCAGTGTGGGATCACAGCCCTGTTCCAGAGAGAAAAACAAGTCGTAATAATACAGAGGCCACTAAAGGAAAATGTTAAAATAATTAAAATATGAAAGAAGCTGCTGTCTTCCTGGGATTTCAATTTCAGAGGTGCCTGAGGGGAGGGGGTTGGATATCTCACACTGATACACTGTTTGATAAAGTGTGATAAAGACTTAGAAAAATTGGCAGATTAAACTGAAATAAAAGCTGCGGATGTTTGCATTCAGAAAGCTATTAAAAGCAGTGTGATTGAGCAGCAAGAAGCTTCTCTTTTATGCAAGGATGCACCGGAGTGGGATGTTTGCTGCACCGATGTCAAGGAGATCAAAAGAGTTGTTTTTGTTAGTGGCACTAACTGTTCTTTTTGGCGGCTGGCTTGGATGCGGCATTTAAAGCCTCCAGGATGGTGCTGCGCGGTGATGCAGCCGTACGATGGGACCGAAGCTCCAGGAGAGCCACGGGATGGCGTCCTAACGTGATGCCTCCATTCAGATGAGTCTCACAACCCGTCTGTCAGGTGTACATCGAAGATGCCAACGTGCACAGCACTGAGATGGCTCACCCAGGTATCTACCTTCTTTCCCTCAAAACTTCTTGGAGGTCTTGCCTCTATTCAGTTTTCTCCAAAACAATGGTCCTTTTATAAGCCGGTTCAAACTCATGCTGTCAGGATGCTGCCTAAAACTGGAAGAACGGTTTGATAGATCATTCTTTACCTCCCTTATTAACTATCCTTTTGCTTTTAAGATGGACAAGTGTTGCATGCTCAGGCAAATGTCCTCATTTCCTTGTAAAACTGCAGGTTTGACTTACAAGACCGGAGGGTTAAAACAGGAAAATGTGAATGATCTGGTAACTAAACAGAAGTTGTGACTGCCTGATGGATCTCACAGCTCAAATAACTGGTAACTGGAGGCTACTCACAACCAAACAGCCCATGGACGGACCAGCCAGCGGCTGACATACATTTGCGATGAGCGTGTTTGTTGAACAGAAGAGCACGAAGAACAAAGATGTTTGCAGAATCAGAAGCGGTGATGATGAGGTCCATTCCCCGGCAAACTCCAAAAAGGGCGAGACACAGCATTAAAACCATGGCGAGCAGATGAAGCGACAGTTGTGCTGGTAACAGACCTGATGCTGTCAGAGCCATTTTGCATCCGACTTCCCAGCAGCAACATCCCGGCAGATTGCTCTGCCCGCGCCTGCGATTGCGTTGCCTCCAAGGGCAATGGTGGCCTCGTGCAACGTCCCAGCAGCCGGAT
This sequence comes from Chroicocephalus ridibundus, assembly GCF_963924245.1. NCBI lineage: Eukaryota > Metazoa > Chordata > Aves > Charadriiformes > Laridae > Chroicocephalus > Chroicocephalus ridibundus. The sequence continues at coordinate 5,398,992 of NC_086298.1, read as the reverse complement.
ACCCCTGGCAGGGCACATCCCAACAGCGGGACGGGTGGGTGCTGCAAGGGGATGAGCCTGCCCCCGCTCCAGAGCTCCCTTGCTCTGGGGGAAGGCTGGGGTTAGGTCATGGCTGCGCGGGCATGCTTACTTGCTCTCTTCGTAAATACTGCGGCCATAAAAATATGATCTGCAGGTTATCCGTAACAAAAAATCAAAGCAAGCACTGATTCAGCAGCGGCACAGGTCACACACACAAGCAGATTTTAAGTTTACAGCACATCTTGCTACTTTTCTAACTCTCTCCCTCTCCCTGCTCCAGCCCAGACTACTCTCTTTTTTTTTTTTTTTTTTCTCCAATTGCCTCCGTCTGGCAGCTTTATATTGGTGACCCGAGGGTGCAAATTAGATGTTTGAAAATACAGCAGTTAAATCAACAACTCTGAAGTGTAATAGAGGTCAGGATAGTTTGCTTCCAACTCAGTAGCTCAGTTTCTGCCTTGGTTCATGCTATCTACATTTTGCAAAGTCCCTTGATTTCTGAAGAGGGTGAAAACGGGGCCCAATCCTCCTTCCATTCAAACTCCCAGGAGCTTTCTCCTTATTTATTTTTAGGCTTCTAAAAAGAGGCAGTGGTTCCCTTGGTTCTTTCACCATAATTTTCTGGGACAGGCTCCCAGTCTGGCCTATGTCCTTTGCCCTGGAGCTCTTCTCCTAAATCCCTCTGTCACTGCGACTGGGCAAAGGAACACATTTTCCCCTGAATTTTTGGTCTGTCCTGCTGCCAGTCAGTCAGAGTGTCTCGTCCGATTACATCTTGTCTGTCCTTAATGGGCTCGTTAACATTTGGATACGGTCGCATGTTCTGCTGACAAAACACCCCCATAGCGCTAAATAAACACCACGAATCAGGAGAACCATAACCAAGAGCTGCAGAATGGGGCTTCAGGGGAAATATTTCACGATAATATCTGAGCCTTGTAATTGAAGGCTGACTAGCGTGGGGGAAGGAGCGATTCAGCTGCACTATCATACGCTCGAGACTTGGTTCATTTGTCTTGATTAGCAAAAGTTTAACTATCGCATGCCTTTAATTAGCGGCTTTCTCAGAAGACTCATTGGCATGAACAACCGGGGCCAGGCAGAAATGAAGGCTGGACCGGGGAGAGGCAGCTCTGTGTCGTCTGCTTGGAGGAAGTCTTGGGCGACAGTCGCTCGGGTCGGCGGCGGAGGGAATGAGAAGGGTCTTTAGACCGAATGTTGCTTTGCAGCACTGATGTCCACGTAGCAGAGGAACGGTGCTGTAAAACAGGCATCTGCTCCATCCTCGGGAAGAGGGATGTGAGCATTATTAGGGAGACTCTGGAAGACAGAGGTTACCCTTGCAACGCGTACGCATGCCGAGGTGGCAGTGCTAGCCAGCATCGCATCGACGCAGGTGGTTGCAATATAAGACTAAGACCTTTGGTTTAAGTCCCTTAATTCTTTTATCGCGGTATTTAAAGCGCCTGCTGCTTGGGGGGTGAGAACAGTGAAAGCTGCTACCTACAAGGTGCCTCAAGCCCCCACAAGCAGGTGGGATCCAAATAACCCAAAGAAAAGAGAGAGGTTGTGAGCATCATTTGCTAACTGATTCTAACATTTGGAACAGAAGCATATAAAAGTTCATAGATACCCAGTTATTAAAAGACGTGGAGTTGGAAGAGAACACACTACCTGAAGCACCTGTAGAAGGTAAAGCAGACCTTGTTCTCACCTGATGTCAACACATGAGAAAGAATTAAAAAACCAAATTGATCTTCATCTGCAGAAGGTATGCCTGCTGGCCACATTTTAATTGGTTTAGTGGTGGGTTTTGTCAGTTTTAGGTTGATGGTTGGACTAGATGATCTGAAAGGTCCCTTCCAACCTGGGCGATTCTGTGATTCTAGGTACTTTTGCAAAAGAGGAGGCTTGTAGTGGGGAATGATTTGTTCTCAATTCTTTCTCAGTCCCTTTGTGCAGAAGGAGGGTCGTACACTGGTATTGCCAAATGCTGGAGCTGCTCTACAGCACTGGTATCGACAAATGGCGCAGAGCAGCATCGGATGGGTCCAACACCTTAACCAGAAATTAAAGCTCTTTAATAAAGCTGGTGCAGTGTTTTGGGTGTGCAGGGCTGAGTTCTCTTGGAGGGCAGGGAAATGCCAGAAGGGGAATTTAGGGAAGGTCATCTGTGACTTTGGGTTGCCTCTGTGTGTGGCCATTTGGTTTCAAAGAGGTTTCTATTAGGAGATTATGGACACCCCAAGCCTCATGGGGACCTTTACTCTCTTTTTTGTCAGACAGCAACAAATTAAACCCACACGAGCTGTTCCGTCTGAAATAGTTGTCCCTCATGTAAACAAGGCCATTAAATAGAGAAAAAGAGAAATGATGCTAGTGGGCACGTGCTTCGTTCTGTCTCAGAAAGCTGCATCCGTTGATGGCTGAGTGATCCCACGTGCACCTTGGAAAGGCCTGGGCTATTAGAGAGAGTAAACAAGTCCTCGCTTTACCTCTCCTATCCTCTGCCAGTTCCTTTTCTCTCCTTCCTCTTTCCACTTTCCCATATTCCACTTTCCCATTTCAACTTTCCCTAATTTCTCATCTTCCAGTCTGTGTATCCAGGAGGCAGAATACATATTTTTTTCCAGGCAGGATCACTGGACTTCTAAATCCTTTTATTTTACTTCAGATTCTTTCTGATCACGTCCCGGCTTTGCGTGGACACACACGCACATATAAGCATTTGTATGTGTCTCTGATAACCTTTCCTTCCCTTTCCTTCCCAAACTCTTTTCATACATTCTTTGAGTTTGCTAGTCCTATTTCCATCAATCTCGAGAGGAAATATATGCTTTATTCCCTTTTCCTCTCCTTCTATCCATCCAGAATAATGAAGAGCTCAGATTTCCTGTCTCTCTGATTACTTTTCCAGGAGATTTTGCCTTCCAGAGGAGATATATTTTCTTTTTCTCTCTCTTTTTTTTTTTTAAACTTTGCTTTCAAAGGAATCATCCTTTTCCTCCCTTGGTCCCTGACTTCTCCTCCAGTGTTTTATTCAGGCTATGGATGATTGTCTCCGTACGCTCCTTTTATGCTATGAAATGAATTGCTAATGCAACCCCTGCCGGGAGAAGCATAGTCTGATCTTGTCCTAAATAGGCCCCTGTTTGCAGGGGATGATGTATAAATGTATAGACTGCATCATTATATATTCACTTAGTGGAACACAGGCCTCGAAAGCGGCCTCTGCTTATTCCATAAATGAATTCCTGGGGAGAGGAGACGCATCCAGCCTGAAGGTGCCTTGAAGTCCGTTCCCGCTCCCCCGGGCACGGCTGCTCAGCCAAGCCCCGCATCGACCCAATGCGACGGGATCTGGAAAGGGGAGGGGAGAGGAGTCCCTCGCCCCAGCACGGCCCTGTCACCCGCGGGGGCTGCAGCGGCGTGTTCCTGCCAGATGTGGGACCTCCTTGCCGAGGGGCCTTTCTCTGAGCTCGCCGGCCAACGCAGGTGGGAATCCCTTGCTCAGAGCACTGCCAGGCACCGTTGCCTTTTGTATCCCTCTGGGCTGGGGAGAGCGTCCAGGTCTGCTGTGTGTGCGTAGATTTAACGCCCTGAAACCCGCAGACTGGGGGAGACGCAGTGCTGATCCCGCTTCTCGCAGCAAAATGCAAAACACGGGGCTTGAGCAGGATGCAACCCAAAAACTTCTGTTAAACACAATCTGTAAGATTTCCCCTGAGCTGCTTATGTTTTTGTGTGAGCTCTGAGAATAAGTGAGACAGAATAGGATATAGGAGATCTTCTTTCAGCCCCAAGGTCTACCACAGTCGTCCTGCCTGGTCCTGGCGCAGACCCAGGACTGCCCCACCGGTTATATCCCGACCCATGGCCAGGGTGGCAGTGGGGACAGTGCAGTGTCCGTGGGATGCTCCTGGGAGGAGCGTTGGACAGTTTCCAGCCAGATCCTGCTATGGCGTTGGCTTGGATTGTATTTTCTGGCACAAAGGAAAAAAAAAAACAAACAACCAAAAACCAAAACACAACAACTAGGTTTTCCTTAGTTTCATTTTATTGTTTCCTTCTGGGCTAGGCTCTGGGCTTTTCTCGGAGAAACCCTAAACTGTCCTATTAAATCAAGTCACCATAAGGCAATGCATAACCCAGCCTCTGAGTGTAGTTTGTTGTTCTGCTACTATCAGGTCGTATTCATCAGCCCGGCTCGGTTTCACCTGAGTTCACTCTTCGCGGAGCTAAACCCCAATCCTGCGAATAATCTCCGTCTTCCTCCTCCTCCGTATAGCCTGAGCATAGAATTACTCGAAGCTCCCGTAATGTGCTGCTTGTGTTTGCAGGAAAGCCGCTTGCTAATGGGCAAGGTTCACGCTATTTCCATTTGTGTTAGTCAGACTCCTGGGGCATACAACCTTTTGGGTTTTGTTTTTTTTTTTTTTTATAACAAAACCTGCATATTTTAAAGTGTAAACAGAACCTGGTGTTTTATTAAATAAATGTGACAACTGCAATAATGTTTTGCAGATTACAGGAGAAGGAACTTAAGGGAAACATTCCCAGAAACTCAGCACTGTGTATTTTGCTGATGCTTAAATAAACTCTTCTTTGTTACTGCTGTTCTTTCTGTGGTGCTGTTAGTTTGATGCCACTTGAAAACCTCCAATGCCTAGGAAATCCTTCTGCTAGACAGGGATGTTCCTTTCTGCCTTCTATTCTGCCCAGAAACCCCTCGATTCCCTCAGTATCTTTGCACTCAGGCGGAGAGATCCAGCTCTTGCGACTTTTAGCTTCTGCCTACGAGCCGGCAGCTCCCTGGGCTCCCACGAACAACCCAAATGAACAGTAGGACAACTGAGACCTCGTGGCTGGGTCCTTACCACGCCGCTGCCATCACCCCGGCAAAGCCCGGTTTGACTCAGCCAGCATGGTGACAGCGTGGTCGGTCCTGGCATACGAGTAAAAACCCTGATCAGCCCAAGTCTCCTGGCTCTCCTCGTTATTGCAAGAGCAGGAAAAAGTTCTCCAGCTGGGAGGCATCTAACCACCTTTTAGCTAAGGTTTAACGTGAAATCGAATGAAGGCTATCTCACCTCCTTAATGCAATACCTAAAGCAGAAAGACAACTAGCTGGAAGTTACAAACCCGACTTTTCTGCAGAGGAAGCAATCCCTGTCCCAGTTGGTCCCTGGAGCTCATCCCGCCCGCTTCCAATGCTGAATGCAAACCTCGGCCACCTGGAGCACATCCTTTTTTTAGTTCCCACCTCTCCAGCTGCTTTCATGATGCTGCAGCCCAGCTTGAAAGGAGGGCAATGAGGGCAATTTCTCCAGGCTGGTGGAAAGGGACCAATCTAGAAGCCAGGTAGTCCCTCCTGCCTGAGTCCTAAGTCTCAGCTCTCCCACTGTGACACTGGCTTTAAATTGCCCGCAGTGAGTAATTCCCTCTGAGCTCCTTCCTTGAAATGTCCATTCCCCATCCCCAAGTAGCGTAAAAGAAAGAAGAAAGCACCCTTGCTTTAATCCCTGGGTCATTTCTGCTGCTTTAAAGGCATTTCTGCTTTCTGTCTGGACTCACAAAAAGCATCATTAAGCTGTTCGATAGAACGCAGAAACGTATGGAAGGTAAAGCCTCCCGCACTGAGGTCAGGGTGCTCTTGTTTTCTACGAAGAGCGAGGCCGGAGCAGGCAGGTCGCGGGGCTGCTGGCCGCGGGGGACAGCCAGGTGAGCTGCGCGGGAGCCCCGCGGCGACGGGATGCGACAGCTGTAACCCTCGGAGAGCACAGACGGGAGGGAAAGGGAGCGGGAGCGGGGCAGACCCCAAACGCTCCGGCACTGCCCTCTGAAATGTTAAGTATGAGGAGACAAGGGCAAGTGTCTGCCTGACGCCCTTCTGCCTTAGACACGCTGCTGCCAGGCCTGGGCCACATATCTCTTTTTTTTTAAGGATGCTTAAATATTAAATTGAGCCATGAATTAAAAAAAACCCACTCATTAGGCGTGCAACTGGATCTTAGCATGTAGCACATCATTTTTATAGACACCGTAGGCCCCAAGATGGTGATGGAGAGGAGAAGGAAGAGGGGACGGCATGCCGAGTAACTGCAGGAACATGGGCCTGCGGGTCTCTCACTGTCATGAACAGCTGTTGGGCTCCCAGTCTTCAGTGGGCAGAAACAACTCTGACAGCAGGTCGCGTACCTGCTGCAGGCAATGCCTCCTGAAGACCGGTATAGTCCATGTCTACAGTATTACATTTCCTTGGTGTCTTCCATGCTGCCTTAGCTCCTGGAGAAACCCAGCTGGCTCTTCAAGACCGGGCGTAGAAAGGCTTTGCCTTCTCACTGCGGCTGTGACTAGTTTCAGCCACTTGGCTCTATGGCCTCAAACCTGAGCTCAGGAGAACAGGTGAGAGGAACCTGTGGAGGAGAGGAACATATGGAGGAGAGGAACCTGTGGAGGGCAAGAGGGCATTGCTGGGTATCTGCTGCCTGGCCTTGCCAAACCTATAAGTCAGGGGCGAGAAATAGTCAGCCTGAGAAGGGCCGGTGCTTAACACGGTATCCTACCTGCCTGTCCCAGTGTTGGACATGCTCATTGCTCTTGCCAAATCAAACACCTTGGTTCACGCCTTAGCACCACCTTGCATGGCTTTATGGCCCGGAAGGTTTCAGTGCTGATTACAAAGAGGTCTGTATTGGTCTCACTTCTCCATGCTGATAAATGAGGATGGTAATAGAGATGGGAAGGGATACCTCCCAGGCAGGAGTCCCCTTTCTTTTGGTGGCTTGCTAAACTCCATGCTCGTTTCTGCCTCCATTGTCTCATGCCTTTTACTTGCCAAAACTCCTTCAGGAGCTGGCAGGGGTGGAAGGTTTGCCCGGGCGGAGGTGGAGGAATTGGTATGTCAGCTGAGATATACATATATATGTATATACATAAAGATGTATACAGCAGAGAAAGTGCTGAAATTTAGGAATGTCATGGTTGTCCCTTTGCTATGCATCGCAGCCACTCGCAGATGAACCAGACTGGAATTCAGAACCAAAGACCTGGCTCCAGACGTGGGGCTGAGCGTGCTCCTTGCCTGGTGCTGGTGAGAAAAAGTCCAATTTCACAGGTACCACCAGGAATGCAACCCTATTAAGATAGGTTTGGATATTGTAGTGTTGTCTAGTCAACCCCATGACCCCATGGTCCACACCACATAAAGCTCTCCTGTGGAGGGCACTGGTGTACTTTCCCACTCACCAGCACACTCCTGCCTGCACACAGAGAAACTCTGGCTCTCTGGTGCTCACTCATCTCCTGCAGGGATGTAGAGATTGTGTGCAAAACCCCAGTGACTTTCAAGGCAGGAAGCAGCTGAGAATCACGGCATAAAAAACAGCCTTTTTTGCCTTAGTCTTCTTCCAGTTGTGTTTCCCCCATACTCGGTGTCGGAGTCCCTTTCAACCTTCACACCATATTGGTATGCATTACATGCCTCTATTAGTTATGGACCTTAATTCCCACTTTGGGACCTATTTACACTGTCTTGCCGCTTGCTCCATCTTACTCATCATTTCCAAATTAGCTGAACTTGATTGAGCCAGATCAGACTGCAGCCCTCACGCGCCAAAGCAAAGAAAAATTAGTTGCTGCACTCCCGCCTCTGCAAAACCGCGCTTTAAAGAGCATCGCTCGGTCTCTCCTGATGCTTATATCAGAGTTTGATAGGGGAAAAAAGTTCACAAAGCTGAAAGGCTGCGAGCGGTTCAGATGCACTTGCTGTGTCCAGCCTTCCCTGCCTTTCCCTGGGTCTAGACAACACCTTAATCAGAGCAGCGGTGACTGGGCAGGGGCACACCTTGGTATTCTGTTGCCAGAGGAAAACCAAACTAACGGTGTTAGTGTGGGTTCACCTGGGTGGGAAGGGAATTCAGCGCTGGACCCACGAGCGTGTGTGCGGGTGCTGCGTGTTGAATGCAAATGAGCGAAAAAGAGCTGTACATAGACAAGGCTCAAAATTGTGGAGCTAAAAAGACAAATTGAGCTGAGCTGCATATTCGCTTTGCCCCTGGATGCCAAGAAAGCTTGTTTGAAGGTCTGCAGAAATAAGCCTCTTTTTCTCTCTCTCTTCTCCCAGGGAGTTGGAGTACACTGTATAGTGCTTCCTCTTTTTTTTTTTTTTTTGCAATGCTCACTTTTTTGTTTCTCTTCTGATTTCTCGTTTTGTGTTTCATGCTTCTGAATTGCTCCGGTCATTCCCTTTTTTGTATCTTCTGGCAATTGTCAGGGGGGAAGGAAAAAAAAAAAAAAAAAGCCAAAAAAAAAAAAAGCCCTCAAAACATTCTGCAAACTAACTTTGCTCAGCATCACAGACGCAGACGCCTACCCTGACGGAAACGCAAGCTTGTTTGCTTTATTTAAACCTACTCCCTTGCACACATGATACAGCTTCACAGATGCCTGGAGTCTATTTACCTCCTGGCTTGTTTATCCTGAAATGGCCAATGGAAACTGCTCACATTTTTGTCTTGATAAGAATCCAATCATGGAAATTGATTGAACTTCTTCTTTGAGCTTTTCTCTTGCATTTACACTTTTCAACCAGCTTGAATTGTTTAATCTGCAGTTAATTTAGAGACATACAGCCGTGGCTCTGATATATCAGGAGATCAAGATAAATGGCTGGAGTGTTTTTATGAGCAAAAATCTCTCCAGATTCCAGTACATAAATCATTTGTTGTGAAATCGCTCATTGTCTTTAGGCAATGTCATAGTGAAAAATTCAATCTATTCATGAACAGAAAGTCAAGGGATTAGGAACGGTTTGAAGGGAAAGACTCCACATTAAAAAAAATTTTAAAAAAAAGAAGGAAAGATTTATCTCTTAATACTCCCCTAACATAGCTTCCCTGCCCTTCTTTTGCAGTGTGGACTCTTGAATTCAATTTCACACTCTTTGTCCGCAAAGTCTAGTGAATAGGAAGCGATGAAGATGCCCCCAGGGGAGGAGGGGTGTCTTTGTTTGTGTTAATTTCAGGAACATTTTCTCTGTCCTTATTCCCTGATGCAACAGAGGAAAGCTGGAAAGAGGCCTCCCGATGATTTCTTGCTGAGGGCCAGACCGTGATCCCTGTGCTTGTGGTGAGAAATTATTTACTACAGGCTGGACTCCTTCTGCAGAGCTCAGGTAAGGACTGGGTAAAATGCAGGCCCCAGAAGAGACTCTGAAACCTTAGTATACAGGAGCTTCCCCATTTTTTACCTTTTCCTCTAATACAGAGAGTGTCTCCTTTAACTTGAGTTACAACCTCCCATGCTTCCACCTTGACCATTTTGTGGAGGTGATGGAGCATTGTTGGTGTATGGAGGGGCTGTTTGCTGGAGGACAACTCTAAAATTCGCAGTAACAAGAGATGCAAACAGCGTAGTAGAAGCGTGTGCGTGAATGAAACAGAATAGGCCAAAAAAATCCCCCCCGGAAGAAAGTTAAGGATAGAGACGGAACTACCCAGGACTTCTGGATCTCAGTGGCTTAGAGAAGTTTGCATCTAAATCCAAATTTCCCAACTGGGCATACGTAAAACTGAATCACAATTGCAGAAGGTGTGTAACTAAAGGTTGGGGATACCCAGACTGAAACCAGACCGTGTCTGTGGACTTGGAACCTGTTTGGGAAATGATGGACATAAGGACCTAAGACCAACATCTTTCCCTGTTCCAAAAAATGTTGCATGAGACAAAGGCTTGATGATTTACCTCTTATAGCGCTCCCAACCAACCGAGAGATGGCAAGGGCTCACTGCCTTCTGGAGCAAAAAGGTGAGGGAGATGTCCATATAGGATCAAGGCCATCTTTATGAAGATTTTTGTATATATTTAGGTGGCCTAAATTCCATCTAAGCCTTTATGCCTTTCTTATTGGCTGGTTCTAGGCCTTCACATATCCCTAGTCAATAGGGAAACATTAGGCTTAGGGACTTAGAGATTTAGGTAGAATTTAGGCCATCTGAACACGTCCCTTTGAGCCTTTGTGCTAATTCTAGAGGCTCCGTGTTCTCTCTCTGTCCTTTACTCAGATGGATTAATGGAGCTATTCCCCATCTCCCCTTGCCTTTCCCCCCCCTCCCTTCCCACTCCTCCGTCCTTGGCTTTGTATCACAGCCTGGAATTGTCTGCAGACATGGCAAAAGAGTGTTTGTTATTTATCAGCCCAAATCCATGGCCTCATGAAAAGGAATGTTTATTCATTCTGAGTAATTCAGCCCCTGGAGTCCTTCAAACATTAAAGTTTTAATACTTCTCACCTGGAACAGCTGAGCTAGCCAGGAGAGATGAAGCTTTGATGGGAATACTTGATACAAATTTCCAGCCAAGCAAAGCAGTAATGTTCCTGTACACAGGATGAAAAACCCAACTTAAAGGAGCATACATGAAATTGTGAATCATTTAGCAGTCCTGATGAAAAAAATCTCTCTTGTAGTTGCCAGGAAGCTTTTTCCTAGGCGTGAAAAAGGCATCCAAGATCTCTGCAAGAAGACACCTACTCTTTTTTATCTTTGCCATGCATGACCATCACCCAAATGACTCCCCTTACCATGAAGAGGCTCCAGCCACACAGACGCAGCCATTTACTTTGTGCGGCAGAAGCAAAGCCATGGTACTGCTTGGCTAGTATGGGCAATGTCAACTGCAACTGGGAGCCTGAAGCCAGCTAATTTCAGTCTAACCTAAGGCAACAGTCAATGTGACTGCTCTGCGCTCCAGCTGCTTCCCAACTTTAATCCATTTAATTTGGCAAAGTGATGCTAATGAGATTTCTTTGACAGGAAGGCCGACATACAGGATTGCGGGTCTTGATACGGGATGCTGAGGCAGGTGCCTAAGCTCCTTGGGAAATGCAAGTCTAACAAAGTGTTTCAAAATATTCCACAGTCGCCAGCTTCCAGAGGCGGCTCTTGCGAATGTGTTTATTATGCAGGTACGTGGTTATTAAACTGGGATTTTATGGCTACTTCAGCAGATACAAAGCACAACAAGCTTCCATCTCTAATAAGTAATAAATATGTCTCTTGGCACTGCTTTGCCCTGCCACTTATGAACCAGGTTTATCCCAATTTTGAAGACCTAGAAAACGAAACAGTTGACAAAAACTGATTCCTCGTTTAAATAAATGAACTACCCTTCATGTCTGAACCTATTCTCTGAACCCATCCCAGAGCCAAGGGATCAGTGACTACTGAGATTGGGTTATACAATGTGGTCCTCACGATGTGCGAACAACGTCTGAAAGCAATGAGCACAGCCGTCCTGAAAGGATTTTGAGAATCTCACCAGAATATGTCAAAGTAACCAAGAATCAGACTATGGAGACTGAGAAATTTGGGGCTGGAAGAAACTTATAGAAATTAATCCTCCTTTCTTCCATTTAATGGAGGCAGCTTCAAGCATGCTATGGGCATGCATGGTGGATGTTTGTTTATCCGATGCTTAAAAACCTTCTTGACTGCCTTACGTACTTGCTTGATTACTTCACTGTCTTCAAAATTGTAACATTTTTCCCACATCTGAAATTAATTTGATTTGTTATTATTCTTCCCCAGTATGTAAAATTAAACAACATCTTCTTCCTAATGACTTCTTATATATTGAAAGACTGTTATCATGTTCCCAATTTAGTCTTCTCATTCTTGGACTGAACAAACCTGATTCTTTCAGTCTTTCTTAAATCACATTTTCAAAACATCTAATCATTCTTGTTGTTCTCTTCTGGACTCATTCCAGTTTGTCTACATCTTTCTTGTGGGTTGGTGCCCAGAAGAGTGCACAATATTCCAGCTGAGATCTGACCAGCAGCAAATAGAGCGGAATAATTACCTCCTGTGCCTTTCATACGACACTCTTGTTAATACTATTCCAAAATGAGATCTGGCTCCATTTTTCTTTCTTTTTTTTTTTTTTTTTTTCTCTCCCCACAAAGACGTCATATTGTTGACTTGCACTGAGTTTGGGATGCACACAGAATCCCGGATGGCTTCCGACAACGCTGCCACATACCTACTTCTTCCCCATGAGGTGGGAGACAACCTGCGGCCCTTGGAGAGAAATCCCCGGTTCCTCCCAACTAAATGAAAGGTGGCTTTGCAGCCAGGACGCCGTCACACAGACCATGAAGTGTGAACTACTGCTTTTACTTGTCTCCATTTACAATGTGCATCCCAAAACTGTTGTCCCTTCCTATTAGCTTAAACAGTGCTGACAGCTCAATTCTCCTTGGAGGATCCTCCGGCCCCGCTCTCTCCTCCCCAGCCTTTCCAGTGCTCCTTCTAAGAGAGATGGTAGAGCAGGGAGAAAAGGTATATGAATTTCAGGACTAATAGAGTATTTCCTTGCCAGGTTATCTTTGATCCTGAGAGTGACACACGGTATCTTTCCCAAGGCCACATTCTGAAACGTTTTTAACAAGGAAGCAGTGAGTTCTGAATATAGTGACATTAGACCTTGTCTGACAAAACCATCAATATTGGTGCATAATTAATGCAAGGATCCACGGTAACGTGGACTGAATAGGGACAGAGTACTTTCAAAAATCAATTTGCTACCTGAATTACAAACACTGCCGATTAAACCTGACAAGGCAGAAATCAAACAGGGGAAAATAAATAAATAAAAAGCCCACAAGCCAGCGTGCTGGAACGTGATGCTGGGCCAAAGTTCCCCGTCCCCTCTTCTTTTTTCCGGTCTGGTTGCAGGAACAACTTCATTCACACAGACAAGATCCAAGCACTGCTGGGGGCTGCTCACGGGTCTTCTCTCCACTCTTATCCAGTTTGGCAGAACCGCCATGAGGAGCAGTCAGATCCTCTCTACACCCCTGGTGGCTCGTGTGCGGGGTCCCAGCCGTGCCTAATGTGTTGAAGACTCCTGTGGGTATTCAGCACACGGTTTATGCTTCCAGCCCACTTGCTGGATGATGACAACCTGTGGCCAAAACCATTTTCTGTGGAGCAATGTTACCAGCCATGCTTTTCCCTTCACTGCAGCACCCAAGGGATGATCCAGTTGGTGGCTGGGGGGGACACTGTGGTACTGAAAGTCAACCCATCATTAACTTTGTCCATCAAACACTGCTTTAAGTTATATGATCCGACCCTAGGGAGCTGATGATTGAATGTGAGCAACTACGGCCTCTCCTCTTTCTCTTACGCCTTTGCATTGAGCAGCGTTGAGGCGTGCGGAGTCTCACTGGTCAGGCAGTTCCTGTAAAACTGACTGCAACTGGTCCAGCTGGAAAAGCAGTGCCCTCCTGGCCCAGCACAGCTGCTGGCAGACTCCATCCGCACACCCAGATACCTTCTTCTCAGTGTTTGCTCTCTGCAGGAAGGGTTTTGGCAGGTTCATCCCAAGTTTGCAGCTGCAAGTCAAATAGCAGCAGCATTTGCCTTGTCCTAACCCCTTTCTGATGAGATTCATTATTGCAAAGCCGATGGCCCAACTGTTCCTTTTAACCCCCTCGGTGCCACCGGCAACGTGCAGAGCAGGCTTGCCGAGACCCTCTGCACTCTGGAGGGGGCAGCTCTCAATTGCAAAAGCAGCCAGCCTGTGAAGGAAGGTAAATTAGGTGACACTGCACTCTGGTGCTCCTGCAATTAGCCTGGCACTTGTCACCCAGCTTGCGGGGGTTGCAGCGCTGCCCTCAGTCTCGTGCCTGTCGTGCAGATGAGACTGACAGTGCTGCCCGCATTTCCTCTTGTGCCTGCTCCTCTCGCAGCCCACACCAACGCTTCTGCTGAACTGCAGAGCACGCCCAGGGCACTAAAATGGTTAAACAACTTATTTGTCTCTGCTCGCCTCCCAGGTTCTCCCTGGGAGTTCAGTCACTGCCATATGTTCTATTACAGAGCATGAGAAATCAGACTGAGGTGGCAATTTTAACACCCTTTATTCATACATCCTATTTTTACACTGATAGATGTAAGATATGCAAAGTGTAATTCCCAGCTGAAGCAGACTCAGCACATGGTTCCTGCTGCCTCAGCCAGGGATGGAGGAGGACCAGCGAGGAGAGCTGGCACCTGCCGTTGGGATAGGCAGCCCCGCAGGCAGGGCAGGTCCTGCCTGCCGCCGGGGAGTCTCTGCTAGGTGCTGCGCGTCTCTTTTGCACTGCTGTGTGAGCACCATGTCCTCTACCGCCGCTGGTTGACAGCTTGAGGTTTGCTGGTGGTTTCAGTTTGGAAGCAGCACCTCCTGGCAGCGATGGGTGAAAGCCACCAGCATGATGGCAAAGGCAGAGGAAAAGGCACTGGCTGGTCCAGCTGCCCCCGGGCAGTTTCAGGTGTGGAGGTCTCAGAGGTGTTAGCAGAGCACTGGGACGTAAAGTGGTGGCCTTTCCCGTCTTTTGCCTGAGACTGTTTCTCTATTTTCTTTCCCCAGGAAGAGTGCAAATTGCTGAAGGTTTTGCACTTTCAGTAGTTGCCCATGTTTTAAGGAGACGGTTAAGTCAAAAAGGCAAAGTTTTGCTTTGCTAAGGGTGCAAAGAAAGGACTTGGAGGCAAGGCTGTTGGCATCCTTTGTGACCGCAGAAACGGAGCCTCTGCAAAGGGAAGACCTCAGTGGAGTACCCGTGTGGCAGGACACACACCTGAGTCAAGAACTGATGGATGCCTGGGGGAAGGCAGAGTCCTGAACATGGAGAGCAGAGTCCTCCTCCCCTCTCGTGAAAAGGGCCACCTGCCTTTTCACGCCACAGGGCTCCCTGAAACAGCGGCGAAGTCCCCTGCTCTGCAATGCGACTCTTGCAGGAACTAGTTAAAAGGCTAAAAAGAAACATTTATAAGTTTAATTTGAAGCACCGCATGACTGTGAAACAGACTTACATGAACGTCTGAAGCGAGGAGTTTTGGAAAGACAGTGGGGGTGGGAGCAGAGGGGACCGTAATTATAGCAAAGCCCTGACACAGATGCTGAAGCAGATGCCTGTGGGCCAGGAAGGAGGCCGAGCAAAAGGGGAACGGTGGGGAACTTCCTGACACACGGGAAAAGCACGTGTGTCCTGGAAAACGGGAGTGGGGATGGCAGGGGGAGAGGATATTCTCTGAGACCCGGGGGCAACCTGAGCTGAGAATGAGGGTCTTCCCTCCTCGCTGCGAGGGTGAGAGCTGCCCCCGGCGGGCGCAGGGTGAGCTGAGCGCGGTAGTCTGGCGGGAGGAAGCCAGAGACGGCTCAGCAATGGGCTGAAGGGAGCCTGGTCTCAAGAGGTTGGTTTCATGGACTGACTCTTGACTCTTTTCCTGAGATGGGTGCATTTGCAGCATCCCCGATCCGTGAGCATGCTAACCAAGGGCTGAGGTTCATTAACAACACTCTCTCCTTTACCTGATGACTTATTTTCACGAAACACATCAAAACCTCATATTCTTGCCCACTCTGACAAAAAGACAGCCTGGGACAGAAGACGCAAGCCTCCTTTCATTTGGAAATCAGGCTAGAAACGAGAGAAACATGCCAGATGTTGTAACGTAAAGCCTGGGCAGAGGCACTCAGTGCACAAGGAGGACAGCACAGAAGTTTCGACTAGACTGGAATTATTATGAGAGCTTTGCCGTGACATGACAGACTTTCAGCCTGATTTCGGTTTCTGGACACAAAGGAAATGGGAGGAGAAAAACCGAGCAGCTTGCCAGGCTGAGATGCGGCAGTCGAGACTTTGTGCCAGCGTCCGTATTCACGCCTGTGCGCGTGCTCACGTGTGTGCAGACAATAGCCTGTGTGTGAATAAATAGGTACACCTGCAACACAGGTACGTATGTGTATGCTTATGTTTGTAGACACGCACATGAACTTGTGTGTGTTTTGTGTGTTCATGAGACAGAGAAACCTCTAAGCCCAAATTCAAACCGCAGAACGGCAAAACCTTTTCCTTAGCGTGTAACTTAATCTCTTCCAAAAGGCCTGCTTTTTACTTCAATGCGCGAAGATCTCCAAATTCAAACTACAGTTTCCGTGTTGCACTGAAGCCTGAGACCATCAGGACACTTCTTGTCTTTTAGTGCCCAAAGTGTCAGGGCCTAAAATAATGTAGTCTCAACACTCAACCAAAGAAACCCCCAGGAAGGGAAGAACAATAAAACATCCCTGAAAGTTGGCGGCAGTCGGAAGAATTTGGTGCTCCGTGCCATTAACAACAGGGATGGATAATTAGGCTGGACAAAACAGCACAAACTGTACACCAGGGAGTCGTCCGGAGAGGCAGGGAGCTGGGCTGCATGATCTAAGAGGTCATTTCCAGCTGTAACAGCGATGAACCTGATGTTTTTGGGAGCCTGTTTTTGCAGCGGTGCTCAGTAGTGGGTCAGGGGAAGGAAGGCTTGTGATATATCTCCAGCTATCATCTGGCACCTTCCACTAGATGCCTTTTCTTTTCTCCTCCTTCTTGCAAATGGTCTCAACAAGACATCAATGGGTCTTTAAGGGAACGTTGCAAGAAAAAATAAAAGAGACACCAGCTCCGTGCCACTGGGAGGGAGTGGAAGCGAGCCAGGAGACTGTGTCTGGGGTGCTAATTAGAAGATATTTCCTGCCGTAGTGATGCTGTTATTTATAGGACTGAGCGTGATGGGGTGTGAATGAGTGTGATAGGGTGCAAGTGCGGCAGGGTGTGAATGAGGCACCCCAAACTGGCTGCCTACAATTAGAGAAATTCGCTAGTGTATTTTAAATCTGGCCATTAAAACTCGGTCCTTTAGGAGATGCAAGGACACATATATAGATAAAGTCTTATTTACACAGATAAGGGCTTCTGTGAATGTGTAAGCTACATGCATGAGCTCACATGCAGATAGACTTTTGACGTGCAGACTTGAGAAAACATGGCTGTTTTCGGTCTCGTGTTTAGCCCTTTTCCTCCTAGGAAACACCAGTCCCCTTTTAACACAAGACATAACCCACTTTAATATCCTTTTTTACCTGCAGCTGCTGAGCTTCCCAACCGGAGCAGCCTGCCCGGTGCAAAGCCGCCTGGGCGCTCCGGGAGGCTCCAAACGGAGGGACCACGTCTGCACGTCTCATGCAGGCTGCTTGGCGGGGCTTGGAGAAAGCAGATGGCAGTGCATGCCTCCGCGGGGGTCGTAAATCCGCGCTGAAGAGGGCTTGCCACTTGGAATGACACCCTGTTCCTGAAGCTGGGGATTTATTTGCAGCATTTTACGCATTCCTCATGTCGCTGGCATAGTTAAACCTGCGCGGGCTGGCGCTATTATGAAGTACCCCGTTGGCTCTGAGTTAAATTGGGGTTCTGATCTAAAATGAGATTATGCAGAAGCAGCCTGCGCTCGCTCATCAGATCCACTCCTTCTGGGTGTTCAGAGTCATAGCAGTTTTTGCTGCTAATTAATACAAGCGTATAGTGCTTTTGATTCCCTGTAGCACTGTGGAGCTGCCATTGTGATGGGAGCATGAGCTGGCATCCCATCTGCCCCATTTTCCCAAAATTCTGTTTGGAGGGATAAATCTGGCTTAGTGTTGCTTACCTGAGGACAGCAGAGCTGGAAGGATGCAGCAGGGAGTTAGATTTTGCTCTGCTGGGTTTTTATGAACGATGATCGTGCACAGTGCAGAAAAAAAAACCCTTCATTGCTTCTCAGAACCCGAACACTTAGGTCAGTTTTGGTAGGAGGTTTTTCCACCTTGCCCCAGCCTGAAAAAAAAAACAGTTTAGGAAGCAATTAGACCTGCAGTTATGCTGGGATATTTGGAGGGGGTGTACTCTGCTGAAGGTGGTGGGGATGGGGATGGTTGTTAGGGGGAAATCTCAGCCCAGTTCGGCTGTACGCAGGGCAGCAGGACAGACTGTCACCCTCAGGGAGGCGGGAGGGGGCAGAAATAGTTTTTTATTTTATCTGAACCCGCACTGCCTACTCTCACAGACAAATGATTCCTCATTAATACCCGAGAGCAGAGAATGAGTATCCATTTAGGTAAAAAATGACGCTGGAAGCAGTCTTGATGTCTTGTCACTCTAATAGAAATGCTAAGAACTTAATTTCTGGCTCGTGGGTAAGTCTGATACCAAAAAATAGAAAAGGCAGCTGCTGAAATTCAACGCCCCTCCTAGGGATGGATACGGCCTTCCCTTGGCTGTAGCATGCTGGACTTGTGGGGAACAAAGACATCTCCTGACGGAGAGCAGCCACGTGCCTGCCCGTGGTGGGTCTCCTGCACGTGGGGCTGGCGCAGCCCGTTGCTTGGGCTTAGACTCCGTTCCTGTGCCTGCCGCAGAGCCGGGGGCTGGGCAGTGCGGCCGCAGCGCCCACCACAAAGTACCTGCGTTCTCCTCTCCATCCCGGGTTAAAGCGACTGCTGGGAGGGGTTGTACCACCAGGATGTGCAGACGCTTGTTGACGCCCCGAACAAAACCCGCGCATTATGTACTGCGAAGCCATTCAGGGATTCACAATGGAGCGTGTAAAACACGGTTCCTTGTCCTTTTCTCTTGCTGACAAAAAAGAGCTGCTCTGGCCTCCGGCTGCACCTTGCAGCGTGTGTGGTGCTAAGTGAGCGGACAAGCAGATAGCACACAGCTTGGGATCCAGGAGGTTTTTGGTTTTTTTTTTTTCCTAATCCCAGGTTTCCAGGTGCTTTCTGACACTGGGTGCCATGAGCCCTGCCAGTGGGAAAGAAGCAATGCCTGGCCTTCCTCGCCCTCTCGGAGAACTGAAAGGGCATCCCCATGATGGTCTGGAGACCAGGGCATATGAGGAGAGGCTGAGGGAGCTGGGCATGTTTAGCTTGGAGAAGAGGAGGCTGAGGGGAGACCTCATTGCCCTCTACAACCACCTGAAAGGAGGGTGTAGAGAGGTGGGTGTTGGCCTCTGCTCCCAGGTGAATAAGGACAGGACCAGAGGAAATGGTCTGAAGCTGCGGCAGGGGAGGTTTAGATTAGATATGAGGAAGAATGACTTTACTGAAAGAGTGGTCGGGCACTGGAACAGCCTGTCCAGGGAGGGGGCTGAGTCACCATCCCTAGGGGTATTTAAGAAACGTCCAGATTTGGCGCTTCAGGGCATGCTCTAGTGGCAGAGATTGTAGGGGGTTTTGTGTGTATGTGTATGGTTGGACTCGATGATCTCCAAGGTCCCTTCCAACCATGAAGATTCTATGATTCGATGATTCTATGATCTCATTCCCTTACACAGAGAGAGCAGATCTTCTTGCTCATTCATAATCAGAGTTTGGGCAGTTGGATGCAATGTCTTGCCTTCCTCTGTGAAAGGAAGACACAGACTCTGGTAGATTAAATTTCTTGGTTCATGGAGGTTTTTTCCTTTCCTTTTCACTCTCTCCTTCTCTTTTTCCCTTGACATGCTCCCCCCTCCCATCCTAATTTTCTCTCTGAGTCAAGCTACACTTCCTCATCAAAGAAGCTCTAATGGGATCACATATTTGACCAGCTGCCAGGGAAATTTCCAGTAACCTCCGAAACCCTAAACATTCCATTTTGGAGGATTACAGGGAAAATGTTTCATCTTTCTGATAGAGAAGCACCAAAAATTGAGAGTCGCCAGCTCATCTTCTGCTGTTCCGATGGAAGGAGCTTGGGCGGACTATTTTTAGGTTACAAAGCTGTACTTTGCTAAGATAAAAGCTGGGGCTCTTTCAAAGCAAAAGCCTTAACGTGTGAAATCCATCAAGTCCCTTATCCCGGGGAGCCCTGTGACATTGTTAGGCTGCGGCAGTGCTGAGCTCCTGTCTGGGTGAATGGAAGCCCCTGCCCTGGGGAGGCTGGAGTCATTCGGTACCCACTTCTCACGGCAGCCTCTGACATTCTAATTTAGGAAAAATCTGGCTAGAACTTGAGACCCAGGTCCTCTCCCCATGGTCTGCGGTGACCTTGTGGTCTTTGCTCTGCAAAAAGAGGGTGTAGGGGTTTTCTCTGCAGCCATTGCACAGCGGTAGCTGAAAGGCCAGGTGGTTTGGGAGCTTGTGCTTGCGGCCAGGCAGGAAGGAGATGCACACGCACGTCCAGGGACATCCTGTCCAAGAGACACTCCTGATTAATTTTGGGTATGTGGGAAAGGACCTACTTAATCCCTCCAAGTGCTACTCTGTGATGAATATGTTAATATTGCGTAGGGATATGGCAGGTGGGGGTTTGGGGAAACATAGCGCTATATAGGGGCTGTATGAGTACATGGTGACAGCTAAACTGAGAGCATCCAGATTTGTTTACACTGGTGTGGCTTTTTTCCCCAGGAAGATAGCCATTTTGACAAGTTTTTCAATTCACTGATACTAAAAATATAACTGTCCCAAATATTTTGAAATTGACAAAATTGGCCCAGTTAGGTACTCCGTGAACAAAAACATATTCTTATTTGTTTCAGTTTGAAGCTATAGTCAACAGCCATGGGAAGAGCAAAACAAATACCTGGTTTTGAAACAATGTGACCCATTCTCCTTTCCCGTTCACAGCCGGGCTCGGATTTCCATCTTCATTCGCACGGAAAGACACCACTCTTCATCCCTGTAACCTCAGAAATACTCACAGCACAGCACCAGCCTCTTTCCAATTAACTCTACCCTTAAATTGCCATGTGCCTTGATTTGCCCTCATTTAAAAATGACGCTGCTTTACTGTGTTTCTTCCAACCTTCCCGTGCTGATGCAGGATAGGAGTTTTGCAGCCACCCACACCCAGTCTGCGGATCTTGGCTGGAGATCTCTGCCGCGGTGCTTCTGCTCCGAGCCCCGATGCATCACACGATGCTGCTGGGAATCGCGGACCCGGCACTGACAGATCTTTCAAGCCTTTATGTACGAGTAACATATGTGACATTTGCATCCTCTCTCTTATCAGAAGGCTTTGTACTTATGTGAAGATGTCAAAGCACTTTATAAATATTAATTGATGCATGCTTGGTGTTTTACAGATAAGAAGGCTGAACTGGTGAGAAGCAAAGCGGTGATGAAAGATGTGGCCAGTGAGGGACAAAGCTGGGAAAAGATCCCCAGGTTCGTAATTCCCCAAGTGCTGCTCCAGACACTGAGCCAAGAATGAACAAATATAATATGGGATGTGAATGAAATGTAAACAGCTCAGGTAACTCTGTTTTCCCTCAAAAGGCAAAGAAAATAAAGAAATTGCAATGATTTAGTTATTTAACCCTCAGTCAGAAACAGAAAATAGAAAATATATTTTCCTATGGAAATGTAATTATTGTTTATTCTGTTGAACTGATTTCATTTCTATATGAAGGTGACAGTCCTATGCCCAGGAGAAAATAAAATCCTTCCAGAAATGGAGTTGAAAACCAGCAAATTACAGAAAGCAGATGAAGTTCTCATATGACTTAAGCTTCAAGGATGGGATTTTCAAAGATAACTAAGGGATTTAGCAGTCTGATTTCCCAATTTGAAGCCCAATTGTCCTTGAATGAGATCTCCCCAGACAGACATGGTCCAGGGGGAAACAGATCTACTGGAAATGAAAAAAAGGTGCCAACTCTACAAATGGGCCTTTAGAAAAAAAAACCTCCTCCGAGTAATGAGGACTTTCAAGAAGTGATGATATGTTACACAGGCAGCAGCAACGGATAAAACCCACAAGAGGGTTATTTTAAAACATCTGTGTTCAAGAATGAGCTAAAAAGGGGGGCTGTGATGCTGTTCAGTTTAGCTGACAACATCCAATAATTCTAATGTGATAAAAGATCCTGAAACATCTGTCAAAGCTATTGCTAACCTTGCTTTGGGGAAAATTCTGCTATCACTGACTTTCTGGCTAGAGAGACCTGTCTAGGGCCAAGCTTTGAAAGAGGCAGCCCAGGCATTTAGGGGATCTCTTCAAAAAAATCCCACTAAGACTGGTAGAATAGGTGAAGGGAATCTTTTCTCCTTGAGCTGCTACGTAATTGTCCTGTGGCCATGACTGAACTGTTGGACTCTTTGTTGGCCAGTGATATGTGTGGAATGGGTTAGTGACAGAGTCCAGTTTTCACTCTTGGTGCATATTCAGGTCTAACAGAATCACAGAATGGTCGGGGTTGGAAGGGACCTCTGGAGATCATCTCCTCCAACCCCCCGCCAGAGCAGGGTCACCCACAGCAGGTGGCACAGGAACGCATCCAGGCGGGTTTGGAATGTCTCCAGAGACGGAGACTCCACCACCTCTCTGGGCAGCCTGTGCCAGGGCTCTGCCACCCTCAAAGTAAAGAAGTTCCTCCTCATGTTTAGGTGAAATTTCCTATGCTCAGATTTGTGCCTGTTACCTCTTGTCCTGTTGCCAGGGACCAGTGAAAAGAGCCTGGCCCCATCCTCCTGACACCCACCCTTTCAGTATTTATAAGCGTTGATAAGATCCCCCCTCAGCCATCTTTTTTCCAGACTGAAGAGACCCAAATCCCTCAGCCTTTCTTCATAAGAGAGGTGTTCCAGTCCTCTCATCATCTTTGTAGCCCTTTGCTGTCCCCTCTCCAGCAGTTCCCTCTCCCTCTTGAGCCAGGGAGCCCAGAACTGGACACAGAACTCCAGGTGCTGCCTCACCAAGGCAGAGCAGAGGGGGAGGATGACCTCCCTTGACCTGCTGGCCACACTATTCTTGATGCCCCCCAGGATGCCATTGGCCTTCTTGGCCACGAGGGCACATCGCTGGCTCATGGTCATCCTGTTGTCCACCATGACTCCAGGGTCTCTTTCCACAGAGCTGCTCTCCAGCAGGTCACCCCCAGCCTGTCCTGGTGCAGGAGGTTATTCCTCCCCAGGTGCAGCACCCTACACTTGCCCTTGTTGAATTTCATAAGGTTCCTCTCTGCCCAACTCTCCAGCCTGTCCAGGTCTCTCTGTATGGTGGCACGGCCTTCTGCTGTGTCAGCCACGCCCCCCACCCCCCCCCAGCTTTGTGTCATTGGCAAACTTTGCTGAGGGTGTGCTCTGTCCCCTCATCCAGGTCATTGATGAATATATTGAACAGGACTGGACCCAGTACTGACCCCTGGGGCGCACCACTCGTCACTGACCTCCAAATAGACTCTGTGCCTCTAATCGTGACCCTCTGAGCTCTAGTCACTGATGACATCACAAGATGAAATATAGGAGCACTAAAATGCCAGGCTAGGTTGGACCAAATGCCTACACAGCCCAGTGCCACCTCTCATGTAGTCTTACATGGGGATTATCAGAACAGAGGAATCTCATAGTGCTGCTTCTACCTGCACCCTTCATGAGCTTTTTTTTTCTGAGCCTTTCTAGGCTAGATTCAGGTTCTTCATACTCAATAGCTGCCAAAAGATCAGTTTTCCACCCAGCCTCCCCTTAAACGCATACAAACTTGCAGCACCCACAGTGTCCTGTGACAAGGAGCTCCACAGCTGAACCGCAAATCGTGTGCAGAAAATGTCCTTTCAGTTTTCATGTTCTGCTAGCTTCAAAGAAACAATGAACAACTGATCGCCATCCTCTCTCACACCTTGCCACTCCGTCGACATCCCTAGATGCCCCTAATGTGTGTTTTCCTGCCTAAGAGATGTCTGCACTGTCAGTGAGATCATCTGGAGGGGGACATATGGACAAGAAGTATCCCATACCACTGCTGGTGCTAGGTGTGTGGGGAAGACAAAGATGCTGAATGTGTCATTCCAGTGACAGTTGAGCAATGCCACACCCACGCACGTATCCCCTCTTCCCTTTCTCCCCAGTTAATGCCCACACATTGATCTGTGTCTGGGACATGGGTTTTGAGCTGCACGTACGAAGCTTTGTAATTACACTGGGAATCTCATTTGAAAGGGGAGGAGGAAAAGGGGGTGGGCAGGGAAATAACTGCCAAGTTTATTATCTAGGGGTTTGGTTGGCTTTTTTTTAGCTATAGATGACAATCTACATGAAAGTCCCTTTCGTACATTCATTACTGGAGATTTTATAGCCTAATGAATGTGACTCATCTGCGTAATCGCATTGTTTTCCAGTACTCCAGATGTTCTGTGGAGCACCTCTGGCTCGCGATCTCCCATTTAAACATTTCTTGTAAACACCAAAAGCTGTTTGTTTGTTTTAATGTTCCATCACATCCCATTACCCAGTGAAGGTGAAAGATTGAAATGCAACGTTGTCTTGCCAAGAGATTTTTTTTTCCCCTCCTTCCTCCCTCTGCTTCCCCTGATGTATCTATGTCTAGTGTCTAATTAGTATGCAATGGGATGCAGAGATTCCTCCGTTAAATATCTTGTTGCTTTCTGCTTGCCTTGATCTTTATAAACAGGCAGATGCCACACAGAGATCTGGGGCCTGCATCTCTCAGGTGCCGAGCAATTTCAGCTCTTATTACTTCACGTGAGAGTTCAATATGTCGCTGGATCAGGGGTACGGTGCCATGGGACTTAGCTCCCTATCTTGCACGGTTATTCACATCAGGGAAAAACAAATATCTGAGGTAAACAGTCTGGTCCAGTAGCACTGACTGCATGCTGCAATGACATTAGAGCTTGTCTAGAGACTATTTTCAATCCCGTAGGTCAGTCAAACCAGCTTAATTCTGTGAGAGCTTCTTTTAACACCGAAGTAGATGTGGCTTAACACCTTTGGATGGATGTAGCAGGTTGAGTTGTAATCTAGATAGATAAAACAGCAAGCAAATGTTGAGCGTAAGTTAAGTGTAGGTAATGAGGGTGGTTCAGTATACTCTGGAAATGAAGAAGGTTCTTTTTATTTTGCACGTCAGAGCAGTGTGGTTCCACTGCTGTCAAAGTCGCACCCGTTTTATTTTTTTATCTCTGTATGTATTTAATTTTGTATCTTTGTATGGGTCTGGATCTGCTGCAAGTCTGGTCCTCGGAATGGCTTGGAACCTCTGCAGTATGGGGAGACATTTCTAATTTTACAGGATTTGATGCAGGAATGTCCAACTGACAAGATTTGCCTTGTAGTCATCGTAGTAGTAGGCAACTACTGTGGTAGGTAGGTACCCAAGGACCGCGGAGCCTCAGGAGTCAGCTGTGTATGAAAATACAGATGGAGAAATGTAATGATAAAAAAAAAAAAATTTCTAAGCAAATCCCAGGATGAAAAGCAGGAGTAGAAAGGAGAGTCTTTGGCCATGAGGCCATGAGACAATTGAACAACCTGGGAAAGTCTGATAGGAGAAAAGGGAACACCAAAATAAGAACCAAGAAAGCACTAGGGCAGAGATGGAATGGTTATTTCAGTGAAGCTTTCAGAAGAGAAGCTTTAAATATTTCAAAATTATTATCAACATATTAGGCATGGGAGATTGATTTAGTCTTATGTTCTTTTGAGAAAAATTATGAAAACTAATAACAAGTCTAAAGTATGGCAAAGCTGCACTGCTTGCTTCAGTCTTAACAGATAAAGCTTAGAGGATTGTGGGAGATTAACGGCTGATGAAACGAGTCTTCGGAGTCTGTCAGACATGGAGTTCAGGAGCTGTCTGAGCTCTCTCTTGCCTGAGCGCTGCAGGGCTTTCACTAAGGAGAATGTGAATTAGAAACCTTGGGGAATACTGTACTACAGAGGAAACCCAGGCTGATCCTCAGGGAATCGCCGAGACGGGAAGGGCAGGGGACACTGGGAGTCTGATGTGCTACATATATGTTTAAAAAAAGGACTCTGCAGAAATCTGGTACATTAAACAGGACGCCACGAAGGAGAAGACTGAACAGATTTATTTGCTTCTGAGAAGGAAGCTGAGAGACTCTTCCCTGAAGGAATTACAAGAATAATCTTTCTGCCTCTGAAGGTGGCTCCTGTAGTCTGATGTATCAATGGCAGCTGTGATCTTCCGTAGCTGTTTTGTTAATAACATGTCAACAGAAATGCTTATGATACAAGCTTTTGTTTTGTTTCTCTTACCCATATATTAAAACAGTGGGTGACATATAAAAATGAAGATACATCTGCTTCCAGTTAAATGCTTCATGCAGCAGAGCAGAAGCAATATTGAGTACTATTTGAGTTCTGCCCTTTCAGATTTTGGGTTGGTTTTTGTTTTTTTTTTTTAAGAGGTGGAAAGGAAATTCTTCCAAAAGAGGTCTTCTAAAAAACATAACTTGTGGTTATTCAGCGCACTATTTTTGCTCAATGCCAAGTACTTTCTTCCAGTTTTGATATGTTAAGCATTACCGATCTGCATAAAATATTTTTAATGGAGTCATTTCAACCTCCAAAAATTTGAAACGTTCTGTTCTGATAAAAAGTTGAACCTTATTTGGAACATTTCATTTCAGTTCTATTTCTTAAAAAAAAAAAAAGGGACTTAAATTGACATGTTCCTTGGGATAGTTTGATTTCAATAAAATGGCATTTTTTTGACAGAAAAAAAATTCCAGCAGAACATTTTTCTACCTGCTCTAGTTATGAGTTACTGCACATATATTCGCTGTCATAAAAGTTATATCTGTGGTTACATTTTAATAATTTGTTCTAATTTCATCCAACTTCCCTGAGATACTTCAGATGTTTAATGAATGCAGCCAGATAATTTCCCACCCATCTCTCTTAACATTTTTAATCAAGTAAACCCTGTTTCTCTTGCCACCCCTTGGTTGTAGGCGGCGTTTGTGGAGTTCAGGCGCTGCGGCTACTGGAATCCCAAACAAATGTTTGTGTTATTTATAGAACTGTATTACTAAGACTCAGCTGAATTCAGGCAAGATTTTGCTATTTCTTTAAGAAAATTGTTTAGAATCCAGTAAATTCAAAAGGCCAGAGGAAGGAAGCATTGGCATCAGCTCTGTGCGTGGGGGAAACTGAGGCACGGAGTGACACAAAGGGTGGAAGCGATCTCACCTAATTTTAGCCGTCTAAAAGGTATCCAGGCCAACTTCATCATTTAGATTCCTCTCAGCATTAAGCAGAGAAACACCTCCAGAGTGTGAATCATTTCACGTATCTTAGTCATGTACCGTAGGGTGGGGTGAAGCTCTCTTTGGAGATCTCTTTAACACTCCACTGACTGTAGCAGGAGCCTTGGCAACTTACTTATTCTAAAAATTTTACGTAGCTTATGGATCTCAACTTTTGTGATAAGCCTAAGGCTTCTCAGAAAATCTGTGGCAGAGTTAGAAACCGAATGTATGTCTCCTGAATTCAAGGCTAATGCTCTAATCATAAGAGGGTACTTCCTCTCATAATCCTGACTCTATCTTATTTCAATAATTCAGCATATTTCCTTCAAAGAAACAGGAGCGGGACATCTGTAGAATGCTGAAAAGCAATTATTTAGTTGGGCAGCCGAATCATACTAAACATTTCTGCACTCGAGACTTCTGAAACCAAGTGAACTTTTGCAAATGCTCCTGAGAGATGCCACGGGGAAGATTTCCTTTGCAGAGAAACGATCTGAGAGTAGAAAGCATTTCACACAAGAGGAAGCAACATATGCCACCACAACCAAGGAATAAATAGGGAAAAATAACAGGGGAATAACAAGTTTTTCTTTTGGTGGCAAGACTGTTATTGCCTGAACACAGGAAACCCAAACCACAAGACACATCACCAATAAACCTCTTCTTGTGACAGATTTTCTGACTGGAAAAAAACGCTTTCATCATATCTGCTTCCTGCAGAAGTTTACGTGAGGACCCTACGAGCATGTGCTCACAAGTGCATAGGAACAGATGATAATAAATATCTCCACCATCCATCCTCTTTTCCTGGACAGATGCTAAATTTTGGTGGACTTTTCTTCAGACTCTCCAGAATCTACTCCTATGGCCATGGAGGGGGCTTCACCACCCCGTCTGCGATGTGCTCGCTGCTGGGGAGGAGACTAAGAGCTGCCTGGCAGAAGCACACCAGCGTTGAAGAGTAACGGACAGGAATAAAAGGAAAATGTGGCGTATCTACAAGAGGACCGTACCTCAGGATTCTGTTTGCTGTGCACTAAGGAAGAATCGCAAGACTTGATCATACCTAGGGAACCTCGGACAGCCCGTATCTCCTTTCTCTGCATGTTCTGTGTATTCAAGCACCATCTCAAGGATGACTTTACCACAGCCCCTCTACTATGTGAAGGACTGCCTATGGTAGAAAAGAGTTTTCAGCCTTAAAAGACAAGACAAACAATATGAAGGGAGCACAGAGAGGAAGCAGTGATTTCCTGAGTGTCATCTGGGAGATCGCTGGCGTGGCCGGTTTGAAACCCAGCTGTGCCAGGCTCCGAGACTGTGCGCCGTCCTCACCGAGAGCAAAACGCAAATCACATCTAAGCCGAGTTCCTGCGGCAAGCGTAGTGCACATGGGTGAGGTATGATTTTACAGCTCTGTTCATCTTGATTGCCTCTTGCTATAATTTTCATTCCATTCTCTCAGCTGGTACCTTGCTTACATGATACGTGAAAATATTAAATTAGTTCCCTTTACTGGAAATTATATTCCATTAAACCATTGTCATAGCTACTAAGAGACCTTTCAGCCTCCTGGTAGACTTTGTTTTAGAAACATCTGACAAATCCTATGGTACTCTTACGGAGAGTTCAAAGCAAAGGCATCGTAAGCTTGGGCAATTACAGATTAAGTGGTTTAATATTGCAGAGAACAGAACAGGGAAAAGGCCAACGTGTTGGATATCTGTGGCCTTCCCCAGGTTGTACTTCGCTAGGCTCTTTGTGTTTGAGCCATTGTCCTTTGCCTTTTACATCCATCTGCAATATTAAAACACTTAATATGGGCAGTAATTATTCGAGCTGATGATGCTTTTTCTTTGAACTCCTTGCTGGAGTGCCAAAGGATTTGTTAGATATTGCAATGATATGGAGTGGTTTGAGGGACATTACTTTCACCCCCTATAGAGCACCCGCAAGACAGAACATAATTGGACTACAAACTTTGAACTTGCTGAGGTTTTTCATCTTACTTTTGGTGTGCACAAGTGGCTGTTAGATACTTGCCTGGATCATACTTTTCCCATGATAATAGAGAACAATAATAACATTAATTCTTAGCTGCCGTAGGATATTTTTTACGTATCGGTCTCAAATATGTCACAGAAGGGTGGGGGGCAGTATAATTTTTTAGGGGTTGATCTAAAGTTTTAAAGACGTGGGAATTTTGTTGGAAAAATGGTCTTTCACATCTGGGCTAAAAACAGCAACAAAGTTGCACTGAACTGAGTGAATAGTTCTGTTAAATATAAAAAAAAACAAAAAAAAAGGAAAAGAAGTGACAGAAATGTTCTGAAGCAAAGAAAAAGCATTCTTTGAGACATGCTCAAAACATAACACCTCAACGGTCTAAAATGGCTTTTTCTTCTACGTGTTTACCAACATGCTCACCGAAAGACAAGAAAAATGTTTCTTTCAAGAATTGTGTCCTACAAATAGAATGTAAAATTTAATCTGAGTGAGTGTAAATGAAATGATTTCATAGACATATTTCTCACTCCATAGGTTCCCCCCTCCCACTGTTTTTTCCTTTTATCAAATATTTTTAAAAGACGAAAAAAAACCCAAAATCTTCTTTGCTTTGACAAAGGTTTTCGGGGCAATCATTCTTGTGCATGTGTTTGTCCTCCCTGGAATAAATTGTGAGTCCATTCCCCACTCCCACCTAATCCAAAGTTGTGCAAGAGAGATTCCCAGCCGCACAGGAGACCCCAACATACAGCCCGTGCCTCTGGGCAGGGGGCAATTCGGTGCCTCTGAGAGACACCCCATTCCCCACAACGCATCCGTTTCACCTCCCTGCTCTGCAGAGCTCTTCCAGCCTCATCTTCTGTAAGCACTCCCTTTAGACAAGTTGTGATAGTTTCATTTGCTTTCCTTTGTGGACTATAAACAGAGATCTAAGTGGCTAGAAAAAAAAAAGGTGTAGGCAAAGGGAAAAAGAGTGCCATTTCAATCATCTGCCACCTAAAAAAAAGCCAAACGTATAATCAGAAATATTATTTTATTTAAAAAAAAAATGAAGCTTTAAATTTAAAAAGAGGAAAAATTATGAAAATTTTAATTAAAATTCTCCCTTTCGTTTCTTTCTACACTGAGATTTCAGATTTTTAAAAAAAAAAAAATTCCACAAGTTCTACTTGTGTCATTTGCTGTTAGCTTTTTTTAACCTCAGTTCACCAAAACACTTGCCAAAATAGGAGTCTGAAAAGTGACTTGATGAAAGGGTGTAAGTATCTTCACTGGAAGAAAACACTGGGTGCTGAAGGACTCTAATCAGGTAGAGAAAGGCGTAATAAAACCCAATGTCTGGAAGCTAAAGCCAGACAAATTCAAATTAGAAGACAGACGGATATTTCGTAACAATAAGGACAATTATCCGTTGGAACAAACATGTCTGCTAACAGACACGCTGGATTCTCCGTCCCAAAGCCTTCGGGTCAGTACTGGATTCCTTTCCAGAAGATTTGCTTTAACCGGGTACAATTGATGGGCCTGAACACTAGGGTAATGGGCTGAAATCCTCTTGCTCAGAGCAATGCTTTTCCCGCTGAAATCAGTGCATCTACATCTGCACAAATGGGGAATTAAGTTCCAATGAGAGAAGTTGAAAGATTAGAGATTAAATGGTATGCTGGGCGTCACGTTAAAGAAACGTATTTTACTTACCCTCTTAAGGGACAACACCTGGGGTTTTGTGAAGGGATAAGGGTGAGAAATGGTTCCCAATCTGATAAGAAGTCTTAAGGCAAGAGAAGTTTCTAGTTGGTTCCACATGTGTTAGTGGCTGCAGAAGCAAATTCATCAGGAAAAGTTTGTGTAATTTAAGAAAATCTCATCCAAGTCGGGAGCTGAGTGAGAACTTCACTTTTGATCTATGTGAATAAAACCAAAAAATCCATGAAGCCATTCTTGTTAATTTATACTAAGTGTTATGTTAATAGTTGTAGTAAATCTTTACTCAAAAGATCAATGCTTAGATAAATAAAGTAGAAAGATAGGAACGGAGGGGTATTGTTATGCAATAGGAACTGCTTTAAAGCAACTCCTGGGCTCATCCATTTTGTCTAGTTATGATTTCTGCTTAAGAGAAGTATTGGATTCATCCTCTTTCATGTTATGCACTTCTCTGAGCTCTCTCCTGACAGATCTCTGGTCATCAGTAGTTTTGCCTTCAGCCTCTTGTGCTCACCTAAAAAGCAGGTGTTTCTCCTTTGTCCCTGATTGACTCCAGTACAGAGATGGGGCGGGGTGGAAGGAAGAAAGAAAAACACCATCTCCCTGTTGGTCCCTGGGTGTTTTTTGCTGTCGTCCTTTGTCTGACCATTGCTATCAGCCTCTGAAGTGAACTCAGAAGGAATCCTTGGGAAGCTGTCACCTGCAATGAGACTCGCTCTGCGCTCACCGAGGAACTGAGCTGTGCTCAGGTGGCAGTGTCTGGGCAAGCTTCCTGGACCCAGAGCAGGTGGGTGGCTTTGAGAGAAGTGCAAGTTACTGCACAAAGTGATAGTCAATGTCTATAATGTTCACATAACCATTGCACTAAGAGCTTTGCTACTGGGAGTATCCCATGTTGTACTGGTATCTGGTGGCTATCTGTCTTTTTTGATGGCTATGTCTCAAAGCCCAAGAAGCTTTACACTGCTGAATTCCTTACTGTTGGGCAAAACTGAATCCTCTTTGCTTTTTGTCTACATGGTTAGATAAGAAATGGGCTTGGGACTATGGCATGTGTGCTTTCTGCCTACCTTGTCGGTTTTGGTATGGGATTAAAGTGTCTGCTTTGCTTAGCAAGGGCTGCTCTCAGGATAACTTTGCATGGGTGGAGCTGGAACAGGCATGGTCCTGTGCTGTCTCCCTTGCCCAGGTCCCATGGATGGGAAGCTGAGATGCTCCTAAGACTGCAGGGACACTCGTGCTCTCCCCACAGCCATGCTCCAGAACCGGAGCTGAAGAGTTTCATAGGACAGGCTTGGAGGTTTCCTATGTGGGTGAGAACGGGCTCAGACCTATACTCAACTGGCCAGACTTACTCTGGTAATTCCACGGAAAATTTCTGGACCGTTGTGTAATCTGTTTATTACTGTGAAATCTTATGTGGATTAGCGTTACTGTGGCATTTGCATACAGCAAGCCGCTCTGGAAACTTTGATGAGCAAGAGCAGAAAGTGAAAAGCAGTGGGGGCCCACAAGGCTGGGGCCAGAACAGAGTTAAAGGTCTTGATGCCTTCATAACCTCTGCTAAAGCCATTGTGCAAGCACATCCAGCGTTGGGTACAACCTCCTTCCCACAATGCCTGTGAAAGCACAGGACTGAAATAACACATTCTGATTTGCAGGGGTCATTCCGGTAGCCAATGTTAGGCTATTCTTATGCAATGAAAAGACTCTTGTTAATTACTGTGACTTCTTTACAATCATAGGATGTACACATTTGAACCCTGAAGGGTCCTCTCCAGAGAATAACCTTTATTTGCTTGATTGCTTCTGTTCAGTTAATTCTGCCTAATTACTATTTTCTTCCTATTAGATCCTAATTATATACAGTATTTTCATTATAAAGTGTAATGTTTCCCCGAGAACTATGTCAATTACACAGACAATATTACCGGAGGTCTCATTTACTTCATTAAACCAGGGAGCAGTCTCTCTTCTGATTAAAACTGCAGTTGGAGGTATGGGCATAGCAATGTCCTGCTCCTATAGTGTAGATGCAAGAGCTGATCAGATGATGATTAAAAAAAAAAAATAATTCATATTTTAAATTGATAAAGATGCCTCTCTCTGACTGCTGATAGTTGTAAGATCTTGTGTATTCCAGCTGGCTGCCTTTGCAGGGAAGTCAGTGGTGCTCCTCTGAAGTTTCAGGAATTAGGAAATTATGAAACTATAAATTAACTGTGTAAAGCATGAATAAGTATTGTGTAAAGAGACATCAAAAGACTAGAAAATTTAGTCCCGTTAGAACAACTGTGTGAGCGATTGCATAGCAATACAGTGGCAAGTATTGACTGGAATACAGAAAATCCAAGAACACGAATTCCCATAGAAGAACAGTCTGTCTTTGCCTTGAATGGTGGTAGAAATAGTATTGCTGTGAAAGGGAATACATTTGGATCTCATATGTAACGGGCGTATGGGAGTCATTGCTACAGGATCTCAGCTCAGCCGAGATCTGAGCCCCCAAGGGAGTGAAGACTTTCCATTTCCAAGCACAACGACTATCTCATTCAAGTCAGTAAAAATAACCAGCATCTTACAATGCCTTGAGAGCTTTGTCGTGTGACACCAGAATGTTTAGTTTCCTCGGAGCCCCAACATCAACCTCCGTCTGTAAAATGGGGGTGCCGTTTCCCTCCCTGTTTTCTTTTGATGTCAGATCTAGTACGCTAATGACTTAAAATTCACAGATCCTGTTCAGACCATCACATGATGAAGGGGCCAACTACAGTAAATGAAAAATATCATTCTCATGCAAAGGCTGCAGGTAATAACATTACATCGTAATTCACTAGACTGTGCAACTCCAGCGTAACTCAGTGTATAATCATATAAGCATCTAGCACACACTCGGCACTTCATAAATAATAAATAATAATATTAATAATACAACTGCTGGCACAGTAACTTTCAATAATAACTAGATTTTTAAAAAGTGTCAGAGCCAAATGGGATACCCAACATGCTCTGTGTTTACCGGGGCTTTAGAAGCCTTTCAGGAGAGCATCCAGGAATCCCGCTTCAGTCACAAGTGAAAGGAAGCTTGGGCAGAGCTGGGGATGTGAACGCAAAGCAATTGGCATCTCGGGTACCCCTGACAAACCACACAGGGACCACATTAAATGTCTGTGGGTCACAGACCTCCAGAAAGCATGGACAGAAGAGATCTCAAAAGGCTACCTGCTCTGCTCCCCAACCTAGTGCAGGATCAGCCAGGCTGTTCCCATTCCAGACTTTGGTTTAACCTTGTTCTCCAAGGCTTCCTGTGGTGGGGATCAATGCCATCCTCAAGCAACCTGTTCCACTGCTTCATTTCTCGGAATGTGAAAAATGTTTTCCTAAAACCTACCATAAATATCTCTGCTGCAATTTAAGCCCAGTGTTTCTTGCCGTATATCTTCCTTTTTGAACCTTTTATTCTTTGGAAAGAGGTTACATCCTGATTCTTCCTATATCTTTTCTGCGAAGCAACCCCAAGCCCTTCCGTCTTTCCCCTTTGATTTTTCCATCATTCTCATTGCTCTGGATTCTCTCCACTTTGTCCACCTTTCCCCTAAATGCGGTGCCAAACCTGAACATAGTGCTCTAGCTCAAATCTCACCAATCCTCCATCTAGTGGAAAGAAAACTCATTTGTCACTCGGGTTATTCTCTGATTTATGTATTCTTGTATATTCTTTGCCCTTTTGTGTGGGATTGTACATTAATATATGTTATAGATCCTTTTTGCTTCCTAAGCACTTGACATTTTTCCCCCTAATTTTCCCTGTTTTGAGATTAAAATCATATTTTCTCGAACATAATTTTGTTAGGTGGCAAATACAGACATGACTTTTTCACTATTAAGTAAATATAAAGTGTGGCTGTGTCAATGTAGAGATCTTTAGCAAGTGAACAAGAACTGGAATTACCCCCAATATTTCAACCTCTAGGACATGAAAATGCAAAGAAAAAAGAGGCAACAGTAAGTGGAATTCAGGGAAAAAAAAATGTTTATAATTTTTATTTCCTAGAAGATTTTTCTTCTCTGTGAAGGTTTAATTCTGTGATATTCTTGATTGGATTACTGACAGAAGTTTAATGCAGTTAGATATCATCTCACTGAGTTTCAAATTTCTAAATCCACTAGGATCTTTGATTATCCTGGTCCTTTTACTCACATTAGCAAACTCGTCTCTAAATGAGAACGGGGCAATAGAGCATTGTGCGATGAAATAGAACTCGAGGTAATGAATCGGAAGCTTTCGTCCAGTCAAAAGAAAAGTGGAAGTACTGGACAGTAACTGTAATATGGATGGGGATAGGGGATGATTTGAAAGTTTGGCAAAAGGCCTGAAATCAAGGACTTACGTATAACTCCGAACTGGGTGAAAGGCGGCAGGAGCTGTCTCTAGGGTTTTTTTGAGGATGACTCAGAAAACTCACTGAATCCCTATTCCACCACTGTCTTCAAGTCAAGTTATTCCTTTGCAGCTGGGTGTATGAGCAAAAGATTTGGGTTACTTTTCCAGCAAGGAAAGAAATACAAGACAGAGCATCTCAGCAGCTGGGCACGTCACCTGGGTGGGTGCATGGGGACACTCTTGTGAAGGTGCACAGGACACACATACTATACTGGCAGTCTTTTCGGGGGCTGGCCTTATGCCATCCGGGAACAAGACACCGTGTCTCTTGCTACAGCTCATTACACAGGTTTATGGAGGCTTTATGGACCATTACAATGATCTGATGTGGATTTTAAATATGGAACAACATGGGGTGCTCTAATGGCTTTATGGCCATCTTCAGCTAGGAAAAGCTAGGCCTTCTGCCAAAGTACTGTGAAAGCCAGAAGAAACAAGGGGATGAACAGATATGATCGCTCAGTATCAAAAAAGACTGTGGTACTTCTAGTGGGAATGTGTAGATGCCCACATAATTCTTCCTCCTTAAATGCCTTGTCCCACTCCTTAAACACATTAAACAAACATTAGGCATCCCTGAAGTTCAGGATCTACTCTTTTCTTCATCAGTCCTGCTATTCTTCAGTCAAAGATACAAACCTTGCATCGAGCGTTTTTTCTCTGCCACTTTGCTTCTGAGCTCAGAAAAACTACATGATTGGTCTCCAAGCCTTTGGTGGATGTTCTGCTGGTAGAAAATTAGCTCCATGGAAGGGTAAATGCAGATATCAAGGAGCATACGGGTAGCCAGATGGAGAGATGTAAACACAGAGAAAAAGCTGGATGAAGAATAAGGCTGAAAGATTGTGTGGATGGATGGACAGTGATTCACTATGGACAGATGGAAACTGAAGCTGTTTGGAAAACAGAGTTTCTGTTCAACTGCAACACATTGGAATTTGTTTCCATCCAGAATGGGAAAAAATTCAATATGTTGGCATTTTTTTAAGAAAATGGAAATGTTATGTATCTGGCCCCCCCCGCCCCAGTTATTTCAGCAACAAGGACATAATTCAATAATTTTAAAACTTTGAAACGCAACGTGAAATATATTTGTGATTTTAGAGATGCTAGATATAAGCATGCCATAACTAATATTCTCTATGACATAAAGGCTGACATTAAATAAAAAGCTGAAACTAAATGTGGTCACACATTGGAGAACAATGAGAAACGTATTCTATTTTAAAAGCAGAAGTCTTCCATTCCTAATCATTGCATCCTCCTCTAAAGGAATCAAGAAATGGTCTGAAAAAAGTCAAGTGGAGGGCTTGAAAAGGGACAGGGGATGAAACAGTGGAAAGGTGTCAAAGATGCAGTGCTGAAGGTTCAGAATTTGTCCCATTGCTGTTGGTGACAGTTCTTATTAGGCTCAGTGGGACCAGCTGGGAGTTTACCCCAAGCTGGCAGTGTCTAATGGAAAACCATAAGCCACATCAGCCTGTCCCAGAATGAGGAAGGAAGGCTTTCAGACCAGATACCACATGCGTTTTAGTGCCAGGCTTTCCAGATGATGTTCCTGAACATCTCTGCACTCCAATTTAATGATTTGCAGAGAGGCCAAGGCAGGCTCTGTGTGCCAGAGGTTTTTTGGTTTTTTTTAACTTGACTTTCCCTTTCAGTGGGAACATCCTTTGTTCCCAACTAAAACATGTCCATGCCATATGAATGGCTGCTTTTCACATAGGAGTCCTGATGGGATAAGTTCTGCTTTCAGGTGCCAAATTGTTAAATGATCAATGAATAATAAATCACCTCCTGAACTGTGCCCGTGTTGTGGGTGATACTGTGCACTCTAACCTTGGGATGCAGCTTGTTTGTTAACAGAAAAGAGACACAAACTATGAGGACTCGACACTAGCCTGCAAAGAAGCAGCAAAATGACAGATTTCTGCTACGTAGGTGTTGCTTTGGATCCTTTCTGCAGCAAATCTAGAATCATAGAATGGTTTAGGTTTGAAAGGACTTTAAGATCATTCAGTTCCAACCCCCCTGCCCTGGGCAGGGACACCTCCCACCAGACCAGGTTGCTCCAAGGCCCGCCCAACCTGGCCTTGAACCCCTCCAGGGATGGGGCAGCCACAGCTTCTCTGGGCAACCTCGGCCAGGGGCTCACCACCTTCACAACAAAGAATATCTTCCTAATATCAAATCTAAATCTACATCTACCCTCTTCCAGTTTAAAGCCATTACCCCTCATCCTATACCCACATGCCCTTATAAAAAGTCCCTCTCCAGCTTTCCTGTAGGCCCCCTACAGATACTGGAATGCTGCTATAAGGTCTCCCCGGAGCCTTCTTTACTCCAGGCTGAACAACCCCAACTCTCTCAGCCTGTCTGGATATCTCCTCTTCAAAACAAATCTGCCCAGCGACATGGCTATCTGCCTAGCATGAGAAAATGCGAAGACAATGCGAAAGAAGTGGAGCCCCAGGGGTGGCTGCCAGCGAAAGTCCAGAGAGGGGCTGTGACTCTGCGCCTCCAACAAACCAGGCGCGCTGCGGGATAGAGCTGCTGCGATGTGGTAGCTTTAGCTCTTCTATGATTTGATCATTTTTACAGGAATTACACTGACTTTTCTTCAGCTGCTCTTCTTAATAAGAAAAACTGTGCCTTTGTTGGAGCCAGAAAGGCTTTATCCTGGAGGGAGGATCCCTTAGAGGACGGCTGGGGGATCTGAGAAGGCTGTAGAGTCATATGTAAGGGGGGATCATGAAATCGCTTCCCAGATCAGCTTTCCTTTGCAGCAACACCACCAACGTGTGATGCGTCTCTTAAATTTTCATTCCATGTCCCTGTTTTTCGCTGATCCCTTGCAAGAGGCAGCTAGCCGGTGCCATTGCCCGAGGAGGGCAGATGAGCAAGAAAACAGGGCCTTGACACTGAATTTTGGCCTGGCTGCTTCTCCCGTCCCGAGAGGAGCCCCTGAATATCCTCTGCCGCATCGCATTCTGCGGCAGGACTTGTTGCATATTCTAATTCCCCCTCGCTCCCTGATTTAGTGCTACAGCTAATGCTTTTGATGTCAGCCTGAGTGAGATAGAAAGGTTTAAAAATTCATAGCTGACCTTTCACTGACACGTTTAGTTTCCGTTAGGCAAGCGCTGTGTGGCAGGTCCAGGGGAGGGGAGGGCAGTTTTTAAGGCTGAATTGCCTTTTTCTTAAAACAAGAGAAAGCATTAGGGGTGTGGGGGGAGTTGGTGTTTCAGTCCTGTACAAGGGAAGAAAGGGAGATGGGAATGAAAATTAAACCGAGGGAGAGAGGCCTCAAAAGCAGAGAACAGGCTTATGAAAAATATATACCTTCACCAAAGGAAGATGGAATACAAATTGGATCCCTTTTAAAAATATGCCTTTAAAACAGACGTTTTAAAGGGTGGGAAGGAGGAATAAGGGGGGAGGGAGAGAGGGGGAGCGAGGAGGGGGGGGAAAAATGTCTCTTAAATGTGTTCAGAACATTTCTGCAGCCTGCAGAGCTGGGATTGTTTATTAGAAGATAAGATAGTGAAAAATGTATTTTGCAGAAAGAAAATAGTAAAGCTGGTTTCCCAGCAGATAAGAAGCCAAATTTCTATTTTATGCTCAATTGAATGATTCAGTTACATTATCTAGGAGGCAGCAGTGAAATAACACCCTTCGGAAATGAGACTGTGAGGACATGCGGTTCAGAGGAGGCAGCTTGGAGCCCATCACCCGGCCACTCGGACACCAGCCCCGGGCCACCCGTGGGCGGTGCAGCCCTCCCTCCCGCTCCGCGTCTGGCTGAGGATGGAGAGAGCCATGTCCCAAACAGCCTCCGCAGCCCGCACAGCGGGAAAGATGCAGGATTAGTGCTTTGTCTCCGCTGGCACAGAACACTGCTGTTTTGCAAGGAATGCTGCTTGTTTTGGGATGGCTTCCTCCCTCCTGGCCGTGCCGTGGTCCATCCTGGATCATGGTTCATAGGAATTATCAGGAATAGAGAGGAGATCCATGCGGAGAGTACTGCTCTCCCTGTCTCCGCAGGATGGCTGCGGGGCCTGGAGTGACGGCAGGATCATGTTGGTTTTCCCTCTACGTCGCCTTTGCATTTCTCAGGTCTGATGTCCGCGGAGGCAGCTACTGTCTTGTGTGAGAGAATTAATGTGACATGTGTCAGGACATGTGTTTTTGCAATTTTACAATGAGTTCTGCAGCTTTTAGGATTTTCCTTAGAGCTCCAGCTTCAGGAAAAAAGAAAGAGGAAAACAGGAAAAGGGAAAAAGAAAATGGAACTTATTTAGCCTTTGGGCTGTGAAGGACAGCCTGTTTATATAAAATAAGTACCCTGTATAGTCTCGAAATCCAGAAAAACAATAGGTATAGTTATTTTAAAATAAAAATTCCACTGACTTCACACAAAAACCATTCCTATGATTTTTTTACCCCAGGATTCTTAGATGATGGACTCTCCATTTTTGACTGCTCAAGGTTGGCAATATCATTTGCTGTGTTCCTTAAGAGACTTTACTTTTGTTTTGCTTTTTCTTTCTCTTAATATAAATGTCATTCCTTCTTAAAGCTTATGGCTCCCTCTGTAAATGAAGAAACAAATGAAGCATGTGGCACATTAGTGCCAATCTTTTCCTTGCACTAGAGGGTCTGGCTTACAATAGTGGTTGTTGTGTCCTTGATAAGTCCATTTTTTATTTACTGAGCCATTTAATTCATGATCCATTATTTGTATGGGCCTGTCCACACCGATCATCCAAAGAGAAATCCAGTATTAAAGGACACAGCAGCTTTCTGCAGCTTTTACAAAGTCTATGTCATGGGCAATCTTAGCTGCTAACAGAAGCTACATCAGGCTTTGAGTTGATGTATGGTTAAGTGTACAGTTTAGAGTCCCTAAAATCAAACTCGTGCATTGGTGGTTGTGGAGGAGAATATTTTTCTGCATGAGACCAAGGTGTGATGATGATGGGCACGTCCAGGATGTGGCCAGTGAGGGTGGTGGCAACATGCTGGTCCGCTTCAACCTGATGCCTTTTTAGTGGCCTGTTCAGATGACTAATAATTGGAGTCCAGGTACCAGCGGGCAGATATATCACATCAATTGGCTTAAACTGGCATCTTGGATAATGGCACGATTTGGAAAGATAAGAACTGAATTCCATGGAGAAAAAGGACTATTTATTGAGCCGAAGGTGCAGAGGCATGATTCACCAGGAATGAGATGGTGATTTAAAGAATGAACCAGAGAAAATATTCCTTGACCACCACAGGTTTAAATACCTCTTTAGGGACTGTATTTGATTGCACGTATAATATTATGGTTTACTATACGATTTACAGCTAAAGGTCATGATTAAGACTGAATTGCCATTGCGGTAGGTAGGCATTGATTAGACACGTGAGAAATAAACTCCGTGCTCCAGCCTTAACTTTGGAGAGAGCATAAAAGATAGAAAGGAAGATCTTCAAGTTCACGGAGGCGCTTGGTGGGGACTGGAACCCAGTTTCTGTAGCCTAATTCACAACACTTACTAAAACTTCCTTGTCATTTTCTGCACTGAGTTTCCTTTCAACAACACTCCTATGTATCGGTTTGATCCACGATTTTGACAACAACATGTCAAAACAAGTCCTTCCCCAAAGGTCTGCGGGAATTCTCGCTGCTGCTTTTAGGTTGTATTTCAATAGCGCCAAACTTTCCATTTCCACGTTGTATTTTTTCATTGTAGTGTAACGTACACTGGTGAGCTGATAAAGTTCTGAGGAGACATGCAAGACATTTTAATCTTGCTTAATGGTTTAATCTTTTCCATATGAAACTCAGCAAGTTTTGTTGTGGGGACGGTTTAAAAAAATCTTGATTTCCAGCCCCACAGGAAGGCTGGATGGTGGCTGCACTGCTTTCCTGAGCCAGCTTTCCTTTTTTAAGGCCATATGTTGGTAATAAAGGTACCTGGTGGATTCTGCTGTCACTCTTATTACTTTTCTATCTGTTAAAGAGCTACAAATAAATATTTACCCTATCTTCTCCCAAATCTAGGAATAAAATTTTAAGTCTTGCCCCCTGCTGACAGAATTTTCAGCAGAAGTTCTGAAACGAGGGAGTGTTTAGAGAAAGGAGATCTCCTAAGGGGAGGAGAGATCGAGAATTAGAGAGATTATTTATAGCTTGCTCCCTGCTGTGGGTGAGACAGCGCTGCAGTGCCCAACTACTCAGTAATTGTGAAACCGCTGGCCCTGCTCCTTAGGAAACCAGGGTAGCGTCTAAGGTGGTCAGGAGAGCAGAAGTAGTGTCTTTTTAGACTGCACTTTCTTTACAGCTCACCCCCGCAGGTTATTTTCTTAGTACAATAAGGTCTTTGTCCATTACTGGGGCTCCAGAGCATTACCGCCACATGAAAAATAAGCTATATATTGAGTCTGTTAAGGTTTTCACCTCTACGGTAAAGGCTAGGCTGGCTTCTTAGGGGACCAACCCTCTCATATGCTGTAAAAAATAATTGACAAATACTTCTGTGAACAACCATCACAAACCACAAACTCCCTTCATTAAGCCTCTTGGGGAAAATCAGTCTTGGTGTGAAATTGCTGGAAAATCCTGAAAGTTTGGGTGAAGGTTTTTGAAAGACTGTGCATGAGTGAAAATCTTGCCCTTCCTGAGCAGGATGTGATCAGTCCATCCACGTATTTGGATCAAGCACAGTATCAAAAGAGATG
This sequence comes from Chroicocephalus ridibundus, assembly GCF_963924245.1. Classification (NCBI taxonomy): domain Eukaryota; kingdom Metazoa; phylum Chordata; class Aves; order Charadriiformes; family Laridae; genus Chroicocephalus; species Chroicocephalus ridibundus. The sequence goes on along the minus strand of NC_086298.1, from coordinate 5,357,244 downwards.
CAGACATTACCGAATACAGCCTCCCTGGGGCTGTGAAGAAGTGTTGTGCCTGTTCCAATGGTGCAGGGTGAGACACGGATATGCAGATATATGCAAAACCAGTGCTGGCAAGAAGTGATGGCAATAAAGGAGACTGAGCTGATGTCAAAGATAGTTTAATTATCAGGGTTGCTTAAAGGCACAGACTGTTCAAAAAAAAAAAAAAAAAAGCCCCCCTGACTATCCTGAGAAAGTACATGCAAGAGCTTATGAATTCTTTTTTTGAAAGAAATGCGTGATTTCTGTTGACCTGCATGTTACCAAATCTCTTTTGGTATATTTGCCCTCTTTAGTCATGAGTGAAAGACTCTGACATCTGATGGATACTCAGGGGTCCAGAGTACTGTGAAGAGAAAATAGATTTTCTGTCCGATAAGGAAGTTGGGTATTTTGATATCTGTTTTCCTCAGGAACTAAAATAAAAATAATAATTTAAAAAGGTATCTCTTTTTATAGAATGAAAAGTTCCTGGACGTTGCGACTGACGAATGTCATTGTGTGTTTCATTTTGCCCCAACACGGCAGCTCTCAGGGTGCTGAAGTGCCCGGTGGGAAGTTTAGCTGAGCCATCCCATTCCCACGTGCCTCTGTAAAGGCTCCATTCAGGTGAGTTGCAAAGAGGCAGCTTATTGCAAGAGATCCCCAAGTGCCAACTCCGACCAAAGGCTGAAAATTGTTGGAGGATGGCAATGAGGGAAGCACACCTTGCAAACCCTTCACTGGCTCCGTGAGGAACCATAGGATTCCACTGGGGCCGTCACACCTAAATTTAGTGAAAAATTAAACGCTTAACAAAATAAAGCAAGCTCTTGGGGGGAGGAAGGATATCATTCCAGCCATTTGGGTCATCGTTTGTCTTGTGGCAAATGCACAAAAAGAAAGAAAACAAGCAAGACAGCCCAACTGCTGTGCTTGGTGCTCTTAAAATCCTCTTCACCCTCACTGGTAGTTACAGGATCTTGATACCAAGGTTTTCCCCATTGGATAGGTTTAGGACAAAAGAGTAAATCTTAGTGACTGCCTTTCTACGTGCTGTCATTTAGATACCTGTTTTCTCATGTTTCTCCCCTATGAAGTTTCTCTTCCCTTTCCTAAGATCCTTCTGCTGCTGGAGAAGGTGACTAGAGTGGGGATGGGAAGTCTAAATAGCTTGTAAGGGCTGCTATAGATCTTTTTTTGTTTGGGTTTTTGGGGTTTGGTTGGGGTTTTTTTGGTGTTGTGGTTTTTGTTTGTTTTTTTTTTTTTTTTTAATTTACAAATTTAATCTCCTTGTACTGAAGTGCAACGTCGCTACATTACTTTCAGTCCAGGGAATCATGGAGCAGGATGTTTGCACCCTGTGTCATCCATGACATTACACCATGTCGCTCTGAGCATGACTTTCTTGTGCTGTGCCGGCGCCGTGGAATTCACACAAACAGGGTGGAATTCGTACAAACTCCAGACCTTCCTTTTGGGGATTTTCACTTGCTCTTGAACTGTCAACATGGCTGTGTTCATTTTTGGCTTAGGCTCAGGTCTACCTCCCCGCCATGGAGCTGCGGTGCTGTGGTGGACTCGCACTGAAACAGCAGACAGCAGGGCTGGGCATGGAGACAGTGGTTTATCTTGCAGACTCTGCTGTGCTATTATCTGTTAGGGTCGCAAATAAAATATTGATTCGTTCAAATAACTGCGTTATTTGGGCTAAAGAACAGAAAGAAATCATAGCGTGGCTTGAAACTGGGAAACAAACTCTTCCGCATCAAACAGGGACAGTAGGAGTTAATGAAAGGTTGAGAGTAAAGCCGTTTTTCTTAGCATTTTGTATTGTTTTGATAATCTGTAAAAAAGATGTCATTTCTTCAGGCCTGTGGGGACTAAAGTAGAAGACCCTGAGATGATTACATTGGATATGAGCTAAAGTATCTTTCCAAGAGATAAAAAATGTCTGGCTGACTAATAACTATGAGACAACAAAAAGAGAGGCGGTGGGAGGGGGGAAGAGAGAAGATGTAATGCAGTCCGAGGCGCAGAGGTCTGCTGTGGGAGCATTTTAACGTGCACCCAGTCTGCCCCACCACACACACAGAACCGTCTCTTTAACGTGCCGGTTTCTCTCACTCGCTTTGTAAAAATACTGCCACGAAAGTGGGAGAGTTTATTTATACAGAGAGCACAAGAAAACAAATGTTTCATTCCCTGAACTCTAACCTCTTTCGATATTAATGCATGTGATAAATTTGTTGGCTAAAGGCAGGAGATAAACGAACTGCGTTTAGCCACCAAATTGCATTCCTTGTTATCCTTCAGCGAGAAGAGCGAGGGAAATGCTGGCGAGTGTGGTTTTTTTTCATGGGTACCACACCTACCACATTATGAGCAATACCGGTGACTAATAACAGCAGCTCTGCGAGCAGGTATTTTATTCCCACAATACCCTAGAAAGAAGGAGCCTGAATTTCCTTCAGAAAAGATGCCCAGAGTTGGGTTTTACCTCTGCAGGCTGATCTGCATCCTGCGGCTACCAGGAACCCTATAGACAGCAATCGCACTCCATCCGCTCCTCCTGCCTGGAGGAGATTTCAGGCTCTGCCTGCGACAATCACGATGGCACTAAGCAAACAGCATTCGCCAGGTAATTTATTCAGTTGATGTTATAGTATTTTGATAGCGTTATTTGACAATTGTGTCCTCCCTATTCCTCCATTAGATATCCTGTTTATAGAACTGGCGAAACAATTTGTAAATAAGTTTAATAGATCAGATTCACAACACTTTGCAAATAAAATATCACAGGAGTAATCCCCGTGCTTCCAAGGCAGGAAGCCAGCATGAACTCGAAGAGAAAAGCTTTCTCGTTCCTCTTACTCACTGCAGTGCCTGGTGGGAAGGTATGAGCAGGTTTCCTGGAAGACGGATACTTCTAATGTGCAGATTAAAACTCACAAAAGTCATTATGGGACATCCTAAACATTGGGAAACTTTCTAGAAAATTTATAGTAAGTTATGTACTTTATTCATTTAAAATGTCTTTTTTTATTACAAAATTTTTAATCCATTGCCACCACAGGTGCATGAATAAACACGTATCCTCCCAGAAAATTTAGGGAGGACTGTCTTATATACTGTGTTTTATTATAGAATCATAGAATTGTCAGGGTTGGAAGGGGCTTTAAAGATCATCTAGTTCCAAGCCCCCTGCCCTGGGCAGGGACACCTCCCACTAGAGCAGGTTGCTCAGAGCCCCAGCCAGCCTGGCCTTAAAAACTTCCAGGGATGGGGCTTCCACCGCCTCTCTGGGCAACCTGTTCCAGTGTCTCACCACCCTCATGGTGAAGAACTTCTTCCTAACGTCCAGTCTGAATCGACCCATCTCTGGTTTTAATTCTCTAGTCCTGCCATTACCCAACATCCTAAAAAGTGCCTCACCAGCTTTCTTGTTGCCCCCCTTAAGATACTGGTAGGCCACTATAAGGTCTCCTCGAAGCCTTTTCTCTAGACTGCCTTATTTTTATAGCTATCTGACAGTGATAGACAATTAATGGACATATCTAAGACAAGGCAAAATTAACTTTTTAGTCCTGCTGCAGCCAGTGCTTGTTAAAAAGGGATGTGCAAAGTAAACAAAACCAAGCCTCATCCTCCTCTTGTGAGCTTTCCCATCCTAGTCCTGCTTGCCCAACGTGCCAGAAATGGATTTAGGTGGGGGAGAATGCCACTTTGGTAGGATTTCCAAACAATGAGAGTCTACAAACCCTGACTTTCTCATGTGCCTTCAGCAGGCTCTTGCTCCCTCGCTGACATTTAGTACGTCTACACCCGGCCACAGTGTGAGTCAAGAGGAAGGCAAGTGAAGCCACTCCGAGCTGCAGGCTGCGCAGCTGCCTGTAGTCAGCCCGCATCGATAAAATTACTGTAGCCGGGCTTCTGCAGAGACATTCCTTCTCCCCACAAACAAGACCATTCATTGACTTCTAATTTTATTTTATTTTTTTCAACTGACTTGGTAGTGAAATGGAGTTTAATGAGGGAAGATCCTAACTGTCTGAGACTGATGACTTTAGTGGTGTTAATGCATCCTATGAAAGTTATGCATAAATAGACCACTTATCAAGGTCATTGTGTATTTGCTTTGGTGCAGCAACAACAGTATCAATCTCCCTTCTAAACCCGGCAGATTATATAAAGCCAAGCAAGTATTTAAAACCTAACTAAGAAACACGAAAAGGGAATGTTCTCTCCAGGTACTCAAATGATTCTTTAGAATTAGCTGATGATTTAGTGACGTTAACCTTGAAAGGCCCCAAATCTATCCAGCAAATCTAAAAGGAATGGAACCGATTTCTCTGGATTGGCGAGGTATAAAATTACATCGTCAGTGTATAATAGCTGAAACTCTCTTATTGATGATTAACCACATTTATTAACAGCAGGCTATAATCCCAAGATGTTATTTGTACAATGACTGAGATGTAATGTAGTGCTTTCTAAAGGACCAGATCATGAAATGCACCAAAGGTCACCATGAAACCCTGCAGAAATTAGAACATCAGTCTTGAAAGAAATCTATAGTTAGTCCTATCGGCCCTTCTGTCTAGTGCAAAACAACTCTGACTAGTTGAAACCTCTAGAAGTTTCCTTATTTTCAATTCAAGAACTGATTGCAAGTTCACACCCAAGCCTTATTTGTGCTGGAGACTTTAGTTAATAGTACAGCTAATGCTGAGGTAAACTCCCAGGCTGGGAAGAACAGCTTTGACGAGCCTTGGGTACAAATCCCAAGGTGGTAGGGGAGAGGAGGCTTCAAAGCATCTGGCAACAACGCCTGCTTATTTAAGTGAAGTTTATTTAGTTGCATGTTGTGCTAGGGAAGCTCTGCGGAGCTCAGCAGATCCAGTAGAAACAGAGAAGTCAAAATAGCTGACTGTTTGTCTTTATTCTGCCTCCTTTCTCATCCCAAAGTGCACAATGCTAAAATTTGAGCAACCAATTCCCTTGGAAGCAAAAGATCTAACAAATCAGCAGGGGGAAGTTACCTTAAGGTCCACTAAGCAAGTAGTTTCTCCCCAAATTTACTTTGTGCTGGAAAACAGATATAAATAATGACAAATAGCAGAAGTTCTACTGACTTAAGATATGTTAAAAGTAATAAAAGACACTTATAAAACAAATGAACTAGTAAAAACGAATCAGGTTGTTCCTGTAACATAATGCAGGAAAGCTCAGCTGCCAGGGCTGTTAATCGTGTTACGGCTTAAACAATACGTAAGGGACCTAATTCATAAAAATGGATGGAGAAGTGATTAGGGGTATGAACCATTTGCAAGGAACAGTTGGTGAACGGTCTTTCTACCCCGAGTGGAGTTTCATGATGGAATAATTTTCAGCCAGATCAGTTCCCATCCCTGCTGCCGGGACCAGCTAAGCATGGGCTGGGCACCAAGAATCCCTACAAACATTGCCGGGGACTAGCAATAGTAGTCCAGTCTCTTGGTAAAGTTTTGATGGAGGCAACTTTGTTTTCCCCTGTTTAAATCCTCTTTCAATTTCAAATTAAACTAAGTACTCCTCAGTAATCCCCATGCTCACCCTTGCAAAGCGTTGCTGTATTTTGGTCAATAACTGCCATGTTCCATCTCAGAGGTAGTGGCATTTGGGTGTTCTGGTGTCTCTCCTTATGTGTGTTGTCTATAAATCACTCTTGTAGATCTTAGAATGGAAAATTATTTCTGAATGTAAAGACGAAATTATCCTTAAAACACAATGATATCCAGCCCATCCACTTAAAGAACATATACGATACTGCAAGACTACATCTCACTTTCCACTCTCTGTCCCTCTCTACTTGCATGAATTTACTAAGGCAGAGAGAAGAGAATTTGTCCTGAATTTTAAATAATAAACCATTTCAAGATGCTGGGGTTAGGAGTGGCAGCTAAAAGCTCTGCTTTGGTTTTCTGAGCTGAGGGAGAAATGCAGTTCAACTTACAAGACGTAAAAAATAAAATAAAAAATTAAACCTACTACTGAACTATTCTCTTGAAAATCAGTTGAAAAGGGCAGAGTATTGGAATTTGGGACAACAAGAAAAATGATCTTAGTTTGGAAAGTCTGCTTGCATTCTAATGAGAGAGGTTATTCTTGGAAAATCAGGCACCTTTACTACGCTCCTTCAGTAGAAGGTGGTATGTCAAGGACAGACACCAGCTCCCTCTGACTTCTTCATGTTGGACAGACAAAAATTATAACCATTGACAGTAGTTAATGAGAACCTCCAAATGGAGCTAGTGCCATAAAAGGAGTCTATTAGAGCTGAAAGGGGCTTTCCTCTTTCAAAAATATTGTGGAGAGCTTGAAATGTTTTCCTCTCTTGCATTAAGACAAGAAGCTGACATCTGTGAAACCTTTGCAAACCTATAATCGGAAGAAATATTTCACTTTGAAAAAGAGAAAGCGTTTTCATCTGGTATTTGAACAGCTCCCTCCCCTCCATAATTAAATAGTTAAAAGGTAGCATAACTCTGTGTTTATTTTAAAATCGTGACATTAATAATTCTGCACTAATTTAAAAATGGGAAGTCATCTTGAACTGGAAAATTGGCATTTTTCAGAGAAAATGTCAGAACAAAATGTTTTGACAACTCTAAAACTTAAAAAATATGGAGTTGAGGAACAAGTCAAAACCATTCCCCAGCTTGTAAAGTTTCACAATCCTAAGTAAAAATGTTTTGGCAAAAAAAAAAGCGCCTGTAGTAGAGCTGGCTGTGGTTTATCTGTGTTGTACAGGTCCACCCAGGCTTTCTGTTGTAGCTGCTGATCTGAGAATGTCCTTCCACACGTATTTTCATCCATATCTTCCTTCTGATTGCCTGTACTTGGCTCTGGATGGACCAGGCTGAAAAATGCTTCCAGAAAACCATTCCCCCCCACTCCCACAGCTGGGAGCATTTTACATCCACTTTTCACATGAGGCTTTATGCTCCATCACCTTGGGTAACAGCTTCCTCTGCCCCTCGTGGCTCAGAGATACGTTGTTCCTCCCCACAATCCTTCTGAAAGCCCTTCTTTTCACCCTCGATCAGCTCATTGCTGTGCCAGTCACCCTCCCGAGAGATGCACGCTCTTTGCAAGCATGGGAGGTTGGAGGATTTCCTCCTGTTTGGCATGGCGATCTCTGTTTACTGGGCTTTGACGACAAAGTTGAGAATATCAGCAATCTTCAAGAACACTTGGAGCTGAGCATCTGGATTTTGGCTTGCTTTGGTTCCTCATGACATAAGGTCAGCTCCTCCTTGACCCTTCTCCCCACCCTGCCTGTCCAAGAGGAGCTACACAGAAAGATCTTTCATGCAAACTTGTGCATCTTTCCCCGTAGATTAGTCGAAGGAGCAGATAAAGGAGGGTTGAATGACTGAGTAAGGCTGCAAATGAACTCCCATTAGCTCTTGCTGTATATCTCTGGTGGAGGGGTTTGGTAAACAGTTAGCACTTATCTCTCTGCTCAGCATTTAGCTGATTTCCATAATGAGCTCCATTGAACTGAGAGGCCTCGAGGTGTCCCAAGGCTTCTGAGACGCAATGTGTTCTCTAAATCTGATTTATGTAAAGGTGAAGGCAATTGTGTTAACAAAGGAGAGGAACAGGATCAACACGCAGTCTGCAGCGGCTGGGAAGGCAGTGGTGTTTGCGACTGGCTCTCTCTGAGAGGGATCTGGCAGCACCTGGCTGTAGGATGGGGAGATATTGAGATGCAGCCTTGGAAAACACAGCCAGGAGGAAGATGCATGGGGTTTATTTATTATTATCTTTATTTTATCCTCTCTCCCCCTTCAAAACGGAGAAAAGCTGCAGCTCCGAGGCAGGCAGAAACCATCTCCGAGGGGACGGGAGGTGAGTCAGCCCAGGGTAAGCCCATTGACTGCAGGGTCCCTGCGTGAGCCCCAGCGCCAGGTTCCACCCTTAGTCCTATCGCAGCCTGGCAGGTTCGGCCGCAGAAACCTCACTTCAGGCCTCAGTGCCATCTCCGTTCCTCCTGCTCAGCCAGGCGCAAAATCCTGCAGACGCCCGCAGTCCCTTCTGTGGGTTTCCATCTCTCCATCATAACCACGAACAAAGAAATGAAAATTTGTCCAGGTTTTTACAAAATCACTTATTTCTTCGCATCATCTCTGAGGGCCCCTCTTTCCATCCAGCATCTACAGACTCCATGCCTGCAACTGGCGAGTCTTTCCAAGGTCACAAACATCAGGAGGCACTTAGAGCCAGCTCTGAGACAAGGTGGACCTCGGGGGCTTTTGTCCACAATTTAGAGACAGCTATTAAACTACAGAATAATTTCACAAGGGAGAAAGTGGAAATCTGGTCATGTGACTGAATAGAAATTAAGACTCTTGGAAAAAAAAATTATGGGAAAAAGATGCTATCGTTGGGAATAATTCTACTTTTGTTGTAATGGGAGCTGCATGACTCGGTGGAGCTTTTGCATGGCTGGATGCTTTAAGCAAGGATAATCATAAAGAGAGATGAGTAGAACATGAAGGAAAAAAGGATCGAATACATATTTTTCTCATGGTAAATTAAAAGAAGATTGTAGGAGTGGAAATTCAGACAGGGCAAAGGCAATGGAATTACCAGCACAAGGGAACTAGCCATCTGCGTCTGCTTTAATCCCTGCTCGTAGGGTGAAGACGACAATATAAGCATGTCTGTCCCTCAAGGAGAAGAGAGGCGTTTTTCTGCTTGTTTGCATTTAATTGTGTATTTTGAAATTTCTTACACCACCAGCTATTCTGCTAAACTTGGTTTAATATGCAACAAACACTAACCATATAAACAACATGTCTGTCCTAAACCCTTATTATAATTCCCAGAAACACTTGCAGGCTTTCTGAAACCCATTATTATAATTATAATCAAGAATCACAGGACACTGTGATTTGTGCCAAAAATACGTACACACTGAGTTGTTTTTACGGGCCGCAGATAGAGTGAGTGAGAGAAAGAAGAGAGAGATGCTGCTTCGGTGCTGCTCAACTCAGCAGCAGGAGCTCCCACTCCATTTAATTTTTCCTCGTTTGTTTTCCATTTTGACTTGTAGCTGCTGAAATCCCGGAAATCCGGGCTAATATTTGCTTTGTCCTCCGTGCTCTTCCTTTAGCCTCAATGCAGGGAACCTGGAGCTGTGCCCTCGCTTGCTAAACCCCCTCCCCAGCCCCAGCAGCCTCTGCCCCTGGGCGAGGACTCAGCTCTGCTGGCGGGACGCGGCGCTCAGCGCCCATCGATCCCGGCGGAGGTGAGGAGCGCCGCGCCTTGGAAATCCCCACAACAGGGCTTAGCAGATGCAAAACGCAGACAAACCCAGTGGAAAATGCAAACGCGGCGATGGGTCTTAGTTTTATTAGTCTTTTGCACACAGTTCGTCTCTCTTGAAACACTTTGCAATCAAAAGACACTGGAGTGGACTATTTTGAGCCCTGATTCTTCATGCTAAGAGGTAATGCTGATTAGGTGGTGTCAGCACAAGGCGCTGATATCAATATTCTTTCTGAGGGTTTTCTCAGAGAAGCCTGGGGCCGGATTCTGATCTTCTATTAGCGTATTTAGGGAGCAGCATCACCGAGGTCAAGCCGCTGTCTGCGCGTTGGAACAGATTTAATCTTCTCTGCAGGTCTGTGCTTTGAACAAACAGTTCTTCAGTGTTGCTTATGTATACATACATATAAGTATGCGTACGTCTGCGTGTATGTATGTATATATTTGAAGATATCTATATAAACATCAGAATGTGGATAGAGAAGATGGCGAAACGGACAACCCAACATCTCCTGCAGGGAGAACAATGGTGGGCCAAGCACGGTTCTTGCTTATAATGCCACATCTCTCCCTGTTTGAGGCTACCTCTCAGCACTGCAGTGTAAACCTCTCTTTTAGAACAGAAAACCTAATGCCCCATATATTGTTTTCATCCCAGAAACGGAGAGCCAGAGAGATGAGGTCAGTCCTGGAAGCAGGGATGGAGGCACCTTTCTGGGTCTGCTGCAGTCTGTCTCCCAGGGCCATGCTAACCCGGGCAGCTGCGGTAGAATGAATGCAGCGGTTTAAAAGCAGCAGAGCGGTGCATTGGATGGTAGGAAGAGATCTGAGCTGGTTCTTGCTCTGCCTGTACACTGACACACAGAAACTCATCAGGGACATGCCTGATCACCATGCAGTAAGTGGCAGTTAAAAATCACCATCTTGTGGAGCACAGGTGGTCTTTACTTTCCTGTTGCTAACTCTGTCCTCTGATTTGCTCACAGGAGAACACAGGAGGACTCTGGCACTGAACATTAGCTAAACTACATCCGTTTTTCAGTACCAACAAACCAGCCAGTGTGTGTAGTTATTTGTTTCCTTAAGATGATTATGCTAGATAGCTCAGTTCAGAAGCCCATGTACACCCAAGGGTGGCTCAAAAGACACTGCAGAGGACAAAAAGTAGGACAATGCAGTCTGAGATCCCAGGGCAGAGTAAATTATGTCGAGAGTTTTACATTTCTTCTCTTCAAGTCTGCAAAATATCACCGGAGTCCATTGGCTAGGTTCACCTCTCTGTACACGCAGGCAGAGGTCCGCTGGCTTGGATGGAGCCAGGCTGAGTTACACCAGCTGAGAATTTGGCCTCTTGTGTTTAACGGTCATTGCCAACTCAACTCACACAAAAAAAAAATAAATAAAAAATCACCCCGGCTGAAGCCCAGCCAAGATGACCACAGAGGTCATGAAGCTTTTAGAATTATTAACTCCTATTAGTATAATAATCCTTTTTATGACACCATAAAATTACATGGTGCCTTTCAGGATGGAGATAAACTACATTCCCTGCGCTGAAGGGCCATCTCTCGCACAAAACACCGAGGTTGCCTGTGCCTGTGAGCCCCTGCCCTTCATTCTCACTGCCCTGGGACCTCATCCCTTGGTTAAATCTTCCGTGGGAGGAGTTCTATCACCCCGTATCCTCAAATCTCCTCCCAATCCTTCCACCAAAAAGGCCTCAAGGGATGGGGAAAAATCAGATATTCTCAGCTTTAATAGTCCAAAAGCGGAAAAAATTTGCATTTCCTTTGTTCCACCTTTGGGCTATAGCTGCTGCTTCTCTGTTCTGCAGGGATATGTGGGGTGCAGTGGGAGGATGGCAGTGGGCTCATTCTGGAAAAGTAGGACAGGCGCAGTTTTTGCGCTCAGTTTTCCCATGAGGTGACTAGATGATCCGAGGGATACTGCAGGAAATTAGTATCAAATTCATACCAACATTACAAAAATGGCAAGATTTTCTGCACTCCCAAGTGCCAGTGACCACAGGGAGGACTGTAGGGCTGGAGTGGGATAGAAGATCTCGCGAGGATGACAAATAATGTAGCAGAGCATCATATTGCTGGACAAACATAAAAGGCAGCTCCTAGGCAAGAGGCTCTTTCCCATGTACCAAAGCAGCCTGTAGAAATAACACACTGACATTTTTTTCTCTAGCAATAGGAGGTAGAGATAGATGGCGTAGAGAATGATGTTTATATTTCAAATGGCTAAGCAATTCATTAAAGATCGAAAATTAACATGGAAAAGCAATGAGGTTTTCAGGCCCAACCAGGCTTTTTTTGCTGCTCGTGTAAGCTGTGTGAAGAGAAAGCATCTATTGCTGTGCCATCCTGCTGAGTTGGTGTCTCTGGGTCACATGATGGAATATGTTACAATTGGGGATGAAACTGGTTGGTTCTTTTGGTTGTTGTTAAAGTATTTTAAACCAAAATAATTACTTGAACGTTGCCTTCTGAGAAATGAACTCCTGTCACCTTCTGGGAGAAGAATTTCCGTTTATGGAGACTTGTGATTTTTTGATTGCAAGCTAGATCCTGATTGCAATTTGTGATGCAGAGAACGAATGAACAAAATTTTGAGTTTTCCATGGAATAGTTGTTTAGCAATTCCGGAGTTTAAAACTGCTACTTACACACTTCAAGTCCTTATTCCCCCCGACCCCCCAAACCTGTCTTGCTTCTGAAAATAATTTTAAAATGCATAGTTTCGATTGCTTTGTTTCTTATCTCCTTCCCACCTACTCCCCCTTATACAATTGTTTTTGAGGAATATTACTCTGGACAACAGATGTTATTTGTTTCAACAACAACAAAAAAATCCAATGCCTTAAAAACATAGAAAACAGAAAACTCAATTTGCCCAGGAATGCTGCTAAAACATTAGCAATGATCCCACTGTTGACTGATACACCCTTACAGACCTTGACACTGGCACATACACAACACAGAAATTTCCAATTCTGGCTGATACCAAAGTGAAATGAAAGGGAGTTGCATTGGCTTGGATTTTCTACCCACAGCAGAAAAGAATAAAGAAATCAGCACGTGGTTAATGAGGATGAATAGATGCAGGGAAAATGGAATTTTCATGTTTCTAGGGGTTTTAAAACAACAGTGAGTAAAATCTTCCTAATAACATAACTTAAAAAAATAGCTTGTGGATGTCATATTAGTCTGGGCTGCCCCTGCATTGATTTCAACAGGCTTCAGGAGGGAGGATTTTCTTCAGGGAGAAGTAAGGACTAATGCCAGCGGAAAGTGACCCTCAACAATCTGTGTTCATTTTGGTACAGGACAAAAGCGAGGTCCCTCTGTAAGCTCTGCTCCCACCGAGCCTGTTTATGCAGCGCGACAGTATGTGCTGTGGGTGTGAGGGGCTCCCTGGGGCGCAGGACACTGGTGGGATACTGGAGCAGCCTTAACTGGTCATGGGTTTTCCAGATTATGGGCTGTAGAGTGATCTGTACGTTCTCTACTTTGTGTTTTCTGCTTTCGCCAAGCGTAGGTATATGGCAGGAGAAAAAAGGAGCTGAAGATACACAGAAATAGCCTGATCTATCAGCAAGAGCATGGTGCAAGGACACAGGCTACTTGGGTTCTGCCCGGGGACTCTGCCATTGGTTTGCTGGGCGCACATGGGGAAATCACTTGGTTTCAACTTCCCTAGCTATAAACTTGGGGAAGTAGACATTTCCCTCCACTTTTTTGAAATCCGTGGCTTAAAGGAGCTCGCTGTGGCGTTCTGTTTTGTTTCATTAACAGGATCATCTTCAGTTCTGCAGAGAAGTGAAGCCATTCTGCTGGGCAAAAGAGAGAAGTGTCTCTGCTACAGACCCTGTTGCAAAAATTTAGGAGCCAAACTCTCCAGTAACTGCGAGGCTGCAGAAGCGCAACCCCTGAGCTCAGCAGCACACGGCGTCCAGCTCGGCGAGAGGAGGAAGCTGGAGAGTGCAGTCTGCGGGCACGGTTTGAGCCAGGTTCTGGCAGCAGCGAGTTCCCTGAAGCGCCTTTCCATCTTTCTGAAGGATTGTCTTAGCAAAAGTGGTGCTCGGTGTTGCCTGACACAGTGAGTCATATAAGGTCAAGCTCGTAAGATCTATGGCAGTGTGCGTGTGGGGGGGTTCAGCTTCCACAGTGTTATGGCACAAGGAACCGTTCTTCCATTACACGGAGATCTATAAGGAATCGCTGCCATTAACGGACTCCATTAAATGCAATACATGTGGGAAAAATTGCAGTTTGATTTAGTTTAGCAACATGGAGATATTGGCAAGATAATCACATAAAAGTGACACCTTTTATGGCCAAGCTCTTTGATTTTATGTCAGTGAGTTTCAATTTCTCACATTTTTATGTTCATATATAGGTCCTTGTTCTAATGTATGCATTAGCTGGCGTAAAGGTTAAATAGATTGTTTTAGCATTTTGGGATACAGATTGTAGATATGCACAAATCTTCAATGAGCTGGATGAATTATTTTGGGTAAGCAAGGACTGTGAGAAGGGAGCAGAAATTATTGCTCTGACTTAGTCCCATCTGAAAAAAAAAATAGGAAAAGCAACAATGAGAAAAAAAGTATTATACATGTGTAATGTGATTCGAAAAGCAGACCTGCGGGCTTCCCAAGTACTGTCAGGAGGAGCAGATGGTGTGGGTCACCCTGCGTCATGAAATGCTCTAAATCTGAATATTTATTTTTAAACGCAAAAAATATCCGTTCCTTGTGAGGCAGATTGTGATCTCCCTTACATCAGCAGAACTGTCTGAAGATGGGATTGGCACTGGATTGATACTGAGAGTCACAGAGAGCTGGAGAAGCTGAGACCGTAACCTGACCCCCCGTGGAGAAAGTCAGCCCCAAGGTCTGGTTCCATGGTCAAGCAGCTAAAACTAAACTCCTGTTTTGTTCCAGTGTTTCCAAACTCAGAATATTTTTGTTATAAAAGATCCTGGTTGGAAAGGTACTCAGTGTAGGTGCTGATTCTCCTGTAACAAGTATGAGTAAATCGGGAATGATCTCATTGGTGTCCGTTTGAGACCTTTAAAAGCGTTTCGTGCTCTCCTGTGGTGTGAGTTCGCTGCCATGGACCCAGCTGATACAGACCATTCCTTATCCTCATAGTAGCCTGGGCCAAACAGACACCTCAGTGAAGTCATGTTTCAATATCCCTTAAACCACCTTGGTACATTTAATCCCTCGATTTATCTTTTCTTTATATGTCCTTAGCCTCTGCTCTGCAAAACCTCCTCCTTGTGTGCACGCTACTTTACCAAGAAGTCTTTGAAAGACTAATATTACAAGTCTGGGTTCTAATGGGCAATTTATTTTTCTTTCTCTCTCCCTCTCTATCTCTCTTTTTTTTCTTTTTTAGCTACATCTGAAAATCTTTTGCTTCTATCAGTTCCTGAATCTGGATAGATTACTCTTCAAGTGATGAAGGGAATTCAAGTTGTCTCTTTAAATCTTTCTCTTCCCCCCACTTCACATACTCCCAACACCTCTCGTCTTTTCATTTCACCTCATTTAAAGATTCAGCCCAATTTCAAGGCTTAATAATGATGAATAAGATTGAGATTAGGATTTAATAAGAGTGTTAAGGAAAGATTTGTCATTCCAATGGCTGTAGGCCTTGGCTGAAATTGAATTGGCATCCAGCCTCTGGGCATGCGCGGAGTGAAGCTCTTTGCTGGCTCCCATTAATGGCTTTCTCCAGAAGAACAAGAAAGGTTTTCTATACTGGGCTCTGATGATACAGGGGATGATTTACTCCTAGCTAATTGTCCCCTCACAATCCTCTTCCTTGATTAAAGGCAGCCTGAATCTAGGATGGGAAAGCCTGTCAGCTCTGCATGGGTTGAGGTCCTTTTAGATACTAGGCCCTAGCTCTCTTCATTAGTGCATTTCACAACCCGGGATGACTTGGATAGCTGAACCAGTGCTTTCTAGGGTCTAAATTCCCATTTTGGAACTGAGGTGAATCTCAGTGACAAAGCCTAAATCCATTACTGAGTCTCAGACTGAGACTTCAACAAGACTGAGTCGAATGTTACAGTTTGGCCTACATGGAGGCACGAGATCAAAGCTCAAGGAGGATGCGTGTGTAATGGGCACACTAAATTCCATTATTGCTTTATAGATATCTACTAATACCATTAACTAGGTGCAGGATGAGCTGACAATCTCTTCTGATTGCTGCGTGTTAGGATCTGCAAATGGTCACGGTAAGATAAGAAAAACCCCTCTGGTCCTGCAAGTCCCGCAGTAACCGAGTGCCCAAGCAGAGTGCTGAGACTTGAGAACTCACAACGTGCCAACATGCCAACGTGGAGAAGAGTGGCATCGAGGGAATGTGAGGATGGCAGAATTTCTCTGAGAAACTGCTTCCAAGCTGAGCTATTTTTCTATTGTCCCCTTAGCAGAAGAGTCAGGCTGTGGGAAGTAATTTATATCTTCTAAATACAGTTTGTTGCATGTAACCATAGCAAGTCGCGTGTTTGAGGACCCTTTTCCCCTCAAATAACTCTACAACCTTTAGTACCTCTTTCTTCTTGAGGAAGAACCCCGTGGAGTGTGCTAGTTTCAATACTTTGGACATTAAGCAACTGATCTCGTTTAAACCCCCTGCAATGTCTGTTGTGCTTGGACTCGAGATGTTGAACTAGCAACGGCGGCTCAAACTATTTTGACAAGGGCTTGCTGGAGTGCCTGTTTGCCTTGTGCACACAGGGCCCAAAGAGGCTTAAGGCTTCTAAAGTTTTCAGGACAGATTCCTGGCAGAGGAAAAGCGCTGAAGCTCTTTGGAAACCGGGGGGCTTGTGCCACTTTACTCCAGGGGAGGGTGTGGACCTTAGGGGTGCTCTAACTGCTTAAATTGCTCTGCAGTTTTAGGGAGTTTACAGTAAGCCTCTTAAACTGCTCTGAGGGCTTACAGTATCTTAAGCCTCTTAAATGATATTAAAAAAAACTTACAGCGTTTTGGCAGAATCTACAGTTTGGAAGGATTCAAGGTTCGAAAAAATCAAACTTGGCTTGCTTGATAGATTTTAATGGGAATTAAATATACTTGATGAAATATTGTTTTAATAATTTTAAAATTATAAACTTAAATAATTATTTTGCCAGTCTACATTACGGGAATTGCTCATGAACATACATTAAAATATTGAAACTGCAAGAAAATGCCATAATTTGTAAACTCACATTTTCCTGGTTTAGGTGTTATTAATTTTACAACCACTTATCCAATTTTCTTCAAGCTTGACTTAATTTTTATGTCACAACTACCTCTACAAAATAAAACAGTTCGGCAAGTCCATCCTGATCTACTTTTGAGAAATCAAAGCGTGAGATGTCTGATCAGAACATATGAGGAAAGCACATTTGTTTTCAAACTCAAATAATTCAGAGAGAGATCTGCTGGCATTCCTGAAAATTAAATAACAAACAAAAAAACAAAAAGCCCTTTAGGCTGAGACTAAATTGAACAGATTTCTTCATGCACAATTGAAAGGAGCGATTAAAAGAACAGAAATTGGAAAGTTAATGTGACTACAGAGGTGGTGACATGCCTTTCCTATCAAACTCGTTAGCTACTCAATTTTAGTGATTCTTTGAGCATGATGATTTTTTTGGGACACAAGAGAAAAATATTGATCTTTTCTATGTTCCATCAAAATGAAAGCACATTTGGAATATACCAACAGAAGTTCCGTATGACTGTCCTTACATGCACACATACACACAGAGGATT
Organism: Chroicocephalus ridibundus; assembly: GCF_963924245.1. Lineage (NCBI taxonomy): Eukaryota > Metazoa > Chordata > Aves > Charadriiformes > Laridae > Chroicocephalus > Chroicocephalus ridibundus. Next base: position 5,340,118 of record NC_086298.1, on the reverse strand, counting down.
TTTATGCTTTCCTTCAGATTTCATCCATAAGCTCCATCTCTCCTCTTCCCCATCATTAAAGTGGTCAAAGAAAAGGCAGCAAGTCTTTCCCATGGAAATCTTGTGCCACCTGTGAGAAAGAGCTCTGGCTTTAACAGCACTGGTGCGATGTCTGGAGTCCGTCCACATGAACAAATGTGCACCATATGTGGTTGACAGCTAGTTCTTTCAGTTCCAGCAAAGCCAATTGATTTGAGTACACCAATTTTATATAGGTCTGTTGGGAGCCATCAGATGATCCTTGATTTTGACAACTCAATCAGCAAGAAGGTTTTGTTCCTACAAGGCAAGGGATAAAGTAACTGCTAACCTAAATCTTTAAGCCAGACTTGCAGCAGACCTGAACTGCATCTTTTCTGAAGCTTGATAAACTGATTCATTTTTAAAAATGAACATGTTCTGATTGGTTTGCAACCCACTTACAGGAATTGTCAACGTGGTCAAAGTCAGAAAGGGATCCTGGAAAGTCTGTGTTCAAAACAAACCGAGAAACTGATTTAGCAAAAGAGAATAAGAGCAGGTCTACACAGTTCATCTCTGCACTCAAAGGAGAGGTGGGGACAAGTTTCCTGATACTGTTTGCAACTTGAATATTCCAGTTAATTCCCATGGACCAAAAAAGTTGTATCATTTTTGCCTGAAGTACCTGAAAGCCCAAGTGCTGCTGGAGAGTGACCCTCTAACCCTCTAACACTGTTGATTTGCCTTTGAAAAGTTACTTGTTTTGCTGCACAGAAGAAGGAAAACCTGCATACAGATGTAGTTCTTATGTCTAACCATTTTCTTATTATTTTATGTTGTCTTTTCAGGCCTGTACCGCTTGTTGCATTCTTGCACCTCTGTTCTTATACACGTGAATTCAAAGCCTTATGACATCTTTGATGTGGTTGAAAGTCAGAGGACCATCACAAGCCACGGGCATCACTTGCAGAGGTCCTGTAATGTATTCTGGTTTGATTTTTTTTTATTATTTCCACCTACATCGCTGCAGTCAGGACTTCCCTATGCACCTTCCCTATGCACCTATGCATCTTCAACATTCCTTCTAAGCACTTATTTTTTTATTGTTTCATTGCTCATCTATCTATGAGACCCTGGCACATCTGAACCCCAGCCTTTTTTTCCCTATGAAATGACTGAAAATAGTAGTAATTATGGGGGAAAGAGGGGGGAATTGTTTTGTGTTTATCATTATTATTTTGTGGATATTTTTGTAACATCTTTTAGAGATTAAGTTCAATTAGGAAACAGATGGCACCAAAATATCGTCAAACATTTCTGATGGGCAGCAAATTACTGACTTAATTATGTAAATAATTAAAATTTATATTTACACCTGATCATCCAAATGAGGGTGAAAATACCAATTTCAGGGTTTGTTATGATCACTGGCAGGGTGTCAACCTGTGAGCAAGTCGCTTCCTTTCTTCAGCTTCAGATGTCTCTCTTAGATCCTAGAACAGTCAAAAAACCCCTGGAAAAGGGAAAAAGAAAGAATGAATGAGGACTCCTGACTAAGTTTCTGTCATGTAGGTGCTCTCCCGGCTTTAAAAGGAATCCCGGTGCTGGTTGAGGGGACTTTGTTATTAGCAGATTTGCTGCAACTGCATCCAGAGGAACCAGCTCAGACCCGGCTGGTCTTGTGCAAGTGGCTGTGCAAAGATATTGTGAGAGACAGGTCTTGCACTGAAGAGCTCATAGGCCAGATAAACAGGGCTGACAAGCAGGGAAAAAAAAGAGTGAGAGCGAGAGGGAGTCAGACAGTTTTATTAACTTCTGTATTACAGATGCAGAACTGAGGCACAGAAAGATAAAATGTGTGATTCTCATTTGCACTAAATTTGCTTTCCACTACTCTGGCAGCATAAACGGGCCATGAAGTGGGTATATATTACATTTACACTCACTTTTCGCTTCTCCCACGATGTTAAAATGCTTCAGCATTAGTGAATATCAGACCCAATATGATTTCTCTAAGATCACAGAGGAAATCGATGCCATTGAACCCACATTTTCTTAGTGCCACTTCAGTGCCTTAGTCATTTGACATCCTTTCACCCCTTTCTGGGCAGTAATCTTGTATACATAGCTACACATAATGATATTGTTCCTCTTGGTGTCATTAAACCTGTTTTAAAGATCAGGCTTTCTGGGAATCCATGAGGAACCAGGAAAAGTAGTGAACTTTTCCTTGTCTCCTTTTGCCTTTACTTATTCCTCTAGACCATGATGGGAAATGAATGAAAAAGCTCTGAGGCAGTGGTAGAGATCAGAACGTGGATGTCTAACCTGGCAATTTTCTAGTTTGCACATCTCAGGTCCTAATTTTCTTCCAGACTTGTTGATAGAGCTGCTAAAAGCCATCAGGAATCACTATTTGTTTTGTCTCCAGTATCCTATCACTGGGGGAAATATGCCACTGAAGGGCCAGATTTGCCCTCAAAAACCTAAAACTCCTGGTTGTTTGGGACACCAGATTTCCTCATTTAAAGCTGCTCCAGAGATTGGGATAGGTAAAACAGATACAGTCCTATGGTTTTGATTCTGAGCCATCTTTGAAGGTCAAAATCGGGCTGTTGTGGTTCTTCCTACTTTCTGTGTTATGGGTTCTGCAATATTAAGATTTTTATCTTAGCCCTATTTTATCAGCTCTATTCTCCCATCCCTAATTTGGAGCCAGTAGGGGTGGGGAGGGGAGAGGTGACAGGGAGGTCAGACAAATGCTTCTATTGATATCCCTGTAATAAAAAGAGCTTTACTTTACTTTCTGCTGATAGCAGTCAAAGGAGCTTTGCTTTTGATAAAATTAACCTTGGAGCCAGAAACAACAGAAGCTGCTCTGATTTCATCAGCCCTTCTATCTGAGGAGACGTGATCACTTACTAGCAATGAAAGGGGACATGTCGCCTACACAGGCAACTAATGTAATAGGACAAATTCCTCCCCTCAGCTCAGCACAGTGGATCTCACCTCTAACGCTCTGTGCTCAGAGTTTCAGAGCCTCGTCCCACCATGGGGATGGAGAGAGAAGGAGAAAACCAAGGTATTCATGTTGGGTACCTTGATACCATGAAACATGCTGATTGCAGACTTACATCTTCATGTGGACTTGCTCAGACCTCATCCCGGCCCCCTGAACTGAACGCGTTTGCTTTGCATGATATCTTTAACAAGACACTTGCTCAAAGTCAATGCATGTCTTAAAGCTACCCAAGTTCTGAAGTGCTAAGCTGGATCATGGTCCAAAAGGATATTTCCTTGGGAGGACGCTGGTTGGAGAGATATTGAAAGGATGATAGCTTTGTGTCTCCAATCATCCTCAGCATTGCTTGAAAGTCAGGGATGATTCTGTCTTTTTGAACTTGAAGCCATGTTGTTATTACAAGCAGATTTTATGGTTTAAGTGCTCCCCCAACCAGTCATTTATTAAATGTTTCCCAGCTCTAAATTCCTTATTTAATGGGTTAGTAACCACTTCAAAAAAGTACCTGTGCCCCATAATACTGAAGTACTTCATCATAAAAGATAATGATTATGATTATGATCTGCATAAGCAAAGGCCATTGCCTGGTCTATGCCGATAGTATAAAGGGATTTGCCATACTTCTCCTTCCACTCGGAAATGTTCTCCTGTGCACCCGAAGCTGTTAACACCACTCCGAGCTGTTGCCACATGCGACTGAAACGACTCATACTCACAGCTGTTATTCAAAGGCGGAAATAAAACCTATCACTTTTTGGAAGCTGGTTCCCCATGCGGCCTGAAGACCCTGCTCGTGTAGTGCAATGGAGCTGGGACTGAAAACAGGACGGTGTCCTTAAAAAGGAGGATAGCTTTGGCCCATGTCTGTGTCTCCAGGGAGTGATGCTCATCAAGGGGTAAAGGAGTAGAGCTGGTGGACCTGTGATGTACAACCAGTTTGGGGTTCTCATCTGAGATAGTTTTTGTAGAAGAAGGCTTTAGCCCAAGCAGAGTCATCAGCAGACAGAAAGGATCCCTGCGCCTGATCAGTCTCAACAGAAAACCCCCATCACCCCTTTGCTCTGAACAGATCCCTCCAATGCAAACCTACCTAGCAGAAAAAGTTTATCTACTCCAAAGAACTGGGTCTCCTTTATCACCCATGACTACACACTACCTTCGAATGGGTGGGCAAAATGACAGTCATCAACCCACAAATGGTCTCTTTTTCCCTATTTGTTTCTGCTGGAGCAGGGGGTTGAGAGGAACATTTATATTCTCTGAGGGAGAGAGATCTACAAAGCACTGCTGGAGAAGGCTTCCAAGGGGCTTCCAGCGAAATCTCTGCCAATCTACCTCACTGTCGATTAGCGCAGTGGTTTAAGCAGCTCAGGGTAATGTTTCCTCAGCAGACAGCTGTAAATGCTCATTGTCAATATGTACAAATAAATATTTCAGGTGAAACAGACAAAGACATAATGGTTCATGTCTCCTCTCAAATACACTGTGCGCTTTTTGCTTCGTTTTCCTTTCTTTTTTTTTAAATACGTTAGCATAATTCCAATAAAGCCCTGAAAAAAACGGAGATCAGGATGTAAATGGGCAAAGCAAGTCTGATGTTTTTTTCCCAGCTCTTCTGCCCTAGCCAGATATTGCTGCATGGCAGCATCGCCCAGCGACGAGAGCGTGACTCAGAAGAAATGGTTTCTACTTCTGCCCTTACAATGTGACCTTAAGCGAGTTGCATTTGCTCTCTGGGTTTTTCTTTCTTCCCTCCTAGTGCTTCTTTTTTTTTTGTGATTTTTTTTTTTTCTTCTTTATTTTTTTGAAAAACGCCGTCCATTTTGGATGCATCTGAAAAGAAATCTATGTCCAGTGAGGATGCTGGAAGCTATTGTAATAGAAATTAGAATTTTTAAGGCCCACATGGCCAATTGCCTATTTACACTGCTGAGTAGTGTGGCTGTACAATTAGTCCTACCAACTCAGCAGGGGGAGTTGGAGATTCTCAAATTTACTTCCATTTTTCTTATTCATTTTCAAAGGGGAAAGAAAAAGCCTTTTTCTGTATGGGTGAAAAAAAATGTTAATATCTTATTTGGTGTTTTCCGACACAATTGAGGATTGAAATATGCAGCCACTTCACTGGTTTTAGAACCAAAGCATTCCCTCGATTATGTAGTTGTGTGAGAGAGAATTGAAATTTCCACACGCCCATTCACAACCTAATTGATTCTTCTAACTGCAATGCAATTTTTCCCCCTGTATCTTTTGGACAAAGCATTTCCAGTGATATTGTTTTGCTGTAAGCCCACACGGATACTGTTAAGCCATATATAGTGAGAAGTTGGTTGGAAAAAAAATGACAGCAATAACATCCTGATGGTTATGTGTGGGGTTCCTGGGTGACCAGAAGCCTGACTGCAGGTGTCTATTCTCTTGGGCTTGTCATTGTTTGGAAAAATGGATGAAGTCCTCGAAAATCATCTGGCCAGATTCTTTTTCGAACAGAAAAGTTGTCATCTTCACGAAAACCATGATATACGGCAGCCCTCTTTGTAGGGTTACAACACAGTATTTTTAAGACTATCATTTGCACTTCAGATAACTTGTGTGTCTCTAAAAATATCACGCTTGAAAACAGGTTTTCTGATAACCCACGTCCCAGGTAGCCCACATTTTTATGTAAGATGTGAAAAATCAGAGACAGAGGCAGGGACAGGCAAAAGCAGGGAGGCTTTTTGGAAAGAAGGAGCAAACTACAAGATATGAGGGTTCAGGAAGCCAGCAAAGCGAAGGAGCTCTGGGGTTGGTGCACGTTTGTGGTACGCGCACTCAGGCATGACACAGACTGCAGCAAAATTACACATTTTTGGTTGGCTGGTTGGATTAATAGCTAACCTACAGTTATGCTGTGAGAATATATTTAAAAGCAATGAGCTACTCTGGAAAAGATTTTTGCTTCTAGTTCTGGCTGTAGAAAAGTTGTGTTTTTCATTAATTCAGAAACCACCTTCTTTTCTATGAATATACGCACACTTGTGTCTCTATCTTTCTATATACGAACGGCCTCGTAAAGAGTTTGATAAGAAAATATCTGAGTCAGTTGAAGATTTATTGGCGACGCTGTGGAATTGTCCTGCTTTGTCTAAACTACTTGTGAGACGATTAGGATTTTCACCTATATTTAAACAGCTTGACTGAAATAAATACGGCCTCATTTTCACCCTGGCTGTTTTCTGTGCACAGCACTGGTCTTTGATGCATACACAAGATAGTAATTAATTTGCAGTTTCATTCACTAAGAGAGACGCGAAATGAGAATGTCTCTAGATAGATAGCAATTACTGTTTTACAGCGCACCACAAGATTTTTAAATGGAACGCCATCTCTTTACACAAATTGTTTTCCTAAAGATCAGAGTTGGCCCTTCTACCCTGCTATCTCTTTCTCTGGAGTTTGCCTGGAAAATCTCCTGTGTGATGGGAAGAGGAGGGCCTGGCAGAACAACCACCCGCGTCTTCCTGCACTTGAAGCATTTGTAAACAACTCACAGTGTTTGCTCAGAGGTATTTTTTTCCTGCTGTATTTCTGATGAATGCAATGAAATGTGAGGGAAATGAAGGTCTCCTAAGTACATTTTAATTTAGATGAAAAATTATACATTATTATACCATACTGGTGATTGTTCTGACATAATTGATTGGGAGGGCCATCCACAAAGAACAGTGGGAAAGCTTGACTTTGAGGAGACTGCAGAAACTGAATTAACCATTTAGAAGTGCGATGGAAAGCAGCGTCCTGGACTGGGAAAGAGAAAAACTGGATTTTGGGTTCAGTTTTGCCATTCTTTAGGGGAATGAACTCCTTTTCCTGCACCTCAATTTTCCCTCAGCAAAATGGCAACAGGGATTTTTATTTATTCTTGATCCTTGAAGTGGCAAACGAGAAACTTACACATTAGAAAGGGACTTTTTGCTTCACAATATCTACAAGGTGAGTGATGACACAAAGAGGAGACTATTCAACTCCCTTTGTTCCCTACTCCAGTGCAGTACCAAGACTTTAGTGCAACCACCGTTTGATCCTCTCCAGCTCCTTGTCCGGGCTGTTGGGTGGATGGGCGGTTGCAGCCCTGCAGCCTGTCCCAGTGCAAATGGGGCTGATGGACTTGGGTAATGCTGCTTCTGGATCTTTGGGTGATGATGTGGAGAAGGCCTGTAGGTGCAGAGGGCTTGTCTGGCTGCTTTCCTTCTAGTGCTTTATCAGGCAGGCATCCATGATGGATATTGACTGGAGGGAATGGATTTCCATCCAGTACATGAAGTCCTTACACGTAAAATAACCGTGAGACATCCCTAGCTAGTTTTCTCTTTATATTTGAAGGAAAATCTTGCAGCATTGGCCTATGCAGCCCAGTGTCTTGACAAGAGTAGTTCTTAGCTGACGCTGTGGAATAAAGTAAATGTCTTATTGCAATAGCACATAATCTACACAACCAGTTGTGCACTGAGGGATAGGAAGTAACGTGCTCCTTCCTGACCACCAGAAGCAATCAGCGTATACTCTGAAGCATAAGGCCTGATTATCCTTAGGCCATAATTCTGCTTGCCTGGGTGCAGGTGGTATTATTAGTAGCTATAAAATAACATTCTCCAGTGCATATGTGTTTATATTACAACATTTTAAACCTCCGTGTCCATCTTACAGGGTGAAAATGCAACAAAATTAAATGAAACCAAACCAAATAACCTGTCTGTCCCCCAGTCCACCATCACTTCCCTAAGGAACCTCTATTGTGTTCCCAAAGATTTTCCACACACCTTATGGCAAATGATTTTCCACCCCTCTAGGTTTTTGGGTTTTTCACAGATGTAATTATAATTCTTTTCATCTTCCCTGGAGAGATCATCTCATGTTGTAAAGATAGTGTGAAATGGGAGACCTTACATGAAATGTTATTATTGTTGCAATAAACTGGCTATGCTGCTCTTAATTCCCACTCACAATGTGAAGGCAGCCCCTAGTATATTCTGCTTCTTAGGTTTTTAACCCTGAAATACCAGTGATGGAGAAATACGTGTGACTGGGCTGGTGTTTGCAGCTCCCACATTGCAGGGGTTATGGATTACAATCAGCATCCAGAAGGCCAAGCTCATCTTTATAGTGGCAAACTGCATCCAAAAGGTAAAAGAGGGTGGGAAGGAGATAAGAAAGGGGAAATAACTTCTCTTGGGTGAAACAGCAAGCTGGCGTAGGAACCAACCTCCCCTGGCTTTACTGCTAACTCTCAGTGTGGCCATCTGCACCAAAGCTGGCTGTCCTGGCTCCCTTTTGTAGCACCTGGGAGGAAGAGTCCTTCACAATTACACTTCATCTGGTCCTTCAGAGGTGCAATGAGACAATCTTATGATGAGACGACTTGCAGCCACCTTCACATGTTCTGCTCTCACTGACGGGCAGAAAGTGGCTTGGTGTCTGGCTGAGATGGAGAGATCTGCACCGTGGATGTTTACCATGGGCAGAAGACACCTGCTCCTGGGACCCCTATAGCTCATACATTTACATGTTTAAAACAAATTTTTGCAGAAGCATATGGGTTTTTTCTCAGGAAAAAATGTTACTTGTGAGTTTTTTCAGGATTTTTCCAGTTCTTGGTGTGGGTTAAAACCTCACAAGAATAAATCTTCATAGGGTAGCTCGAGAGATCGGTGCCATTGATGAAAAAGATATTGTTAGGAATTGCAGAGATAGAGGCAAAAGTTAAGAATAATGGGAACTTAAGAAAAAAGAGTGAGCTTTGGGAAGAGTTTTGGGCAAGTTGTTAAGATTACTTTGAACTGCCTTCCCTGTGCTGCTGAAATACTGAGCGCCTTATCTGCCTTCAGGAAAACCTGCTATCCAGAGGATGCTGTGAAATCAAAACGTTTCTTCAAGAGTTTGTTAGGACAGAGGGGGATGTATCTCACCTGGAATTGTGCAGTCCAAGGCAACAGACAGCTTTGGTTTGTTCACACCCTTATGAAATTATTGCCATAAACCTTTTCTGAACTGACTTAGAGGATGCATTTCTTTGACGCAATGGATTTATGCTATCTCCAGAGAAACAGCTGAAAGTTCGCACCCTGCGTGGTGCTCTTGGGGAAGAAAGCAGGCAGCAATGAAGAGTGCATTTTGAGGCAGTTTTGAAGAGACTGTTACTGACTTTTGCCTCACACAGGTGTTAGCACACGATCAACGGGTCTCAAAGCAGGCCCTTAAAAGTCTGAAGGTGACTATAGCAAACCTGTGTAAAAATGTCCCGTCTTGACATGAAGTGATGAGGTTTTCTCCGCCCTGCCAATAAAAGATGGCCAGCAAAAAGGCTATGTATGTCTCACATTGTCAGAATAAGACTTAAAGAGATTTTTATCTGATGCCCAAGATGTATGCTGCGTGCTCTTCCCTAGGCTAAATGTCATCCCCATGAGAAGAAATGCTCTGCCTCACCTCTGCGTTTCATAGCTGAGGGCACGTATAATAATTACTTCTACTTGGGGTTTTACTTCAAGTGTCCAGTGTCCTTAAGCTCTCCTCATCAGCATTAGTCTCCTAAACCTTTTTACTATGAGCTGCTTCTCTGCTCCCCCACCCCGTTTTGGTCCTTCTTTTTTTTTTTTTTTTTTAAATATATATGTGTGTAATAAAGCACTGAACTCAAACTGAACACACTCGTCCAATTAAGGCCCTACCCGAGCACAGCTGAGTGGAATAATTGCCTCGCTTGTTTTACACAGAATACTCTATTAGCAGTGTGATCTGGGACTCAACATTCACCCACAATATTTGGGGTTTTTTTTAGCCCTCAGCAGCACATGAAAAGACAGGCAGAGACTCTGCCAGACCAAGTCGCTGAGATTCCAACAAGCTGTTGGTAACAAGCAGCGCGGTCTATCTGTTTCATCTTTTCCATTCCTCTTGTATTTGGAGGATTTTGCATCTGCTTATTTTATTACCTTGACGTCTTTATACCCACGGAAGGTATATTTTTTTCCCTGAGCCTTCCACTTAGTTGCAGCACACTGTGTAATGCAGTGCACAGGATGAAAGCCGTTATCTGATTTGAGTTTAATGTTCAAAAGTCCTCAAGCTGGTTTATCTAAAGATCCTCCCTGTATAATTGTATACTTAGAATTCAGCTGCAGTGTAACAGGGCAAGTGCTCTGTGTTCTGTCTGGAATTACAGAAAAGATACTATTTATTTTTAAGCAAATAGGAATGGCAAAAAAAGGGAAAAAAATTACAACATAAGAAAATGTATTCAGCCGAGTTTCAGAAAAACCTACCCCAGGGTTTGATGTATGCTGGAATTAGATTGGATTTAAGGGCAGTGAATAGGAGAAAAATCAGAAGTCTGGAGAGATGAGGATTAAAATGCAAAAGTAATAGAAAGACTTTAGGCAGCTCTAATCAAGGAATCAACCCTTTTGGGCTAGGTGCTGTACAAAAATGTCATACGAAGTTTCAAAGTGACCCTGGGATTTGAATCTAGCTCCTGCATGTATTTCCCTGTAGATGCATTTTAAAGCCACTTTATTAATACAATGAAAGCAAATTACTTAAATGAGAAGATGAGTTAAGTGATTTCAGATGATCTAAGTCACTCGGCTCCTAACCGGAATTGTCACTGTGCTCGTTCAGGATCTGTTAATACGATCCTCAAATCTGAGGCTGAACGTATTGTTGTTATGAAAAGTATTTACAGCCTCCAGCTCAAATACACAGCGAAAACATGGCAGAGAGGTAAAACAAATAAATCATAAAGACAAAGAAAGAGGAGAAAGGAAGCTCGACTATGTCATTTTATTGGGGGAACAGAAACAGGGAGATTAATGGTTTCATTTGAAGTTACAGCACAGTCTGTGACAGCATCAGGAGCAGAATCCAGGTCCTTCGTTGAAAATTGGATTTTTGATGAAAAACTTCACACACTCTCTAAAATTAGGGAAATTTCACCTCAGCTCAGCCAGGAATACCTCTAAGAGAGGTGGGAACTTGGAGGCAGAGGGAAGAGGTCTCTGAGCTCACATCAGTTTCTGTCTGCTTATTTTCACTTCGTTAAGGGACTCGTTCTTGCTTTGAATTCAGTGGCTAGCTGATGAAGCTGATATTCAACGGTCAAAGCAAAGGTGTCAGGGTAGGAGGTATTTCACAGGCATTTTGTTAAAGGAGTACTACATTAAACTTCTGTGAAATTTTATGGATTTTTACTGGAAAATATCAGGCCTTGTTTAAACGATAGTTAAAAAAATTCTGAGATTTAGCATTCGCAGTGATGGAGATCACTTCTCATATAAAACTGTGAAACTCCCTTAATTTCACACCTGTCAATACTAAACCACCATCTTGCGAAGTTTTTACCAGAGAAAGAAAGAAAGAAAAAAGTTCAATAAAGCTTTTGCAGCATTTCTCAAGCGATCGTGAAATGTCCTGGGGTATAATTAAGAAAAAAAACCTTCGTGACATTTTGGGGAAAAAATATATATTCAACTCTGCTCACACAGTTTCAGAAAGGAAATTAATTCTACATAAAAATGGTAGCCTCCTTAGACTTAGTAATGAGAACAACTGTCTGCTCCAGAAAGACTGAAATAACAATGAGGGTTGGTGCGATTTTAATAGGCCACCCCTGCGACTCTATTCCGGAGACAGGCAAAAAAAAGGAGGAACGGAGGAGGCCACAGAGACCTCCTGCATGGTTCATGGAGACCTTCACACCTTTCGTGACCGCAGAATCAGTGACCAGACACAGAAAGGTTGCTCCGACCTGCCAGCAATCCCTGAGCTCACATCCTAGGCTGCAAGCAAGAGGCATAAACTCATACAGAAGATGGGATGTAGGGTGCAGTAATTATAAAAGCATGAGTAAAGGTTTGCCATTGAGCCAGCATGGTCAAGGCAGGCTGGTTTCCACAGCCGGTAGTGCCTGGGCAGGGATGCCGTTAGCAACACGCTGCACTGCTCCTAACCCACCAGTCCAACCACGCTGTTACCCGGTTATCAATGAGGACAACCTTCATCATAACTTCAGAGCAAGGCTTGAACTTATCCCTGTAAACACCGAGCTGCCTTACAGCCTCTGCCACCAAACCCTGCCGCCCTCCTCGGTGTTCTCCTGCCTTCCTGTGCATCCTTCTTACAGAAAACCCTCCTTTGCCACGGACGGTGAGCACTGAAACATGCCTGTGTACATGGGCACCCACATGCATACCATTGTCTATGCCTATGTACTTGCTCTCAGAGAATATTTGCTATGGATTTGTTGTTTGTGGTTTTGTTTGTTTTTTTTTTTTTCCCTGCAGAAGTCATTTGACTGCTGAAAAGTCACCGGAGTTTTTTCATACGCTTCTCTTTTGCAGCAGCAAGGGCATAAAGGTGCCAATGGAAAATTGCTTTGGTACCTTGAACTGTAAATGATGCTGTTTTCATGATTCATCAAATCCGTCTGAAGCAGAGGTGGCGTGTCAGCAGGGCTAGGCAAAGTTTAGAACATAATAGGGCCCAAGAGGTGAGAGACATGTCTTTCATTTCAGTGGAGCATCTTTGAAGTGACTGCTGGAAATAATTAGGTTCCTTGATTTCCATTGCCATTTGCTGCTCTTCACGCTAATCAGAGTAACTGCACATTTGCATGAACTGAAGGGAATAGAACTATTTCTTATTAGAAAGAGCCCATAACAAAGATAAAGGTCTCTTGGCTTCAGAATTCGTCGTCCCTGCAATTCTACGCTGCACTTCATGTCTGGCCAAAAATGAGGTGAAAAATGTATATTTAATATTTATTAAAGAGCCTCAGATCTTTATAATCTTTAAACTTTGGTCCTGCTAAATATTCCAAACTCTTTTTATTTATTAATAAATGTTTCATTCTGTCTCTTCCAAAACCTGAATGAAGCTTTTAGGTCACACAGCCTGTGAGATGAATCACAGAGGGGAAATTGAATAAAATCTGATTTCTAATCACTTTGAAGGATTCTTTAAGGACTTTAGGAGTCCAGTGTTTAAAGAAGGGAGTGGGAGTTGTGATGTCTGACCTTTCCCATCCAAACTCAGCATTAATTTATAGTTCTTTTATGATCCTGAGCACATCAGCTTCACCTCTCTGTATCTCATTTTATCTATATGTAAAATTAGAAGGGTAAAAATATGACCCTATTTTACAAAGGTGTAACAGGTCTTAATAAATTTCTGATATTAAAGTGCTGCGAAGGCTTTGCTTTATAAAATACAGGCTATGTTTCCAAAAGAGCTCAGCTCTTATTTAGACACCTCTGCAAGAAACTGGGGCATTGAGGGTGCCTTATGTCCGCGGTCTTTGCAAATATCTGCTTATGAGAATCTCAGTGTTCTCTGTGGGATGCTGAGCTCTTAAAGGAATCCAGATTTAACTTATATGCCAAAATTGGAAGTAAACTCCTATGAAAATCTGTCCCTAATTTGAGAAATTTGAACGTAAGAGAATCCAGTCCTGAGATCTCTTTATCCTATAAATGAAAAGTTTGAAAGGGGACTTGTCATGGGGCTTTAGGTACATGGAGGGCTCCTGTTCTCACTGAGGACAGTGGGAGTTTTGACATGGATTTCTAAGGAGCCAGGATGTTTCCTCCACGGGCTTCTTTACTGCACAAGTTTTAACAGTGAGGTTAGACGAGAAAACTTGCTAAGAAAGAGAGACCAAGTAGCATTTATCTCAACAATTAAGATGGTCTCCTTTGCTTTTTATTTACTTATTTCCTTACAAGCCCATTATTCTTTCTGCCAATAGGTGTTTCTGAAAGATGAGACAAAATGTTTATTTCAGTTACTTAAAGTGAAGAGAGGAAAAAAATGGCAGAGTGATTGAAGGATTGAAATTATGCTCCTGGTATCTGCAAAATATATTGCTTTTGCCCTTTTCCGATATTCTCCTTATTCCTACCATTCCTGCCGTGTGGAATTGTCCAACTAGGACATATTTTGAAGTGTGCCTTTATCCCACGAACCTCCTGTGGCTCCTTGGTTTTAGCCAAAGCTCTGAGGTCAGGGAAATCAGAGCAATTTGAATGAAGTCTTCTCCAACAAAAGCTGGTACCAAGGCTTCTACCTCCTGCCGTTCTTACCGGATCACTATTGTAGACTGTAGAATTCATACAGCCCCAACTGTCCACAGCTGGGCATAGAAATCAACCTTTCTTTTTATATTCTGGAGAATGAATGAAGGCTTTTTGCTGGGATGCTCGGTTTTCCATCCAGGTCATCTTCTCCTCCGTCATGGTTTGGTGTTGCTATGAACACGGATTCATAAAAATGCTGATATCTGGGGACACGGATATTTAATAATGGAAATCTAGGACAGTTCCATTGGAATTCATGTTTTCTCTAAATTTTTACTGAATTAATGGAATAAATATCGGTTTCCTTACAAGGTGGAGAAAACACTTTCAATGATGTATGGATTACAGGATGAAGGAGCCAGGGGGAAGTAGAGGGGTTAGAGCTTAGAGCTTTAGAAACACTCAGTGTTGAGCACTGAGGTTATTCAATCTCCAAAGAATATGGAGAGTAAAAGGCAAAGAGTTATTTTTCAGGAGACCAAAGTAAAAGGGTGTTTTAAAGCAAGAATTACAATACCAACATAGACTTTTCTATGATCTGTGACAAGTATCCATTTGTCCTTGTAGAACTGTGAGATACATCAACATATAGTAGACTGAAGACAGAGCCATACATGACATGCTCTTTAAGCGTGAGATTTGTCTCCTCTTGCTTTACTCATGTAAAGAATTGGTGTTTTACCTAACCCAGCTTCCTAAGCTTCCTCTGTAGTCAAGGGAGAGGCAGGCAGCTTCTCTAACAAAGGTTTATAAAATAGGATGAATGACACCTTATACTTGTCTATCCCTCTTTATGTTAATAATAAAAAGAGCCTGGACAACTACCTCTAACAATTCAGAATTCACATAAATTCCGATTACTGCAGTGAAATGTGTTGCAAGCTAGCTGTAGCAATTGTCATCTCCTTGGAGATGACAGGCAGAATTGTAGCATCTGTTGGCACCGAATCCATGTGCTACAACTTTCTCTAAGTGGCTGAGTTTTAAGTTCATTTAATGCTTATTCTGTGATGCTTCTTTAAAAAGAAAAAACCCTTTTCTTGCCCGTAGTTAATTTCTTATCGGTTTACAGTTTGTGGGAGAAGCAGTTGTATATTGTCTCCAGACCCATTAAGTGCAACGATGGCTGGAGGGGAGCCTGTTTGGCTGCCTCAGATCACCTATCTACGTCCTAAGATTTTGCCTTCCAAATTCAGCTCGATCCACAGCTGACCCAAAGATAATGTATTAGTCACAGCTCCGCTTCTCCTGGTGCAGATGGATTTCAGAAAGAATCAGTTCAGCCTAGACTGCGGACATTTTTCAGTGTTTGACTACGTGAATTCAGAAAGTTTTTCCTTCCTTTACCCCTTGTTTTTGAGGAAGAAAATCCCTGTACAGATGCTGTTGCTTGCTGCTTGCAGTGAAGATGTACTCCAGAGTGTGAATTTCTGTGCTCTTCTGACCATTCTTCAGAACTTGTCATGAATTCTTCATAGCGAGTGACACATTGCCTTCTCAAATCGTCTGAAGGGCGAGCATACCTTGCGCCAATAACTGTTTTGGCAGAACTGTTAATTCATTTTACAAATCAATCTAGAGTGTTAATAAAAGAGAAAGTTGCATTCAAGAGGGGAAAATCGTACACAAAGCATTAGCTCTTCTTTCCCTATCCTGAGAATGAAAAAAAGACGTCGGTCCAAACCATATTTCACAGCCTTTTTTTCTTTTTACCCCAAGTTCCCAGACTCTCATGCAGCGCCACTGAAATTTTAGGAGCATTGAAGTTGTTGCTAGCGAACTGCATGGGGCCGTCTTGAAAACAACGTCCGTTCACCAAGCAGCCCGAGGGAAGAAGCCCTCTCCTGCTAATTTTTTTCCTTCTGAAGGTAGAATAAAAAACATAAGTGAAAAGAGCTTCTGAAGGTGCCTCCACATTTTTGTTTGGAAACAAAACATTTATAAAGTTTTGCTTTAATTCCCTTAGATCTTAGTTATAAATTTTTTTACAACTTTTTAAATGCAGAAAGCGTAGCTAAATTCAAAGGCACAGTGGGAAAGAGACATAAGCTTGAACCATAGGGGTTGTAGTTTCTAGTAAATATTTCTCTTCTTGCCACCAGTGGAAGGCTTCCATGGCTGAATTTAACCTAGGGGCTGCTTACTAGCAATCCAGACCTTTTGATCTCTGTAAGCTGATTCCCCAATTACTTACCATTTTGGAATTAAAGAGGGGAAAACAAAATAGCTTTGTTAATTAAGCAGGAAAATCCTCTTGACCTGGGCAGGTGCTGGGATGCTTCTGCAGCACACCTGCAGGATGTCTTCAATAGATTTATGAGTTACAAGACTGACTTTCAGCTGCCAAGGAGCACAGTTTGATTTATCAAGGTGGATGATTCCCTTACCCCAGGGACTCTCATTTTCTTACAGGTGGATTTTTCCATTACAGGTAATGTTTTCTTGCTTGAAGACAAATCATCGAAGGCTGTGGTACGTATCCCAGTGGAGAGACGCATCATCAGGGTGGGCCGGAAATAATACTAAGATTGGCAATGTCTTCAACAGACTCTGTACAGGTCCCAGGTAACAACAAAGTTTGTGGTTGACAACACATGTGATTTTAATTCCTTGTGAATGGAAGCTAAGTTTCTAGGTCCTCTGTTCATGCTGGTTATTGGGTACTGGATGCTCCGGTGGATGCTAAAAGATATAGGCTCAAAAATGAGGTTCTGGCTCAATACCAGGTCGCACTTTAGCCAACTTTGGCTGTCTGAAAAAAACAGGTTGATATGGATATATACTGGGGCAGGAATGTTGGATTAAATGCTCTGATCCTCCGCAATAATCGAAGCTGCACCAATTTGGTATTGAATCTGGGATCTCTCCTCTTTCAATGAAATAGAAGAGACCGAGGCAAATCTTTAGCTGAGGTCCTTCGTTGAGGACCTAAAGCTCTTTTCTGTCTCTCACCTGTTTTGGGGAAAATTTGGATCCAAGGTGATGTGTATGGGAAGCAGTTTCCACATATTCCAAAACCAGAGAATACAGTTGCTCTTAGATGATGTGGGATATTTAAAGGCAGGAAGAAAACTGTATTCAGTGCAGACTGCTTTCCTGAAGGAGAACAAGGGTTCCCTTACTCCTGTGATCTTTCTGAGGCTTCGTAGCTGAGAGCTTTTGCCCAGGGGGTAGGAGTGCTTACAGCATGTAGCACACATATACACATCTCTAACTAAAAGCCAGTAGTCTCTTGTGGCTGGAAACGTGGTCAGCTGAGGGCAGACTCTGTACATGACCTGTGTGTCTTCCTTCCTTCACTCAGTTGTGAATTTCATCCTCAAAACCGCTCCATGAGATGGGGCCGTGCTATTGCCACTGTTTCACAGAGGGGGGATGGAGACACGGAGAGACATATCATAATTGCGGCTTGTGGGGTATTGGAAGAGGCGGCAGATGAACAAGGAATTGATCACAAGCCTTCTGATAGCACCATGATGATTAGAATAGGCTACTTTATCTGCAGATAGGTGTAATTCCACTCTTTTTAGCCAGCCTTTTGTCTGCCTTGCCTTCCGAGATAGCGGGCTCTTTAGAATAGGTACCATCTGATATTTTATATAGCACTTAGCAAAATATAGTCCCAATCTCACTGAGCCTCCAGGCATTACCATAATCAGTGCATTAGGGGTCATTTTTTTCAGACAGAGATTTGAAAATAACTTTGAGGAGTCTTTTTGTAATGAAAGTTTTCGTCTGCCACTCTCTGGAGAGGAGGTGGGGAGGGGGAATTAACGTTCTCCCTCTCTCGCACGCAGAGTTGCACATCTACATTGAATCTTGAAGCAGATGTAAATCCCCAGCTCCCCCAAAAGAAGTGGAGCATTCTGGGTATTTTGGAGGAGGGAAAAAAATATGTTTGGAAAGAGCCAAGATATTTAGCTTTGAAAATTAGCTACTCAGCAGGCCAGCATTAAAATTAATTTAATGGAGTGTAAATTAACACACTTGACACTTTTTTGATCATTTTTCATAGACAGTGCTGACCGATGGAAATAAAAGCTTTTTCCCCCATAAGGTTAGGACAAGAAAATTCACAAATTTACCACTCTCACCCCATGGGGTGCTTTCCTTTTCAGCAGTCAATGTAGTACATCAAATTTAAGTCTTTAAATACTAAGCTTTGGCATACGCTTTTGCATATAATAAACTGACTTTTCAAAAAAATGTTTAATTCACTGACACTGGAATGTGTAAAGAATTTTCGTTTCAAATAAACTATGGAAGTTAATTAAGTTCACTCAGAGTTTATAGCAAGGATTCACTAAAAAGTACAGAGGAATATTTATAACCTAGTCCAAAAATGCAACACGGTGAAACTTTTGATATGTTGATAAGCGATAAGAATGTCATTTGAGGTTTATTTTTTTAATAATAATTTAATTGTCATTGTAAAATGCCTCATAGTTGGGACAGATTAAATTGCCACAAAACCCATTACTGAAATTCATAACCCCCCATAAATGTAAAGTGTTTGCTGCTGTGCCATAAATAACCACGCTTGTTCTAGGAAAATGAGGTGCAGGAGATAAATTAACAAAATCCAAACACTCGGGACATTAGGTTGCAACAATTTGCTGTAGACGGTGCTGACGGGAATTCGGCTGAGCCCAGAGGAGAGGCAAATTCAATGTTTAATTATGGCCTCAGTAAATCATGCCCCCTCTGTGTGTTTTGCCGTATTGACGTGGTTCGAAGATTATTTCACAGTCCAGTTCAATAGCACTGGTAAAGTATGTACATTTCAGATGTCATTATACTTGAAAAGGTCTGAAGAGCACAATATTTCTCCGAAGATGTGTAGGATCCACTCGTGGTTAAATGAAAGGAGGTAAATCAATTTTTGTTAGTCTCATGCAAAAGGCTCTGGGTCTGATTTTCCATCATTTGCACCCTGGGTGGTCAGTTTAGCTTGTGGCTGGTGGGAGTGAAAATACAGTCATATTTCAGAACTTCCCATCAGTTTAAATGGCCACGCAAGGTTCAGACCCCTGGCAGATTTGATCTTTTAGCTGGAGTGTGGCATCAGCCTGGAAAAGGAATCAGGTTGCAACGATGCGTGTTGGAAAGGAGATGGGAAGGCTGGGGAGGGACATAGCGGGTGGGAAAAGGAGATTTTAAACAACTTAATTGTCACACAGAAATGGCATCTGTAGTAAACATATTGAACTGATAAACAATGCAGCTGCTACAGATTTCACACAGAGAAGTAAATGCTGTGGCCATATGCAATTCATTACCTGTGTTAATTAGGGAATTAAAAAAAAAAGGAAAGAAATTATAGGAAAAAGGGACAAATTAGATCACCGGAGAGAATCTGTGTATGCACACTGCACATCTGTCCTGTCCTAGGACCACGCAAGAGATCCTCTGCTCTCGCTTCTGGCCAAGGCAAGAAGTTGCCGGTACCTTTCCTGCTCCTGGATAATGCACTGGATGCTGCTACTAACTTGTTAGCATTTTCTGGGGAAAAAACGAAACGAAACAAAACAAAAGAAAGAAAGCCAAGAAAATGATGGGAAATGAACTTTCAAATGTCTTTTCTGGGTGCATATGCTCACCCCATTTTTCCAGCCAGGTCCCTCTCTGTTGACCTGAAGTAAAATCCCACCGGTTCAAAGCAAAATTAGACCTCTCTGTATAACACTTTCATTACAGTCCATCCCCCAAAATGCAGCCGGTCCCTGGTTCTGAAGCTGGAATAGGCTCCAGCACTAATTACAGGCGCTGAAGACACTTTGGAGTGTGGAGGGCTACAGGGCTGCTTTGCAGCCAATTACCACCTGAACCCACCAACGTGGTCTCCCTTCCACATTTAACAAAAACAGCAGGAACTCACCTTGGAGAGACTTCGGAACCACTCCTGCAGGCATGAAATAAAACTAAAGACTCCTTATTAGTCAGTTGGAAACTCGGGGACAGCTGCTGAAAAATAAAAAGTTACAAAAACTCTCAGCTTTTAAATAGGGTTTCACGTTAGTACTGTAAATTAATGTAAATGTCACTTTAAAAGAGAATACAGAATAAAAACCTAATAAAGCTGCACAGCACTGCAGGGGTGGTGAGTAAATTGAGGGAATATTTGATTAGATTTCAAATGCTGCTCTTTAATTTGTATGCTTTCACTTATTTCCCCCCCCCGCCCCTCCTCACACTTTCCTCATCTATTACATCTGCTGGTGCAGGGTGAAATTTTACAGCCCGACCTACAAGGTGTCTCCCGTTGCTGTATGAACACCCACATTGGCCAGGACCCATGTGGCGATGGCTTCCTCCAGCCTGTGCCCCGGCAGCAGACGGGGAGGGATGAACCCCGCCAGTTCCCCCCCAGCGACGCCCAGCCTGCTCCGCTGCCTGACACCACCAACGGGATCTTCTCCAACCCTGAAAATCAGAGAGCGGTTGCAGCCCGAGCGCCCCAGAGCCGCCCTCCGCGACGGGAAGGCAGGTTGGCAGAAGGGACACCTTGTGGCATCTCCCTCCTTACAGCAAAGCCACGCTCAGGTTTAGTAAGGCTGTTCGCTTCCAGGGTACACTGTGTCGATAGAGACCTGCAGAAACAAAGGAAGCGCTGTCCTAGGAGTGGGATGCTTTGGGGTTAAATCGAAGAGCTCTAAGGAAATGGAATCAGGAGATTTGGTGAAAGCTCCCGCATGTCGTCTCTCTGTCTATCAGGTACCCTGCTAATGGTACCTGTGCTGTGGTCCAGGGAATGGGACAACCTGCAGCTCATGCCCACAGCGACTCAATTTCCCAGCCTCAGGAGATCCCTAGGTCTCTTTTCCTGACCACCAAAACTTTCCAGTGATTTGGGACCCTCCGGGATAACAGTGTCAAGATATGAACGCAAGGCAAAGACTTCTGGTAGACGTGTATTTTCCTGCTTTTTAAAGCTCTTATCCTGGCAGAAAGCTCTGTTCTGGTTTAGCAACAGGAACCTTGTAATAGAGATAATGATCTGAAATCTCCACGGCCTTTAGCTGCTTGTCTTTTGCCTCGGTGAACTGCTATTGTGGACTCACTGCGGCTGCAGACTGGTCTCCTCTGCGCCGGTCAGGCTCTTATCTTCGTTCCCTGAGCTTTGGCCAGACTTGCAGAAGAAATGTGCTTAAAGGCTCTTCTTCTGTCTCAGCCAGAGTGTTATCTTGGCATCGCTGAGCCTTTGCTACTCTCTTCTCAGGTGGCATCAGTCACGTCCTTGCAGTTTGAAGCTAGAAACTAGCTCCTTCATCCTTATACATATTATTTCTTGAGTTGAGCAAAGACTGACCTCTCCGTGTCCTTTCTATTCCCCTGCTGCTTAACAGACTGGCAGGAAGTGATGGACTCTTTGCTTTTCTCTTAGAGATCTGAGGGCCCGTCGCAGCGTGTCTATCAGCCTGAGCTGTCTATCCGTGTGTTCATGCTTGCTCAGTTAATAATACTAACAGCAACACACATGTGTTTCTTAGCCCCCTACCTTGTAACATTTTCAACATTTTTCAAATCCATCCCTTCCAGGAAGGACGAAACAGTGGGACGGTGGAGATGAGACTAGTCAAGGTGAGGATTCTTAGCAGCATTTCATTATTCCTTACTAATTTCTTCAACCACCAGAAAATGGTGAAGCAGCATGTAGGAGCGCCTTACAATATCAGGCTGGCTGTATTGAGTAGCTAAAATTGCATCCTGATGGGTGGAAAAGCAAGAAAAGATGGAGGAAACTCCCATTAGGAAAATACCTAGTCTTAACGAGCCAGCAAACTCACCTCCCCTTCTGCAAAGCAGTATCTCTGAACCTCAATGCCTGTGTGGGATTTCAGTTTTAGCATTTGTTTCTGTTGCTGTCTTAAATGCCCAGGGACAGATAAGAACGACAAGCCACATAAATTAATGATGCATGAGCTCTGTTCTGCTTGAGTGGGAGAAGAGATGGAAGCAGGGAATGGGGCGATCGCTGCAATGCAAAGTTTGGCCATATGACACATCAGTTTTGGCTTATCAGACTGCTAGAAGAGCTGTGATAAGACAGTGATTCAGCTAAGCAAAGACGAGAGTGACACTTTCCTTATGCCCATACCCACACAAAAGAAACAAGAGTTGTGTGACACTGCCAGGTGATCTGACCCTGTCCAGGGACATTACCAAAATTGCTAAAATGGCCAGTTCACTGCTAACGCACTTTTTGTAGGTATTACACCTTCTTCCCCCCAAAATGGTATGTAGCGTTGGTGATACTAGCCATTCGGCCATGACTCACTGTTGTTTTACAGATCCTGTCCCAAAGCTAAATTTATAGCAAATGAGAAAGGGTCAGGACTTTCGGCAGAAACAGACTGAAGAGGAAACTTTTAATGAGTTTTTCCTGGAGATCATCAAACCATCAAAAGAAACCTCTGAAAAATCAACTGGAAAGGCAAAACTTGTCTTTCCTTTGATGTTATCCTCTACATGGCCATTTTGAGGAGACCCAAGAATCTCAAAGGGAAGATCATTGAGGAATGGCAATATCCATCTCCTCTTCCCTCCCATCTCAAAGGATGCAGCTGCCTTTGCAGGACACCTTGACCCTTACAGGAGTCTGTAGAAAACACTTTGTTGGGTGAAAGTGCAAATGTCTCATCTCAACAGCTTGGCACTGTATTGGCAGAGAAAGGCTTTGGGCTCAGAAAGGCTTTTTGTTTTACACATACATGCAGTCAGCTTGAGCCCCAGGGACGTCTTCTTGGTGACTCTCACCCTGTTGCAACTGTGTGGCACCAGTGTGTGCCCTGTGTTGTCTGGGTCCTCTTTTACGTCTCTTGATTCGCTTAAATTTCCTAGTGCTGGCCAGGAAGAATCATAGTTACAACACAGCCTCCGACCTCCCTCCTTTCACGTCTTTCAACCTCTCTGGGGCCCTTTTCTCAGGCATTGAGAATGATCTCTGCCTTCACCCACCATTGGCCCTTATTTCCAAGGACCGTACACTGCTTTTTCTTATCGCTTTCTCACTCCTTTCACTCTTCTCTGAAAACTTGTCAATCAATCCAAATTGTTGCAACAACCAGTGGGAAGCCTCTAACCTTGTTGTCATTGATTTCAATAATGCAAATATTAATGAGTAGAAAACTCATTAAGAGGAAGCGGGAGAATTCTCACCGACAATCCACCTCTGCTGTAACGCCAGGTGGATCCCACTGCAAACAGAAGAAAAATGATCAAGCTTTTAATTCTAGCTCCACCGGCGTGCTTATTTCTCCTTTGCAGCCTAGATACTCTGTCATCCATGTTGCCATATTTTTAAGAGCGATGCTCTGCTTGCATGTTCTAGACAATATGTTTTGAAACTTATTAATCAGGAATTGTCCAATCCCTTTATGCTGAAGCATCAGTAAAACAATTACTTCAAGGCTAAATGAGGTCCACTGAAGAATCACTCGATTAAAGTGAGAATTTACAATAAATAAATACTTCAAATATTTCATTATTGATGCTCCAGGGGGAAAACAAGTCTGATTAAGTCAAAGAAGGGGAAAAATATTTAAATTTGAATAAGTATGATGGACTGGCTATTGTGTTGGTGTAAATCAGCATAACTCCAATGAATTCGCTATGTCTATGTCAGTTTGAGTGAGCTGAGTATTGGATATAGCGTATTACTTCTCACTGGATTGAACGGGGCTATTGCCTAAAAGGAACCGGAAAGAAAATGTTTGCATGCCATTCATCTCTCTGACATTTTCTTGCTGTGCTCCTTTTTGGAGAATCACTCCACATGCCTCTCATTCCGGCACCCATCTTTAATCTAGGGCTCATAAGATTTATATGTATCACAAGGCGCTTGTGAATCTTAATGAGCAGTATTCAGGAAATGTCATTTCTTGAAAGTTGATGCCCAGGTGCAATGGATCATGCAGTACAGCAGAAGTATTTTCAATTTCTTATTAACACTGTATGGAAGAGATAAGGAGTAATCATTAAACACAAACATTTATTTAAATGCAGAGTCGAGGTGGATGCTGTAAACGCACAAAAGCCAGAACGTTTCACGAGATGAAGGGTCAATATTTCCAAGCTTGGAAGTTTTAAGTCTCTAAATCCCAGTTCAGAAACCAAATATACTGTGACTCAAATAACACAATACCTACGTTGAGCACCCACAGACCCCTTTTCCATTCTGTTTTTCTCGTCTTTGTTTCTCACACACGTGTAATTCAGTGTAACGCAACATCAGAGAGCGGTAGGGTAGAAGTTACGAAGTTTAACAGTTTGCCTGTGACCTGCCAAAAGACTGTACATGAGCCAGATATTATGTCTGCAACTCTTGATTGCCTTCCCACTCTCTGTCTGCTTTTTCTCTGCAGCATTCAACCTACCGGGGACAAGAACTGGGTCTTACAAGGGTTTGTTTTGTGTCTGGCACAGTAGGGTCTCAATCTTGATTGGAACCTCTTGTCATAGGTCTCAGCAGAAACAGCAAAAATAGGGACTGGAAAAATTGGGGAAATGCGATTACAGGATAAAACAGCACAGGAAATTGTAATGCAAGACAGCATGACACCTAAAGGTTGGAAGAGCAACACTTTTCGGGGTATAATTCTGCAGTCGGTAAACTGGGGATCTAATTTTTTCACCTTTCCTTGAATTGGAAGTGCATCACTGTCCAAAAATCATGCTAAATCAAAGTGTTGGGCCTTTATACAGTGAAAACACTGCATAAAAGGAAAGACAAGTGTATCTTAAGCCATTAACCGTATGAAAATCAGTTAGTACTCTCAGTCACTGACAAAAAAACCCACAAAACCTCAGAAGAACTTTTCAATGTCTCAATAAATTCAGCTTTTTGTTTCATGCACAGCTAACCTTGAAGTGACCCAGTACACGCACACACATTAAGAGGGGTGTTTCTTCCCCTGCAAAAATCAAAAAGAAAACCTCATAATTTGCAGGGAAGATTGAAAAATTTTACTCATAAGAGTATTTTCAAATAAAAAGTTTTAATCTTTTGTAATTAGGGAATAGAATTAGAATGCCTCCTCCACTATAATTAAAGGCTAGATTCTCCAAGGCAGAAAAACATAAACCTCAATACTAATGTTCACTATAATATACCTAAACCACATAAATAGGCCTTGGTGTCGCTGCAATGATGTTATGTGTTGCTCACCAAACAAACTAATGCTCTTTTTGTGTTTTTCATAGCAACAGCGGTGTATTGTATTCGTACTTTCAACACTGGTTAAAAGCAATTGCATTTTTTACTAGTTGGGTGGTGGGGAGAAGCCACGTAACTGAACTACAGGTGCCATCTGAAAACAGATAATAATTGAAAGTTTCTTCCATGATTTTTCCCTTAGGAAGATGTATACGAGACAGAGCTTTCAAAAGGAATGGGTTGAGAATTTTCAGATAAACAGAATTCCATTCAGAAAAAAAAAAAAAAGTTAGTATAAATTAGTAGCTGAACTTCTGCTGAAACACAGACCCTGGAAAAAAGGGGAATCCTGAAAATTCCCAGGAGTTTGCATTGATGTATTTCAGCTTAAAAATCAAATAGAAACAAGTAAATTATCCGAATACTTCATAAAATCACTGAAGAAAACCTGAAAAGACCCTAACATTTCCTTTAAAATTAGAATGAAGATATTTTCAAAATAATTTAAAGCCTTAAGCGGTAAAAGCCCTTCCATTTCTGCTTACAAACATCAGTAAAAGAGTTTTTTTCAGTCTAGCAGACATTGCAGCAACATCGCATAGTTGTTAACTGACACCGAATGGAGTGGAGTGGAAAACGAAGTATGGGTTGTTGGTTTTTTTAAAGTATTAATTAATTACTAGAACATCTACCATGGGATGTGGAGAATTTGCTATTTCTCACTGGATGACTGTCTCAGAGACAGTCCTAAGGTACTGAATTGCGTGGTGCAATGTCTACCGCCAGGGTACTCTTGACTAAATCCCTTTTTATCAATGGAGGCTATGAATCTTTGGCGTTCTCCATCTCAGGCAAATAAGGGCAAGGTCTGTGGTTTGGAACGTAACATCTAATGTCAGATTCAGTGGCTTGAGATACACGGAAATCTCTCATGAGGATAATGATTTTATATGGAAGCAAATTAGTCTGACAGCTGAAGTAGGGTTGTCTCCGTAATGGCTCACAACCAATTATATATATTTTTCTCTATATAAGCAGTGGTTACATACCATCAGTAAAATGTCTCACTAATGAAATAAAGCAGGAAGGAACAAAAAGTAGTGGAATCTCCAATGTGTGCGTGTGTTTGTGTGTGCCCCATGAAATGCTCCTTCCGTTCTGCTCCATAAACTAGCGCCCATGGCTCCCAAACATTTACGGATGCAATACATAGAAATCACTCCCCCCATGCATTTGCAGTGCCAGTGGCTCGTCCTGGGCCTTCCTTATCACAATGCAAGCAGCAGAAATCATGTCCCATGGCAGGAGATTAGGATTCAGGGTAGGACTGAACTGCCCATGGTTCGACCATGCTGATCCTGGCTTTATTCCAAAGATTGCCTGCCAACGCACTCAGGGGCTCGAGGTCTCCCCTCTGCCCCTTTGACTCGACTGAGCCTTCCAGAGCTCCATAGCAGTTGCCCCGGGCTATGTTTCTATTTCATTTGTAATCCTTTGAAAGCAATAGCCAGTTCTGGCAGATGCATTATATTCTGTTGAGAAGCAGCAGGGGATGGCTGGGACCGTCTCTCTCTCCCTCTCTCCCTGAATTCTAATTTAAAGAGAGGAAACAAGATTTCATTGAATTTTAACAAATTAACCATTAATCACTTATGAAAACCTCCTGATGAGGACATGGATCGCCTGGTTTATGAATGGGAACAGCTTCATTTTGCTGTGATTGCTCGACCAAGTTAATCCCCAGCTCTCTTTACCTCCATCATGCTCCTCACCTTGTTCCCTGTCTCCCTCTTTGCTGCGTGCTCTTGTCTTCTTCCCCCCACCTCCACCCAATATACCTTCCTCTCTCCTGTCCTCTTCCCTGGATGCACAGTCCCTGCTGAACCCGTCTCTGAATCATTTTTGATGTCATGCTGAATATGGAAATTAAGGAAAAAACAATGTCTTCCGCTGGCTGTGTGGTGTGAATATTTATGAGGGAGCCAGCGAGGAAGCTAAATAGGAGCTAGGAGCCAGCCAGCGAGGATGGCAGCTGACAAGGGCTCATTCAGCAGCGCATCCTTGGCTGCCGGCAGCATCCCAGCAGAGTGGGGGCTGTGTGAGTGACAGAGTGGCAGCATCCTTGCCTGGGCAACACAAAAAAACTAAGTTGCAGCCGTTTCTCTGCTTCCTTTTTATTCCTCCCTTCTCCAGCTGATCAATTTCAGCTACAAAAATAATAATGAAAAAAAAAAATCCTTGGATGATGTTCAGCTGCAGCAGACGATTAGGCCTTAAAAATCAATGTTTATGTTCAACAGGGCTATAAAAACCAATGCTTCCCTCTACTTATCAAATCAGAATTGGAATCAGAAAAGCCCCTTGGCTCGTCGTACAAGGGGTCACGGATGGTGGCACATGGTGATGAAAATCTCTCTAAGCCAAGGCTCTCTCCTGTGCTCTTTCTCCTCCTGCTTCCATATTCCCATATTCCCATACTCAACAGCAGAGTTTTTCCCACGGGGAGGCATCACTCTGCTAAACACCACACAGGGGACCAGGGTGTAGATGGGTACCAGGGACCCAGGGGGGGTGGGAAATAAAAAGAAAAAAAAAGATGGTGTAAGTCTATCCATTGGAGTCAGCCCCAGAAGGAGCTCTGAAAAGTGCCATCTTTATTTTTTCCCTTCAGGATAAAGCAGACCTAGGAAGGAAACATGTCTGGAGCTGGGTTAGGCATGGGCTAACTGGAGTAAAATGAAACTCCTGAAGTGAATCATCGATCCTTTTGCTTCCCCTGAGGTCTGCAGAACTTCTGCAAGGTGATTATTTTGTTAGTTGGATTGCGGGGATGGGGCTATTCCTGCTGCCAGGCGCAGGATGCACGTGGAGCAAGGAGAGAAACTCTACCTCTTCCCGTCACAGACTTTAATGTAATAAATCCTGATCCTACCGTGGAGATGCTGATGGCTTCTAACTTAGCGAGTGTCTGAAGTTAATATATAATATATCAGCATTTTTTTTGTGGGGTATGCAAACCCCAGTGACTGAGCTGCGCTTCTTTCCTGAAGAACATCATAATTCCTCTTCCTTGGCTGGATGGCATCACTTTTCAGTGTCTGAAGAATGGCAGGTCCTCCCAGAAAGCATGTTTTAAATGGTCTATCAATTAACTGCCAAAAGAACGTGTGCTCATGAGAATCTGTACCCCAAATGACACCAAACAGATTCAAACGTAGACCAGGTCATTAAATTTTTGTGATGCTGGATCACTCAGCCACCACCCCACTGGCGGTGCACAGAAGCGTCTTCTTCAGTCGTTGCTTTTCCTAGCCCAGACCCAGGATTTTCCCCATCCAGTATCTTTCACCAGTTCCTCTTCAGAGTGTTCTGGACCAACCCTTCTTGTGCCCGCTTGCAAACTGAAGCACATGACTTCTTGTAATGATGTAGGACTGTGAAACTCCCTCCTTAATTACAATCTTTTCGCAGTGATATATAGCCCTGTCTGACTCAGCTGGAAAATCTCTTCGCTTCTAGACACATACTGTGGGTTGTACATATGGCTGGGCTAGAAATTCTCTGGTCCATCTGGGTAATCCTGTTAATCCTTCTCCTCTCATGCACAACATTTCTGGTCACAGAGTTGGTGTTTTCTGCTGCTTTTCATCCTTTTCCCACCAAGCCTTCAGAAGAAGGATCCAAAGCCAACAGCGGGTTACAGGCCGGTGGATAAACTCGATGGCAGGAAACAATATTTATAAAATGAAAGGGAAGAGAGCGAACCTAATGAGGTGGATGAAAATACCGATATATAAATCCCATGCGATAGTATGCTGGAATATATCACCGGTGCCATAAGAAAAAGTGGTTCTACTGTCTGGCATTGCAGCAAATAAGATGTCTGGAACATGCTATAAACTTATGGAGCCAAATCACTGCAATATAGGAGACTTTTAAATTAAAATTGATTAGGCTATCTATCTCCATTGACAAATAGCACTGAAATCCTTATAAGTAACCTAGGCAAAATCATCTTAAGGACACTCCTAAATATTGTACCTCTGCTTATCCTCCAGTTCCTGTGGACATTTATATGAATTGTGTAGGCAATAATAAACTTGAAAAGGCAAATCTCAGTTTTCTTATTTCCAGGGGGACTCAGGTACGGCTGCAACATAAGGTGCTTTAAAGAAACCTGAATATCTCTGTGTCCCCAGATGTATCGCTATTTGGTTATTAGTCATGATTACTCATTTTCTCAGTTGTTAAGTCACTTTAAAGACCTGTCCTCCATCATAGCTTGTATTAAATCTCCACTTATTTACTCATTGCAATCCATCAGTCATTTTGACGGTGAGAAGTTCAAAAACCTTGAGGAGAACAGAAGGCTTATTTCAGATTTGGCTTCGGTTAGGTGAGTAAAGCTACACCAGAAGTATTTTACGTGACATGTACAATGTCTGAGTTAGTCCAAATTGTATGCATGTTGTCCCCAGCTTTGGACCAGGAGCACGTGGTTTCATTAAAAAGATTTGCGGGGGAAGCACATCTAATTGAGGTGACCATTAACTATCTAATGTACAAAGGCATTTAAAGCTCAATATTTTATTTCATTATAGCTGATTAATAAATACAAAAGCAGCCATGATCATATTTTTAATTCTACAATAGAAAGCTCGAGGCAATGAATAGACGCTTTCTTATTATCATTTGTGAAACTACAGATAAATAGGCAAGTAGCTTCCCAGGTAGATTGTAACTCACTAGAATGTATTCATAGCTCGGCTACACGGCTGCAGAAATGGTGTAACATCATGACAGCGACTTACTGCTTCTCGATATCTCTGTAACAAAAAGAACCAAACACCCAAGCTCAGAAGAGGCCATTATTTAAATAGCTGTCTCATTTCATGTAATTTCAAGTTCAATGGCGCGGCAATTCTGCAGTATTAGATCCACTGAATGATTATTAAAATCACACCTATTCAAGATTAACTATGAATTAATTATGAGAGGAATTCAGAAATTCAGATACCTTCTGAGATAGGCTCCAGGGCAAGGATAGGGTAAGTGTCAAAATCTGGCACAGGCTTAACCTGCTGTGAATTTTTCCAAGTGCGTGTTCCTCTTCATCTCAGCAACTATAGAGGACAGGTGACTACTTGCACCCAGGACGTGCGCAAGGAACACATCTAATAAGTCAGATGAGTCATGCCCTACGTGTGCTGTTTCTCTCCCTTGATGATGACGGGAGTCCAGATGATTAACTCAGATGGAGAGAATGACACCTACACCTAGTCAGAATGAGTCCCCACTGGGGAAATCTAAAGCACTCAATCACTGAAGGAGATAATAAGCTCATTGTGGGCTTGAGCCCTTGATGTCCCACGAAACCTGAATTTGCAGAGGAAATTGCAGGGAATTTGTTAGAGTTCAGATGTTGAGTTATACTCCACAGATAGAGCAAATCAGGGTCTGGCGTACCTGTGCAACAGTGAGGCTTCAGCAGCTTGGTATTGTATTGCAACCTCACTCAGCAGGGCACCTCTCTTCCTCCTTTCCTTTATCTCTCAAGTCTGATGGGACTTCTTTTCCCCTGTCAGTTTTGTACAAGAGTCACTCAGGTACTATGGCAGGAGGTAGTTTTATAGAGATATAAGGTAGCTGGACATACAGGTAGATGGTGGAATAGGTTCAGATGCTTCTGTGCAGAGCAAAGAAAGAGAACAAATCATTTACACAAAAGGTTACAAGAAGGCACTCACTGTATGTCAGACAACCCGGCTCAGAGAAGGGTCCTTGGCTGGTCTCTGTCAATGTGAGGGACATCAGTCATTTCTAATAAAGGAAATGCTCCTTGGTACAGCTCCACTTTGCTCTGTAGTCTGGAAAGGAAAGCTGCAGATATTTGTCGCACGTTGGTCACAGTTTCCTTGGCTGCTTGCAATAATTCAGCCATAGAGCTCCTCGTGGACAGTGAGCACCTCTGCTCTGTCTCCATTCTATTCCAGTTTCTCAGCATGGTAAAGAACGGACGGAGCTCTGACAAGCAAAGGTGGGTTAGAAGCTGATGGTGACTCCTACCAGCAACAGCTGAGCCAGCCTGGAGACATCCAAAACGATGAAACTCTTTTCATGTTGACTTCATTCCCAAAGTAATTTCTGAAGTTGCAAGATCCTGGGGAGAGAAGGAGGGTCACATTGTCAAAAAATCTCCTACGTATGAAAGTTGAGGCCATTCCTTTGCCAAGAAAAGTTGGTAGCAGGGCTGTAAAACCTGGGCCTGCATTTCCTTGCTCTGTTATGTGAGCCAAGAAAGAAAACCCAGCTTTTTAAAAAAATAGAGAATTTATTTTTTAAGCCCACTGTCAGAAAGCCACAGTGTGACTGTGAATCAACAACAGGAGTGGGCAGTGCTGTGTGTATTTGGTCCCTTCTCTGCTAGCAACAGACAACCAAAACTCTGGCGGGTTGGAAAAATTCTATTCACTGCAGTGACAATCACACAGACATGGAAGAAATGAGGGCATGGCATAGACTCAGACTTGTTAGTTTGCCAAACCTTCTTTTCTGCCAAGGTCTTGTGTATGTACATCTATTCTTTCACCTCTTTGTCTACAGAATCAATTACCACGGTGTCCAGCTACCAAAGGTATTATATAGAGTGTTAGATCTAAATGATATAGTGGATGCTCCTCAGTGATATGGCTGAACATCTCTGGAGTCAGCTGTGATGTATAGGCGCTAGTTAGGTAGAGCACAGCTTGCTGCATGGTAGCCCTTCTCCCTCGCAGTAGGGCCGTGATAGCATTTTCTTTAGCCCTGAACCTATTGTACCTCACCAGCTTGCCCAAAGGTGCACGAGAACCGTACCAGACCATGTCCATTAATAAACATCTACCAGCTGGCAGAAATTTAGGCTTGGACCCAGTATCTCACCACCTGATATCCCCATCCACGCCGTGGGGAACGTCAGAAGAGTCCATCTGTGAGCGCGCTGAATTTTTCTGCTGGGGGCCCTCCTCTCGTTGCCCTTCGGGAGCCTGCAGAGTTTTGTGGCAGGGCATGCCGAGCGTACGGCTGCTCTAAGCCTGTGCCGTGCGCCTGTGGGAAGAACATGTGCAAATCCACCCAGGTGGCTGCAGGATGAAGTGCAGCATCTGACCATGAGCAAATAGGATAAGAAAGGACGCTTACACATGGGTGTGTTAAAGGGAAACAGACTGTACTGGGGGGCCGATGTTAAGCAAAGGCCGCCGCTCTGGAGACGTGCATGAGTTCATATTGTAATCACTATTATTTTTTCAGCAGGTTTGTTTTTTTTTCCTTCCCCACTTGTGAAATGGCCCTGAAAGAAGCCCAGCTGGAGATGCGTGTAGTGTATTTTCTCATTAGAGTTTGGCTGTCCCCTCCAACTCCTCCTTACTGTTTCAAATTGTCTCCTAAGCAAAATGCGAAACCACCAGTGTTCCAGTGGGTTCAGCATTTGGCAGAATAAATTTGTTCGTTGCTAATTAAAACAAAAGATTTCTGAGGCGCTTTCCACTTTGGTTTATTAGCTTTCCTGTGCGATAGCAAATAGGAGCCCTTGTTACACTGTCAGCAGAACTATTATTATTATTATTTATTATTTACAGTACAACTTGTGACTCACTTCCTATGTTGGTGGATCTTTCGCCATCTGTTAAAAAAATAATAGCAGTCATTTTCTGAAATATTATTCTAATCCAAATGTTAAAATAGAACCATATGAAGCCAATTAAATAGAGTGCGTGTTGTTAATCTGAGTTACTTCAGCTCAGCTAAAGAAAAAGCAAAAAAAAATAAAAGGACTGAGAAAGGCCTAAATGTAAAGCAAAGACGCAGACTTCAGAAATCTGTGGAGATTCTGCCAACATTTTCTTGGAATTTTAAATTTCAGGAGAAAAAAAGATTGTAAACACGTCATCTCCAGCTAAGTTTAGGAGAGGATATGGATCCAAATCTGGATGCGAGATTGCAAGTCCAGACCAGGCTTTATGTGAATCCTTAAAAGATCAGAAAATTTCAGTTTTAATCCCTTTAATATTTTGTGCTCTTAGCTGTTTTTGTTCTTACTCTGAGTGAAAAAAAAAATTACTTGATCTGGTTTGGTTGTCTCCACCTGAGAGTTTTATGTAAGCTTATGACTAATTAACATGAAGTTCCCAGGTGGTGCTTCTAAAGACATTGCCCCTGCCTGCCGAAGTCAAGGGGAGATGAAGCAAATACATCATGAGGAAATTATGGTGGTCAAGCGTGAGTAGGCCATCCCTACGGCACGGTGATCAATAGCAGCTTCACTTCAAACATGCGCGTGTGGGCATTTCTTTGGGCTTTAGATCTCTGAGCTGGGGTCAAAGCATATTTGAAACTGGCAGAGTTTTTACCCGATTTCATACTGAAGACTTTTTCTTATGATACCTTGGAGCAGGATCTACACTGGGCTTCCTGTTTAACTGAATTTGAGCTAAACATTTCAAATCCCGAGCCTGTCTTTGGAGGAGAGAGGCATGAGCTTGACAGATATGGGTTTATCTCACCTAGTGGGGGCAGTGATGTGATCAACCCACACGTCCTCTGTTGAGGGGGGAGTCAACATTCTCATGGGTAAATCAGCTCACCAAAAAATTTAATCAATTTCTGGAAGTGTCTGCCTTTCTCCATCAACACCTAGAGAGAGCTCTGATGACTACAACCCGAAACACCAT
Source organism: Chroicocephalus ridibundus (assembly GCF_963924245.1). Lineage (NCBI taxonomy): Eukaryota > Metazoa > Chordata > Aves > Charadriiformes > Laridae > Chroicocephalus > Chroicocephalus ridibundus. The sequence continues at coordinate 5,306,119 of NC_086298.1, read as the reverse complement.
ACCTTGCCAAAGGGACCAACATGTAAACATCACGAATGCATGGAAATTAACCTCTCTTTTAAGGCTTTTTAAGCATTTATTTTATGCCAGGATGGAAAGATCCCTGGAAAACCAGTCTCCAGTGGGACAGCCCTGGCTTCTTGGGCTGGAGATGGAGGCAGAAAGGTTGGGGTGCAGCAGCGTCCTCCGCTTTGGGGAATGGAGCTGGGTCGTCCCCTCGGCAGCGTGCTCCGGCCCTGCAGCAGCACCTGAGGGATGCTGCTGAGCTCCCGAGGCCGAGCAGCCGAACTGCATTCCTGGCTGCAGTTATTTATATTCCCCGAACAGCGTTGTTTACACAAACTGCATGAATGCAAATCAACGTGAGGAAGTGCTGGAGTCGGTGAGGTGTGCAGCAGTAACAGGCTCCTGGGATTGGTTTTAGTAATGTAGTGTTAACACAGCTACACATGGCTACACACACTTTCATATCCAAGCGAGGGAGAGGGAGAGGGAACACTCATTACCTGGGACACTGGCCGAGTCCTTGTACCTCGACAAGAGATAAAAAATAAAAATGGACTTCATTATCACAGGCTGCCTGTCAATCACCCGCCGTTGCACCAAGCCTGCCTTACATTTCTCCGACTGAAAGGTTCCCGGCACCATTGGCCGGGAAGGAAAGCTGGATGCGTGAAAGGAGACGGAGCAGGTAACATGATGACGAGCATTAGGCTGCTGACTGCTCTCTTGCCCTGCAGCACACGTGCAATCAAAGACAGCCTGCCAAGAAAGGCTTTTTCTGGGAAATGCCCATGCATATGAAGGCTATGCAGCCAGGGGTGGTCTTCACCTTCCTCTGAGCCAGGGATGTCCAGTGGGTACCAGCTGGGTTACCCTGTGGAGCTCACACGCCTCCAGATCCCACAGGTGGGGTCGGAGGGTGGCACCAGCCAGCTGCCCCCTAAAAATTCACTTCATTTCTCATGGCAGAGCATCCCTACACTTCTGAGTTCACCAGTTCCAGTTTGCAAACTTAGAAGCAACCATGTGAGACAAATTTTTTCTGATATTTAAATACTGAATTTCCTCCCCTGGGGATCCCAGATACTGTCTTTGGAGATCTTTAGGGCTATTCCCTGCCTCTGTTTTTCTCATCAGTAAAATGGGGTTAATGACGCTTCAAAGCTGGTTTACCAATGTGCTGCCAAGATCTCTCGAGTGCCAGTGACCTTTTATTTAACCCATCAGCATCAAGCTACCTTTCATTCCATCACTATATATTCTCAGGAGGCTTTGCTGGCAATTCGGTCTTTCTTTTGTCTGCACTTATATTTTCCACCGTACAATAAAACAATAATAATAAAAATCTATTAAAACAAGTTCATTGCTAGTTTATGGTAATTAAAAGCAATAAATATTCCTGCGTGCAATGCTGTAGACCTTGACTCATCGGTGGGTCAATACTGCTTTCCTGGTGCGGCTGGGTAATAAATCTTTATTCCTTTTTGAATGGAAATAAGGATGGGTTTTTATTCATGAATTCCGTGACCCGTTGAAGTGACATTTTCAAAACAAACACTCCAGAAACGAGGAGCTTTCTCTGCAGAGTGGGTTAATCTGCTCTCTTCTCAGCGTGTCTCTTTCATACCGATGATTTGCCCGATGCCTTTTTAATCCCAGCAGCAACTTCTCAGCGAGCAGGAAGAAAACTAAAATAAGACAAAGTAGCTTGGAGAGCACCCAGACGTGTGTGCCGGGGGCAGCGGGGGGGGGAGGCTGCGGGGAAGGGGGCACAGGGGTGGAAAGGATGGTCTAGGAGAGGTCTCTGAAGGTCTGACTTGCTCGGCACGGCTGGCGCTGCAGATTCACTGTCCAGTCACGCTTTGCCTTGCACCGAGGCTGGGGGTGGCCTTGAAGTCCCAGCCCCGCACAGCTACATTGCTCCTGCCTCCCGAGCTGTCGGCCTTCATTAGCTTCTACTACTAGATGGAGGGTGTTTCTCTGAACCCAGATCAAACGGCAGCTTTTCGTGCTCGTCTGCAATTGACTTCATTTGGTTGGGTAATCTAATTGGCTCGGGATGCTCTGCGAGCCGGGGAACGAAGCCAGGGGTTTATAAAACAAACCTCGCAACGCAAAGCATGCAAATTCCCGCCGAGTCCTGCTTCTCCCGAGCGCTGCGTAGTGCAAGTCAAGCACCGGGATGAAGTCTCTGGGTTATTTTTCTCTCTCTAAGAGGCTGCTCTTTCTTTGGAGGAGGCTAAACATAGCAAGAGGCCCCTTTCTCCAGCAGAAAGGATTAATTGTCAGCTGAGTCGCTGCTTGTCATTAAACTATGTTCTGAAACGTACTCGGGGCCAGGTTTGCCGTGGGCGTCGGGGGTGTAGCTGCTGTCTGGGGAGGAGGGACGGGGAGAAAGAGCTTTTCGTTCTGTGGTACATGTGGATCAGCGCCATTTCTGAGCAGCAGTTTCTGTTCCCCCCTTAACTTGTTTCTTTCTGAGGTCAGCTGCCGTTGCCATCAATACGATGTCACTCCAAGACAAGCAGTTTGGCCCAGTTTGGCTATTTCACAGGCCAAAATTCAGAACTTGCCACTTTCCTAAAGAGCTGAGTGCTGCCAGACCATCCAGTGTGAGTACAGTCCACAGAATTTTCTTGTTCACCTCTTTCCTCCTCCTGTCATGCTCATCACTCGGTTTGTCAGTCAGACCTTATGGGTCCAGCATTTGCTCAGGTGTGCTGTGAACGTGTCACACCGCAGCCACAGAAAGGTGGGCCTGTGACAACTGAGCCACGTCCATCCGTGCTATTTTGGTTGTAGAAATACAGCACACCTAAAATACTGCCTACCTGAAAGCCTTAAGGTTTTATAAACATCACCAGGCTGGACGGGGCTTTGAGCAACCTGGTCTAGTGGGAGGTGTCCCTGCCCAGGGCAGGGGGGTTGGAGCTAGATGATTTTTAAGGTTGCTTCCAACTCTAACCATTCTATGATTCTATGTTTCTATGATCACCTAGCTAAGATTTCTGGATGTGGCACTAATAGGAATCAGCTCAGCCCAGATTAATGAGATGGGCCAAGCGCTCCTTCCTCTCTCATCTGGGATCACCCAGGAAGCTCACCCATGGGTTGGCAGAGGCTCTGCCATCACCCACTTCCCTGAACAGCATTTTTTTTTTCTCATTTTGCTGAACGTGGTTCACATTCAGTCCTCACAGAGAGGAAATGGAAGGCATTTTGACCTACAGAAGCACCTGGAAAGATACAACTGCTATAGTGACCAGAAAAGCCGTCCTTCAGATGGGGCAGGACTGTTGTCTGGTGGTCCTTATTCAAGTTGACATTTGAAACAAAAGAAGCCGGAGTAAAACGACACTTTCCCCTTATACTCAGAGCACTAAAGTGGCAGGAGCACTCACCAAGATTAATTTGAGTTATTTTAATTATGATTCTCTTCCCTTTCTCTCTCTCTCTCCCCTCCTCCTCTCTCACATGCACTGTCTGGACAGGGAGCTGCAGGTTTTCTTCCACTTAGGATTAATTAAAAAGGAAAAGTCAATAAGTTTCTCAGCAATTACTGTCTTTTCCATTTGGTCATTTGAGACAGTAAGGGGCTCAGAAATTGAATTTCCAGAGAGAAAATCATGTCTCATGGATCCAAGCACAAGGTTCTTGGAGGGAGAAATATCTGCGTTTTCTTTAGCCCGCCACTGTCTGAGAGAGGACAAGCATCAACACAGATGGGAGACTGGAGGTGATAATGACAAACTTTGACTGCCCAGGGTTTTATTGACTTTTTTTTTACCAGAGAAGGTGACTGGTCATTATCACAACCCTAATCCAAAGCCCTCATCCACAGTCCTCGTAAATCAACGGAAATCTTTCTACTGACATCAGTGATCTTTGGATCAGACTTCACTTGATGCATGTGAACACAGCAAACTCAATCCAGCAGTAAGGAACGGCAGCTTTTCAGATTTTTAATGTGGATCTCAGCCCCTGTTCCTTTTGAGACAGACTGTGTAAGGACACTACAACACACCACAGGTTTAAAATTTTATTTCTTAGGAAAAACTGGAGCTGGAATGGAGAAAGGGTGTTAATCCAGGACGGAGGGAAAGGGAGTAAAATAAGCAGAGGCTAAAAGAGAGTGGTAGAGGAGGGAAAAATTAGAAAGGAAACCAATAAACCACCTAACTTGGCTTTGATTTACAGTGAGGCCACCCCGTGCTACTCCGTATGGAAGCGAGTGCAGAATCACTCCCTCTCCTCTCAGTTTAAATTCAGCAGAAGCAGAACTTCGCGTTTATTTTCGCATTCCCATTGAGTGCTTTCTGCAAGTATTTCTTGGAACACAAGAGAAGAAAAAGGAAAGAAAAAAAAACCCAAAACAACCCACCCCACCTCTCAAACTCCGTGCGTGCTCTTTTGCTAACCAGCCTGCTTTGCCCCAGCAGCCCCGCTGGGTGTGCAGCGATGCTCCCTGCAGCTTTGTTTAGGAAAGTTCCATTTGCTTCGCCCTCAGTGAGGCTATTAACGGCCTTTTTCCCCAGAAACGCGTCTCCTTTTTTGTTTACCTGAAAGTGCTGAGGAACAAAATAAATATCTAGATTCAAGGAGTAAATAAATAAATGAAGAGATAAGGGTGGGAGAATCAGAGAGAGGTTTAGTGGGAAAAATAAAATCCCCAAAGGTATAAAACTAAAACCTGGGAGGCCGGGTGCCTCATCCTGGGCTCTCTGCGGCTCCTGGCCGGTTGGAGCCTGGCTCCCAGCAAGACTGATTGCGCTGTCACCACAAACGGCACGTAAAAAATTGTGCCTCATTTTATTAGCTGGAAAACAGTTTTTAATGCAGCTGGAGCTGCAGCTCAGGGTAAAAGATAGAATTTTCCTCTTGGAAAACCGTCGGGGCCGGTAATGATATCCATTTCTCCACAAGTTCGATCCAGGTAGGACTGGGACTGGCTGTGTCTGCTGTCAGTCTTCTCTCTCTTGCCTGACAAATATGCCATTCTCGGAGAGTTCAAGGGCTTTAAGCCTGTTCTGGGACAGAAGACATGGGTGGTAGGCAGCAGACACCTGCCTTGGTCATCCTGTCACTGAAGGGCAGGTAGGGATTTCCCTCATGGTCTGGCAAATCCATACTGGTGACGTTGAGATCTGGGCTTGATTCTCCTCTAATAACAGCAGCAAATGCCTTCCGATAATGTTTAAAAGCTCCTTCTGCATCCTGTCACTGTGAAACGTGGAGTCCAACCTTCCCTGACGTGTGTCTTTTTGCACAAGGATCCTGAAACCCTCCTCTGCAGCAGAAAAGGTCCTCTGGCAAAACTGTGGTCATCGATATTTGTTTTGCATCCATTAGATTCGTATTATAATTTCTAGGTGTGATAGTAGATGACATAAAGCCTGTGATAAGGAATAGCATCCTTAGAAAAACCAATGGAAAGGCGATCTGAGGAGAGAGATGTGCCAGCAACATTACAAACCATTTGCCACTGACTATCCCTGTATGTCAATATATCCACAGGACGGCAGCCTTAGGCTGAAGGGACAACAAATCCTAAATTAGGGCGACATGGATAGGATGGCCTGTTTAGTTAAGTGATTCACGGCCGGCTGTTTCTCTCAAGGAAAGGTTGCAAGGTGAGTCCTCTGCGTTCCCATCAGAGAGGGGGTAAATCTCTGCGCCTGCCAATCCGCAGCACACAATGAACACAAATTTTCAGCTGACTTCAGTGGAAAATGTGACTTACTACTGGTTTTCTGTCTATAGAGCTGGAGTATTGAGCTTCCTGACATTCAGAGCTAGACAGATAACCAGTGATTCATTAGAAAAATCCAGGCTTCCTCTCCTCCTGCAAGTTGGCCACTCACAAATCGCAAAATTCCCAAATTGCTATTTGTTGCTAAAATGGCTATTTACAAACGTCTTCAGAGGATGGGAGTCAAGGCTACTAAGCTGTTCGCAAACAGCTCATTGAAAATATCCAGCACTCAAAGTTTGAAATCCAAGCTGCACGGATAGTTACACGAGCTGTATTGTATTATTTCTGATCTCTGATTGGGCAAGTTGTGTAACTAATCACATCAGAACCAGCATCCATTTTGAACTGCATGTTCATGTGTGTAATTTGGAATACGCTTTTGGAAAATATTAAGCTATTGGAGTTCCAAATTGACTTTTGATGAGTATTCGCACTAGTAAAGCTCATTTGCTAGAGTATTTGTGGAAAGCAGCCATAGAAACAGACCAGGAGATTCAAAGCAAATTTGTTCAGGACTTCAAATGAATATACACAGACATCTTTCTGCAGTATTCACTCACCATTAGTCATGTTGCAGTAATACCTGCAGTACATACTTACAACTGAGTTAGACTTTCCAGTGTAAAGCTGCGTTTGTGAGATTTATTAGCTCAGCGGTTTCAGAACGGATTTGACTGAGATCTTTAATACCAAGTTCCCAGCTTGGAGGGACACTTTTTAATTCCATCCCCTCTTGCCCCCTCCCCCTTCCCTCTCCAAACCATTACAATAATTTAAGCAATTGATCACTTCTATAGCTCAAAAGCCTGAGCACAGAAAAAAAGGAGAGGAAAGCAGTGGCTGGGGGGACGGTCAGAGGATTTTAAACACCGAAGCAGAGAAGCCCCACGTTTTCTATAAGTCGACTTTCTCATGCTCAGTGAGAATCCCCGGAAGCGTGAGTAATAAAAGAAAATGCTCTAGAGGTAAAACTTAAAGGACAATATGTGAAATCTCATTTACAAGTGGGAAGCAAATGAGGCAGAATCCAAATGCTATATAGCAAAGCAGGCTCTAAATCAACATTTATAACAGCAACTTGGCAGGTGGGTTTTACCTCTCACCAACCTGTATATGTATTAAAGTCAACAGGCCAAAATGTGTTCTTTGTTTCATTAAATCAACTCGGAACTAAATGTACTGAATTCAAGGAATTAAGCAGTCATAACTGTGAACAGAAAGTGCCTCACAAAGATCTGGTAGGGGAATTTCACTTCTCAGAAATCTTACCTAAACCAAAACCTCTCCAAAAGGGTCTCATTTACTGAGTCACTAGATCCTGTAAATCTGAATATCAAAATGTCTTCCCAGTAAGACGTGGTCCAGTCGTGGTGTCGCTGGAATTGTCTATAAACACTGCTCCATTGCTTTCCATGTTCTCCGTTTCATTCTGCTCCTCCCCATCCCCAACATTTCCTCCATGCCTGTGTCTTTTGCATCCGATTCGTACTTCCCTGGAGCAAGCTGACTGGCACCAGGAATTTGTGTCCACGTGCAAATGGTGTCGGAGGCTGGTGCTTCGGCTGATCACCACAGTTAAAATTCAGGAGACACAGACGGAGACATGGGGCCGCTATGGGACTGTAATTTGTTAAGTGTACAGCAGGTAAGTCTGTCAGAAGAACCCATGGTGATTGTGGTCTGGCACAGGCGGACCCATCCATGCCACGCTCGGCCACCGGCTTTGTCTCTTGCCGTTTGCCCCTGAGGCTCAGGGGTTCCACCACTTCGCCGCAAAGTGTCAGAGTCCAAAGCAAAGGTTCTTGAGCTCACAGAAGAAGAGGAGCTGTTTTTGTCACTGGAGAACAGTATCTCAGCACGTTGCTTGCTATAACCACATGCTGATTGAGTCATGTAGTAACAAAACACCTGCCCTATAAACATAAAACAAGCTGTCACAGCATATCAACACATGAAGAGGCAAAGCAATATTGGAACAGGGCACCAGAATTACATGCTGGCTTCCAGTATCGGTGTGGAAAATAGCTGTTCCTCCCCAGACAAAGAAGGCTTTGCATTTTCTGTTTGAAAACTCTGGTGCGTTTTGTAAGAGTTATTTCCATCATTTTCTAGAATGGAGAGACAGAGGCATTAAAAAGTTACATCATGCATGCTAAGAAGGGAACAGAGTTCACCCGAGGCAGAAATAGGACTCAAACCAAAGGCATTTAATACGTATTTTTCTCTTACCACTAGTCCGTTGTGCCGTATGGGAAGGTAAAAATGAAAAGGGACAACCTCAGCAAGAACCCTGTCCTGTTTTCCCAGACTGCAAGCAGGAATGGAGAGAAAATGTCCATACCAACCATCGAACATTCCCGAATGTCTGATTTGAAAAAAATAAGCCCTTTAGCAGAACATACGTTTCAAAAGTCAATCAACTTGCTTTTTCTTCCTGCAAGAAGCCTCACTGCCATTGCAAAAGGCTGGAGACAGATCCCGGCGGCTGCCCAGCATCCCCTGAGCACCTCCGACCCCTCTTCTCCGCAGATTCCCCCACATGGGCAGATTAAGGAAGCAGACTTGGCCGCAGAGCCAGCGTGTGTCCCACTGGGGACACAGGCTGTGTGCACCCAGACATCTAAAGGTGTATCTCTGACCTGAGATGTCTCTTCCTTCTTTGGCATTTTCTGCAATTACCCCTAATGCCTGACCTATTTGCTTTTCATTTTACCTGCTCACATTGGACACAATTCGCAGAAGCTCTTATTCAGTTGAAAGAACAGAAAAACAACACAGTGATGGGAAAGGGCTTGAACACTTTTGCTTTGCAGGAATTTTTTAGAAAACACCCTTCTCTGGATAGGTTTTTGAGCTGTGGTTCTTCCTTGGGCGCAGCCCTGCAAATCAAAATCCCATGGCAAACCACATGAAAGAGAAAAGAGACTGACTTTGGCTGGTCACAGGGATTTTTGCGGTGTTTAAGTGCACATTCCTCTCTGCAATACAGAGACTGATCAAGGGGGTTGGCACTGCATGGTACAAATTAGCTCATGGTCTGGGTTTATTGCTCATGTGTGAAACGCCCCTTTTTCCAAACAGACCTTCTTCCTCTTTTGAAACCTGATGCAGTAGCTAGGAATGTCCTAGGGATGAGAAAAATAAAGGGAGGAAGGATTTATTCTTCCATGAAGCCTTTGTCACATTTGGTCCTACACAAGTACTGTTTTTTTAGTTTTTCATGAGTCTCTGGAGCGTGCTTTGCTCTTACACGCAGAAGCTACTTTTGGTCAGGTTGAGTTATTGCTGTTCAGTCTTCAGAGATGGTCTTGGAAAGGCTCTGGGCTGGGGTGGGATGTTCTCTGCAGAGAAAGTTCTCCCCTGGAGAGAGAAGGGAGCATCTGGGCATGGGGACACCCTACAGCTTTCTTTTGACCTTCTCTGTCTTTATTCTGGTTTCAGAAACAGAGGAAGGGGACTTTCCGCTGTTGCAATGACAGGATACCTCCAATGGCACTGGCAGCTCAAAGTAGACACTCTACTATCAGTATGTAAAATATAATCCAGAGGTTTAATGTCCTTTACTGCAAAGTCCAGGGCTATAACAGTTTGTGGTCATTTAAGCAAAGCTAACTTGCATGTCTGAACAAGGGACAAAACAATAACCTGGATTAACCAGACCGATGGTTTCATAGCTTCTAGGACTGCAGTTCAGAACATTTCACCCAAGTATTCTTCTTCTCATTCAAAAGCATACCTGCAAGTATTTCCAATGCTACAGCTTTCTCTTTCATCAAAAAAATCGGAAACCGAATTCTAAGAGAACAAAAATACATTGCAAAACGACACCATTCATGATACAGTTTTAATGCTGTTTGCTTCCGAAAAAATATGCATTTACAAAAGTTCATTGTATGGGTATGTGCTTATTATATGGTCAATGCCTGCAGTTAGCTAGGTAATGGTGATCCTCATTGCTGGGCTCTAACGTGGAGCCTGTAACTCCTTGAATCAAGACATTGTCCTTTTGTGACAGCACAACAGGGTCTTGGTCCAGGGCTGAGGGTCCCTCCGTACTGCTGGAATACAGATCAAGAGTGGGAAGAATGTTCCTTAGTATTCAATTTCATGCTTCTAAATGTGTCAGTTTTGAACATGGAAAGCAAATATAATATTACAAACTGGCAAAATGCAAGGCAAAGCCAAGGAAAATTTTTTCTTTTTTTTTCCTTTTTTTTTTTTTTTTAATTTAACTTAGGTAAATGAAGAGGATCTGACCCGCGTTTTTTCTAAATGTTAAATTAATGGGATGGATGAGTCACCAGATTGTTATTAAAATGAGAGAACTGCATGGCTGACCATGCCAATAATATCCTCTTCGAAGCTCAGCTGCGTTTGGGGTGCAGCTGAGAGAACATGCACATGTGCCGTGCAGCTAAGGAAGCCAGGAGTACAGATTTGAAACACAGCCTTGGTTCACCTCAAAGTCCAGGGAATATGGACATTGTTCCATCCTCCTCTTCCGGTTGACGGTGAGGGATAACCAGAACTTGTCCACCAGCTTGTTTTGCGGCTTGTTGGTATATGAAGCTTTTGTGTATCTTGCTGGCTTGTATTTAATGCCAGACCTTTAGAGCCTAGGCCTCCAACAGAAGCATTAGAGGCATATTTGGTTGCAGCTGCACTAGTCTGCTATCTCGTAATGGATTGCTCACAAGAGGAAAGTGTGAAATAAAAGTTTGGGTCCTGTGAGCTGGTCTTTGGTAAAGAAGAGAGGGGACATCTCAGTGTCTCTTCCCTCACTTATCTTCCTCCTCAGTCCTCTGCTCAAAATATTGCCCTGGTGCCGTGTAAATCCTGCTCTTCAGGTTCTTGAGTCAAATTTCACCTAGGATCTTGCTTTTTGACTGAACAGCAGCTGAAACTGCTCTGCTCAGGCATGCACACATGGAGCCTGGGGCTGGTGGCTACCTGCTGCCAGCTCAGGGCTGTTTCAGGAAGACCTGTTTCTCCTCACCCACACTGATGTAGGTGGCCTTTGGGTGCACAGAAAGGGGCCACCTGGAAGACCTTCCGCTCCCAGAATTAGAAACAGGTGCCACGTTAATGTCTGAGGCTTCAGCATTGCCCTTTGGAGGGGGACGTGTTTGCCTTTGAGTGACTCTCCCAAAAGCAGAGAGGACAATCCCGTTCTGCCCCTCTTCTGTATCCACCCTGCGGGTCTGTGTCCTCGTGGCTTTAGATTTGCAAAAGAGCCCACAAAACACCGTGATCTCTGTAAACCTCAGTGCTTAATAACTCCCAAGTTGATCATTTACCACACAATTAATTATAACTTTTTCAAGGGTCCTGTTTTTGCCCCTTCCCTCCCCTGCTTCCTTCTCATTTCCTGTGTCCACGGCCTTGAAATCCTTGGTCTTTACACCATAATTGATGGCTTCTGGCTGTACAAACATAAAGGCCTGGAGTCTAAATAGAGCCAGATGGAGCTTGTATTGTATTGTGTGTTTTTGTTAAATAAGGGAAAGATTTATAAATTGATGAAATTTATTGTAAATAAGAGAACATTGTCCGTTTATAATAGGCTATTGTAATTGAAAAACACCCATGAGTAGTCTGCTCTTGGGTCACATTAATGCTTTGTTTTTCATTTGTTGCTCTCCTGAAGAGCTCATGCAGATGCTTTGTGTCTCCTGTACCTGGCTGGGCTCTGTATGGCACATTCACTCTCACCGCATGCTGCCGGGCTCACAAATACCAGTATTTTGCAGCCAGAATTTCTGTTCTGGGCAAGTCTTATCTAAATTAACACACACTCAGGCTATGGAGGGTCAAAACCTGGGATGGAGACTTTAGTAGCTCTTGAAACAATCAGATACTGGGAAACAGGTAGCTCTTTTTGTGTCCCAGCAATAAGGTGGGAACTCTGGGACCGGCAGGCACCCACCTTTAGGGATGATTCCCCCGTAGCAATACAAGGTACATCCTCCATCCTGGTTGTCTGACAGAGGTCAGAGTTGCTCCCAACTGTGCTCAGCTGTAGGAGCAGGCTCAGGTTTCGGGGTTCACATAAGAGACCACTTCACTGGGGTGGGAACAGGTTGGTCAGGAAAGCTGGTATTGTCCCCCTAAGAAGGGAAGTGTTTTGCAGCTGTGTTTCTGCTTGGCTTTCACTCTATAAATCTCTGCACAGAGACTCCCTCAGCTGCTCCTTCAGCTCCTTAGAGGCCTTGAAGAAAGATAGATGCTGTCTGAGCCTCCTTATGTTTCAGTTCTTGGCATGTTTTTGTTTTGTTTGTTAAACCTTAGAATTAGTATAAACTCTATTTTGTGTCTTTGGCCAGTTTTCTAGTTTAGGATATACTCTATGGTATAGGCAATGAAAGGTATGGAATCTACAAGGCCTCATTTTTGTTCCTCCTCAAACTGCTAAATATCATCTACCAGCTTGGCTTCTCTGTGTCTCAGTTTCTTTAGCAAGAGCAAAGCAACAGTGAACTTCTTGGTAAAGTGTTTGGAGATCTACTGAAGATTTTAGGACAGGAGGTGAATGCTCTCCTCCGGCCCTCATTATTTAAGGGGACTGATCTGCTGCAGCTGAGTAGAAAGCTCAGAGGAGCAATGTTGCCTCCTCAAACTGCACAGCAACGTCGGGTTCTCAGCCTTAGGTTTCACTGGGGAGACAGCACCCGCCCGGACGTGCTGGGGCACCGGTTCTCGCTGACTCGCACTAAACAATTGCTGCTTTCACAGCTGTGGCTGTGTCACATCCAAACACTGGCTGTGCTGTTCAAAGTCAATCAAGCCCAGAAATCAGGGTATTGTTGCTTATTGATTGTTCCAATTAACCCTTTCAACTGGGAAGAATTTCCAAGGTTTTTTGTCTCAGTTTTATGCTTCCCTAAGGAGCTGTAAAACACAAAGCATAGGAAACAGAGCAGTCTTGCTGCTGCGTGCTAGGGAGACCCAGCTAAACCCAGAAAGGATATAGAAGCTGAAGCACCCTGAGGTCTCTGAAACCAAAAGCTTCTCAGATATGATGAACAATTTGTCCTTAAAATCAGCAGTTGTCAAGCTCATGACTTCCTAAGGGCACCTTCCTGCTTAAAGCTCCCCCCTGCCTTTTTTGTTTGTTTGTTTTAATACCAAGGTGGCTTCAGCTTGTAGGCATCTACTGGTCCTAACTGCAGCACAAGGACGGGGAAGATCTCCCAGAACTGACAGCTCAAAACCCACAGCTCAAGAGAAAGTGACAAGGAAGGAAGAGTTTCTAAGGAAAGGTCTTCCTAAGGATGTATCCCTCCCAGCTGGCAAACACTGCCCCAGCTCTAGCTTCTCAATTCATCCAAGTACAAGCTTAACCAGACACCATCATCTCTATAGAAGATGTGAGGTAGAAGACCCTCAGGGCAGGGCCAATGGAACGAATGAACCCCCCGGTCTTGAGACCTTGCGAACACTTGTGTTACGTGTCATCCCAGACAGCTCCTACAAACCCTGACCTTCCTCACCTGAAGGCTCCCTTGGCTCCCTCCCACTGCCAGGGTTGGCTGGCCTTGTGTTTCCTTGCAGCTACCTCTGGCTTGCTTTGGAGGGGCAGCCCATGGGAATCAGGAAAGGCATGTCAGACTCCTGTTGCTCTTTTTCTCACTGCACGATAAAGCCCACCGTAAATTCTGCCCTAAAAATTCTTTATAGAGTCCACCTGTCCACAGCAAATAAATCAATTGCTCTAAATTAAATTCTGTAAAAGCTGAGTGGCATAGGGTACCATGTCTGGATTTATTCAGGAGCCAGGAAGACTGTAATTTTCTAAGTCAACACTCTGACCCTGCCTTATTCATTTGCTGTTCGTGATAAAACTGGATCTTTCCCTATATTTTTGGCTGGTTGTTTCTTCTCTCTGAAATAGCTGTAATGAGCGTGTCCCTGAGAAGGGGGTAGTGGGGAGGAGGCACAGAGGGCTGTCATCCAAAGGAGAGAATTAAATCAGGATGTATCTGCTCACGCTGGCTCCTGTTTTCACACAGCCTTCTGCTTATATTTTGCCTGCATTAACTTTTCACAAGCAAAGCTAAAGTGCCAGGCAAAGGCCTCGTTAGACACACATCTTGGGGAAGTCTGATGTGCCATTAATTAAGCTCTTTCACTGCTTCTTTCCTGCTGGTTTCAAGGAGCAGCCTGTGTGCCTTAACTCTTTTCTTCTCTTTCATTTCCCTCTCTCCTCAACGGTGCTCTGAAAAGAGCAGTGGAGGGCCCTTTCGCAGATGGGGATGGGATGGTGTAGTGCCCTCTAAGTGAACTCTCAAGTCTTCTCTAGCAGAGGGAGAGCCCTTGCCAAGTTTGTCAGACACTGGCACACAGAGCTGCTCTCTGTCAATGGTGGTGTTGGGCAAAGTCAGGCTTTGACAAAGAAGAAGTCAGTGCCAGCACGTCCTGGCACGGCAGCATCGGTACGGCACCGTCCCCCTGCCGTTACCCTTCAGCTGATGGCGTTGGGAGCCTTCCCATTAGAAGGGCTTGCACTGTCAGCTTGATTGATTCACCCAGCTAAAGATTCAAACAGCAATTCACAATATTTGGCTCCTGGTGTTGCTTTTCTTTAATTTTATTATGCTTCTCCCTCTGTTGTCCCCTCCAGCAAAGTTTAGGGGTTATTTAAATCATGGAGGCACATTGCAGAAACACAGGGTGCTCTGGCTGGCTGAGCCTTTCCCCATTGCCCTTACCCTCCGTCCTACAAAAGCACTTTATGAGGTGAATGAAGATCCAGCTGGGGAGCTGGTCCCCTCTCCGTCCCAAGTAACGGCTTATTCAGACAAGGCATCTTCCCTCTAAACATGCAATAGAAATGAATATAGACATATAAATATATACTTCAATACTGGCTATATCTCTCCTAAATATACTTTATGCAAAGAGTTGAGCAGTCAGGGCTAAACCTAACTTCTGATGGGATATTTTCATGTCTATGCCATTAGAAGAAAAGGAAATGTAACACCATATATCTCATTTGCTAAGAAGATATGCGATGGAGATGATACTAATATTTTGATCTTTGTCTTCCCTTGGCAGCTCAATCTTCTTTTCATACACCTTGGAGGAAAATTGGGTGCCACTTTCTGCCGAGTCTACTGCCTGCTTGGTCCTTAATGATCCACCTTTTCCCTGTAACTGAAATCCCAAGCGTGGAAGGCTTTAGCAATGAATCCTATTTTGGGTCCCTGAAGAGTCTCTTCCCTTGTAGCTGCCACCACTGCCCTTTCCTCATCCCTCAGCCCATGTCCCTGCGTTAAGCTGCGCCGAGGTCTGGTTTGCAGGCAGGGGAGCCAGTGCCGGTGAGGATGCCAGAGACAGGAACGAAATCCCTTTGCTGGCTCCTCCTGTCCTGCCGTTCCGCAGGTATCGGGGCCAACCTCTGCTCTGTGTGAGAGCCGAAGCAGAGCTCTGCTGGTGACACAGGAAAGGTGACAGCTCAGCGGGGAAGACTTCTCACTCAAGGCAGCTCCTCTCCACTCTCTGCCTGCTGTAATTAATATCCTTTTCCCTGCAGGCTGTGAGGCTCTGACAGGCTTTATTTTTAACTCCACTTAATGACAGAGTATTAAGACAAAATGCAACTTTCGTGAGCTCCAGGCCCTGGGGAGGCGTGAGGGCCTTGGAGCGTTGCTGTACCTGGCAAGGAAGCTGCGGTTTGCAGGCATATGTGAAAGACAGCGAGCTCGGTGTGCCGGGGACCAGAGACCACGCACAGCAGGCTGTAGAGACCATCTGACACGCATTCAGTGGGTGGGATCTCAAGAAGATACCCTTCGCAGGCCTGATCCTGCCCAATAAACCAATGGGGTTTTGGTTTATTATTTTGCCAGCATCCTCAGAGGGAGGTGGTGGGCATATGCTATCAAGAGACAGAGGGAGGTTTAGGTTATAAAGCTTCCAAAAGTGGTGAGGAAAGTGAATAATACCGGGGGGAATGTCTTAAAGATTTCTGCATATCTGCAAGATAGAATGCAAATTTGTGGAAGACGTGGAGTGAGAAGAGACAATAAATGATGCTTTCTGTTTAACCAGTAGGCAAAGCAGGGCAAGTTAGCAAAGTCGTCGGAGTCAGCACAGAGCGGGTGCATGAAGGATTGGTTCTAAAATGCTGGCCATAGCTTATGTATCCCTCATACAAAGACTGAAAAAGAAAACAAACCAAGGAAGAGCAGCATACGGGAGCAAAGTGTGGAAAAGTACAAAATAGAGGAGTGTTCTTCCCAGAAATAAAAATCCTGGGCACTCTTTATATAACTTTTTAGGGTCTGGGAAGTTAGTAATGTAAGAAAAAAAACTTTCTTATGCTTTTTCTTCTCCCAGGTCTAAGTAAAGAAAAAAGTGAAAGTACTCTAAAATTGCTAGACATTGACGCTTATTATCTCTAAGTTATCGAAAGTTACATTTCAAACACCACAGATTTCATTTTTCAACTGTCCCTCAGAAATGATGATGATGATAAAGGCTTATCTTTATTTCACACCAGCTGGTCTTCCCTGATGACATCTTTTCAGGAATTGTTTTTAAGGCAAAATTTCTGATCAAACTCCAGGTTTTTAGGCTGGGAAAAGGGCAATATGGAAAATTTGGGTGCAATCCCTGTCTCCTTTGCTGCAGGTGAGCGTGAGCATGGACAGTTATATATGAGCAACTGGAGGCACGATGGAGATGCACATTTCTAAGGGTGAGCCTTATAGGGCTGAAAAAGAGATTCCTTTTCTTTGGGAAAGAAACAGAGCTCATGCATTACAGAGCTGTGCACTTATCAGATTAACAAAATTACTTCTAAAATGAAGTTAGTAAGACATTCCCCAGTAAATTTCACAGGGCTTTTATCTCTTCTCCCTTCCCTGAAGGAAGGGTGGGCAGGGTAAATTAAAGAGGGGAATGTTTTTTTATGAACTCTCAGAGCATCTTGCTTTCCGTGATACCAATATAGCATTGTGTTTAGAGTGTTGCCAGGCATTGTTTTAAGGGAGCGATATCAAAACTTAGTGCCAATAAGCAAGAAAATTAAAGAAAGCCTCAAATCTGACTCTTATTACAGCTTTATTTACAGTGGAGTCTTAGACCGTACTGCTAGAACATTCCGAGTCTAATGCTTACCCTTCCAGGACTGAGAAATTCTGCAGAATTCAATAAATGCATTGTTTCCCCTGTTGTCAAAGTGTTTTCCCCTACTGATGAGGAATCAGGACCTCTCGATCATGACTTGTAGTATTTGTAGTGACTTTTTTTTCCAGGATCTTCCTTCCTGATTTGCATCCTGCCAGGAAAACATTGCCAGTGGACCAAGCTGAGAGCAAGCATGTCACAGATTTGTTTTACCTAACGTTCATCTCTTTGGTAGTAAGAGGCAGGCTTTTCCCTTTTAGGATATTGGGCTCTCCCTCAGCCGAACAGTCACAGTGGTCTAGTCAGGTGTTCTCTTTTGCACAGCGATCCTTTCTCGTACTCCTCTGTCCATCCTCCGGTGGAGGAGAAGCTCCCCTATAATTAGTACCACTGGCTCTGTCGATGGATTCCAGGCCAATGCGCAGAGTAATTGCTGCTCGAGATTACTTATGACACAAATGTTGACATTCTGTTGGCATAACTTGCAATAATGTATGCAGATTGCATCCTTCTAGTGCCTTAATTATTACTTCTCCGCAAGAAATAGTCAGGTTACCCTCTGCTTTGATTTGAAGGAGATAATTCCCCCTTCAGAAGTGTGGTTGTTTAGAGAAAGGGGAAGGGCAAAAGGAGGGGGGAGGAATGGACCGAGATGCCGCATCGTGGGTTTTCCGCCGCATGGAAGGCGCCTGTAGCTCAGCCTTGGCTACTTTTTCCTCCTTTTTTCTTGCCTCACTGTGGGAGTGGGGAGGTCTCTCTCAAGGTGAAACTTTCCCTGGAAAAACAGAGGAGTGCTGCATTTAATGAGCCAAGACAGATGTCCTGTTCAACACCCAGCAGCATGCATGAAAGTACTTAGTATTTAGTATCTGTAGTGTGATAGTGTCTAGAGGCCACAACCAAGGTTGAGGCCTTGTTGGGCTAGGCCATGTATAAAACACCTAGTTAGATAAAATTCCTGACCCACAAAGTCTAAGCTATAAATTAAACAGCAGACTGAGCTAGGAGAGAGGAAAAAGAGATCCATTTGCAAAGCACAGATCAATGTGAAAGCCAGCAACAGAAATACAGTAAATTTGACACCAACTTACCCTTCTAGTTTGCATTTCCTCTCTATCTGGAAGAGTCCTGGGAAAGCTGAGAAATTATTACACAGAAGTACTGTATTCTGACAAGTTTATGGAAAGAGAAGAGCAACAAAGAGCTCTGAAAACCCAGTCTAGTAAAGGAAACACAAGGCTCAGATTCTCTAACATGTTTAATATTATTATTTTATGTTTATAAATTGACAAACACCTGAAGGCATTCAGAATAGAAAATGAGACACAAGAAAATGTCTTGCAAAGTATATCCTTGGAGAATACAAGTGCACAGCAACAGAGAATGCATTCCTGGAGCTCCAGAAAGAAAACCACTAAAGACTCATGTTTTAGACATGGGAGAAGGCGACAACTCCATGTCTTTGCAAGGGAGGGCAAGAGTCTGCAGGAGGACATGCCACTGCTTTGGTGTGCAGATAATTCTTTTTTTTCCTCATCAAAGCTTCTTCGCATCTTTGAGTTACGCAAAGTTTTAATCTGCCCTGCTATGTTCACCATGTATATCAACTCATTTATTCTGATATCCTGCATGAGCATCCAACGGTTTGGAGAAATTGTGTCAGTCGATCATTCACCTGTACCTTGTTCCTAAATATTGCGTTACATATGTAGCCAGCTGTGCATAGCTTACACTGGAGAAGGCAAAAAACCTTTTCAGGCCTGGCTGACTGAGTTGAGATCTCATTCTCTGGCTTACATGGCAACTGATGCTTTTATTGCATGGGAAAATAACTGACCTTCTTAAAAAAAGTGAGCCTGGTGGGCTTCTTGTCTCAATAACCTCCCTGAGGCACTGAACTGTGAATGTCACCCATAGGCTGGGTGCATTTCCCTGAGCTGCCTTTTTGGTTTCACTAATTGTGTCCGTGTTCTTGCACTGTCTGATGGAAAAGGAACAGGTCTGCTACGATTAAGCTGAAAGAGTTTGTGAGAAATGGGTCTCCTGAGATAATTTGTGGAGGATAATTGACATAATTGGGAGTGTTCACTTTCTTTAAGTCCCTTTTGGTCAGGAGGGATCGATTTTCCAGGATTTAGATAAAAATGGACACCCTCCCCCAAATATTTTTCTATTATTGTCCCAGAAGCCAATTAATGCAAGGATCTGTGTCCGTTCTTTCCTCCTGGGGACTAACTGGATGAAAACCTTGGAGTATATTTAAGTAATAGACCTAGATACTATAGTTGTCAAATTCTCCAGCAATTCTAGGCATAATAAATAAATAATAAATCATTCGGTTTTGGGGGAGCTTGAATTCTGACTTTTCCAAGGCAGATTGAGAGAAGCTTTAGAACAGATGATAGGTTTGTTAGATCTAATTAGATCTAAGACATCTTGGTGGTACTCTCCCAACTGCTCAACCACAACTGCAGTCCTGGGCTGCAGCGCATCCCTCAACGTTCATACTTTTGTGTGCTAGATCGGGGCCAACAGCCCAGCGGTAAAATTAAGTTAAACAGGATCATGTTGTGGTGAGTATTTTACCCCTTTTTTGGAACTGAAGCTGACCTGGCAGCACTCTCCTTCATGAACCGATTTCATTCTGCCTTATTCAATAAATGCACAAACTGCTGCCCAGCGTGTGTGTGTGTGTGTGTGTGTGTGTGTGTGTGTGTAAAACTCTGCGATAGCATGGTTTTGTGCTACATAGGAGCGTGGCTAACCCCTCCATCTCGTTTGCATTTTCCAGGAATATTTTAGACTCACTTTCTCGCATGCATTTTTATCTTCAGCCTGCTGCCCCTTTCTTCTCTGCTTTCCCCCTAAAAGCATTCTTCTCCCTCCTCAGCAAATTGCCTTTCCTTTGCCTCCTGTCTCAGCCAGACAGGGGCAAGTGTGGTGGATCCTGGCCCTTCCATACTGAAGGTCTCTTCCACAGGACTTGCCCCGCCTTTGGCTGCCCAAATTCATAGAATCATAGAATGGTTAGAGTTGCAAGGGATCTTAAAGACCATCCAGTTCCAACTCCCCTGGGCAGGGACACCTCCCACCAGCCCAGGTTGCTCCAAGCCCCGTCCAACCTGGCCTTGAACCCCTCCAGGGATGGGGCAGCCACAGCTTCTCTGGGCAACCTGGGCCAGGGGCTCACCACCCTCAAAATGAAAAAATTCTTCCTCAGATCTCATCTAAATCTCCCTTCTTACAGTTTAAAACTGTTCCCCCTCGTCCTATGGCTCCCCTCCCTGATCCAGAGTCCCTCCCCAGCTTTCCTGGAGCCCCTTTAGGGACTGGAAGGGGCTCGAAGGTCTCCCCGGAGCCTTCTCTTCTCCAGGCTGAACCCCCCCAGCTCTCTCAGCCATTCCTGCTGCTGCCACCTGTATTTGCAGTGGGGGAGGAAGACACACGGGGTCACGCTGTGGGAAAGCTGCATCCCCTCCAGCGTGAAAACACATGTGGGGAGAAAGGAGAGGACGGGGTGGATAGAAAGGCAGGAGAAGGGTGCAGAGCCAGGGCAGATGCAGAAAGCAGTGACCAGAGCCTCAGTGCAGTGGTCGAACCCCTCCCTGTCTCTCGCAAGCGGACACTTGAGCAGCTGCTGTTGCTCTGGAGGAGAGCTGGCCCCTTCCCCTTCCTCCCGGCCCCAAACCCTTCCCGCCCAGCAGGTCCCCACCAGGGCAGGGGCCAAGAACAGCAGCACCATCCCAGCCCAGCGGGATGGGGAAGATGCCCTTTCCCCACCAAGCGCCCTCTCTCCATCCCTTCCCATCCTCCCTGCTCTCTCCTCTGATGAAACACAGCCCAGGTTTGTTTAGTCAACTTCAAGTGAAATGTGGTGTGTTGGCCAAAACCCTCCATGAAAATCCTGTTAATTTGTTTGATGAGCTGACTCCAGCTGCAGCCAGACGAATAAACGCTGATTGGCTCTTTTGCTTAAACTCTCCATAATGAAATGAGCCAGCTTTGTGCCTCGGCTGAGGATGCCAGCCGGGCTCGGCGCGAGAGGTGGATGTGTGGGGAGGCGTGGGGAGGCGGGGGGGGAGCAGGAGGCAGGGGGAGATGCGTCTAATGGCATCATTTCCATTTCACAATAGCTAATCCTGCCTAAATCAATGAAGCCCTGGCATCCTAATGAAATTGGGTTGGAACTTGTTCAGTTTATGATGAGCTTTTTAACCTCGGCTTCTTAATTAGCCTGGTGCGGGGTTGAAATGGGAAAAAATGGAACGTTTTTCTCCCCAGCCCATCTTTCATCGGCAGCGGAGAAATGGTGAAATTAGATGCTAATCTGCTGGTTGGGTTTAAAAATAATCTCTGCATCTAACTCTCCTTGGGGGGGAGGTGTGTGGGAAAAATAGAGCAGGGTTTTCATGTTTACGAGGTTGGCACCTTCCCGGGTTGTGCAGGTGTTTCCCAGGCAGGAGAGAAAGGGGCCTCAGAGGGTCCTGCAGAGGTGGGGAGTGGGGACCATCCCCTCGCACAGGCTGGGGAGGAAGGTAGAGGGGAGGAAGGCTTGAAAGGCAAGTCTCATCCCTGGTTGTGAAATTAGTTTGAACAGAAACGTTGCAGTTTCTTCCACAGCAATGACA
This sequence comes from Chroicocephalus ridibundus, assembly GCF_963924245.1. Classification (NCBI taxonomy): domain Eukaryota; kingdom Metazoa; phylum Chordata; class Aves; order Charadriiformes; family Laridae; genus Chroicocephalus; species Chroicocephalus ridibundus. Next base: position 5,284,606 of record NC_086298.1, on the reverse strand, counting down.
CTGTTTGGGATCGGGGGGATATTTTGACTTAGGCAGATGTCTTGAAGAGCATGTTGATGAATCTCAGAGAAGGAAAAATATTTGTGGCTGCCCAAGTGCAAAGGGAATGAACTGGTTTGAAGGAGGCCAAGGCTCTCCAGAGAGGAAAGGCTGGGCTCTCCCCTGGCAGAAGTGCTCCAGGTCAGGCAATTAGCTATGTTTCCTTGGCAGAAAGCCTATTTTCACAGCAGGGGCAAGAAAACCTCCCTGCAACTCCTTGGGTCCATCCTTCCAAGGGAAAGAAAGACCAGACATCCATTTCTCTTTCCATCCAGGAATAATGGCTTGGTGAAGTATCATAATACCAGGATGAACTGGGAGGTCATATTTGGGCAAACAAGCAGCTCCTCCTCCTCTGCAGTTTTTCTCCCCACAGAAAGAGGGAGGAAAATATACCTCCTTTTCCCCATCACACTCTCCAGCAGAATAAAATGTGACTTTTTCCCTAAATAATTTACAGCCTGTCTTCTTCCCGAAAGTTTGGGTTAGCGCAAAATGACACTTCTTACCCTTTAATGCTCTGATGAAATATCCTTCCATTTATAATTTAGGAACTGGCAGCTGGTAGTAGCAGGGCAGGTGTAGTGCTGGCGTCTGCAGGCAAATCCCTTGGCACTAGTTTGCTCCCGGGCCACAGGCGGAGACGGTGAGGGAAGAACTGAGGGCAGGATCAGTGCAGAGACGTCCCTGCCAAACCTGTGTGTTCCGAAAGGGTGAAGAGCAACTGGGAAACCAGGTCTGGTGTAGCTCGGAGGGATATCTCGCTTCAAGGCCTGCAGAAAGGCTCAGGGTTTTGTTCAGCAGAGGCAGACTGGGTCACTGATTGAGATTTGAGCCTAAGGAAGGGGAAATAAGGTCATAGTCCTTACCTTACCCCCAGCTAGCTTTTTGAACAGTAGCAATGGCACAACCCTGCCTCACCACTACAACAACAAGAAAGAAGCTCAGAGTAGATCCAAGCACGGGCATGTTGCATTCCGCAGCAGGAGCATTTCCCAGCCTGCGTGACAGATGACAGCAGGCAAAGGCGAATGAGGAAGATATCCGTCTGGGTGCAAACTAGTGATAGTACTTCTGACTTTTGACCTGCTCGCTGCCCATGGCCCTGCCTGCGAGGCATAATTAGCCTTGGGCTCCTGTAGCTCCCCTGTACAATGGCTGTGCAGAGCTGGAGTGCCTCTGGCCATGGGCTTTTCACAGATATTTCATTAACGTTCAGAAATGGCACTTAGTTGCTAATAATCTACCAACATTTAATAAACACAGCCCAAGAGTTTTATAACCTGTTAACTTCCAAGTGGCAATAATTAAACAAAAATGATAAATAATTAAGGCCTAATTACATGGTATCAGTCATTTCATTTTCCAGCAGGCATGCTAAGTGCATTTGCCACTACTGATTGGGGGCCCATTCTACAAGCGCTCGGCACTTTCTCTGCGCGCCTGGATGGAGAATCGGGTTCCATGCAGCTTTATGGTGGAGAAGAAAAAGGAAAATGTGCTTCATTAGCTGGGTAATTGTCCCCTCCTACCACTGAAGATAATTCCCACTGAGGCTGTTGCATGACTTTGGGAAGCCAGCAAATAGAGCCATTTGCGTCTCATGTTTCCGTGATAGACTAAGTTGTAGGGAATGGGACAGATGCAGAAGAACAGCCCTGTGCCACACGCAGAGATACCTCTTTTCACTCTCCTTCACTTTGGATCTGAATCCCAAACTGGCATTTTTACGTTGGGTCGTACATAATGGGATGAAAAAGCCCCCAGTGACTAGACAGGTAGGTGTTTTAAATGGTTATATCAGGACCCAAACTCATCCTGAGATCCACAACTGATGTAAATCAGCAGAGCTCTACTGTAGCACCAATTTACAGCACCTGAAAATATCAGCTTCTGAAGTTTTTCGGCTGGATATTGAGGACTATGGTGAGGACAGAGCCATAGCCAGAGGGGCTCTCCATAGCCTGTCAGCTGGAAAACTCAGAGGGAGAGAGCATGCATGGAGCTGGCAAAAAAAGGGAAGGAGTGGACAGCACTAAAGCTCTGCGAGGGTCAGAGTATGCAGCAGGCACAAGTGCAGGACGCTGAAGTCCTCTGTGCTCTAAATGGACAAGGATAGATGGCACAGTCTGATCCGGGCTAATAAAAGGGGAGATGAGCTGACAGTACAGGAGACTGAAGCTCTCTGTCTGGCCAGAGCGCAGGGGTAGGACAGGGCTGGTGAAAGGATCAGGAGGGAAAGCGTGCACTAAATCCACTTAGTTATCTGCTGCCAGGGCAGCATTTGTCTGCTGCGGGGAATAAATGGCTTCCATTGCTTCGAAAGCAGGGAACTGGTTTAATTGATCTCTAGTGGACCCTCAGTCAAGGAGGAGCCTTGCACGTGCTTTCGCTTGCTTCCCTGAAGCTGTACATCGAGCTGGTTTGCCTCAGTTAATTTTCAAATGGTTGCAAAAAGCTTCCCGGTACTCAGGCAGGAAATTTTACTCAGGTTTTTTTACCATGTTCCAGTTCATCCCCTCCAGACAGAGGACATAATTTGATTTTCCCCTATGAACCTGTTTCCTCATTTTACCCAGCCCCATGGTTGCAAGTTTTGGTTATGTCCGACAGCCCGTGGGCGCTCCCTGACATCCCAACGCTGTCGCCTCCAGCGCTGTGGTCATAGATCACACAAGTTTACTGCAAGATGGCGTGGGGGGAGATGCGAGCACAGTCCTGTCCTAGAAGTTTGCTGTTTTTCTGTTTATTTGACTCCATTACAGTCTACTGGGTAAGGGCTAGAGACCTTTATACTGCAGAAGAAGAGTCTGTTTAAGTCAGAAAGCATTAGCCATGCAGATGATCATGCTGAATAGCTTCCACTGCTTCTGGGGGTTAAGGAAGGACGGTGCATTGTAGAACTTTCCTACTCAGCTTGCAACAGTACATCACCAGCTGCTTAAAGAAATTTTATGCTTGGGTTCCAAGGCAGCTATGGATTTTGCTTTTCAATTTTTGTTTCTTCCCCAAATGGGAAGAGAATGAGGTTCAGACAGAGGGTCGAGTTGTGTCCACTAAGTTATCACCTTAGCTCTTTGGCATCAACTATGTGCGACTTGACAGCCCACTGCAAACACAGTGCAACACAGCTCTTTTATTAGGGGATAAGCTGGGTTGAATTACCTTACATTTGCCGTAGTGGAGGAGTTCGTATCACATCAGGCATGGAGCCTTAGCTGAAAAGTGAAAACTCTTAACGTGTGCTGTCTGAGCGCCTATTTTCATGTTTAATTGCACACTGTGGGCACTAAGAAAGAAGTCTAAACCAGCATCCCAATGCAACACTTATCCTTTTGTCAGCCCTACCCACAAATGGCATTCATGCCCCTGGCCACTCACTCACCTTTCAACTGAGATTCAAAACTGCTGGGGGAAACACAAACTGCCCTGCTCATGAAATCCATCCTGCGAATCGCAGAGAACCCTCAGCATCCACAGAGAGCTCAATATTCCCACTTCAGCAGCTGGGGACTCAATCAGGCAAGGTGTTTCTTTACCCCCCGGAGCATGACATAATGAAATGCTGAGGAAACCACCTCGCATGGGTAGAAAGTAAATTCTCCACAGGGGAGAATATAGTGCGAGAAGCAAGTGGAGACGCATTAGCAGAACAATGCAGATCCTCACAGAAATGGGGGCACATGTCAGCTGCATCCCACTGTGAATGATGTGTGGTGCTGTGTTCAAGGAACTGAAGCATCTTCAAGCGTGCCCGATTGCACAGAATTGCGGGACTAGTGCTAAATAAGCGGCAATCCTGGATCCCTGGATAAATCCATGTGCCTGGCTCGATGTGCCATTTGGGATGTAAGGGCTTATTCTGACCCAAAAGGAGATGTTCTGGTGTGGGTGGGCTAACTCAGGGGGTTTTGTTTGACTTGAGGTTTGACGGCACTCACACGTGCGGCTTTTGAATCTGCGGATCTGTTAGAAGATCCACCTTACAAGAGGAGAAGAAGAAAGTAGAGTGGCAGCTCCTTGTCTTTCAGGCACCTGCTGCTTCTAGCACTGATTATTTGCAAAATGAGGCTGTGGGAATGATTTCTCTTCAAGTGACACCACCGTAGGTGATGCCTTACCCCACTGTAAGGAGAAGGTAGATTGCTCCATTCTGTCCAAGATAAAATTTCTTCCAAAGATGGCTTTTTCAAGGGCTATTTCCACACTCAAGATCCCCCTTAGCAAGAAACACTGAGCTATTTAGAAATGTCATTAAGTGCTGATTTTAAAGAATCCAGTCAGGAGTGCCAGTGTAGCCTGTTCAGAGTAAAAAATAGACTTTCTCTACCAAAAGCTGGAGAAATAACTGCATTTCCCCATTTTCCAGTTGCCCTGAGGTAGCTCAGCATCCATACTTAGTCCAGCCATCAGAGTGCACTACTGTGCTGGAGGATTTCACCCCAGGTTAATGCAGCATCAAGGAAAATGAGTACCTGTTTAGCACAGTAGTAGTTCAGAGAGCAATTGCCGGGAAGGCTGGATGCTCTACCTGCAAGAAGAAAAGGATCTGCAGAAGGTGCTTGCTGGGCCGTGCGGCAGTAGAGAGATGATATAGAAAGTGTGGACATTACAGCAGTGGGAAGAGAGAGACCTGACCTGTGGAAAAAGGCTTTTTTTCAGGGTTGGAAAGACAGACGCAGAGAGGGCAGTGTTAAGTCTCTGAGTGGGTCTGTTCATGGACAGATGCTTCCTGAGATGTTACCAGTCAGCCTTGCACCTGCTGCTTGGACATGACAAATGTGCTTTTCGCCAAGACCTGAGCCTGGAAGTAGCAACTCTGGCATAAGATGAAAAAGCACAAAGTTGCTAGAAGCCACGCTAGGCTTATTTCCACAGGCGCCACTCTCCTGCTTGCTCTGCAAAGATCGTACCAGGACCCAAAATGCCGCCACTGTGACAGGGTCCTTTTCTTTCTGCCACATCCCAATCTGCATCCTCCGGTCCTGTCAACTGCCACTGTTGTACAAACTCAATTGCTTTGAATTACTAGAGGTTCTGGTCTGCTCTGCCATATACGTTGGTGTCTGGGCATTAAATATTTATTGAAAGATTCATTATTTGGGCATTAAATATTAACTCGTGTGAGGGAAGGAATTGGATGATTTGTATTTGTTTTTTACGAATTGTCTTGGAATCGGAAACGTCTGCTTTCTAAAGGCCGGTGCTTTGGGGGCCGCTGTTTTTTCACGCCTGGCTTTTCTGTGGAAGTGCTTGTTGCCTGTCCTTCAGACATCCTTTTCCCCACGGTGGCTGGCTGCCTGTGCTCTGGAGATCAACTTGGCTATCAATACGTTTGTGTTTTGTTTACAAACCACCGAGTTTAAGACAACTTCCTTCTGCCCCCCCCCCCCCGCCCTCACCCCAATCACAAGTCACGCACGCACATACAGAAGAGACTTAACTTAAAATGCTTAAGCATCAATATAATTGGTTTTGTTACCAGGAGATGTCTGGTTGTGTTCTGTCTCTTTAAGTGAAGTTTATGGCCTGAAAGGTAATTGATTTGCAATGGTATTTAAGACAAGAGCTGGAGGATACTGCTGTGCTCTTCTGCAATACAGTAGCCTGGAGAAAACCATTGCTAAAGCAAAAACATTGACTCTTTTTGTGATGTAGTCTCTTCTGATGCACTCAGCAGGGGTGAAGTTTGCTCTATTTTTACAGAATTGTCTGCTGTTTTTACAAAAGTAGTTTGGACGCTGTACAATCTTGCAAGTTGTGCCGTGACTTAGGCAGTGGGTGCGGGAAGGGAGGGCAGGACACTCCATGCTTTTTGATTGCTGCCCCCTGCTTTATCTGTTGCCTTGGATGAGATTTTAGCTTGTTTTCCCAAGGAAAAGTAATTTTGTGAAGGAGTCAGGCATGGCTGGAGAATCTGCTGAGGTTTAACTACGTGGTGTATAATGGCACGATGGGAGGGATAAATACATTGATGATTATGGGTAGGGACAGCGCCAAGATAATATCAGGGGGTCGGATTAGAGAAGGTAGATGGGAAGATTTTTCCTAATACACTTGAGCCATTTGTACAATTGGTCTCTCAGAAAAACTCTGTAAATTGGAGTTGGCTGCAGAGATGGGAGAACACAAAAGTCCCAAAGTCGATGGCAAATCTCCTTCTCCTTTCAGTAGGATTTGAATTTCACCTACCCTGTGTGGAGCAGGAATACAAGAGCAGCTGGGTATTTTAGCTTTAAAACAAAACACAATAAAAACAAAAAAAACCCAAACCAGACAGGAATAATTTCTGAGCAACCAAATGCAGCAAAGTCTTCTTGTAGCTCAGAGGTGTTGATAGAATCCCCATCTCAGCAACTTCAGAGCACCGTCATTTCCCTGGGCTGAAATTACGGAGGAGCTGGGGTCTGTTCCTCCTGAAAAATGATAATAGTCAAGATGATCACGGTAATAGTCAAATAGATCATTTTGTGTGAAGACTTCTGTTAGCAGCTAGTGGATCTTCTCGGGGAGATACAAACTGCCAGGAATCAGTGTCTCTGAGCTTTCCAGAACTTCGTCTACGCAGCTGATCAAGTCTCTCTGGATAGAGAAGCCCCCAGTGAGACGGACACGGCGGCTTCGCATTCCTGCATGCTGTGAGGAATCCTTTCCTGGGAAAAGAGGTGTTGGTGCATCAAAAATCAGGGTGCAACTAGGACAGGGTGACAGTAAGAGTTAGAAACCTTTTCGCTTCTGTGACATGGTTTTCCAAGGGAGTATCTACCACGCACTTTGACTCAAGTGAATTTTCCTCCTTATGCTAGGCAACTTAAAACTAAGGAATTTTACACGTTGTACAGTTTTGTCACCTCCAGTGGAAACTGCATGCATTCTGTGAGACAGCTTTCTCCAAAAATCATGCTTAGAGATGAAGCTACAGATGAGTAGAGACTACTTTGTTCCACCACATCACAGGTCAAGCCTAGATTGGAAAGTTATCAAAGATTGTCACAAAATGGAAAACAAATAAGCACCTTGTTCTGGCTGCCTGAAGGAACTGGCTTCCTCTCTCACAAAGCTTGCAGGTACCCTTCTGCAAAATCCCTCCGGTGGGGTGTTGTGGACGAAGTGAAGCTCCACAGAAGCAGGCAGTGGGGCCAAGGAGATGCACACAATTGCTTCCCGTGGCCTGGTATTGGTGAAGCTTTGCCTTCCCAGGACATCCAGAGCTCTTGGTGGCTTTCCCTGTTTCTAAAACACAGGACACACAGGCTTCTGCAAGCCAAGGTGTCTGCAACACCTTCGTTGGACTTTCTGCTGTTTTGATATATTAATTATTCATAACGATTTTCTAAACCAAGGCCTGAAAGTTGTTCTTTCTCCTATTACAGGGAGTGACAAGTTCTCCGCGTTACCCTTCCTTCTCCACCTTAAGGGGAGGCAACTCCTGCCCACCTTAATCTTTTATAAACTCACTGAATAATAACCTTTTCTGGTCATTTACTCAGCAAGGATTTGTCACTCCAATATTTCATTAATCCTATAACATAAGAACCGAAAGATGTGTACACGGCTGAGCAGCGGTATGTAATTCCTTTGGTAGCATTCACAACTTAAACACAGCGCACACACACAGTGTAAGAGCAAATAAGTTTTGAAGGGAGGTGTCGAAACCACTATCTTCCACCACTTTTGGGGATTATTGACTTCTATCACTAGACTGTTAATTAGGGATTAAGAGGAGACAAGGGGATTCCAGCAGATCAAAACTCCTCTGTCTCTGGGAAACCCCTAGCTGGATCGGCCATTACAGCCGCGATGTAAATCCGGGCAAATGTAATTTATTCATGTAATTTAGGTCCATCCCTGTGCCAGTGGCTCCACGTAGATCAAGGGATTGCTCTGAAAGTTTCCAGAGGTGCTCTCTGCCTGCTGCTCGGGGCACTGTCCCTCTTACACAGGGTTTTCTTAGGAATGTGCCCAATCCCTCAGACGCCCAGGGAGCACTGCTTTTGTGGGATTATTACAGAACCTCCTGGGGAAAAGACAAATCAGACTTTTTATCTGCTTTTCTGCTTGCCACGAGCTAGGCCCAGCTTCCAACCACTAAAGGCACCTCTGCTCCTCTCTGCTCTGTCAAAGGACTTAAGATGATCAATTTATAATGTCTACAGAGTGCTAGGATGAAAAGATGTTCTGAAAATGCCTTGGATGAAAAGATGCTGTAAAAAAATAATCTTTACCCTGATAGACTGATTAAAATCTATTGTGCCATGGATTAGTGGGGGAGTATTTATTCTGCTTATTTTTTATTCCTATGTACAGATGCTCTGGACCACAATGACCCCTTTGAAGTCATTATTGGCTCTTGCATCCTTGAGTAGCATAGAGGGCACATTAATAAGCTGTGTATAGAAAAAGACAATGAAGTCCCCAAGAAGTCATTAAGAGTCTATTGTGTCAGTCTGACTGTAGCCTACAAAAGACACGGAATCTGTAAGCTAAAAATATCCTTTGGAAATGCTGTTGACACAGTTATTTTACATTGGCAGCAACATCCTCCCCACATAGACACACGCTACCCTTGCTAGTCCTGCTCAGAGCAACGTATGTTCTGGGAAGCATCTGGCTTTTCTCGGGATTCAGCGATCTCCAAATGGCACCGTCTGCACCGGCATCGTCCAGCTTTGTGCGTGAAGTTCAAGGGAAAGCAGGAACTTAAATTTTCACTCTGTCCTACAATGCCCGTTGTGTGAAATGCTACACAAACACCCAGCTAGAGACTGCTGTTATGTCAATGGGCTGGCAGCAGAAAAGAACAGGACAAGAAAAGATGGGAAGGGAACAGGTACCCACGGTGTTTCTGCCCTTTCTGGACCCAGAGGTGCTCCAAGCTCACAAAAGCACTGTTTCCTACGCCTAAGCAAATCTTCAAGAGGGAGACTTCATCTCATCCCAACAGCAGAGGAGCTGACCTTATATTTTTCCAGTGGTACCACCCCCGGCAGTCTACCTCCTACGTGCTGGCTGGGACATCCAGAGGAGCCGGTCCCGAAGGTAACAAACCTTTGCAATGGATGGAGCAGCTCAGCTGACTCAGAGCTATTGCTCTGGGCTGTCTGCAGGCTCAAGCAGACATTACCACATTTTCAAGGTATTCCTCACAATTTCTGGGCTTAGGGACTAATGTTTCTTTTTTTAACGGAAGCTGGAATTGGGTTGTTACTAGTCAAAATCAAGGCATGGAGAGCAATATATGTTCATGCCTTACTTCAGTCTGAAGAAGTAAACTAAGAGGACAGTTCACGTCACCCTTAGTGCAGTTACCACTGTTGACACAGCAAAATAGCACAACTCCCTCCAATGGCCCATTTGTATTGTAAAAAACCCTAAACAATACCAGCACAACAGGCTTACCCAGATACCTAAAACTGCTCTGATCCATTCCTGGAAGTGTGTAAAATGTGACAGATATTTCAATAGCAGGTTTTAGTTATTTAACTGGGAAACATCTCATCCTAACATAGTATGATCCTGCAAGAAGAGGTTGCAGAATATAAACAACCGCTGAAACAGGCAAAGAAAAATACGGGAACTGATGAAAAATCCAGTTCTGCTTTTCACTTTCCCTGTTTAGAAAGGATAAGGAACAAGATTATTCCCTGCCTTACTTGGCTGCGGAGTCTCCAATATTGTGTCTAACTCATGCTGAGTAATGCGTATTGATTGCTTTGTTACAAGCTTTATTGTTCAGTCCATCACCAATAAAAAGTTTATGTAAAACAAGAGCCGAAGAAGGCAAGTGAGAGAAAGTGAGCTGGGGAGTGTGAACGCACGCAGGGGGTAAATGTTACTTTTATTGTTACTTTTATTTCCACACAGAAATCCCACGCCCAGATTTTAGCAGCAGGAATTTATTTTTCATCACCCTATTTTAAAGCCTTTGGAGGAAAGGCTTTGGTTTTGTTTTTGTTGTTGTTGTTTTTTGGTGTTTTTTTTTTCCCTACTTGTTCATGTTCAAGTTTTCTCAGTGAAATCAAGTACCAGGAGAGAAGGGGGAAAACAGGTAAAGATGCTCAATTTGCATATGAAATAGAGTGGCTGAGCATTTTGCTGCATTTAAAAGGAATGGAAAAGGCAAGAATGAGGATTTACAGCAGGAAACCCGATATGGCATGACAGTTTTAGGGCTGGATTTCTCTAAACACGGTACAAGCGATGTGTTGGGAATAACTACCAGCACTTCTCTCTGCTTCTCCATGGCGTTTGGGGTGAAAATAAGTTCATTTACATGGCCAAATATAATCGCACGCTATGGCCCTCACTAGGATGATAAGTTAAATGGGGCTTATGATAATGATACTCTAGTAAAGGGGAATGCTCCCCTCTGCTAGCAGCTTGACTGAGATCCACCCAATTTGCTCCTTAAACCCTGGAACCGTCCTTACCAGTAAGTAGGTATGGAAATAGATACAGGGGGTAAAAGAGGTTTTGATGGCTGACCAAGACCCACCCCAGGATCCCGTTATGGCGTGGTGCCGACATCGTGATACAGCTGCGGTGCTGGCACAGGGCTGTGGTGGTCCCCGGTTGATGCCATGGCTCGCAGAGCGGTCCATGGTGTGAGCCGCAGCCTGGCGCTTTGCTAAACCCAGCCCTCCTTGCAAGCTGCATTTGTTGCCGGGTTTCCCTGCAAAGCATCACAAGGACATTTATCAGTCTCGGTTCTTGCAGTTCCATTAACTTTTCTTGGCCTCAGACAATAAAGCCGTGGAGTTAATTTCATTCATTTAACCAGTGGGAAGGGGGGTGGGGGTGAAAAATAGGCAGAATGCATTTTCTTTTAATGTGATGGATACAGGATGCCATGCTCGCATCTCCGATACAGTCAGCAGTGTCAGCACTCACCACCGTCTCCAGCTTTGCAAATAATGACTCACTTGGTTCAGTGGTCAAACTGAGGCAAAATCATGGCGTAAAAAGGTGCTTCAAGGTTATTCAACAAGACATTTTGACTCAAAAATGAAAGTTTACTTTATTTTAAGACATTTATTATTGTCTTTTTGTTGTTGTTGTTGTTGCTTTCTTTTCTAAGCAACAGAGGATAAAGAGGCCAGTTTCAAAAAGAAAGCGTTTTTTCAGAAGGAAAAGTGGAAGCATTCTGTTAGGAAACAGAAACGTGGGAAAATGTTTTGACCTCCCCCTTTTGTCTTAATTTTAACTTTGGATTTTTGTCCTAGCTGAAATTCTTCAGTTCATTTCTGAACTGAAAAGTACTGCTAATCACTTCCCCCAGATGCTGTATATTGATGAATTAGTTCTCACAAAGAATGGTGCCTTCGTCTCTTCCCAGGATCCTGGTTTCGCCCGGGTAAAACGCAAGCAAAAGGCATTGCAGCACAAACCAGAGAAGTTTCTGCTGGAACGTCAATGTCATTTTTAGGAGTGGTATTGGAAGAGGAACAAGCATGGAGCATCCCCCCCTCTTGTTTTTTCCCCCCATATAACTACTCTTTCTCCAACTTGGAGGCTGCCTGCCTGGGCCTGTTTATCATCACTCTGCTTGGTAGGGAGGATGGTCCTCTCCGCTCCAGGAAAATTGGAGCGGGTGGATCCAACGCATACCCATGGGCCACCAGGGGGAGATGCCAGATGCAAAGCAGAGAACGGTGCCTAGCAGACCTGAGCGCAGTGAAAACAAGAAACAAAACCCTATTACCCGCTATTATTACTAGCCTTCCTCCTCTTGGAATAAAAAATGGACTATTTATCCCATTCTAGTAGAATGTTAAGGAGCTGCAAGGTAGGGAGCCTTCTCAGAAAAATCCTTTTTACCCACAAAATAAAGGCGTTGGTTATTTTTGGTTTTGTCCATCAACCATGCTTAGTTAAAGAAATAATACACCATCTCCGTATGTTGTGATCCTCTTAGAAAACTTAGGGAATGTGTCACAACATGATTAAATCACCTGTTCTACAAAGATGCTGTTTATTGAATTACAAGGTAACGCAAAATCTGAAATGAAAGGAAAAGGAAGAAAATGGCCTCAGGGGCACCCAAGACAATAAAAAATTACTTCAGCTAAGCACGGCATTGGAGGGATACAACTTGCTACGGACGTTATGCATCCTCCAATATGTTCTGTCTGTGCTGGATGAACATCCCCGTTGGTCATTTTTGGCTAACAAGAGCAAAAGCAGTGACAGGACTACATCAGTTAGTGCTTTGCCGCCACTGAAATTCAGCCACTTCCCGGCACTACAAGACGGAACTGTAGAAAACTATACGCATGAAGGATAGAGAGAAAAAAGAGAGGGTAAGCCAAAAAAAAAAAAACCACATCCATTTAAAATGTGAGAGATTTGGTACAAAATAAACTCAGACTGCCCTGGCAGAGAAAGTGATTTTTGTTCATAGAATCACAGAATCACAGAATGGTTTGGGTTGGAAGGGACCTTAAAGATCATCTAGTCCCAACCCCTCTGCCATGGGCAGGGACACCCCCCACTAGACCAGGTTGATCAGAGCCCCATCCAGGGATGGGGCCTCCACCACCTCTCTGGGCAACCTGTTCCAGTGCCTCACCACCCTCATGGTGAAGAGCTTCTTCCTAATGTCCAATCTGAATCGACCCATCTCTAGTTTTAATCCATTCCCTCTAGTTCTACCATTACCCGACATCCTAAAAAGTCCCTCCCCAGCTTTCTTGTAGGCCCCCTTAAGATACTGGTAGGCCACTATAAGGTCTCCTTGGAGCCTTCTTCTCTCCAGACTGAACAACCCTGACTCTCTCAGTCTGTCCTCATAGGAGAGGTGCTCCAGCCCTCTGATCATCCTTGTGGCCCTTCTCTGGACACGTTCCAGCACGTCCATATCTTTCTTGTAGTAGGGGCACAAGTCGGTGGCTTGTCATCCACAAGACTTTCTTGGTCTGTGCTCTGGGTCTGCTGTTGGGCTGAGATAGCTGCTCCGTGCAGGTAGCTGTGGTCGAGCAGGTGCTTTGTGCGCAGCTAGCTGAGCCACAGCTGTACCGGAGAAAGGTTTCTCAGTCTCTTAGGAATAGGAGTTCAAGAGCCAGATAATCCTTGCCAAAGCCTGATGACTTCCTGTGGCAGATGTCACTTTGGACACGAGCAAGGAGTTATTTAATCTCAGCCACAGAATCCAGCTTTGTGATAGCTTTAACTTGTCCTATATCCACCCACAGCACCCTTATTTTGATAGGTACAGCAAATTCCTTTCATTGAATCAGGAACAAGAGGTTTTTGCTGTGTTTGAGTGAGTGAAAACCCAAATGATTCTCTTCCTAATTAGCCTAATGAGCCTTTTGGCTCTCACATGATGACAAGTAAATGAATTTGCCCTTTCCTTGACAAGTTCTTATGGGAATGATCCGAAGCCTTTCGTAACAATGCATCAAAAGTACAAAGTCATTAAAAACAGTTGTCCAACTATGAAATTAGTTATTGATTAATATTGCTTCCAGACAGCCATATTGTTCATTCAAAAAAGAAAAAAAAAAAAAAGAAAAAAGAATTCCAATGTTCATATTTCTTCATGAAAGTAGGTTACTGAAATACGCAAAACATTTGAGATTCTGAGGTCATATATATCTGTATTTCTGCATTCACACACACTTTTTTCACTTGGAGCTTAACATGGGTCTTGCACTTAGAAAAAGTAGTTGATCACTGTAAATACCTCAACTAATCTCATCTTTATATGCCCATTCCCAGCTGCAGAGATCAGCTTCTCTTGGAAGAAGCCTTGCTAAAATGAGCAGAACTAGTCCTCCGGTGAGTCACAGGGACTTTGTCATCTCCACGGCTGTGAGGCATGGTTATAAAAAAAGAACAGAGGGCTCCTAAAAGTAGCTGAAAGGCCCATGATCTGTGTGAATAGAGCCAGGAAATAACTGAGTCATCTCAAGTATTATTGAGGGCCAAAAGAGAGGTGCTAGAGAGAACAAGAGTGCAGAACAGGCTGTGAGCGATGGCCCCGTCTCCACAAGGGTGACTTCCACGGTCACCCAGGCAGGTTAAGAGATGTGCACCTGTGTTTTTCTACCATTCAGCCTCCATAATCTCTCAGCCTTTGAATGGAGAAGGAGGAAAATTATTTAGGGGAAAAAAAGCATATTTCCCTGAACTTTCAGTTCTCAGAGGAGTCTGGTCCAGCAAATGGCACAGTTATAACGATGTTCTTCCATTACAGTTGCTTCAGAATGATTACTCTTCTATTTCATCTTCAGCTGATCAGTCCCTAGGCTCAATTGCTTTCAAACAAATAAAATACCATCTATTTGTGTTTTCGCCTCTGTGGGGAAAATTCTACTTATTGTGATAAACTAAATAGGTTGGGTTTGTCTGTGTGGGGTTTTGTTTTGAAGAATGAAATAATGGAACTGGAACTGAAATTCTGATTTTTTGAGTATCATCTCTTCTATTGTTTGTTGATTTGAGAAACAGTTTGCATACCTGATACAAACGCCTCCGGAAGTTTGAGCTGAATTTTGGAAAACACAACAGAAATTTTTTCCTGTCTTTCTCTGCTCTCCAAAGAAACTGCAGAAAATGCCCACACGTGCCTGTATACCCATACCCACACCCACAAAAATACTAGTATTTATGCTTTTCCCATCATACCTATAAGGATCAGCAATCATTCAAGAAATGCTGTACTTAAAAGATATATAGTCCTTGCCCTCTTTTTTAATATAAGGTGTTCAGATAGTTTGGAAAAGTTTTAGATAGTCATCCAAAGTGAATCTTATCAGGTTTTCCTATTATTTCTTATCAAATCTGAAACATGCCAGGCACAATTTAGATTGAGAAATTTGGCATTCCACAAACCCTTGCTACATGTCACTCAAATCCAAGTGATGGGCACTTCAAAGAAAACCAAGGTGCAGTTTTGGGCACTGCTTTATAAGTTGCTTTGGAACAAAATTTCTGACTTGGAAGCCCTCTAGTTAAGGATTGCATTTCTGATAAATTCCATGCATTATTAACCTAATTGGACCCAACATATATTCTAAGATTCTCATTAATATTTTTTAACACATTGCGGCATCTTTACCCTTGAGCAGTCAACCAAGTTTTCATCTTCATAAAAATGGGTTCCTCATAATCAGACAATATCCAATCATTTCCAGTCCATAAGGTAAATTTCCTCTCTATTCTTCCAGTTTTGCAGTTTTCTTACCAATCAGCACAATACATTTCACCCTATGTATTATTTCTCCATAAACTTTGCCACTATTGCCAGAAGCTACTACCTGGAAAGGGTGCTAACTTGAATTGGAGGACACGTCAAAGACATGACGTCAGGCTAAATGAAAGAGGGAAAATTCCTAGCATTTTAGCAAAATTGTTCCACTTACTCTCGTTATTTAGACCCTTTACTGATTCTGATCATTTTCAAAATGAATAAAATACCAATGGTATTTTTGTAATATGGTAATAATATGCCAATGATGTATTATTTACCAATATTGCCTAGTAAATAAATGGTACTACAGCCCACTGGTCATTAAATTATTACAGATAAATTGTCAATTTATCTGTATAGCAGTAACATTTTGGAGTCCAACTCCTGAACACTGCAGTCTGAGGTGATACAAAAAAACATGAAAAGAATGACCCTAAGCGAAAATGATTACCGGTGTTTGTTAGGTACTATGGCTGCAATAACAACGATAATTAGCCAGAACAATTATTTGGTAAAAAAGTTTAAAAGTTTTTTTTTATATATAAATTCAGAAGGTTTTTATTGTTACTATCGAAAATTGAACTATGTAGATTATTTTAAGTGGGTAGATTTTTGTTTTGTATCCATGAAATTGCTGCCATATTCACAAGATTTTCCAGACATTAATGGATTGATTTCTGTATAATTGTAACTATATTAATTCATCCCAATTACCTCTAAGTAAAATTTAAATTAAGTTAAATTGGAGAAATTAAAAATGTTTGAAAACCCTGCATGGAAACCTTGAGGCATCGTAAGATTGTCATTTCTCATCTCTAATATCATTCATTCTGCAACTGAGAACACAACATAAGTAGTCTTGGTTCTCCCAAGATTTGTAAGCTGTTATTTTCTGTACTTTTCAAAGCCAACTTAAAGGTCTCTCCATAAAGCGAATATGATTTTTCCCCCCGCTGATGGAAGAAGTGTCTCTGGCTGTTTCCTCATTTCTGTTGGTTTCTTTTGGAGGAAGCTGATGCATAGATAACCCATTTATAATGTGAAGGTGTTCAACCATAAAGACAGGTTTAAATATATAGTGGAAGCACTGGCATTGGTCTTAAAGAGAGACAGCAGTCATGACAGGCATAGAGGAATCCTCTAGCGCCACAGGCTCTTGGCAACAACCCACAGCTCTTGTGTGTACCATTGCTCCAAAAGGCAAAACTACGCTGCTTACCAAGGTCATGGCTAGGATGAGCCCTCTGCAGGGCTTGGTGGCAGATCCAGGTTGAAACAGCTTTTATCAAGTCTTGGGGAACACAACTGTATTCCAGCTTAGCCAAGATCTGCACTGGTTATATTGCATTAGAAGAGTTTTAGTTGAAACTGGCTTCAAGCGGAACTTCTTCATGACCAAGTTCTCACTGCCAGAGTCAGAGGAGCTGTGCTGAAGTTTACATGCAAATGAGAACTGGGAATAGAACTGTTGCACATCTGGGAGGAATTGGAACTGTTCAGTAAAGCGGGCATACACGTGCCAACTTCCCGTATGTTTTTCTACTGTGTTTTTGGGATCTCGTCACCTGATATCTGAAGGTAATTCATCTCACTTGCACCTGATTTGCTCATCTTGTCACTGGCTATCTCTTCCAAACGACCCCTCCAAAACCACATTTCTCCAGTTCCTGATTTCTAGATACACACGGGGTTAGGAAGGGCCTTGGGCTGCATCTCTGCTAAGGTGGTTGATAGGCTGCATTGATATGGAGATCAAGATTTATTAACAGAGGCTGTCACGTTGACGCTGCCAGCGTATCATGTCTTCTCTTTAGCTGGCTTTTTCCAGTCGTATTAGCCTCTGTAGGCTTCAAGGGTTGGCCAGGTGGTCTGCTCTGAAATGCAGCAGCTAACTAGAACTAGCACGAATCAGGTAAAATACACAGTTTAGATCATCCGTGCTCTGCTAGAATGAGACAGATGCAGGTCGTGCGGAGGAGAACCAACGAAAGCCATCCCCGTCCCCGCAGCAGAGTCATTCACGCGGAGGGAAAGCTGCTCGCAGGAAGGAGACGGCTCGCAGGAAGGTGTTTCTTAATTGCATTTTGGTTCTGGACCCTCTGGTGAGCAGAGACACAATGGGAACAAATGAAAGTTTCTGGTGTTGGGGAAAAAAGAAAGGAGGGAAAAGTTTTGCCTCTTAGAGCAGGGAAATAGTTTGAGGCTATGTTTTAATTAAAATGAATATCTGCGCTATCTTAATGTTATTGCCAGTTAAGTGTAGCAGGGTGATTTAGAGTTCTATAACACAATTATACTCCGGTAATGAAGCTCCGCAGAATTATCCCAGGAATTCAAAATGCAGAGGGGAGCAGCAGCTCTCATTTGTAACCATGTTACAACCCTTATTGTTACAGTATTTTCTGTTTTCCTCAAAGATTAACTCAGTCGTATTTAAGTCTCCGGTTACATTAAAGAGAGATGGGGAAGGAGTGACGGGAGCTGTTTCACCATCCCTGCAGCGGTTTGGTTCAAAACGTTCTTCTACCAGCAGAGAGCTGACTGCCTTAACCTGCTCCTGCTCTTGGTCTTTCTACTGGGGGACAGGGTGCGTGTCATCAGCTAGAAGTATCCCATGCAATGCGGTTTTGCAGGTGAGGCCTCAAATAAGTGAATATTCTAGCAGGGAAATCTCTGCTGAAGGTGCCTCGGCAGGTGGCACGGAGCCTTTCAAAGTCGCTTTACTCCTTCTGCAGCGCAGCTGCTTCTGGCTCCTCCAGGTGTGCTGAGGAGGTCTCCTGGGCCTGTGGGGTCCCGCCTGGGTTTCCTGCTATGGAAAAGAAGGGCTGCATGGCAACAGGCAGCGCCCTGCTCTGCTTAGTCCTCTTCCACAGACGTGAAAAAAACATTTCTACACCTTCAGCTGTGTTTCCAATACAGCAGAAGTCACAGACTTCACTAAAACTGCCGGAGTTCTGTATTTAGACTTACGTACCATTGAGTTTGACCTCTGGGGAGTACCTGGGTCACGCCTGGTTTTTGTACCTCAGTGTGCTTTACCATGGGAGCCAGAAACATTCACGTGCTCTGTAAGGAAAACACTCAAACGGAGTCACCCTTCCGTCCATGCACATGAAACGCCTCATTTCTCCACCCCAAGGATTAATTTGGTCAGTCCGGAATTGAGCCAGAGCACAAGCCCTTCAAGTTGCCCAAAAGTCTGGCTTGAGGGAGATGCCGAGTTACAGAATGAATACGGGAGCATAGACCAGAACCTGCTCTCCCACAAGGACTCTTCACCTCTGACTGAGAACAGCCCAAGTTATTGCGTCCAGAAATGGGAAAACTGTTTGAGAGAAAGCAAGAAGCCCTGTCAAATCTTCATTCCCATTGGGAAACAAATTTGTTTGGCATGGAGGAAAGACGAAAACTGAAACAGAGTAAACTTCACTTGAGTTTTCGATTTGCAGCAAACAGATTAAAAGCAGAAAGGAATTGATACGATGATAAGAGCGATCCTCAGGAACACCCCCAAGCCCCTGTGGCAGACCCCAGCAGTCTGATTAAGCCAAGCAAACAGCCTGTGGAAACTTTCTCCTACCTCTGTATTTTTTTTGCGCAATTTCATGTCACAACCAGGGCCCAGGCTGCTCGAATGAGGCATATCTGTCAACCTTACAGGATTTTCAGTGTTCAAATCTAGCATCATATCCCTGCAGATATGGCAATTCTAGCTCCAATCATGTGACACATTTTTGGGGGGGGGGTGGAATAATTGGACAATAAAAGCATGTTTTCTAAATTTCTGACTCTTCTGCTCTATGGTTAAGTTTGAAATAAATTGGGATGAAAAAATGT
The DNA here is from genome assembly GCF_963924245.1 of Chroicocephalus ridibundus. Taxonomy (NCBI): domain Eukaryota; kingdom Metazoa; phylum Chordata; class Aves; order Charadriiformes; family Laridae; genus Chroicocephalus; species Chroicocephalus ridibundus. The sequence continues at coordinate 5,265,537 of NC_086298.1, read as the reverse complement.
TTCGAATCTGAAATGTGCGGGGTTCCTTATATTTTCAAAACGGAATGTTTCTATTTGCTTGCTTGAACCTAATTTTAGTTTGTCCATTTCTTTCCAGGGGAGCCTTTTGCAACCATGTCTCCTAGATCTCAGCAATAAGAACAGCTTTTCCTTTCAGGCCCTGGTCTATTCACACTGAGACGTGCTTTTCTGCCTTCAGGCCTTCTAAAATATTATCCAATGGGGCAAAATGCTGCTCAACATGTGTAAAGACCTTGCCTTTCACCTTTAGGTCAATTCCACCTCTACGGCCCAAAAAGTACAATTCTTCCATTGTTAAGTTTTACCTGAGGAGTAAAGGCTGTCACCTCACAGCTGTGTGAAAACCCACAGCTTAAGCTTCAACTCGAGGAAGAAGCACACTGTTAGCATAAAAAATAGGTCAGTCCATTTTCTGTAGGAAACCTTCCTTCTGCAAATTTTTGGTCCCTCTCCAATCGCTTGCTAAAAGCTCATGACCATGGAATAAAGGCTAAGGTCAAATGTCCTGGGGCTATGAGACAATATCTCAGGATGCAGGTGTCCTTGGGCTCTGATTTAGGTTTCCATGTGTCTTATTGCATTTGCTTAATGATTTTCTAGGCACCTATGGCCATAGCATCTGGGCTGCTGCCACAAATTAAATGCAATCAGACACTAAATCAACCTGTCTACAGCAGGCTGCAGAAACATGCCTCCTCCTTCTGCTCCCACAATCAGGCATAAGTGACTCAGAAATGGTTCAAATTCGTGCAAAGGCATTGCTGAGAGGATGTATCTTGTGGCGCTCTTGGAAAGTTGGCAGTGTGACTGTGGATTACCAGGAAATCCATGCTCCTGAACTGGAATTCTTCCACCGTGGATACGAGAGAAAATAGGATTGGGGAAAATTTCAAATTGCTTAAATATTCTACAGCCTCATTATATAGAGAACCTGCCCTTGGTCTCCCTTTTGGGCAAAATCTCAGGCGTCATTTATGCAGCACCAGACCCTGAGGTTCAGACACTGGCTTTGGTTGTTTATGGCTTGTTATTAGATATTTATTCGCCCAGCATGACTACTTGAATTTGCCGCAGCACATGTTGAGGGAGATGCATGCCTATCAGGAGCCACTGCCCGGTGTGAGTGTTCGTGCCTACGCTTGTATTTGATCCTATTTGGGATTTTTATATTCTGCATGTTACTATTGGAGCTAGACACATACATGACCATTATCTGCCTGAGTGCTAGCAGCTGGAATGTATAAATTGTCTGATATAAAGAAAGAATTACCAAGAAACAGTATAACATAAACTCAGCCGTGTTTTAAGTTATGAAAAAAATGTCATCTCTAGCACTATGACAATATGAAGTTGTGTGTTAAAACATTGACTCAGCGACAGTTTGTCAAAATAGCCAAAATAGTCAGATGCTCATTCAGCTTAATCACCTTCATCGTAAAAGAGTGAGGGAGAATCTCAGGGCGTGTAAAAATCTGTCTGCATGTGCCCATCTGCTCGCAATAGCTTTGTATCGCAGCTTGTTTGGAAAATATTATTAGTTCTTCGCATGGGAAGGAAAGGTCGCTGTCCCTGAAGGACAAATTCCACCTCTCTGTCCAACAAACTCCGGGAGTCATTGGTCACCCTCGGATGACAGCTCAGAATTGCAGGGCAGTGTTTGCTGCGTTTATTTCTCAGAGTAATTCAGTGGGCGTGGGCGAGCGGAGGAGGGCGTCATGCGTTTGGCCGAGTTCATGGTGTGAAAGAGGCAGTAGGCCACGGTCACCTCAAAAACACCCAGGGATATTTACAGAACAGAAAAAATAATCAGAAGCTGTTTACTGATTAAACTTGAAGCAAGCCCAGTCCTTCCAAAAGAGCAATCATCTGCTATTCATCACAGATTTCTGCAAGTCTGGATGCAAGAGCTATTGCAAAGCTCTGGAAGTCCTTCATGTTCAAAGTCACTTTCCGTTGTTAGTAATAATGACACAGTAGCCCTTAGATACCTTGACTGGGCCTTGTTTCAGCTGCTGGACTGAGAAAAGAAAATCAAATACAGGTGATGAACGGAGATGAAATAACATCCTTTCTGCCAGGCAGCAAGCCAGTGGCACAGCTGGGAAGTGAACCCGGAGTTCCAGAGTCCTGCTTTAGGACCCCACTTGTAGGGCCATGCAACATCTGTGACTGGAGCCCAAATCTGGGTCAACCACATCTTCAACCAGCAGTTAGAACTGAGGCTGAGCTGCCAACTTGCTGGACAAATAACTCTCTTGGGTGAAAAACCACTGAGGTTTCAAGTTCATTTGTATATCTGATTGAAAATGAGATCTTTTCCTTTCTTATTTTTAAATAGGTTTCCTAAGAAAACAGGTTTATGCAGTTTGATTGACCCTCCCCACCGACTTTGGATCCTGTTAGCCAATGTTGACCACATGTGGCAAAGGAGGACACAGACACCTACCAGCTTTGTGAAGACAGGCATCTGGGTGAAGAGAAGAGACCTCAAGTGATATTTTATGGCCCCGGTCAATACAATCATTGTTCCACACCCAAAACAGTGGAGTTCTTTCTTTTGTTACTGAGAGTGGGAAGAATATTTTTTAAAATGATCTGTGCAGCTGCACCAAGTCAGCAGTCTTCCGGGAGCATCAGGGCCTCTTCCTTGTTGCATGGCACGTATCTTCTGGACTGAGAATTGCCTTCACAGACTTGGATAACAACCGGTGCCATCGGACAGTAACCATCAACTCTTAGCATTTGTACTCACAACCCACTGAGCGCTTCCAAATGCAGCAGCAGTGCCATGTGAATGGCAAGAGGGAAGAGGCAGCACGTTTCACCAGCAGTTACCTTCACTCTGGTTTGAAGATCGGAGTTTTCAGCGATGCCACAGCCTGAAGAGTTAAATCTATTTTCCACACCAGAAATCCAGATCACCATGATATTTTTTTCCCTTTTTAGATAGTCGTCTTCCGTTAGGAAAAAGAAATCAATTGCCAAGAATTTTGTCTTGCTCCTAGCAGAGCTGCTGTGTAGGTGGAACTGTCATATATTAAAACTGCTTCCAATCATCAGCAAAACTCAAAAGGCAGCAACTTTCTCTGCTTCACCCTCAGTTTAGGAGTGATTTTCTAATACACTTATAGTTTTGCCTGGAAACTGACTCGCACCTTGAACACAAGCAAGAAAAGAAGGGAAGACCAGCTTGGTACTGAGCATATAAAGATCCTTAGAGAAAAAATGAAGCAGAAATCCTTGGAAAAGGCGTATCTGATGGAACAGATCCTGTGCTTGACCGAAGTGCTCTCCTTAGCGCTGGACTCACAGAGAACATGAGGTAAGGGACTGGATCTCACCAGGAAGGAATAACGCCACATACAGAATCCTCATCTCAGAGGCATCACTTCAAATATTACCCAGGTCGTACAGTTACGCTCTGTAGCCAGGAGAGTGCTTTGGTTATTGAAATAGAGAACGAGCTATCAGGGGACATGGTTTTTAAACCAACTTGAACAACGACTCCCTGCGCATTTTGCAGCAAGTCATTTCATCTCTCTGTGCCTCTCTCCTCCGTGCAGTGAGGACAATACTTATCATATGTACTGGGACACTGTAAAGCTTCGTCTGCTGAAATTATTGTTGCTCTTTGTAACTGCAGAGTGTTACGAGAAGAGATAATGGAAGCACAACTGAATTTCACATTTGAGTGGTACCCATTAAGCCTTGCAAGAGTCCTCTGACATTGAAGACATTATATCTCTTCACTACAGTGAAAGATTAGCCTTCTAGGATTCACCTTGCATATAAGCCTAGACTATACAGGCCTAATTTTTGGCCGCATTTCCTCTAATGTTGCTATTTACTTTAGAGAAAAGAGAGTACGTCAGTGTTATTTGGACCTGCTCCCTAGTTTGAAATGTCTGCCTAAAAATGCATGTTGCTCCCACTATTCTATCATTGGTAGCGACAACAGCGTGTATTACACTGCTAGTCGCCAGAAGTCAGGAATGTGCGTCCGAAACCTTCTTATGAAAAGTATCTTTGGAAGCCAGGTACAGTCTCATCGCCAGTTTTTTTCTCTGTGGATGTTTGATACCTTTTGTGTTGTCTGTGTATTTAGATGTCCCTTGCTGATTGTAAGATGCCCCACATTAGCAAATCAGTGGTACAATCAGCAAATATCTTTTTGTTGTAAAGAAATGTCCATCCTGTTTACACAAGGGTGAATACAAATGCAGTGTAAGGGTTGTCACAGGTCAGCGCAGGAGTTATTCTACGCGCACGGATGAGCACGGGGTGCACACACAGCACACCGGCACAGAGAGATCGGTGTATTTTATCGCATAGGCACACACCAACTGCGGTTCGTGCGTACGGCAAGGCACGAAGCTTCCTCAAACTCACTGCATATTTTTTGTAGAGCTGATCTCATGCGCCCAGTGGACACAGATGGCTTCTACCCACGTGTCTTGCCCTGTCAAAACTGCAGAATGGACAAGGAAGACATGTACCAGAAAAACTGGACACGGCAAGAGGTACCAGGGGAAAGGACAAGGGAAGACCACGTGAGAAGCAGGAACCAAGCCCAGGCTCTCCTGACATTCAGCCAAGAGTTCATGCACTACGCTCTCTCTTGTAGCAGAAAGGACCATCCTCATCCAAAGGAACAAAGCCACAATGCAGCTTTTGTAGGTTCTCAGCTAGGAGGAGTCGTGGACCTTCCCTTTGCGGCACGGTTCAGGCACTGTGGTGGGGTCAGAAGGACCAGTTTGTCTTGCCGTTTCAGTTTGTGGGTTAGCAGTGGGACTTTCAGGTCTAGGGTTGTCAGTCAATCTTGTCCCAGTACTAAGAGTCAACAAAAAATAAACTCTTTGAAATGGAAAGCAGAATTTTGCAGGGAGCTAAGGCTGTAAGAATTGTGACAAAAATATGTCTTTTTTATTCATTAAAATTCAAATGCAGATAAATAACCAACAGCTCCAGTGAGGATTATGGAACTTCTGTATTTATGAGGAAGCAGAAATATTATAAATATTGAGATTGGCTATTTTCTACCTACATACTTTTTTTTTTTTTTTTTAAGAAGAGTAATAACATTTGCTAGTCCAGCAATAATACTATGCATTTATGCAGCAGCTTTCATTCAGAGATCTCCAAGCACTTTACTAACATTGGTTGGATGAAGCTTCACAGACCTCTTATAGAGCCAAATAATGAATTATTATTCCATTTAAAAATTGAGAAATATTTGCACAAAAAGATCAAGGAATTTTGTCCGGAGGCAAAGGCCGAGAAGAGGCCAAAGCTGTGGCAGAGTCTGGGACCTGTGATTACAAAAATTATTCTCCGTCTGAGGGACTTCGCCAGTTTAAAGATGTGGTTAGAGGAACAAGAGTTACTGCAATAACTGATGGCCTGAATTTTAAGCACACCAGTCACTTCATACTGTCTGTCTATGTGCATATTGTAGGTTACAGTAAATGAGAGTAACTTATTCTTACAGATCAGCATCAATATTGTATGAATTAAATATTGTAATGAATTAAATAAATATTGTATGAATTAAATACGATCTCAGAAGGGTAGATCCACTCAGAGTTGTGTACTAAACACCTATGTTGCCTCACGTATTCTGTTAGTTTAGGTATCTCTACATAACCCTGAATTATGCCATGTAAATGTCACTTTTATGGATAAGGTCAATTTAAAATATGTTCCCAACAGGAGCAGCAGCAGCCACAACAACAAAAACAACAACCCAAAAGGTGTTTTAAAGGTTGTCAAAGCTTCTCCTCTACAAGACTTCTTAATGAAATTTCCATCTGCATTAAAAAGAAATTCAGTCATAAAGATTATGTGAAGGAAAAGAAAAAGTGTCAAAATCAAAGCCAAAATAAATATTGACTGAGCATAACATGTATTTTCATCAACTTTTACCATTTTTAAAAGACAAAAAATAGATAAATGTAGGACTGTTCCCTGTTTTCAAAATTAAAATTCTTCCATTATCGCAAAATAATAGAATGGAATAAGAGACTTGGGTCTTCCCCTGCGCAGACCTAATTTTCAGAATATGCCTCCACCAGTATCACAAGCTACCTCTGACAAATAGGAGGTTTCCTTTCATAGATTCAGTTCTTTTTGCATTTCTTTGGGTTTTTTTTCTTTTTTATCCCCCCTTTTACTTTTTGCTGTCTTCATGACATGTCTTTAAGTGATCAAAATTACTGGGCTGGATAATCTCCAAGCAATTAGTTGGCTAAACTGTGGCTAAGGTGATTAAGAAATTGTAATGGCAGAAGAGATGTTGATAATGAAGATGATGATGATTTGATTCGTGGATTCCGAAAATTATTTTCCTTGTCACCATCACTGGCCATTTTGATATAGTAGTTTTGGGCTCCACGTTGCAACCTGAGTATGTGCAGCAGGTGGCTTTACACTGTCCTGGGAACATTCACTTGCCATGTTGAAGTAGATTTCACATCACTGTTGCTGTACGTATTGCTGCCCGGGAACTTCTCATTTAATCCGCTGTCTTGTCTCTCACCCACTAATTTGTATCAATCCCTTTCTTTCACTTACACTGTAATACCTCTTTAAATCAAGCACTGATGTCTTTTTGAGGGCTTTAAGTGGCAGGGAATCCACAGTATTAAGCTGTTGCAGTGATTAATTACCACTGCTGTTTAGAGCCATACCTCCATCTAAGTTTGAACGTGTCTCTGAAGTTTGCATCCATTGGGCTTTGTTAGAACATTTTTGTTTCAATTTAAGAGCATTTTGCTAACAAATCTCTTCCCCATGTAAGTACTGAATGACCATGATCAAGTCGTCACTCTGCTCTTTCCCGCATGTAAAACAACCGATACCTTCTGTTGGAAACTGTCATTTCAACTCCCGCATCAAGGGATGAAAATACAGCGCTCTCTGAAGCACGGGCAGCCTTTCTCTTGACATGCACAAGACCACATTTCTCATCCAAAGTTATTAAAGAGAGTGATCCAAAGGGAGAGGTTTCAGAGAAAAATGCTATTTGCTCATTTCTTTAGGACTTGCATGCCTGATTATTGACTGTTTCTCTCCAACATCAGGTAAAGCTGAGTGTTGGGGTTGTTTTGTTTTGTTGTTGTTTTAGCGTTTTTTCCCCCAGGGATCACATTGCTAACCACGGAATACTGGTGGGATGGAGAAGGCAGGAGAGGAGAGGGCAGTGCTGGAGCTTTTAGACTAACACAGCATCTTGTTTGTGGCTCGAGTCATCCAGTGACAAAGCCATCACTCCTTAAAATCTCCTTTCAGCACTTCTCTTTGGCGGCCCGAAACTACTGAACTCTGTCCCCAGATTCCCGGGCGGAGCAGAACGCTCCAAGGGTTTCTTGTTTTGTTGTCCCTGGCGACCAGTTCCTGCTATGCTGCTTTTCTACCGTTGGCCCTCGACTGATGGATCTGGCAGCATCCGAGGGGAAGGTTCATAGTCCAATGGATTAATGACGCTTTGACTGACTCGGTGTTGTTTGATGTGTTGTAGATATGCTCAGTCTGTGTCTCCTGTCTCTTTATCTTCCCTGTGCAGTTATGTTGACAGCTTCACCACTTCCCTCCTGAGCTGGCTTTACAGCAGAAGGAGTTTCTCAGTGGGAATTTTTGTCTTTGTTCCCTGGATCCTCTCTGCCATCCCTACAGCAATCTGTCCTCTTTATGTAAGGAAGGTGCTCGTGAATGTGATAATCCACTTATAAAGGAAATCGGTTAACTTGTTCTTTAGGAAGAGAAAGATTCAAATCAAAAACCTTGGTCCCAAAGCTTTAGGAGTGCCAAAAACCTAAACTGCTGCTCTGAAAAATCTGAATTTATCCTGACTGCTGACGCCAAAGACATCTCTCCCATGCAGATCGCTTGGTGTGCCCAAACACTGACATGTGCCACAAGAGTGGAAATGGCTTCCTACCACTCGAGAGTCACACGGGGGAGAAATTCTCACCCAAAGCTGCCAGCCAGAGACTGTGCTTTCCACCAGCGTTTCTTATCATGTGTGGCCCTCTCGAAATGCACAGTCCAAGCTACAGCACAGTTCTGGGCTCTTTTCCCAAGCTTGTGAATGTGAGAGATGCCGGAGGTGTGAAGAGGGAAGCAGGAGCTTGAGGTACGTGAGTCTTGGCACATCTGATGGGGGACAACAGATGACCTCTAGGAAAAACTGAAACACAGAAAGAGAAAAAGAAAAAGAAAGCAGAATCTGACTGTAGCAACACGTGGAATCTAAACATACGATGGCTGCAGAGATAGATAAACTGCGTTGCACTGGGGTCTTCATCCTCACAACTTGGCAGACTGGAAGAGGTTCCCTTTAGCCCTGGGGTATTCTCTTCTTTCACTTAGTTTTAAGTGCAGCTCTCTTCATCCTTCCATTTAGCTCTTCAAGCTTTCCAGAAAACTGGCAGGATTTCTTACAAGGTATGCTAAAACTTGAAGAAGTTATAGCCTTGTGTATCTAGGTAAAATGCCGATAAGGAAAAATATTATTGGATGGAGAGGGAAATTCTAGACTTCACAATTTTAGTCCCACTGAAAAATTAACATGTCTTTTAAAACTTTTCCTCTTTTTCCCAATTGAAATATAAATGAAAAATCTTCCATGGTTTGAATCGTGACTTTTTGGGTGTCTGTATGACTAACTCAGATTTCATCCTACATGGAACTCCTGACTCACTGAGACCATTTTTGATGCTCTGGTGATAAGCTTCACTACCAAGAAAGTGGAACTACATAAAATCACAGAAAATAAATTTGAAAATAAGCGACCGCAGGCAGTCAGCTAATCCACCCCTGCCTCAAGGCTCGATCAGCTACATCTAAATCTTTCTTGACAGATGTTTGTTTAACCTGCTCTTAGAAACCTCTGGTGGTTCCAATCTCACAGCAATCTATTCCAGTCCTTAATTGTCCTTACTGTTGGACGTTTTTCCTTCATGTCTAATCTAAAATAAACAATTATCTCTATTTTCTCATCTCTTTTGAGACACAAAAAATATGCTTTCAGATGGTGAGACTACACTTCTCGACTTGAGAAAGTATCATTCTCCAATCAGGCTGTATGGGCAGCAGGTCTGTCCTTTGAATTCAGACATCCCTGTGTTTGTCCTTGTGCGCTTAACACATTTTTCTTTAAGATACACAAATCCCCTTCCATTTTTCTACTTCTTTCTTTGTATTTTCTCCCTCACCATGTCATATCATGACTTGTCTGTATATCCGTTCCTCTCCATCTCTCTTGTTTTCGCCTGTGTTTGCAATACTTCCTTTCTCGCCTCCCAGTACAGCAGGTGAGAGCCCAGCTAAGGCAGCTGCAGTTCCATCAGTTGATGTTGGCGGCAGCTGAACTGGTGTATCTGATGTCAAGGAAATCTCTCCATTTTGTCTTACTGGCCTTTCTCTGAACTACTGATGTAAATATGTGGCAAAAACGTCCCTCATGCAGGCTGTTACTCTCAAATGAAAACATGACATGTCCATAAAATGTGATCTATGTGTAATCACCATACACATGCCTTCAGACAGGGGAGAGAAGTGACTTGCTAATTAAGTTTTACAATCCAGCGGTTGTGAGAAAGATAAAAACATGTCCCCGGTCAATCCATTACAAAGAGAACAGAACATCTGACCTTTTCATCCTGCCTTCCGTTTGCACTCGCTAGATCCATAACCTTTTCCAGCTGGAACGGAAAGTTCAATTAAGTTTTGTTGGCTCAGAAAACTGCCCATGTCCTGGAGAGTAGATTAGGCACTCAGGGGCTGCAATTATCCATCTGGTGCCACTTCAGCTATAATATCTATATATTTATATACATACTGCCATCGCTTGCAAGGATAAACATTGTGCTGAGTTGCTCGGAGGAGGGTCACAAGCCCTACTGCCAGGGACTCTTCTGATCCCCGGGATCCAAACCACCAGGCTCCGTGCAGGGTAAACCCAATGTCAGCGAAGCTTCTGTCACTCACAGCCTCAAAAGGAAGGTGTCAAAGGGGAAAGAATTCATCACAATCACGCAACCTTTCGGGTCTCCATCTGTGTCGATCCTCCTATTTATGGATCTGCACTTCCTCACAATCCCAGAGAGGCATACAGAACCTTTGGAAATAATTTAATCTCTGTTGAGAAAGAAATTTTATAAATATAGACACATGTATATATTATATAGTTAACACTTCTGAGGACAAAGTGCTTGGCCTTGGCAAATAATTCATGCAATTACATCAAAGATGAGGCACTGACAGCAACCAACGCATCAATCATCTAGCTGATCGATAATGCCTGCGGTATACGCAATCAAACCTAATCAGACTCACATAGCCTCGGGATGAGAGAACATCTGAGATCCTCACGACACACACAGAGGCTGCAGCTTCAAGGGCTCATCTGAAAGTTTGCTGAGTAGAATTTTCCCTTTGGGGCTGTTTTTACGCTGTTTGCAGATCTCCAACTCTCTCTAAAAGAGGAGGAAACACATCTCAGACCACCACACCTAAGTCAGAACAGGGTCCGTGAGAAAGGGGATGCAACATTCACATTTGCTTCTATTAACTCGCAAGGCCGGTGGGCACTGCAACTCATAACACAAGGCTCTGCTTTTACCAGAATTTTATTAAAAGATCGACATAAATTTTGCCTTATCCGCTGGACACTAAGAAAGCTAGCAAACAAGCATGCATTTGTATTACGACAGACAGTCTACTGTGGTGGAAGCTGCTAGTAATTTAAGTCAGTAGCATGAAAACATAGGTTGTCCTGCTCAAAATGACCGGAGAAGGCTGCCTCACCTTATCATCCTCAACAAGGAGGGAATGCTGGGCTTCCTGCTTCAGAATTTCTCCAGATTTGGGAGATGTCATTTCCGACCTCCATCAGGAGTCTTCCTCCAGGGGTTGGTGAGCGCGGATTTTTCTCAAGTGGTCGCCACAGTCATCAAGTCCTGCAGTTGCAGAAGACGGACACGTCTGCCTCCATTCACACTAGTCTTAGGACACAGGAACACTCATCCCGCATCCTGGACAGCAACCTGTTAGTGACCTCCGTTAGCATCAGAGCAACCATTTTGCCTAGGCAATTTGGCTGCTCTGACCAACTCTCTACTGCTAGAGCAAAACCTGCTTCTCTCAGCAGAAAAAAACCTCTGAGAGACGTACAGAAATAATCTGTCGCTGATTTTCCCCTGTTCCCATTCTTGCTCACCTGCATCTTTTCCTGGAGAAATAAAAAGTCTGAGAGAGCCCTGGGTCACAGATTTCCAGTGGTTACTCAGAGAACTGAGGGAACCTTTTTTAATCTACTCCAAGAGTTGCTTCTTCCACCCCACAGCACTCTGATGACCACCTCCACCTTGATTCCAGCATCTTCTTGGTTTTTTCCTCCTTACCCTTCTGACAATGTGAAAAAACACATAAACTCCATCTTGAAATAATAATGTCCCGGCTGCACCATGGGCCAGGAGGGGTGTAGGCATGGCTGTTTCTATTTCAGTGTCCTAGAGCAGGAGTCCAGGCTTGTGTGCCCATTGCCCACAGCCCGCTTGGTGGCACAGCTGCCACCCAGATGTTCCCCTCTTTCCCCAGGGGGCTGGGAAGGATCCCACCCCGGCACAGCCCAATCTCCCTCTGTTTCCCCACCAGAGTGGGCTGAGTCTGCAATTCTTCGGAAACCTCCCGCCTTTCCCCTGCCGGTTTCTGTGCTGTGCCTCATTAGCTGCTCAGCTCCCTTCAGCTGGGAGACAGGAATCTGGCAGGAAGGTGTAAACAGCCAGTTTAATTGGGTGTTTAGAACAAAAGAAGCAGTGGCAGCGCTGTCATTCTCGAGCTAGCTTACAAACAGGCAGTTTGAAAATCATTTCCTCCCATCTGCACAGAGCTAAATCTCCCAGCGCACGCGAGCGAGCGTCTCTCTGAACACGGGAGAAGCAAACAAACAAAAAGGTGCAGTTTCAGACCGCGAGACAGCTGTTTCTGTCCCGGTTTATATCCTGTCCTGTGCAATCGGTTTATCATCTGCCTTGACACTCTGCAAGGCTGGGACTACCCTTCTTTTTCTCCTCACCTACCTCGTGCCTGTACATGATGATGATGTGCACCTCTCTGCCTTTCATCACCTTCCTCATAGCGACTCTTGTGGCCTGGGCAGTCGATGGCAGGTGCCAAAAACATCCAGATGTGATAACAACAGACAGATCTGCAGCCACATCCCATCAGAGATTGGACAGTCACACAGTGGGGACACCTTTTCTGCTGCCCCTCATCACACAGTCCCCTACAATTGCCAGTCCCAAGGAAAGAAGGCTATTTGCTTATTATTTTTATTTCTGGTGGTCTGTACTTAAACTCTGTGTCTCCGAAAGAAGAAATAAAAACACTTACTAAAAACTGTCCAGAGATGTCCTGCCTGCACCTCTAAACGCAGACGTGGATTTATTTGCGTTGCTTAGAAACCTGCATCTGTGGCCTGTCTGGTCCCTTCATGTTTATTTAAAATCACATCTAATAGAAAAAGACACAGCCATAAGGCTCAAGAGTGAAAGTTTACCGGGGTCGCTGCTTCTGCCACCTGAACTATTTCTCTGGTCTGTCCTCCCGAACCAAGCAAACCATTTCCATACAAATTGGATCCTGGTTACAAAGCCACAGGATTTCAGCTCAGGTATCTCCACGCAAGGTTTGTCCCCTGCCCCAAGAAAGCAATCCTTGTGTGTGATGGGGGAGCAGTATTCCAGGCTGACAGGCACCTCAGTTTCCCTAGAAATGTCCCTTATTTTCCTCCTGTCTTGGAAGTTGTGTCTAAAGGGAAGGAATAAGTGGAAATAAGCAGATTTTAATGGGGATGCCAAATATCCAGAAGCCCTGGACAAATGGCTGTTGTGAGCATGTGGATAAACCAGACGTGCCCTGGCGCAGGGAACCTGAGGTACCTGGAGCTCATCAGGTTTAATGTGTGAATTGTCCAGGTAAATCTGTGCGTGGCTGGACACTGGCTGCCTCCTCAGGCACCGGCAGGGCCTTCGAGCGCACGCGTGTGGTAGAACTGTCCCTGGCACGTTGGAGATGCCCGCATGACTACTGGAAATTTCCCCACTGTATACACACACCTGGCTATCACCCTGTGGGCCATGATACGACAGGTCACACAGATTTTTTGTAGAATAAATTCACACACTTAATTTTTCGGTTGGTCCTTGTTGGTCTGTCTGGTTTTCTTACACAGAAACTAGGCAGAACGTCCGATTCAGTATGCCAGCTACGTATCTTAGTCTAGAGAGTCTTTATGTTTGGTTTGGGGGTTTTGGAGTAACACTGTAAGAAGCTAATTCCTACACAAATGCCTCTTAGAAATCGATCCAGGCTTCCAGTCTTATGCTGACAACAAGACTAAGGAGCATCGGAGTCTAGGTCCAGATAGGATTTCCACCCCAGTTTGACAGTGCCTTAATTTACATTTAAGCACAGTACCAAAATCCTTACTTTTCTCTTTGCTTTTGTTGAAATAAAAATGATCTAGAACCAAAACTTGGAATCTAACAAATTCTGAATGTAATGGCTTCATAAATTTCAAACATGAGACAAGTATGATCTACTGCTCCGCTTTTTTGAATAACCAAAGCCATAGATTTCTTCCACTTACTGGTTTCTGCGTGAACCTCAATTGAGTTATGGTTTAAGCAGGGACATGCAGTCTTTAACACCAGTCTCAGGATGAGCAATCTAACCACATTCCCTGAAAAGGATTTTCCAGTGATTCATCACTTTCACTGGAAACCAGGTGACACCTTAATTCAGGTTTGAACTTCTCTAGCTCCACTTCTGATTGAAGTTAGAATTTCTATAGAAAGGCAGACAGAAAGTAAAGAAAAGGAAATAGCGTGTTGTCTCTCTGTCTTTTTGCATATCTCATTTCCCATCACAGGATGATAATGCAACAGCTGAAGTGTTGAAATGAAAGGCTGTTTTGAGGATCTATTTAGCATAGCCATAAGCAGAACGTACAAGAAATTTCATGAGTGATTCTGCTGACGTTGCCTGCCTGAATCAGAGATTCACAGCATCCCATTTGAGAGGAAACAAACTTTCAGTGGGTTAGAACCACACCTCTGATATTTTTGAAGTTCGCTGCCTATAAATAAGGCTTTTTTAACTGAAAGCCTCGGCACAAAACACAGCCACGAGGGCTTAGAGTGCTGTCTAATTTTTCAGCTTCCTGCACTGGGACTTGATTGTTTTCCATGGCCTTTTGTGCTCTTAGTTTATGAAAAATCAATACTTTAATATAGAAAACGAATCCCCCAGCTATCTATTTAGAGCAGTATTACCTCCGGCTCTGTCGCTCCTGCCGTTCTCTTCGCTGCGCTTCAAGAAGCGGGTGCATGTGTCAGCCCAGCAGGATGGGATCCTCTCGCTCAGGCAGCGGAGGGGGCAGGACGTGCATGGAAAGGCATCACATCACCTTCAGCAAGGAGTCTGGACCCTCCTCTGAGCTTCAGCAACATGGATTTTTGAATAACCAAAAGGGTGGCATCTGGACACCAACCACTACAAAGTGCAATACGGCGAACCAGGAATTTTCAGATTTAATAACCTTTTCCTTCCCTTATCTGATTGGAAGGCAAAGAGCTATTAAAATACAGGGGAGAAACACTTTATTGTATCTTTTTTTCCAGTTCAAAAATACATAGAACAACAACCCCAAACACAAAAAGAGATGGGTTGCAGAAAATAAGGCTGTCAGTATTTATTTTGACGTTCACGGGAGAAAAAACAGGTTTGAGATGTCATTCCTTCTCACTAAAAGATAAGTGTAGATTCAAAAGAAAAGAGTTTGAAAATAACACATTCCAACTGATTCATTTCAGCTGTGTTTTGGGTTTGTTGCCCTGAACAGCTTGGTTTGGGGTGAAAATTGTAGCTTATGTCATTTAGCATACAGTGGTACGGCACAGCCGGCTCCTGGGAGGGCTCTCAAGGAACAGGCGGGTCTCCCGGTGCAGGTAAGTGACTGGATGAGCAGGGGGTCAGCAGGCACGACGAAGCTGGTTTTCGCTTGATTTTTTGTTGAACGGCTGATTCCTGGCCTGAGCCCGCAGAGGCTGGGGACAGCCACTGCCACCAGAACTGCATCGACCCTGGAGCAGGAGGGGAAGCAAGTGAGGAACCGCTATGGCAGGTCTGCGGCTGAGCCCTCCCCGGGCATCAGTCCCACAGCAGCGGCGAGACGGGCACCAGAGGTACCTTACGGCTCTGCTTCTCCCGCTCTCCCTCCACTTCTGAAAGGACGAGCTGCTGTGACGAAGCCCACTGCCAGCAGCCACCGGGTCCCCGTCCCTCCTGCTGAGGGCATGAGGATCTCACACTGGGCTCAGGGGGGGCCCCCCCTCGGCAGCGTGTTGGCATAAATCAATTTGATTTTCCCCAGGACGCTCCTAACGCCCTCCAATGATTGCTCATCACTAAAACAAATCTTCCCTTTCCTCCATCACTTCCTATGCTTTTTCTTTTCAAACAGTGGGCCCGCTTGGAGCTGAGAGATGTTGCCTTTTCCTTGCTTCTCCTCTCCCATGGCAAAGGGGGAGGGAGGAAAACAGGAGGACCATCTATTTGAAAAAGCAGAAACATGTCATGCTGCCTTTCCCCGTCCCTCAGGCTTCAAACCCACCCTCTCCCGCCACCCCGTCATTCCCAGCAATCCCCCTAAAACAATACCAAAAGGTTTGGGAATAAGTGGTCTCCGCAGGTAGGTAAGCAGCTCCTGTGCGCAGGGAGTTATTTTTGGCTAGGTATGACGTACCACGTGGCACAATCTTCACAAAATGCCAAGCAGTCAAAGCCAGAGCCGCGTGCTCCTAACCTCTTGCACTGAGGTAAAAATAAACCTTAATAAAAAGGCTTAGGAGGCTTAATGGGAAGTGGAAATGCAAAAAGAAAAAAAAAAAAAAGAAAAAAAAAAAAAGAACACGCTGTTAGGATGAGTCTTGGTAGATCCGGGGGGACAAAATGGGATGTCTCTGCGTCTGACTGTCGCTCTTTCCACTCCAGGTCCTCGGTCCTCCAGGCCAGGGCTATGGCAGGCTGCTGGTCCGCACTGGTGGAAGGGTTTGCAAGTGTTTAGTTCCTGCTGAAGAAAAAGTTCAGGCAGTGTCCGGCAGGATGAGACCGCCTGCAAAAGGCAGCCGTGAAGACAAGACACTATGTGTGGCTTGTTACTGATTATTGACATTGGCAGTGGCTTTCTCAGGGACCACCAGCCACTTACTTTCCCGTACCTTATCCTTCAGTTCCACTTCCATGAACGGGATTTTAATGGCTATGGAAAAATGCCATGCAAAAGATGGGCACATCAGCCACGGCGGTGGTATTCTGTGTCTTCGGTACATTGAACCTCAGTCTGTGAGTAACAAGCCTCTCATGCTTGATATGTGGATGCTTACAAGTTAAATCAGGCTCGGAAATCTTCCTACAAAATCTGTTTGAGTCCTTTGAAAACCTTAGTAGGGGTTTCCATCTCTAGCTCTGCGATTTCAGACTAGTTAGCCCACCAAGATGACTTCACCTTACTGGGAGCTTCTCCTGGGGAAGTCTATCTCAAAAGGCCAGAGCAGTTTATGAGGCACCCCGGCTGCCCTTCCTGTTCTCATTTCCATTTCACTCCCTATTTTCTTATATTTTGCCAGATTTTTTTCTTCTGCTTTGCCAAAGCTTTTCACAAAATGGCTGGCTCTGAAAGAAAAAAAAAAAAATCACCACCACCCAGCGACCCCAAACTCCAACATTACAGGAGGTCTCTATGTGAGTATTATCTTTAAAACAAAGGGAACACTAAAACAGTGTGTCTTCCCAGCTATGA
This sequence comes from Chroicocephalus ridibundus, assembly GCF_963924245.1. Taxonomy (NCBI): domain Eukaryota; kingdom Metazoa; phylum Chordata; class Aves; order Charadriiformes; family Laridae; genus Chroicocephalus; species Chroicocephalus ridibundus. Next base: position 5,248,652 of record NC_086298.1, on the reverse strand, counting down.
CACACTTCTCTTGCTATTTATGTATATATCTGTCCGAAACAGTGCTGAGAAAAGCTAATCAGCTAGAGGGTGAAAGTCCTCCTGGTGGGACTGTGGTTCTCTGATAGGAACAGCACAGCAGTTCTGGAGAGCACGCCGTTCTCCTGCGGTGCCCTATCAAAGCAAGATTAAGTCCACCTGCTAGTCTGGGACTGTGGCTGTTGTCAGGGGTCCTGGGAAGGTCAGGCTGTTTGCATTTTCCATTTGCCTAACAAATTAGGGCTCCCGGAGGCAGGATCTATAGGCAGCACTGCCAAGATGGAGCAGACCTTGGCTGGCCCGTATTTCGGGTCTGCTCGCTGGCTCTCTGCTGCTGCCACCACTGCCCCAGGCACCGCGCAGCCCCGGGCTCTCAGGAGTGGCACCATCACCAAAGTGTTGCAGAAGGGATTTTAGAGGGGCCTCAGTAGGTGGCATGTGTAGGCTGGACACGCTGGTGTCCTCAATCATAGCACAGCCCACCTGTGTCCTCTGGCTCTTGCTCATGCAGGATTGATGCTTAAGCAGCAGGACCCAGCGGAAGAGACAGAGCTCTGGCACCAAAGCGGGGAGGATGCGATGGAAAGGCTCAGTTGTTTCAGGTGGGAAAGAGCTCAAAGGAGAAGACGCAAATGCTCTGGCTGCTGTATGGTTCTGCAGCTTCTCCCCTACCACGTCCCGTCGGCTGCCAGGCTGATCAGCCGTGTCTGGGCTGGAGGGGAGGGAAAGGGGCTGTGCCATGGCCCTGGGATGTCCTGAGCTCCCCCTGCCCCACGGAGGAAGCAGAGGAGAGACCTGACGGGGAAAGACGGGGTGAAAATATTTTTATCCCAAGTTAGGTCTTGTCCTGTCTGTGCCCACATTACCGGTGCTAGCAGAAGGGTACCGGTCAGTGCTAGTAGAAGGGTATGCAAACCCCTCCCCAAAAGAAAATGAAGTCCAAAGGTCAGTGAGCACAGGGTCCTGAGGGGAAAGGAGCACATGGCTTTGCTCAGGGCTGGCCCAAAAGCAGTAGGAGGAGAGAAACACAAGGTGGCATGTTTGAAGGTCACGAATGATTTATCCTGCTTTTATACCTGCAGACAACATTTTTCAAATGAAACTGAGAGAGGAGGGATAAAAAAAAAATCCGATGAGAAATAATAATTAAAAATCCCAGAGCAGAAACAGAGCAGGGAGCACAGGCGGTCTGACAGTTTCAATTTTCACTTAGACAGGGCTTCTCGGGACTGATAACCTTCTCCTGCTGCTGACGAGCATCCTTTCCCGGCCATAAATCCCAACCCCCAGCAGCTGCTCCTCACCTTTCTGCCCTCACCCCAGCCCCAGCGAGCCTTTCGGAGGCTTCCCGGGGCTGTGGGAAGGATGAATTCCAGACCCTTGGTGACAGGGATGGTGACAGTGTGGCCTCACGCTGGAGGGAACAACTGAAGCTGGAGGAGACAGTGGTGCGAGACGGGGAGGAGCAGAAGAGGCAGCATCATCAGAGGAAGAATAAAGGCCTTTTCTATTGGGTTAAAATGACTATTTGAGCAGGGGGGTTGGAGTAGAGGATCGCCAGAGGTCCCTTCCCACCTCAGCTATTCTGTCCTGTGACCACTGGGATACTTCTGAGCAAAGAAAACCCGGGCAGGATACTGAGCTGCAGGAGACATCGTGAGGTCATGGTGTCTCTGCAAAACCAACAAATAAATAAAATCAGTGAGCCACAGTGATGGAGGGAAAAATGGGGGTTTGGTATTGAGACTGCTTAAAATTTTAACCTCTCATCTTAAGGAGTGTTGACAACGCTACTACTGGAGCAGGAGAGAGGCATCAAACCCCCCAAAAAAAGAGCGAAAAAGCCCATACGAAGCCACAGGAACTCTAACCCCACCCTGAGCTCAAGTGTCAAATGCCCAAACCCTGGCATTGCCTCCTTTTGCCTGACAACGCCTCCCAGTTCATTAACATTCGGAATTAAACCTGGGGGAGTGCAGGAAAAGTCAGGGATCACCAAGGGAGTGAACTCAGAATTAGAGATGGACCTGAACCAAACCCCTGGGTCAGACCAGAACTTCACGAAAGGACAAGCAGGGGGCGTGAATTTTGCAGCTCTGCCCAATCTATAATTCATTATGTATCTCTGGTATTTCTAAGAAGGCTACAGCTGTGATATTTAAATGCCAAACCTTTGTGCATTTTTAGACTCATACTTTTGTTGTTGTTTTTGAGGATCTGAAAGAGTTTTTGCTCCTCCCTGCTTCCTAATGAAACCGGAGAGGGAGAAAGCGCTGGCAGCATCCTAGATCGGCTCGATTCTTGTTATTGTAATATCAAGGACATTTTGAAATAGTGAGTCTGGAGCTCAGAGCCACCTGATGGTTGGTTCACCCTTAATTTCAAGGTGGCTCTTCACCGGGCAGAGAAAAATTGCAATACCACCCCCCCACACACACACACCCCTTAACAGGCCAAACTTTGTGATTTCCGTGGCTTATGATTTTTACCACATTTTTTCCCTATGGATAAACAGAACAAAGGGGCATGAACTGATATTACCAACTGAGCAGGTAAGGAGACTTTGGCAATAAACAGCATGAAACAGTAGAAGGGGAAAAAGCAAAAGCAGAGCTGGAGAAATTGGTGGCGGAGAAAGGAAAGCTAAATGACAAGAAGCGTTTCAAACACACGGGGATCAAGAGGCCAGCAAAGGCATTAGTCGGGTCCCCAGGACACAGCAGAGACACGGCGGCTGCGAGAGTGATGCTGCAAACACACAGACACCAAATTATCCGCACGATCCGGGCTGCGCTTCCTCCGGCGCAGAGGCAGGGGCCGGCTCTGCTCAGCCCCAACTGAGTGCTGCCACGGTGAGAAACACCACCGAGACGTGTATGGAGGAGAAAGGAGCGTGTGGTTTAAAGCAATGCAACGACTTCAGGGAACCGGTCTGAATTTCCAGGCTTCCCATTTTATTTGGGGCACATCGCCCAAACCGGGGCTGCGGCTCTCCGGCTGCTTTAAGGGGACACAGGCGCTCCGTGTCCCCTTCCAGGAGGCTCTGCCGCTGCTCTGCATCAGCACTGGCCTCTGCCCAGGGAAGATCTGGTCCTTTGCCTCATCCTGTACAGCCTCACAAACAGGGAACAACCCTGGGATCACACCTGGAGCCCTCACGCCCAACCTCTAAACTAAAAGGTGTTTTTTTTCTTGTCGTTTCTCACCCATTGTCAGGTTTGTCAAAGAAATTTGTGAGCGTTCTGGAGGCTGATAATTTTATATGTATAAAAATATGCATATATGCAACAATTAGTTGAAATTCTTCTCATAAAAGCCAGAGCAGTGTATTCGTTGACATTTAACCTCCTCCTTCCCCTGCAATCAAGGCCTTTTAAATAAAAACTGCATTGAATTTGGCAGTTGTATCTTTTGAAAGAAAAAAAAAAAATACGATGGAAGCAGGAGAAAAATTCCTGAAGTAAAAAAGACTGTGACAAAGCAATGCGTATCTGCAGAGGAGAAGAAAAACCTTCTAAAACCTGATCCCGTGGAGCCCTAGAATTAAGGTGTCAAAGGAAGGAACGCAAGGAGAGGAGCGGAAGGGGGAAAGAAATGTATCGAGACAAATGCCGATGGGGTTCAAATACAGTGATAATGTCCTTCGTGATGCCGCGAGCCGCAGTCGTGCTATAACCCAATTAGCGTCAGGCACAGCTGACAGAGGGCTGGGGGCAGGCTGCAGAGCCCCTGGTGCTGCGGGAGGTGAGGAGAGTGGTGCAGTAATTGATGCTTTTCCTTCAGACGCAGCATTAAGCAAACAGTTGCGGCAGGAGACCGGCTGAATCGGAAAAGGATCGGCCTTTCAGAGCAAAATGTACAGTGAAAGGCTGCGTTCGGCCAAGACTGGGGGTACCTGAAGATGGATGGCAGTTGCATTAGCCAGGGCTGCTCTCCCAAACCTTTACGGTAATCCCCTCTTCATTCGTACGAATGCAGCTTGTGAGAGCAAGCGCGACACGACAGCCGTTCCTTTTCGTATTTTGATTCCTACACCTGACACAAGCTTCACCCGGCGGCACAAGCTGGCGAGGTGCGTTTGCGGCGGGATCACGGCGCGCGGATCCCTCAGCTTTTGAGCGAGAAGCCATTTCTGCTGTGCAGTGCTCCCACCACAGGACACGCGCTGCGTTTCTCCACGCAGGGAGCAGCTTTTCGCAAGGTGACGTGTAGCTAGCCTGTCTCCCTTCATGGTCTGAAAAGCCCTTTGGGCCCCAAAGGAATGAGAAGCTCCATGCGATGCTTTTATCATTATTAATGGTAACACTTGTATTTAGAGAGAGATGGAGAAGAGATTTGGGAAACGTGAGACCTGTAAGTCTTGATGCCAGCAGTGGGGGGGTTATAGATACTGGCTACGCTAATCAGCAACAGAAGAGGGAAACCACCTAGGGAACTGCGATTTAATTAAAGATAGCTGCCATGAATTCAGAGAGAAAAAAAAAAACCAAGCCAAACAAATTGTTTGAAGGAGCCCACAAAAATGAAAAGATGCCAAGTCTGAGGAGGAAAACACTGTTAACTAGGAGGAAAGATGTCACCAGGCGTCATGACGCCCCTGCCGAGCATATTGTCCTAACCATCAGGGTGGAAAACGGTGGCATATCTGTGCAGAAAGCCCAACAGGAATGAGACACCGGGCTAGAGGATGTGTGGAAAGGCTTGGGCAAGCAGTGGCAGATACATGGTGGGCAGGGGACCTGTGCCAGCTCCCCCAGCTGAACCGCGTATACAGAGAGACGAAAACCTAACCAGAGCCAAGCCCTGGTTTCCTCCTGACAGTACCTATGTGGGGGTAGAGCTTTTGGCACTGAGACAGTTCTGCAGGCATGGAGCTCAATGGTATAGGTATTCATCTGCTCTCTTTAACGCTTTCCTGCTCCTTTTTAAGCAAGAGCTGCATGAGGAAGGATTAGGGTGAAGAACAGTGGCTGGAGCTGGGCAATGGTCCTCCAAAGCAAGGACTGTGGACACAGAGGTCACATCTGTTTGATTTTTCTCCTGGCTATCCAGGGAGAGATGTTCGAGGGCAGGATTTTTTACGTGCAGAGGGAAAAATCCATCAGTGTCAGAAACAAAGGGGAGGTTAGAGCAATATTCCATGGAGTAGGGCTTCCAGCTATTTCTTCCAACCTTAGGAAATAAATCTAAAAGCTTGAGAAGGTGTGTACTGCACGCCTCTATTGTATAAAGAATATTGTGGAAATTAAGAAAACAGAGCAAAGTGCCAACAGCATGACACCAGTAATTGAAGGGCTCGGCTTTTCTCAAAATGGGAAAGAAACAAAGTGTACTTGAAAAAAGAAGGGACCTGGCCAGATCAAGCATCAAAAGGAAGAGGCAGAGTAGATATCCATTTAAGTGTCATGTGAGAGAGGGGTGACTTCATCTTGAACTTGCTTGCTCATCCGTGACAACCCTTCATTTCAAGCGTTGGGCTCCTTTCATGATGCTGGAAGTCCCAAATAGAGCTCATGGGACCTGGATTATTGTTCCACTGGATGCATTTGAACATCTCTTCCCTGACAGTGTGGCATCCCTTGCCCTCTAAACCCGTTACTGGTAAACAAGCTTTGGTGCTTCCAGAAGCTCCAAGGGAAGCCAGGGCTGTGGAGCAGCCACTCCTTTTCTCAGCGGGCATTTTTGTTGTCAGTCATCCCCAAATTCCAGCACAAACAAGCACCTAACAGGGGAGAAGCGTGCACGATGCCGGTGCTGTGCTCCTGGCAGGTTAGATGTACTGCTTCATTTTACTTCTGGGCTCTGGGCAATATTAATTTTTTAAGGCAAGGTTAGATCTCAAACATTTGTCAAAGGCATCGCTTGTGAAGCTGAGATTCATCTCCTTCCTCTTGCCACTCCCTTGCTTTTTTTTTCTGCCTCCCTCATCTTAAACTACTCTCACCTGTCCCAGAAATCACAGCTTTCCTCTGTCTCCCCCCTTGGCTAAACCATCAGTCACTATTGATTATCCTCTGCTACAGAAAAGGAGGTGACTTTTCCAGAGAGTCCTGGAAATGCCTGAGCAGTCTTGGGCAGAGACAGCCACGTCCTTGCCACCAGGTGCAGAAGGGACAGTGTCCCACTCACCTGAGTGAGACACCACCATGACCCAGCCTCTGGAGGAAAGGGCTGTGCTGGAGGGACCGTAAGAACTGGTCCTTGGGCCCAGTCCTTGATGGGAGTGATGATATCTGCAGGGAACCAGCCTTTGGAAGCAGACTAGTAAAAACTAACCTTTTCATGAGCACATATCAGAAGGTTGTTGTTGAGTTTAGGTTTTCTTTTTTCCTTTCTCTTCTTTTCCCCTCTCCCTTAAAGGGAGAATAAATTAAGAGTTTATCTGTAATTTTCTCAGCAGGACAACTGCATTGAAGTGCCAGGCAGGATCCCCCATTGTATAAATCAATGCGTTTTATCACAAGCTTGGGCCTTCTGGTAATAAACTAAACAAGAGCTGCTGCTTTCTTCATGGATGTAATCAGCAAACAGGTGAGCACAAGAGCTTTCCTCATACTAATGGGGGGGAAGGGGGAGGCAGTTAATTTGACCTGGAGTGCGGATTTAGTCTCTCCTGCAGCGGAGCTGTTTCAGCAGTTATCTCTCCAAGTCCAGCCTCTGTGGCTTTCTGTCTTATTTCCAGTCCAGACATGCTCTGGAAACCATTACCATATTTATAAAGCTACCTGGACTCACCGAGCATGCATGAAAGGGTTAGAAAGACCTATCTATTTTACCAGCTGTGCAGCCCGCATCTGTAAGCGAGAAAGGGAGGAGAAGGAGGGAAAAAGAGAGGTTATTGTGCATTTTCTGCGTAGGAAAAGTGCATATGGTCCTTCAAAGGTAGCGTGCGTTAACACTAGAAAGCAGAACTACCCATCTTGGCTGGCTAAATCTGCCCTTGACGGCAAGCAGCATGTTACCACGTGCCCCTGTGTAGATTTACCACAGCGCTAGGGCAAATTGCCATGAGCAAGCCTGTTTTCTTGAATTATAAGGCAGATAAGTGGAGAACATGAGTTGCGATAAAGAGATTTGGGGGACAGAGAACAGGAGGAGTCTGTGTTGCAGGTTCTAATTCCAGGCTCAGGCATGGATTTAATATGTGATTTTAGCCAAGCAATAGGATTGTGAAGATTGTAATGCTATCTTCTTTATCAGGTAGTGAGCATTCGTCAGAGGCCTTAAATCCTTGGACAGGAGATGTTCAGAATCTAAAAACCACGATCACAGCTATTCTAAACAAAAGGTTCCTGGTATGTTATCTCTGTTATCACTCATCTAATCCCTTAGTGGTCTAGTGATCCTGAAGACAAAGGCAGTGAAAAATAGTCTTGAATAAAATTGTATGGTTTATATGAATATAATGTATTATTGCAAAGAGTTGCTTGGCCTGGGGCACTGAGGACTTGCTATTCTACAGCAAGGACATTTGGGGAGCATGTCTTTTTGTGGAAGCCTGCAGGGGATTCCCATTCCTCCTGAGTTCACAGGCTCGGGTTTTAACTAGAGCGTCTCTTTCAGCTGCTGGGGACACGCTGTTTCATCTTCATCTTTGAAAAGAAGATGCTAGAGTGATTATAACACTGTCCTTCACATGTTAAGTGGAAGAAGCAGCTACACAAGCCACAGGGACGGTTTCCTGCACAGAGAACAGGTCATATTTGCTAAGCGTTTAGTGGGCCTGAGAAGTGTGGGCTAAAAAAACCCACTGTAAATGTTAGGGGAAAAAAAAAAAATCTTTGGGCTTCTTGGACTTGTCTTTCTGCAGTAGCATAGACTCGAAGAAGATAACACAGAGAGATGATTCACTTTGCTTGCTCCGGTGAGAGCGGATCAGCGGCTACTTACACCCTATATAAGAGAAAAGAAAAAAATATCGATCCAGAGTTCCCACATCTATGATCTACATCCTTGTGCTTCCCCTAAAGAAAATTTATTGCTCCCCATCAGCAATAAATCAGAAGACCGACTTTCCTGCTCCCGTTCAGACAGATACGCTGTTGTACAGCATGAGAGGAACTCCCTGAAGTGGAGGATACGAGGGTTTAACACACAGGCAAGTTCGGGTAACGGTTCAGAGCTAAGAGAAGAAAGACAGATCAGCTGCCAATATGACGGAAAACAGTACGCTTTTAATTACGCTTAATTCATTTAATAGCTGTATTTCTTTAGTATACTAATGTATAAATAGATATTTATTTATACAAATATTTATAAATGTATGTATAAATATGTCTTTGTGTGTATATATATATATACTTATTAAAGCAAACTAAATAAATACATATTTATAAGGGAATATTTAGTGCATTTAATAAACATACACAACTTGCTGCCATGCTGGAGGATAAAACAAGGTGAAGAAAACTGGAAGCAAACCTAAGCAAAAAAATAACCTCAGATTGACACTTTCTCCCTAATGGATCCCAAAGCTCTGTTTTACTATAATTTACGCTCCAGCGAGGGATTCGGTTCTGAAGTGCAGCAGTCCGATGAGACGAGATACAGTAATAGCGTAACCAGAACAGCAACACCTCAACTGGGGGCAGGTTGGGAAGGAAAAGACTGCTTTTTCAATGAAACTTGGAGAAACTCCTCAGACTGGTGAAATTATTCCTAGTTTATAGCGAGTGAAGCCCTAACCACAGCACCCAGCTGAGAGGATGTCTATATTAAAGGTCTGTATACAGGGGAAATATAAGCTTTCCAGAGTTAGATAACAGCAGGTTGGAGGTCGATGAGGACTACAAAGCCCTGGAGAAAAAAAAAAAAAAGAAAAAAAAAATTTGCCCAGTCGGAGCAGCATACCGCTGGTCTAAAGCGAGCTTGGGCACTTTTACAGCAGTACTGCTGTATGGCCACCGAATCCTGGAGGAGTTCGGAGAGGCTGGCATTTGGCTTTGACCCCAGGGTTAATTTAGCTGTTCTTGCAAAATGAGAAATAGGAACCCAGGTTCTCGCCTCCTTTGCTATCGAGTCAATTGAGTGACACGAAGGTAAAACTGGCGTGAACGAGAATTGGGATCTCTAATGAACAGGAACCGCTAGGAGCTTACCAACGTTTGCAGGAGATGTCAAGATGATGACTGCTCAAAACAGACTGGCACAGGAGGGCAGAGAACTTTTTGTCCTGGGTTGTTTCCCAAACTTGTTCTGGAAACAGCTGGGTTATTTACGGCAGGAATTCAGCCCTGGGATAATGGTCCTTGGGATCCACAGGTATCTTAATTTCTCCTACATGCTTCCCTCCGAAGGAATATCTCTAAGACCCAATGACAGAGGTGAGTCTGGGACTGCTCTCTGTGTCAGGTACAGAAGTCCCCTCCAGTGTGACACCTCAGACACAGCCACAAAGAGGTGCTGCACTGCTCTTTTCCCACTTTTTCCTCACAAACAGAAGATTTCCTCCCTCCCATCACTTGTCGAGGTGATTATTCCTCTGCAGCTGTAGATTACTTCTCTCAAAACCTCGTCCGCGGCTTCATCCAAGAGTTCAAAGCTGCTCTCAACCTCAAGATGCCGGATTAACACCAGGTCTTGACTTAATTCTGCTCAGGCAGTTCATCCTAGTCCCTCTCATAGCCACCTCTTCTAATCCTGCAGTTATTTTTATGGTCCTTAAGCTTCCCAAGCCCTTCTGTCCATCCCCAGGCGCTGCGCTGAGCAGTCTGTGGCTGCAGACACGGGACTTGACGCGAGAAGACAGACACGTACTTTGCTCAGGTGGAAAAACAACTCCAGAGATACAACTCCTTTCTTTTTTTTTTTTCTTTTTTTTTTTCCTTCTTTTAAAAACCTAGCCTTTGGGGGAGCGCCAGCTGATTCTAATACCCGGGGGACTCGAGTGTAATTGCCAGAGAGGGGGATGCAGCCAGCTTTGCTATTACCTTCGCCACAGACAGGAAGCCATTCAGCCAGACGCCTTTTGAGCGAGAGATCAGGTCATCTCCGCGCTGACTCAAAAGCAACCAGCCCCTCTTTCATCACTTACATTTAAAGCATAGCTCTTTTTCCCACTCCAGGCTCTCATTAATGGCCCTGGACTCGTGATAGGAACAGGAGAAATGTCGCATCCTTGCCAGCTTGGGATTGTTATTTCCGTCATGCTCAGCCGGAAAACGGAGCGCTGCTTGGTTTAGTAACTGGATTAAAACAAACTGCAGCACAGGATTTGATCTCAACCCTCCTACTTCTCAGCAACGTGATTTAACCGAAGTCCATCTTCTCCCTCCATGCAAGAGAAACATCATGGTATCAACATCTGTCATCAGCACTCGCTGCTCTGGGCCTGCTTCGCATTCTGGATGGATCTGTGAATGAACACTTTTCAAATGCTATAAATATTTTATGAATTTCTATCCACTTACTTTAATGGGGGATTGTAAAAGCATTTAACCATATTACACCCAATCTCTCAGACACTGCATTATTTCAGCAGAGCTATTTTATTAGAAGCAACTGGCAGAGTTGCTGTAATATTGTTTAAATATATATATATAAAAAATATATATATATTTCTCAAGTCAGACAAAATCAGATAGCAGGGAAGGGGAAACAGCCATGGAAACTCTGTGTCTCGGGTTTGTTCTGATGCACTTGAAAGGTTTCATTTGCTGTGCTTTGCATGACTGCATGCAGGTTTTTTAAGTGCCTCTGTTTTTATAGGCCGGGCTGAGAGTTGAGTCTGGATGTCTCATGGTCTTTATCCCCTCCTGCAACACGAAAGCCAGATGCAAACATCTGGCATCGCCTAGAAACGCAGCCAGGGAGAGTCGCTGCTGCTCAGCCGGAGACGTCCCTCACTGAGGACACCACAAAGTCCCCTGTCTGAGCGGGACTCCGCTGCGAGGTGATGTCCTGTTTTGCCTTTGCTGGAGACCAGCAGAAGCAGGCAGGAGAGACAGTTCTTATCAGCCATGCCAAGCAGGATTCTTTCAGATCTAAAGGCATTTGCCAAGAGACCCAGAAGCCCCTACTCCAAGCCCATCTCCGCTTTGGCAGTGAGATGCTTGTGCCACAGCTCTGGGGGACCCAGCCCCAGGCCCCCAAAGCCCCTCAGCACCAAGTAGCCAAGAAAGGCCACCCTGCGTCAGAGCAGCAGTACCTCACTCAGCAGAGGATAAAGATGCCACTTTCTTCTTCTCCCCACACCCCCTCCATCCATTGTTTATTTCCAGCATTGCACAAAGGCCTTTAAAAGCCCATTGAGTTGGTTTTGACCGTGTCTCTTTTGGGTTAATGAATTTATGGTCTGCCAGGCTGATTTATGAATGTCCATTCCACTTTGAGCAGGAGGGCTGGTGATTTTATACCTTCAGCCATGCGGGACAGTGAGCCGCTCTGATCAAAGGAGCACTGATTTTGCTGGCATGATTGATTCAAGCCTGAAGAATTACAGCAGGATCACACTCGCACACTACAGTAATCGCAGGTCAGAGGCATCTTCCGCCATCAAAGACACCAAGTCTGAAGCCAGGGATGCTGGAAGATTTTTACCCTTATACCTCCTATTACCCCTAAAATAAAGCAGCTGTTCAGCTATATCTGAAGTCTCTCAGATCCATTGATGTTAAAATGATAACATACAAGTTGGTTTTACTGGTTGTCCCTCCTGGGTCTCAGCTGCTGACACACCAGAAAGAGCAACTCTGCAGTGCTACAGGTATTCCAGCCCCAGCGCGCAGGTACCCAGTGCCCATGGTCTAAGGCACCTCAGAAGGTTCGCCCTCCAGGATTTGTGGATCCTTCAGGATTTTAGGAGTCTAGCTACCTCACCGGTTCTTAGCATCAGTTATATAAAATATTGTACATGTCTGTTAGCAGATGGCAAACTGAATTTTATATCAAATTCCATATATAGTGGTTCAAATTCTTTTTAAAATCTTTCCTATTAAATACCTCTAAGTCACAAATCAATCATCATAAAGATTATTTTTTTTTGTGGGACAAATAACACAAAAAACTATTGTTTGTCCTCCTGTGGAGTTGTTTTTATTTTATTTTTTTGGTGACAAATGCTACAGTTTTCAGCCAAATGCTCTTCTCCTCCATACCAATATCCAGCCAAGTTTTTTCCAAATCTTCTCTACATTGTGACTCCTAATCAAAGTCAAAGAGGTATAAAGCATAAGAAATTCAGAATTTCTCCTTCCATCTGTCCAGAAAGGAAGGTCACAAACTACAGTAACTTCTGGACCTATTCATCAAACTCTTGGAAGTCACAACTCCCAGATTAAAAGAGCAGTGATTGATGATACCTTTTCCAGGGGTTACATTGGAAAAATGTACTCCTTATAATGGAAACAGAGAAGAAATTAGTTCTCCTATCTCTCTTGAGTTCTAGTGAAAGTGGAAAACTGCACATAACAGGCTAAATCCCAAAGTCTTTCCTCCAAGACCCTGCTCACAGAGCCTAAAGTTCTTTAATCATCTCCCTCGCTTCTCTAGATGCCCTTTGTGTAAAAGGGTGTCATGATAAACCCTTGGATAGTGGTGGCTTATCCTGATTATTTTCGCTACATGAAAATAGGAAGCTTTTAGCGTAAGCTTTAATTAAGCTCTTCTAAGATTTATTGATCCAGGACCAATAAAACCTATCATTCAAGTTTCACAGACAACCTTCCTGACTTTTAACAAAAACTGCGTAGTTTCCATATGCCTTTATTTTCATGCTTCCCTGTCATGTTTTGGTCTCATGAGGTGGTCAGGCATTCCAGCGATAAAAATTAGGGAAAAAAAGGAAATATTTGTACCATGACTCATTAATACCACATGCCCCTCAATGAACCTGTGTAAAGTCACCCTGCTGGAATCCATCACTCCAGCAAAAGAGAGAAAAAGGAAGACAGGAGATATAAAAGATGTAAACTCTCAAACGTAACAGGGAGGTTTATAGCTGTGAAGGACTCCTCATTCCCAATCCCAGTGACAGGGTTGTTTTGACAGGGCTGTTTTGACAACGCTGAGAGGAGTGAGATCAAAAGACACTGATCTGTTAAAGGACTGGACCCACAAAGAAGAGGACAAAGCTGTCAAGAGCATAAAGCTGGGAGCTGCGGCAAGCGTGCCGTAGTGGTTCCCCAGGAGAGGAGATGACGCCGAGGCAAAGTATACGCAAAGGATAGACATTATGGGCACGGAGTTTTTATTTCAGCTTTTCCCCTAAGCACAGGGTATTTTCAAAAGAAAATATGATTTTCATTGTCAAGAGAAGCCGCTTCTAAGTTATTGCTCACTGTTCTTTGCCAGAGGCTCTGGAAGTTGGGGTGGGAGTGTGGAAACTCGGCTACCACCTGCCCTGTTGATGTTTTTAAGAAACATGGTTGGGAAGGATCTGATCAGGATCCACTGAGAGCTCCAACTGTTGAGAGGCCAGGTTGTGTGGCCCTACATGAAAACGAAGACACGGACTGGTCCCTTGGGAAAAGCTTGGTCATAGGGTTTGTATCCGGGGCTAGAGGGGAATCAAACAGGCTGTTCTACTCCTGTGTTTACAGAGATTTTGTACTCCACACTGTGGAAATCTCTTCCTCTGCCGGCAGAAAAAAAAAAAGAAAAAAAAAAATCTGTTCCTATTATAAACACATACTGAATAATGAAAAACAGAGAAATAAAAAGCATGGTTCATCAACCAGTGTAATGACAGCTATCGGCAACCGCAGAGAGTGAAACCCAACCCCACAGGCACAGCCAGGTCCAGGTTGGCTCATGGGGACCGGGGGCAGATCCCCATCTCTTAGCAATACTGTCGTAGCATCCCGGTTTTAGATGCACCCACCCCTTGCAGAAGAAAACCCCATACATGCCATGTGCCTACGTGAAAGCCAAGACATGTGAAATATGAAAATGATCACAGCTTAGACGGGGGATGCCAAAGCTAGTCTGAGGAGTCCTGGATGTTAGCCAACGAGTAACTTACAAAGCATAAGATGAACAATTATCCAAAGACAAATTAGTGCCATGCAATTTCTAGTAAGGCATCAGGCTGTCATTTCTACACTGGATAAACACCACCTGCATTGTTTCTCCAGGATAACAATGATTTCTCTATTTCTATCACTTTACTAGGAAATCTCTGACATCTCCTTGGGACTGCCTAACCGTCACTTCAGGGTCATAAGGGCTAGTACAAAGACTTTAATTTTTATCACACTGCTTTCCTGCTGCCCCTTAGCTTCTGCAGCGTGTGTATCCCCATGCTGGACCCGTAACCTTGGGCATCAGCCCAGATCACAGTCTGAAGCCTCGCATCCAGGCTATGCCTCTAGAAGCCATTTCCCTCGTAACATCTCTAAATAGATGTGACCTTTCTTCTCCTGCCTTGCAGCCAAAACTTTTGTCCAGCCTCTCACTTCGTCTCTCATAATGACTGCAGGGACTGCCCTTTCCTCTGGTATTAACAAATGCAGCCTGGCCCCACTCACACATCTTTCCAGGATACGGATGCAGAGATCCCTTTCCCAGCCCACTGCTGTCAGTGTGTCACCCCTCCGTATCCTCCCCTCCGGTGGCACCCTTTCTCTAGCACTTCAAACATATGTTGCACATATTTGCTTTCGCGGTCCATCTTCACCCACCCTCTCCCTCATCTGTCATTCAGCTTGGAAAGGTTGGTTCTCACCTTCACTTGGCCCCCGGTGCCAGTCTTCCCTCGCCCACTTCTGCCATCTTCCAACAAGTTATCCTTGTGTTTATCCCATATTGTTCCTCATGCTCTCAAACATCTACAAGGCTATGTCATCCTACTCCCTCAAGATGCTTCCTAAATCAAACTCATCATTGTGATGTCTGCAAAACCCATGGCAATTGCTCCTCTGTCCCCGGTCTCTCACTCTGACCCACATAATCTCATTATTTCCCTACATTCCTGTCTCTCTTATCCATTTCTTGCTTTATACCTAGATGGAAAGCTCTTTTAAACAGTGTCTGATTTTCATTCTTTAGGTACTGCACCCAGCATATACATGGCCCAGTCCCAGCTTAAGATGAGTAGTGGCACAGAAATGACAAAAGGCAACTGTTAGTCCCTTTCCCTAAGTGGGAAAATACTGCTTTAAATTTCTGTGAAATTGGATTTTCATTTACTCTCACATTGTGATCACAATTGTGCCTATATAACAATGATTCCACAGCCTTCAGCAATGGCTCAGGGATGTTACTGGCACATGCGGTATTGCATGAATATCTCTGTATCTGTGTGTATTTTTGCAGAAATACTGTACTTTCCTGTTTATGGCTTGTAAGAAGGACGACAGAAAAGACTTGTGTCTGCTACCGAAGAGGAAAACTCTAGAAATAGATAGCAGGGGATGTGCCAGGGGCAAGTGAGAATAAATAGTAGGAAATTACCCTTGGATACTAGAACATATCATCCCACATTCCTAAAAATGAGAGCATTTTTGCTTAGTCGTATGGCTGGTAGCAGCATCTGTCGCTTCACCAGAATAGCAGCCCTCTCTTGGTTGAGGCAGGGAGTAAACAATTTACAGGAGGAAGCTTGTTCCTTCGACATGTGCTCAGGACAAATCAGCCATCACTCACTCGCTTCTCCTGCTAATGCTGTTTCTCCATTCGGCACCGACTGCAGCACCTTGTTCCGCGCTTCCCGGCCCTGGCTGGTGCTCCATGCCTTTGCCCATACCATAACCAGAAAGCAGGAGTGAATTTGGCTGCCAACATGTATAACTCCCCCCCCCCCACCACCTCTGACTGCTCTGAGTTGGACCTTTGCAGGGGAGAGACTTTTCTCAGGGTGTTTTTTCTCATTCAAGACAGCAAACGTTTCAGCTGGCGACAGCCTCTCGTCACTCCAGCCACCTGGTGTCTTGCATCTGAAATGCTAACCAAGCCGGGGCGTCAGGCTCCGCTTCCTCTGCTGGCCGTTCTGCCCTGAAATAACAGGGCTGGGATGGCAGGGAAGGGTAGGGGGAAATAATAACCCATCTCCTCTGTCATTTGACGGGACCCCCACTGTTCGCATGTCCATCGGCTTCTCGGCAGGCAACCACAAGGCGTTTAAGGCCTTTGGTCTGCGTTTTCACTGTAAACTTAATCCCTGTAAAGCATTTCCCGAACTCCCAGAGCCTGCAGACCTTTTCGACGGCTCCCTGCGAGGATGCAGGGAGAAAATGCAACAGGCAGAGCTGAGGTGAACATCGACCTTGCTGAAAGCCCAGTACTGGCAACAAGAGCAGCCGCCGAGGAAATGTGAGCGTGGATTTGACTCTTGGTCCTTGCTAAGAGCAGCAAAGTGACCGGAGGGCATAAATAAACTACGAAGCAAAACTTTAAACACGCAGCAGTATGCATTTGAAAAATGCCTACCTAACCTTTGAAATGATATTGTTTCCCTGGACCGCATTTTCCATTTGTGCTAAAGTCACGTCTAGGGTGAGTTAATGCCACTGAGCAGGAGAGAGGTGGATTTGAAATGAAAGCAGCCACCTGCAAAATCAAAATGACTGTTTTGTACTGAAGCAACATTAAAATGGATTTTGTGGGAGGATCTGGGAACAGTTGCTCATCGGTGCTGTTCTTCCCTGTGATTGATTTGCATTCCTCAGCCGGACTTCAATTCCCATCACACACCGTGTTCCTCCCTTGGGTCAGGTGACTGTCATATTAACATCTTCTGATTCAACATGAAACAACTTTTTGAAAGACTGGAGTTTCCTAAGGGATGGAAACTCTTATTTGAAACAAACCCTTATTATTTAGTCTGTACTTGTAGCTCCAAAAGGAATTGTCATAGAGATTGATTTTATGCACTGATAGCCAAGAAATATGAGAATTTCTGGCGCATAGCTTTTATTCTGGACGCAGAAAAGTACATATTGTTTACCCAGTATATAAATAAGATATTAACATCTCTTCAGGAAATGGCTGGACTTAATGCAGTTATGAGCAAACAGCAAAAAAACAATAGTGAACTACCTCTTGTCCCTAGAAAACAAAGTTTGGGATATCTTTGCGTTTCACAAAAACACATTGGTAAATTTTAAAACAGCTATACAGCCTTCTCATGAATTTTTGCCCCGGAGTTGTAAAAGAGCCCTTCCCTCCAACCTGACTGATGTGTTTGTTAGCTTCTGTAACTAGTTTCTGAATACATATTTCCCCTTTATTTGTTCGCAGCTGTAATACCCAACAGCATCTAAATTGGATCCCAAGGGTCCAAAACATTGTCTCTTTCTAGAAGTATGTCAAGTCTGGACAACCCTAGTAGTTACACACGTGGGTACCACATCTATAGTCTCTGAAGCAGTTTTTGGAAACATTTTGAATGTATTTCATACAGGAATAACACAGCTATCTGTTTGAGAGATGGGGACATTCCACGTAAGTACTCAGTGTTCAAAAATTAATGAATGCCATTGATTGAGTTTATCCTAGTAAATTAAAGAAAATTCTTGCAATTTTAGGATAGAAAAGGTACATTTCCTCACATGTACATTACCATCTGGCGTGGAGATGTATTAATATCTTGCAATATTTAGGTCATAAATCAAATCTAAGCCCTTATTGCACATTCAGAGAAAATTACTTTCTAGTGACATATGGCATAACCTTCAACTTCTATAAATTAATAAAATTCTAGCAAATCTACTCAAATTCAGATATTTTGTACCCACATTTTATTTTTATGGATGCTGTTAACCACTTGTAATGTTGGAGGTCTTAGGTCAATACAGAAAGTTTATTGCAAAGCTAAAGGAAATTACCTTTCAGTGACCCAGGGCGTGAACTTCGATTCCCACCAGTCAACGAGGAGTTCTGATCTAACTGGCCGTCGACACACACAGAACACCAAAATTATATGCTGGGCCGTATTAAAGGGTTTCTAGAAGGGACACAATCATAGCTGGTTACAGAAATGCGTGTCAGGGGAATCAAGATGGTCGAGTTGTGTGGATTTAACATCTGTCTCGCCAGGACTCACCTGTTACAATTCCTGTTCTTAATAAAGTCTTTGTGGCCTCAGCATTCATCATGCAAAAATCAGAATATATGGGCAATTTGTCTTTCATTACTAGCAGTATTTTTACATATCTGAGTAATAAACTGCTTGGGGGGTGGGGATGGTGGGGGGCGCAGAAATCTTGCTTTACAGTGTCTTGGTTAACTTTTGCTATTTAAATTGGGTCTTATTTGTTAATTTTTGCAAAAGCCATGTTTGTCTGATTCATCTTTCTCTGTGATTGTTTTGCAAAACAACACCGAAATTTGCTGCTTTCAAGTTAAGCTGTCAGGATTTAGGTCTATTAGGTAGAAGCGTAGAATTAGAGACAGGAGATGCCACATAATGCATCTAGTCTTTTTCTGGCTCCTCGTCCACGCTTGCAACTCATTTGCCAGTCCGCGCCTTCGGATTAGCTGCCGTGTTTGATTTACTTCTTTAGCCCAAACCTCATTGTCCGTCCAGTTTTTGCCCCCGCGTCCATGCTACTGTGCCACCTCCCCTTGGCTTTGCTGCTGCTCTCTCAAAAACGCCACCTTCTTGCCTAGGCTTCCCTTGCACCTCAGTATCTTTCTCACCACTGCTCTGTTCCTTCCAACGACTCCCTCTTTCCTAAGGAACGCAAGGTAGAGATTGTTTTTGACTTCCCATTCCCCAAAAGATCAAAAAGATCATGAAATACAGATGATCCTAATCTAAATCTCTCCCTTCCTCTTTCAATAATGCCCTGATAACATGCCTGCCTTGGTCACCATGTTGCTGTTTTGCATTTTTTTCCTGTCTCAGTGGATTGCCTTTCCCTCAGCCTGCAGTGTACAAGAAAAGCATTTTCTAGAAAGACTAAGCATCTCTTTTTCACTCTTTTTTTTTTGCACACACCCACTTCTTCAGTTCCTTCTAGCAGATGAAAGACCAAGATCAGGTGGCTGGAATTTGAGGTTGTCAGTGTTGATGTCGCAAATTAGAGGCTCGTTTTTAACAATAAGAGCAATTAGTCATCAGAGCAGGTTCCTAAGAGGTATGGTGAGTCAGCCTCTTTTGTGAAGCTGACTAACTTTTCCAAAGGCTGTATTTTTGAATTAAAATCACAAGTTCTTAAGCTTGATGAGAGAATCACTGGGCGAGCTCCTGCAGTTTGTGTTTTGCAGCAAGTCAGGCTGCAATCATCCTAATGGCCTTCTTTGGCCTTAAAAAGATACGTGACTTCAGTCCTGGGTGGATTTCAAGTTCAAGTTCAAGGATTTTCATATCTTTCCTCCTGCCCAACTTCATCTTGCTTTTCCTCCTCTGCTCTTTCCATGTCCCATGGACTGATTACTCCTCCCAAGCAGTTTTCTTTGTAGATTTTTCAGTAGTTCATGGAGCTCCGTAGATTACTGCATGGAGATCTTTATGTCTGACTTCTTTTGATGTGAGTTTATAACTGTTTGAGACCAAAAAATAACTCACACTATTACCCCTTCGAGCAAAACATTGCCTACTCCACTCAGCATTGATATGGGCAGTATAGAAGATTTCCGAACTGTTCATCTCCTGACCTTCAGTGTACCTGCCACTGATCCTAACCCTGCCTAATCAGAGGTAGAAAAGAGGATTACGAGGACTCCCAGCCTGGGAAATGCATGCATGAAAAGGAGAAAGAAGAATTGCTTAGGATGGTCTGTGGGGAACAGCGATAGTTCCTGTGCTCTTCCCCGGCATCATTATTAATAACTTCTAGAGACAGCATAGTGGCCTAGGTGGTCTTCTCATCTGACTGAAGTGACATTTACAGCACGACAGGAATGTAGGAGAGTGCAATAGCAAAATGATCCACATAAATAATCAGAGCCATTTCCACATTACTTCAAAATTCTTTACAAAATATATATATATATATAAATTTAACCCAAAGCTCGTGTCTTACAGTCCTTTTTCCAACACAGAAAGTATTTGATATGTCTTCTGTTGGGCTCAGGTTCCTCTAAATAATGATTCTTTTCCTTTCTTCTCCTTACAAAGCATTCTGGGCAAATACATTTTCTATCGAACCTATGGCTGCAACAGAAAGTCGGGCCTCAGGAGGAAACTTTTGCACATTTCTTTAGTAGGTTGGCAATTTATCTCGTCTGGCCTCCCCTCCCCTTCCCTCTCCTCTCTTTCTAACCCCTAACTCCTGGCTTTAAGTACTTCATCCAATCAAAGCATAAAAAGTTTAAACAAAACAAAAAAGAAAACTTAAGTTGGATGTCAGGAAAAGATTCCTATCAGTGAGGTCTGCCAGAGTATAGAATAATCTCCTGTTGGGAGCAGTGGGAGTCCATCACTGGGGTAGACTAAAACTAGATGAAACTAAAATCAAAATCAATATCATCATTAAGGGAAGCAGCCTGAAAGGCTGAGGGATGGACAGGAAAATTTGATGCCCCTAGAGTTTAAGAAAATGGCTGTGACCTGCTGTCTAGCATTTAACCAGGGTTTTGATCAGAATGATACATGGAAGACGAAGGGGTTTTTCAGCACCTTTTTTTTGGGTTTTTTTTTTTTTTTTTTTGTGTGCTTAGTTGAGTAGTTTTCTGCTTTGGGGGAGGTGGTCTTTCGTCTCACAATATTCAATACGATGTTTAAGAAAAACAGGTGAGGAGCATGATTGATAAAGTAATTTATTAACTGTGATTTTCTACAGTGAGGAAACAGCTCAAGATCTAGCACTGGCCGCTGATGATGCTGTCTAATAATCGGAACAAACAATCTGTGTGAGGCTGTCTGCTTCTTCTTGCAGTCAGCTGGAGGGCAGCTGTGTGCACCAGCTTGGAGGATCTGGACCTCGGTTAGCTTTCAGGCTCTGTCCCAAACATCTCCTGGCTCAAGTACATCTATTTAAGGTCAGGTTTTTTTCCAAAACCAGAAATAAACTGGACCAGAGGCATTATTAAAAAAAAAAAAAATAATAATAATAATTCTGATTTCTGAGCATAGGGAAGTTTGGCCCTTGGTGTGGGCATCTGCTCACTGCTTTGTTTCCATATTTTCACATCCTTGGAAGAAACACTCTGCCAAAGGGATATTTGGAGAGGACTAGAGTGCTCCCATTTATGCAGATGCAGCAGAGGTATGTGGGACTCACACAGACAGAAATAAACAGCATGTCGAGGTTTTGTAGCACTACAAACCATTGCTGCTAAACATTTCTCCTTGAGAAATTCTCCACCTAGTAGATTCATGCAAACTTTGGTCTAAAGACACTTTATATCAGATCATCTTAACAGGACTTGGGGTTTCCGTCAGGAAATACTCAATGACAGACCCCGTTTCAAAAAGCAACACAAAACCCCTGTTCCTCAATGGGAACAACACAGCAGTCCTCTCCTAAACAGCCCAGAGCCCCGTTCTTTTTGTCATGAACCTTTCAAACAACAACAACAACAAAACCCTCCACCCTGTTAGAAATGCAGCCCCTCATTCCTCCTGCAATCTTCCCCCAACACTAATAATTCCTGGTCCTCCCCATCCTTGCCGTTCCCCACCTCGCTTTCTCCTCAAGCACCGGCTTTTGACAGCCTTTATAAAGGATAGCAGAGAGTGTGTGTTGTTAGCTGCAAAATAAAGTCATGTTTTATTGTTCTGACCTCTGTAATGCCAGATGTAAATCAGCCAATTGCCTTTATTAACGATTTGTAGACAGCACTGTTTGAACAGAACAGTTTTGTTTTATTCCAGGGGAAAAAAAAAAAAAAAAAGAAAAAGAATCTCGGCTCCTGGAGATTGATTCCTGCTGTCAGGAATCATTAGGTATTTGGTACTTCTGGAGGTGTTGGGCTGTGGGCCCATGTTGGATAATCCCTCAATCCCTAAATCATTTCACTGTAAACATAATCTTTGAGTAACAAAGTCGGTCTTGGGTATCTGCCAACATCTCGGGATGAAGCTTGTCAAACGATTTCTCCAATTGCCTTTGGATGTAAATGGCTTGAAAGCCCAAACGCTTGGCAAGGCTGGGGATGCTGAATCAGCAGTGAAAAAGCAATATGCGCTCCTCCTGCCCCAGAACCCCTTCTGCTTCCATCTGGGAAGCCCCAGATGAAATCCCACCCTGGGGGTCACACCAGCCTCCAAGGAGCTTGTGCTCATCCACTACTTGAGCCATCTTCTTCCAAGCAGCAGACAAAGAGTTCGTCTTAATTACAGTGGTTGCCTTTGGCTTGGGAGCTGCGTGCTGCCTCGCTATTGATGTCTTCCTCCAAGACCCTGCTGTGGGTCTGAGCTCTTTTTCTGCGAGTCACAGCTCTGCTTTGCAGACCTCTTGTTTTTCCAAGCCATGGACGGCAACTCCATAGCCCTTGTGGCTGTTCCTTTCCAAAACACGGAACTGAGGGAGATTTCTCTTGGCATCTCTCTGACGCAGCCTGTCTGGGGCCTGCCGGGTAGGAGAAGCAGCTTGCTGCATTTTATGGCAGAGAAGAAATAGCTGCTTGGTATTGTAGATGGCTTATGTTAAGATTTACTGTGATCTGAAAATATAACAGATCTCTTTTTGAAATATGTTTTATTACTTTTCTGTGTATCCCAGACTAGTCAGGACTTGTCAAAAACATCCTTTACTTATTGGGCATTAGTGAGATTGAGAAGACTACCCATGCAGCACTGAATGTCAAGAGAATGGCCCATATTTTTCTCATATGAAAGTCTCTTTTAGGGATTATACCAAAGGAGACTTTGATGCAATACAGATTACATGTTTATGGAAGGATTTATAGAAAGGTTGCTTTTTTGGACACACAGATGACAAAAGAGACCAGCCTAGACCAGCTTGTTGAAAAATAAAGGAAAGTGAGATATTCAGGTGTCTTCAGAGTTGCCTCAGCTCCTTGGGCTGCAGAGGGCTGACACCGGAGCAGGCAGGATCCCTGTTCTCCTTTTGCCTCGGCGGGGGCACAGAAGATCATGCAGCTGAATGAGAGATCTTAGTTTTCTTAGAGGATAGACTGAAAAAGACACGTTTGCTTAGCCTTAGCCACACGCTGTATCTCCATAAGCTGCTGGAGGAGGGTCAAGATTGCTTCCTGCTTTTAACATCCGTGGCCTGATTACAGGCACCTCACTCCAGTTTCCCTACTTTACCGGGTCTATGTATGCCCACTAGATTTCATGCTGAGGCTATTTTTTTTTATTATTCACTGTTTCTTAGGTCTTAGCTCCCTTGCCCAAGAGAGAGATATCATCTCTTCTCAGCCATCATATCCCAAACAAGCTAAACTCTTCTAGTCACGTTTCTAAAACGGAGCGAAGGAAAGGAGAGCCTTTAAATGGTCTCTCTGCATCCATCCACCTTGAATTTATCTTTTCTGACCTTAGGTGACCAAAGCTGTCATGCCGTATTCTTGATAAAAGAACATTAGGGCTTTGCATAATGGCATTAATATCTCCCTATCTCTTTGGGGAATTCTTTGCCTGGTACATCCTAGGATATCGTTTGACATTTTCATGGACAAAACTCATTGGTGATTCACGGTCCTCCTTTGATCAGCTTGTACACCCTGATGTTTCTCCTCTCGTGACATTTGCAGAGGATGTGTTCCCAGTCCCAACACATGTAACTGTGAATTACAGCATCACACGCCAGCCCCTTACTCCAGCCTTTGAGACCATCCAAATCTTCCTGCCTGCTTCTGTGAAACCTTGCCTCCCAATTCCCAATAAGCAAATGCTCGATCAGAGCTGAAAAATTGCGATCTAAGGTCATTCATGAAGAAATCTTTATTAACTTCCAAAAAACAACTCCCCCTTCAGTTTTGTTTGCTATTATCTCTCCTTTAACCACTAGCAGAAACTAGTTTACAAGTCTTATGTTAATTCTCAGCAAAACTAATGAAACTAATATGGCTTTGTTGAAATATTACACTGAAATCCAGGTTGGTTAAATACATTAGTGTTCCTTTCTCTCTTTCAAAGAAAAATCATTTCCTTGGAGAAATGAGGTTAGTCTGGAACCATCTATCTTTGGAAATTGAGCTGATGAGAATGATTTTAGAATGTCTGGATATTTGCTGACAGGAATGGATCTATTTTAGGTATTTACGTAGTTCATATTGTTGTAGCATGTGCGTACATCATGGCTTGCAAAGTATTTATTTTCTACGGACTCTCGAAAGAAGTGAGACGATGCCCATTTTAATGATGGCAACACACTCACAGTCACGCAAGAAGTATGTATCAGTAACAGAACTAAATCCGAGTCTTTGCTCTCAGAAGTAGCATTTCCTAGTGGCTGTGACCCCAGCCCGAGAATTTAAAATCATTTGCTGCAGCATTTATCTTCCTTGTAGCCTTCTTTCCCTAGGCATCCTTACGTTTTTCAACTCACAGCAAGTAAATGCTATTTGGTTTTGAAGGCTGCCGTAGACACAACACTCACCTTCCTGTCCCTAAGCTGGGACTTGGTCTCTCCCAGGGAAAAGAAAGGTCACATCGACTTTTTTCCAAATGGCAGTCTCTTCCCTCTTTTTTTTTTTTTTTTTTTTTTTTTTCTCCTGGTGCCATAGTATTTTACTTTCATGCAGCACCTCTCCTCCTGCTGGGTCCTTACGCACTTTGCAGATGATCTGTGCAAAGCATTGTTTCACCTACCGCTGAAATGCAGCTTTTGCTGCATGGAAAAACAAACAAACAAACATAAAAAAGCAGTTTGCACCTACTCCACTGGCATTTTTGAGAGCCCACGGGAGGAACAAGTGAAATTGCAGAAGAAATCAAAGCAGGGAAAATTCAGTTCACCACAGACCTTCCCTGTCTTTCCCCCTTGCAATAAAACAGCACAGAAATCTGCATTGCAAGCGAGCAACTTGGGACGATGTTATGCTTCGCTCGAAATCCATGTCTCTAATGCCTCCGAGCCATCCTTCCTGCCACAAGCTCCTGCCACACCACCCTCTGTACCTCAGCAGAGGACGGGAACGCTGAGGCATCCTTCAAGGGGTAAACACAACCCAAAGCGGTCAATCCAAAGTGTCCAATTATGAATTCTTTGGGGTGAAGCCATCCTGGTGGCCTCCCTGCATGGCTACGGCAGCTTGGCCTGTTCCTGCTGGGCACCGCAGCGATGCTAAGGGCAGAGGCAGTTATGATCGTGAATCACAGATGAATATTTTGGCCTGGATGCTTTTATCAAAGCCTTTTTCAGCAGGGAAAGGCAGGCCCTGCAGTCACTAACATGGCATCCCTTGGCCCTGCCAACTTCAACGGGGAAGGATTTACCCTGGTGTCCTGAGGGACCTGTCAGATCCACCTGATTTATTTCTAAACCCAGATCGTGTCAGCTGTAGCTACGGTTTGCCCTGTCACAACTTTGGCCGTGACCTGGCTGGTGGCTACAAATCTCCCTCCGAGAGGTCCCATTTAGGAGGTGGCTTCACCACTTTGGACACCATCGCGGCGTTCTGGCGGCTCCTGTATCGATGCCGCATCCAGGTCCCTTAATGCTCCCACTAAAACACACTGATTAAATCATGCCTCTAATTGCTTTCCTCATTGCACAGACATAAAATTCCTTTCCCTAACAGAGAGCCGGACTGTTTCAGCCTGCGCATCTCCAGCTCACCGCCGAACGTTCTCCAGCAGCTCCAGCAGCTTCCCCGCTGCCCGCTCCCCTCCGTGCCTGCACCCCGCAGCCTGCTCCACTGCGGACCCCCAGCGTGTCCCCCCCCAGCACCCGGCTGCCTCCCCCTGCTCCCTCCATCCCCCCCCCTTTTTTGGGAGGTTTGGGGTCGGCTCCCTCCCTCGGGCTGCCCTCCGGTGGCCGCATGGGAAAAATGCAGCATCAGCTCTGCCTGCTGGGTACCAGGGACATCCGAGGGGGAAGTTCCCCTTTCCTCCTGCCTGTACAGCCTCCCTAGGTGTCTTTTCCTTCTGAAATATAAATATTCCTCTGTTCTATACCTCTCCTTGGCCACCTACATGTGCCGGTTAGCAGTAAGATCTGCAATGCACAGAACATGGGACTGTCTCACTATCCTATTCTGGCCCATCATACCTCGAAGTAGGCAAGAGAGATGGACAATATGACATGCTCCCACATGATCTAAAATGCAGTAGAAATTAGCGGGATGCCCCTCAGGATCAGGACTTGGGAGCTTCTGTAGAGGCTGGACTGGGAAAGGACTAAACTGTGATCACGGAGACCATCTCCAAATCCCAGGAGAGCTCTGAAGGCCATAAGAGAACTTGTCTTCACTCCCCAGGCCTTCTGGGTGCAGTTTTCTTGCATCCCCATGCCTCAGGGACATCTCACTGCAGTGATGGAGCATCTCTGAGTCTGGTGGGTGCCATGCTCACGCCTCCCCACCTCTCGTCCTCCTCACTCATCCAGCTCTTGGCAGGGTTATTGTCATAGCATCAGAGAGCTGCTGGCCAAGGAGCCAGCTGGACCTCATTACTGGCACCGCCAGACCCAAGTTCTTCCTGCTGGGGCTGCTGGAAGTTTCCAGTCAGGACCTCAGGTTGAAGGGATGGCACAGAGCCACCATCTTGATAACTGTCCATGGAAATAGCCATTTCCCTTCTGGAGTCAAAGCCGTCTTTCCCTCAGGCCTCTCTGTTGGAAGCGGGACGGCCATTAACAAGTCCAGCTGAGCAGCCACATGGCTCTACACTTGTCTGAACCTCCTGAAGGTCATTGCTTTGCAAAAGGACAGGGAGAAACCTGTGGGCCTCAGACCTTTTTATGCACTAGAAAACTACTTCGTGTCATCACTGGGAAAAGATACACACAAGCGACCACCACGGCTCTCCCTGCTGCTCAGGATGGTGGCTCTGTATGGTGCTGTGTCATCACTGGAGGGAAGGACAAGAGCAGTGATGAAGCTACTGTTGTGTGAACTGTGATCTCCACAGGCAGGTGAAGGCCAGTGCATGGGGAGGGCCAAACGCCATGAGACATTGCCCAAAATAGCCCTTTTCAGGAGTCGATTCTATCTCACAGCTTGAAAGAGACTGTGATGTGCAAGCCCAGAACGTGTCAGGGTTTTCATATTGGGCCGTTTGTAGCTTTCCTCCTGCACTCCTTTCACACTTCCATCTGCTACTGCTGGGTTGGCTGCCAAAGACTACCTCCAGGTCTTTACAGCCTAAAGACCTGCTCCTGGGAGTAGCCACAGCAGAAGGACACTGCCAAGACTTTCAGAAGTGTATGACATGGACCTGGACTGGTGGGGAGGGCAGGAGCCCAGAGCTCCCTTGCAAGGAGGGATGAAAGATCACAAAGTTTTCAGCCATCGGAGAACACAATCATTTAAGTGCAACTGGCAGGAGAGACAGATCTGGAGAAATCCCAGAGGAGCTCAGTCAGAAACCCAGTGGTATTTTAAGACCACATTTGATGTGTCAGAGCACAGGTAACAGACACTGTTCTTGTGGAGATGAGGCTGTGTGCTGGTGACTAAGCCCACCAGGTGTGAAGCTAAATCAGACACTGCTTAGGGCCTGTGTCCCATTTAATTACCATCTTGAGGAACAGGTTGGGCTCGGATCCAGGAAACCTGGTGGACAGGAAACAGGAGATCTGAGTCCTGCTTCCCCCTCAGCCGCCAAACTGGGAGCTGAATGTGGGCAACTCAGCTCTCCATGCTGTGTCTCTCCTCCCCTCTGCAACATGTCATGGCTATTTCGATCAGCAATTTGGCCCAGGAAATTTTAGGCCTGTGCATCTTTGTGCAGCGTCCATCACCAAACTCTGATAATGTTTTAATTGCTTTTTTTTGCAATGATAAATTCCTCCTAAAAACACCTTGGAAGTTGCTCTGCGAAGAGCATCCAACTACAGAAAAAAAAAAAAGGGGGATGATGTCTGCCATCCATTCCCTAGGGGGAGGATGGCGGAAGGATGTCACCTACTGTCATCTCCCAGGATGCAAGGGGAGACAATCTCCCTTCTTTCCAGAGCTACTCTTTCTGCTGCAAGGCATGGGCTGACCCTGCTGTCAGCTCCAGCACTGCACAGGAGGAGGGGACATATTCTAATGTCTGGGCAGGAGTTGTGAAGGTTTCTCGGTGCTGAGCTGCCTTCCCTTCCCAGCAGACCCAGCTTGTCGCCTTAGATTCACTCCGATGTCACTCATTTAACTGAAGTGGCTCCTCTCCCCACAACGCGCGGGACCGGGAGGACAGATCTTGCTGATGAAGCCAACATGTCTGCTAGCAGGGAGGACAGCCAGCAACAAACCAAGGGTATCTTTGCTCAGCACCATTTCTGAAGGGCGCAGCTTGGATGCATGCACAGACCAAGCCAGCTGAGGACCTTTTGCACAAGAAGGCTTCATTTTCCGCTGTCAAGTCGGGACCGCATACCCGCAGAAGTGACCTACATCTGAAGATGCTCCTTCGAGAAAGCTCCAGCAGCATCAGTCTGTTTGGCGAGCTGGTTCCTGGCAAGGGGCAGAGAAGATGTACCAGCATAGCTTCCCAAGAGGGTTTCAAGGCACCATGCTTGGCTGGCTCTTGTTCCCTGTCTGTCTGTCTCCCCTTACCTTGTCTGCTGCACACTGGCGTTGTGGTGACTCATTCATGCCTGCTGGCTCCCTGCAGTAATTACCAGCGGAGCTTTCTGTCGTCACAGCTCTTAAGGTGGGCTCATGCTGTGATAAATAAGCTGCTTAGCAGCATGGAAAGAAATGGTATTTAAAGTTTAATATCTTTTTTTAGCCCCTTTTCAAAGGATGCTGATTTTGTGATCTGTTTGGGAAGATGCCGTAAGCTTTGTTTCTTTCTGCAGTGGGGACAGGCACAAAGAGAGGAAGGAGAAATAGGTGTGCCCATACATGTGGCACAACAGAGCCAGGCTGTCTCCTTTCCCTCTCACCTCCCTAAGCTTTACAAAAGTGACTGACACCCTCATTATACAGTTTAATTCAGGCTGGCAGCTTAACTTGGCGTTGCGGCTCTGGCTATATCAGTGCTTTGCGCCCCAACCCCCATTTGTTTCCTTCCTCAGGAGTAGGAAAAAATATATGACCTGGCAGCAGTAGGTAAAGATTGCTACCCACATTGCCAGGGGACCTTCTGGTCCCTGCTGTGGGCTTACATGGTCTGTGGGTCTTGGCTTTCTGGGCTGAGCATCCTGAGGTCCAGAGCAATGCATGGGGGAGCTCGCGCAGGAGCGCCACGGCTCAGCTTTGTGCAGCTGCAGAGATTTCTCTCCATAAACCTGCTCGAAGCTCAGTGTTTACCCTCCCACCCCTAAATCTTGCAGGAAGGGGGAAAAAAATAAACTTAGAAGTTCTTTTTCTCAGCCGTGCAATTGCAAAGCTTATCCCTCCCATGGCACTTTCTGCCCGGGTGCTGCAAGCAGGGATTGCAGCTCGCTATGGAGTTTAGCCAACACTTAGGTTTCTCCCAATCAAGAGGGGGGTTTAAATAATTTCATGTTAATCCTTCCGATACTTCCCCCTCTGCACTGGGATGACTGTCCACTGCTTCACACTTCTGGTGGGGAAACTGAGACGCGGGGAGCCCTTCCCCCAAAGGAGGTTTAAAACATCGGCAGAGCAGTAAAGGGACACCTGGACCTTCCTCAAGCCATGTCCTTTTGCTTCAATCACTAGTAAATGTTTTGGGGCAGGGAACATCTATCCTAAACCAGGGTAGCTGGGATTCAAAGGCAGTAAGGAAAATTTTCAAGCCCTGCTACCGTGTTTTCTCCCTGGCTTGGTCACTTGAGGCAGACACAAGGAAGGTGCCGCTGCCCAGCGGCGTGCAGGGACAAGGAGGCTGTGGTGGGCACAACTCAAAGTCACCTGTGCCCGGCGAGGTGGCAGACAGCATTAAGTAAAAGGGGTTGCTGCCGTTGCTGTGAATTACACGTTCAGATTTCATACCTCCAGAAAAGCTGGCAGACTCCAAACAAGCTTTCTGAATTCAAAGCCCCATGCATCAAGTTACCAGGAACATGTGAGTGATTCCAAAGGCTTGTACTGCTTTGAGTAACAATTTATAACAACAAAAGCCTCATTTAAGACAGGGACCCCTGTGGGAATGTTCCTATTCATTTCTCTCTTCTGTGGGTAATTGCAGAAAGATGACATTTAAGTTGTTTTACAAAAGTGGCAAGGAAAAAAAAAAATGAAAGAGGGGAAAAAACAGAGAGAAAGATGGTACGGTGGGATAGGCTGAAGGAGAAGATAGTCTGGCTAAGATTCCCAGAGGCCAGGGAGTTTACAAATAAGTGGAGAAAGGTTTGTCCTGAATAGCTATCTCAACACGCAGCAGGGTGACATCAGCTACGTGTACCCAGGACACTGGAAAGGCAACATGGAGGTAGAAAAGCAACACTGGGCATGGGAGCACAGCTCAACCCTCCGGCTGACGGGCAGATACGAAGTGTGGGTGGGTGGCGGACCCCAGCTACCGGTTCCCAAAGTAAAGAAATGCGGTATGAAGAGGAGAGCCCTGGCTGCCTGAAAACCTCAGGGCTGGGAGCAGACTCTCCAGCCCCTGGATGCAAGTAGCCAAAGAGGCAAAGGAGTCAGTGACAGGGAACCTCAAGCCTCTTCCAACATCCTGATGTAGAATGAAGAAGACCAAGACCCAAAGGTTGGTAGAAACCCCTTCTCTGTACGCCAGAGAAATCCCTCTAGGTTGAAGAGCTACATCCTCCCAAGCTTGTGTGAAGGTGAAGAACCCTCTTCTGTTCTGCAGATTTTCAGAGATTTACTACCTATTAGAGGATTTTAAATGCATTCAGTGTAATTAAACCCAGGGGAAAACACAAGCCTTTAATATCTCATGATTTATAAAATATATAAAAAAATACATCTTTCCCTGACACTCTACAGAATTCCTGCCCGTGGTGACAGATTTGAGGAACCCACAGCTGGGACTGGCTTAATCCACCGAGCTGAGCAGCTGCACGTGTGGGCGCGCGTGTGTGTTTGTGTGTGCAAAATCATTTTAACGACCCATGACGGAAGGGCAAGTGGTTGAGGAAGGGGGGATGCCAAGTGGGGCATGTTCCCGCAATGCGGGGATAATTGGCCCTGCAATGGTAATGGCAAGCTGCTGTCAGCCTCTAACAAAGTGTGCGAGAGATGAAGTGACACCCTGACAGGTCCCGCCGACGTCCTGGCCTGCCCTGCCTCTGCCAAACAAATGATTACAGCCTCTCTGCTGACATTCAGGAAACTAAATTGGAGGTAATGACTCTCCTGAGGGGCCGGGAATAGGGATGGGAAGAGGGAGCCTCACAGCTTTGCGCCTCACCTGAGACATCATCTTTCCATGCTCTTCCCAACAAGCACACAAGCTTTTCCCATAAGAACACACATGCGGTTGTTCTGACATAATTGCCTCCCAGTTTCCCTTCCCCAGTGCAGGTCCATGTGTTCCCCAATACATTCATCCATACCAGCCCTGACCACCCAGTGAATCCTGGGCACAGAAATGGGATAGGGATGATGGCCCCTCAAAATCATCTAGGAGTGAATTCACCCAGCCTTTGGTTTCCTGTTTCCTCCTGTGCTGTGTCTCAAACTCCCTATCACACTCTACTTGCTTGATCTCCACGTATTTGCAACATTCCCTCCTGTGCCTCTGGGGAGTGTAATGATAGGACACGGGGTAACGGCCTCCAACTGAAAGAGGGGAGATTTAGATTGGATGCCAGGGAGAAATCCTTTACTGTCAGGGTGGTGAGGCACTGGAACAGGTTGCCCAGGGAAGTTGTCAATGCCCCATCCCTGGAGGTGTTCAAGGCCAGGCTGGATGAGGCTTTGAGCAGCCTGGTCTAGTGGGAGGTGTCCCTGCCCAGGGCAGGGGGTTGGAACTAGATGATCTTTAAATTCCCTTCCAACCTGAACCATCCTGCGATTCTGTGATATGCCGAAGCAAGGCGCCCATGGTAGGCATATGCAGAAAGAATAGCAAAGGGACAATATAAAGCACTTGTGTAGCTCCCACTCCAGCAGCCTGGTTCACTCCAGGTCTGCCTCAAAGCTGCATCTTATATCACCAATGCTACATCACCATACAAGAACAAAGTGATGAAAATCTCTGCAGGTCTCTAGCAGGCTGCCTTCCCGCTGAAATTATTTAGTGCAGCTGGAATATTATGTCACCGATGGCAGCGTGCTCTAGTCTAAATCCAGGCAGGTTGTTGGGAAATTCTCAGGTCTCTTGTTTTTCAGTGAAGTCACATTGTTATCACATCGAATGGCTTATGGCTTAAACTTATATTTTAATGGCCACACAAGGAATAGCATTTACAGTGATTGGAAGGAAGGAAGGGAGAGAAAATATTAAACTTGCTGGCTGGAGAGCGTCTGCTAGAGCATACAACGGCTCCACCTCCACGTGATATTCAAATTCATCACATCTAAATAAATATGCTTGGAAATTGTCCATCACAAGAGAAAACAGTCATCTCAAGGGTACTGTTGAAAGCGTATGTCAAAGGTAACGCCATGGGCGTGTAAATTGATTCAGAGTACTTAATTGGCACTGTTTTCTTTAGTACATTGATGTCATTCCAGAACAATCCCAAGCCCCAGCACACTAACATCAGGTCATATTCTGAGCCCATTTACTTCACAAGGTTATTTCCTTTGACTCCAATGGATTAACCAGTTCTACATTGCAGCAGGGAGAGGTCAGATGTAGATCTCTTCCGCTTACATTGAAATGAATTGACTTTTTTTGTATCTGTTTAAAAAACTTCTAAAATAGAACATAATGGAAATATTCATTACTCTCACCCTCTGAAACACAGCACAGGGCTCACTGTGCCAAGTGGTGTATGCACACTGACAGAACAAAAACTCCCTGATTTATGGGCAATATACCCCAAAGAGGGAACAGCATTCGCTCCTAAATGAATCAGAGAACTATTTTACACCCCGAAAATACAGCCTTTCAACAAGCTCAGTTGCTTTCCTGGATAATCCCTCATTTTTTCTAATCCCTCCTGAAGATCTGTTAGCTCAATGACGAGCAGTATTTAGAAATCCTTTCTCTTTCTTTAGGTAATTGCCCTCTGCAGATATTACCAGTCCGATAAACCTCCCGAGACAAAGCCCTGCCCCAACCGAGTCCATTACACAGTGAGCCAGCCCTGCTCTCCTCTCAGCTATTGCCCCAACTACAGCCACCTGCTCATCATCAGCAAGACCTCTTAAACCAGGTGGATCCAATTTGTCAGACTCTTCTTGGTGTCACTGACGCTTTGTTTGCCACTAAATTTTGGGAAGGTAAAAGAAGTCACCGCAAGGAATTTTCCCGTGATTATTTGCCATTATAAACCTCTTCGGGGCTCTGGTTTCTTTTCAGCTTGGACAGCAATGTGTTTAGAAACGGTATGTATGTGCATTTTCTCATGTGAGCAATTTCAGCGGAGTCCTTCAGAGTTCAGTGAAGGGACCACCACAGCAAGTTCCCCCTCCGTGGGCACCGTGTGCTTACCACTTCAAGTGCTAACACCTGCTAAGAGCCATACCCAAGTCCTCAACTCCTGCAGGGTTTTCAGGTGCTTTTCGCCCACCAGTGAGCTCAGTTCTGCTCTGAGTTCCCTGTCTGAATGTTGTTCTTTTACTGTGGCAGCTAAAGGACCCAACTGAGAGCAGGCTCCATTTTGTGCTTCGTGATGCACAAAGAGAGTAAGGGCTTCTCTCACCCCTGAGAGCTCACAGTTTGCAGCCACAATTCTCCATGTCACGCTGTGTGGCATGATGACCTGCTCTTTCTTTCTTTTTCGTGACAGTCTGGCAGTTGGTGTCACCTCATCTCTGTCCGTCCGAACATCAGAAGTGCTATGAAATCACGGCTGCTTAAGGATTTGCTCAGGTGGTAAGTTCACTTCCATGGCTTTCCAAAGGCTCTGCCCCAGAGCCATTTCCAGGAAAGAGGACTTTCCTATGTTAATTGGGGGAACTTCTCTTTGTGTTGTTGCCATAGAAAGAGATCTCTGAAGGAACCTAAGCGTTCAGGGCGTTTGCAATGCTGATATCGGGGTATGCCTTCAAAAGCTGTGGACGTTTATGTTGTGTTGTCACTGTAGACCGATTTCTCTCTGGTGAAAGGACTAGCATCCTATAGAAATAGCCATTAATGGTTGAGACTATTGGGATGAACCCCCAAATCGAAGTCCTGGTTTGGAGCATGGATTTGAAACTGCACCTCCTGCCTTTTTAGCTTAACCATTTTTGGCAATCAGCATCTGTTTCTGACCAGAAATTCCACCTTGCACAAAACTTTAGTTAAACGACACGTTAAAATGAGAAGACTGGGATTAAACAAATGCTGGTTTTGAATGAAAAGCGGGTTTGGTCCAGCTGCACCGGCCTCTTCATGCAGCTTGTTGTTTCCTCTGTAAGAGTATTGCCCGTGGCCCGTGAAGGACTTTGGACAAGTCTTCCTTCATTGTCATGCATCGCAAATCCATCCAGTGGCCGAGGAGTGGGTATCTCTGCTAATTGGTTACATCTGCCTCTAACGCCTGGCTACCAGCTGGCAGAGGTGGTGGCGTTTGCAATGCCACCTTGGCAGAGAAGCTCTACGACTGCCATCTGTTGGCTTCCAGGGCCACATTTCCTAAATAAACATGGCCTGCCCATGGGAAATGTGACTTCTCATCTGTGACGGATGGAACGTAAAAGGCCCCTCCAGCTTTTGTGGGATCCTTGGGAACCTGCAGGGCCATTATCAAGTGTGAAGCCATTATTTTATAATGGACAAAATCTTTCTCGTTCCCGCATCTCAGGTAAGACGTACGTACTCCATTTCCAGAGAATCCATAAGGAATTCTACTTTGCCACCAAAGATTTCTGTATTTGAACAGAATCAGAAAAGAAATGAAGTTTTGCTGTTTTGTTTTGGTTTTCCCATTGGTGGTGCTGAATATTTAATCACAGCTTCACAAGGACGTGAATTTCTCTTTGGATTTCTCCCTGAGCTGCAGGGGCTGATCCTGGCTCAGGCAGGTCCCAATGGACTCTCTTGTTTTGTCCAGGCTTGGCTGTTCTTGCTAGTTTGCTGAAAGGCCTTTAGGTACTCAGAACAAAAACTTCTGCACGCATGTACGTATGTGTGTGTGTAGGTAAAAAAATATATATTTTTTTTCCCAGTGGTTTTATAATAATGCTTTTGTAATGGAAATTTCTTATTGGAGAAAAAAAATTAATAAAATATGAGTTTTCTTCTGAACTGTTGTCAGGGAAAGTTGCTTGAGTTCCCTGGGTGCAAAAGTATCTGGAGTTACATCGGAAATTTCTAGCAATTTTATATTTGTGCCCACTGAAATCCGCAAAAGTCAGTCAGATCTTTCCATGGAGTTCTTCTAAAAAATGAATAGATAATGATTATCATATTTGCTCCAGAAGGTTGGTTATTTCTTCTAAAATGTGAATAGCGGAGTTAAAAACTTTAGAAGATGGGTATCATCTAGAGGAATCTGCATTGTCTTTGCTGACATAACCATTTCTGACAGATTGATTAATAAATATAATACCAGTACTCATGGCAACAGGATCACACAGGAACAGGTACAGCAGTTAATAAATAATGCTGGTCAAAGCTTAAAAAAAAAAGTTAATATTCAACCTTTTTAAAAAGCAATTATTTGGGAAAGATTACTTTAAAAAAGCCAACACCTGCCTGTTTGAAGTATCTCATCCGAAGGGAGGCTTATTGTCTTCCTTTCTTTCTTATATTTAAAACCACGCTGACAATTTCAAAACAACAAAAAAATATCTTTTAGGTAATATGGGGAAAATGGAAGTTCCTTGCAAGGCGCTGGCTACTCTGTGGGCTTCGACACATTCTCCAGGGCCAGAAAGCTCTGGGGGTCTCAGATCAAATGCTAAAGTGGATATGCTGGACAAAGCACCCGGAGCGTTTCCTCTGAACCATCAACTCCCCCAGGGTTGATGGATTCGTGCGTTGACTTCTCATAAGGAGCCTTCCAGTCTCTTTTTCCGGGAGAGGCTGCCCGTGTAACTGAAGAACCAGGAATTACTGTTACCAGGAACCTGGCTTCAGCGCCCCAGGGCTAAACAAGCTCAGATCTGTGTTTTACCAGTCCAAAGAGACATTTCAGGAGTTTCAACCAGCATCACAAACACGCTGGGAAGGAAACATGATCTAGGCTGCCCCAGTTGTCAACAGGAGAGAGTCTGAGCGCTGCACTGGAGTGGGGAAGCCTTTGAGTTATATGAAAAACAAATGCGGAAATATTATGGGGTTTTTCTGTGTGGGTTTTTTTTTTTCCCCCTCTTATTATTCTTCCAAAGATTAAGCACTGGGGACTGGGCTCATTAAGAAATATGGGATTGTTTGTTGTAAGCAATTTCATAAAGACACCAGGCTCTGAATCAACAAGTTTCTTAACATTTTAACCGCTTAATTATGTGCACAAATGAAAATCCTGTTGACTCCAGCATGTGCCTAATGCTCTGTTGAACCAGAGCCTTAGTCCAGTTAGCAAACTTGTCATGAACTGATCCTGATTTATACGAATGGGTTTATTATTTGTAAGTATTCACCAAATAGGTTGGACAAATAATTTTTCAACCTATCGGCTTTTACTGTTTGCTTTAGACTGTTTGCTAGTAATTCATTATTCATTATGGTTGGTCAAGTGCAACACGTGATGTTTCTGAACAGGAAGGGGGGGGGGTAAAAGGAAAAAGACTAATGAATAATGAATAACATACCTCCTGGTACGAGTCTTCATGCCGAAGCAAGTGAAACATTAAAAATTTGCAAACATTTTCATAAATTCTCTGTTGCTGCCTGGGTACTCGAGAAAAGATTTAATATGACCTCAAGAGTCATTGTTAACCCAAAGGGGCGTTTCAATACACTCGGGGTAGATACTCAAAGGCAGTGAGTGCCAAAAAATACCAATGGACACCCACTAAGACTTTCAAAGGTGGCTAAGCCGGCAGCGTGCCTAGGGCGCATCACCAGCGGATGCTCTCGGGCATCTGAAATTCCCCTTAGTGCTTATTTGCATCCTTTGAAAATCTTCTGCCCAACCCCGCCCAGTGATCTCAGCGTGAGGCCACAAAAGCGTCTCCCGAAATCATTCCTTATGAAACAAAAAGCTTATCACATGTTTGACCTGAAGCGCGTGCTTGAATCCTGCTATGGGTTGAAGTTTTACTAAGAGTGTGTATGTGAGCCCACGGAGGGGAGGGAAAAGCAAGGAAGAAAGAGGAGCTGCCGTGACCCTTGCAGGGTTGCTTGGTGGTCTGCAGGTCCAAGGAGTGACTCCTCCAAGCAGTCAGTGGGGGAACAGACCTGGTTGGGGGCAAAGGTTTTATTTGTTTGTTTTCCAAGGGGAATTAGCAATATTTTGTTTAAAAACAAACAGTGAACACCAAGATGTTTTCACTTTCTAGCCGAAAAGCTTTTGGTTTGAACAATTTAACGATTAATGTAGAAATCACTATTTTTTTAATAGAAAACACGGAAATACGTTCAGCTGAAAGTGCCATTTGTACTTACAGGAAAAAACCCTTTTCACTGAATCTTCTGGAGAAGGTTGGATAGATTTTTATTTTTTTTTTCTTCCCCCTAGGATTTTGCATTCAAGGAGGTGAAATTGTGGGAGGTGTCCCTGCCCATGGGAGGTGTCCCTGCCTATGGCAGGGAGGTTGGAACTAGATGATCTTTAAGGTCCCTTCCAACCCAAACCATTCTGTGTGTGATTCTGTAAAATCAAATGACACTGAGGGCACTGTGCTTTTGGTTTAGCTGGCAAAGCACAGCTGAGTCATTTCCATTTGGAAAAAAAAAAACACAACAAAAAAAACCAAAAAAAAACCAAAAACACAAACCAAAACCAAAAATACCCCAAAAAACAACCCCAAACCATCTTTCTCTCCGTAAAACTTCCTCCATCTCACTGGCCGTGAGATTTTTTTCTCTCCTTTGCATGGGGCGGCATTTTGAGCAGAGCTCGTCCCGGGCTGCGCAGGGGCGTTTGCCCCCTGCCCGCTGCCCCCTCTCTCGCGCCGGCTGCGGGAACCGCGTGTCAGAACCGATGGATTTACGAGCTCGCCACCAGCCGCGGTGCCCTGCTCATTAGAAACAATTTGCATGCTGAACATCAGTATGACAGCCCTAGCGAGGGATTTGTTTAGCTAATTTAGAGTAATGGAGAAGAGAAATTAATCACTTTAACACTGATGCTCCCTGGCACGGCAAGGCTGGTAGTCATCCCCCCCACCTGTCAGAAAGGCACCCCCAATTTTCCCTGTATTTCCATGCGTGTTTGCCCCCGAACAGAGTTCAGGGATATAATAACAGGCCTGGAAAACCAGGCCAGAAGCTGTCAGGATGGAGAAAAAACCAAGGCAGCAAGCGAGTGCTTACAGCAAGGTTAAAGCAAACAGGATTATCTGTTCCAAGCACTGGAGAGTGCTGATGCTCTCAAAACAAAGGACAGGGCAGGAGCCTCCGCCATCGGGCTGTGCTCAGCGGTCCCCAGCCCGCTCTGCCGCAGCTGGGGAGAAACCCGATCCGGAGCTATCGCCTCATTAATGATTGATTAAGGGAATAGTGCTGGGGTGGAGGAATCCGGCAGGTGGTGAGCAGCGCTCCTCTCCAGGTGCTTCGCTCCCCTCCGGAGCGGGGGGCTGCGAGGTGAGGGCTCTGAGGTGACGGTGCCCAGCGCGAGCTCGACAAGGGCTGGGCGCAGGGATGTGGAGGAGAAAGTCTCACTTGGGAAAAAAATCAGAAATCAGTTCATTTTTAGCTCTTTTTTTTTTTTCTTTTTTAGTGTCTTTCAACGTAAATCTCTTGCTTTACATACTCGGCCATAGAAAAAAAAATCCATATTGAACTATTCTGCTCAGCTAAATACTGAAATCATTCCCTTTAGCAGGAAAAAAAACCATAATCCTTTTAAATCTTTCCTATGTATTTCCCCGCTCCCAGGTAGATTTAGCATGTTTTAGGCATACGCCCTTTCCAAATAAACGAAGATCTAAGTTCACGACAGCTGTGATACGAATAGAATCCGTATTGCGAACTCAAACAAATATCCTTGTAATTCCTTGTTTGTTTAACATTTACGATCACTCTGCTCAGACATCGTCATGCGTGGCAGCCTGTATTCCTTCTCCCACACTCTTGTTTACAAGTCTAACGCGAGCGTTGCTCCCTGGTTAGACCTCCTCAGCATATTTAATTTCCCGCGTATTGTTCCCTAGTCCTCCTCTCATGCCTGGAACGGGTAGGACTTTTCACACGGAGCTTGTTATCTCCCATTTCACTGTTACAAGCGTGCCCAGAAGAAAGCTTTTCTGACCTTCACTCTCAACCTGGAGCCATGGGTGCAGGTTGTTTTCTGTGGAGTTCCTCTAATGTAGGGCTTCCAGTGGCTGAAAAGCATTAGAAACCCACATATCATCATTTATAGGTGCAATCCAAAACTCATCTCCTTTTATAGGCCCTAGCTTAATAATTGTGGCTGCAGAACGGCCGCCGGTATTATTCCCAGAATAAGAACTACTGAACTTAAACAAGTGTAATGCAATAAGGGAGAGATGGAAGTACCAAGGCTTTTATGTACAGAAATGATGCCAGATTGTAAAAATGTGAATGCTGTAAAATAATGTCTTTAATTATATACATAGAAAGAAGGTTTTCTGCAGCAGATGCCTAAAGATAGGTTCTCAAAACACAGACCCGTCAGTGAACTCTATGGAAAAACAATGGAGAAGATATTTAGATATGGACTGACAGAGATCGTCTCAGTTTTCCTTAGATGAATGTGTGTATGTGTGTTAGTGTAAATCCACAACAGGGCACTTAATTGCAATCATTAGGATTGATAGGAAGATTTAAAAGGCGGATCTGGTATAAGAAATCAGAGCAGGAAGAACGGACCATGAATGGTGCAGGGTGGTAATCCTCCACTCTGCTCTCGCCTTTGCATTGCAGAGTGACACGGGCACCCCACAGAGCCCGGAGGAGACCTGCGCCAAGTGCCGCACCACCTGGATACAGCCCTGAGCAGCGCAGGTAAGGGACATCCCACCACTTGTCCTAGATCCTGGTTTCATTTCATGGCCTTTGCCCTGAGGAGTGCAGATGTAGCGATAGCGGATGGGGACCTTAAGGCATCAGCTGCTGTAGGTCCGTCATCAGAAGGTGTTAAGGGATGACTAGCAGGGAACCAGTGAGGACTTTCTGATGAGGCTAGGACATATAAAAGTATCTTTAGCTAATGAGCGTGTGCTAATTGTCTGTCTTGAGGTATACGATTAAATTCCTTTGACAGCGATTTTGAAAGACTGACCCTAACAGAGACCGTGCTGGTGGCCCTCAGGGCAGGTTGGGTCCGGGGCTTTCCCGGAGCACTCCCACATGTTAAGGAGAACCCCGCCAAGCTGCTCAGCAGTGGCTCCCAACACACTCCCACCTTGCAGAATTTGGGGAAAAACATGAAAAAAAAAAACCCCAATCACAACCCTGGATGACTTTTTCTTGATTTCATTGGGGTTTCTATCACACCTGAAGAAAAGTATTTTTGTCCAAGGCTTTTCAGTAATTGGAGATGTGTGGGGAGTTTCACTCAGCACTTAAATCAGAACAATTGCCATATTTTTAAAAGATTATCCTAATGTTGAGCTTTCTTTTTTTAATGTTTTATAATAAAGTCCCAGAAATAAAGGCTGCAATGTAGTTGCAATAGAATTTACATTAGCATATTTGGAGAGTTTTTTGATCATTTTTGCATGCATTAGAATGAAATATTCTGTAAAAATTAAACATTATATGCAAATGAGTGCAACAAACCTACATTTTGAATAATAATAATTCATTATCCCCCTATAATATATGTAAGTGGCTTCCTTTTTTTAAAAAAAAAAAAAAAGAAAGGAAATGCACTGTAGATATTAATTCAGCACAGCAAAAGTTTACAGAGGAGATCCACTGAAATTATAATGGAACACATTCTTCATTTGCATAAATCCCAGAATCCCACCTGCCAAAACCCTCCAGCTATTAATAGGTGATATGAATGTCACTCGATGCTCATTTATAATATTGTCGCTGTAATATAATGCATATTTAGGGCAGATTTTAAGAATCATTGTAATTAACAAAGCACACCATTACCAGCCAAGTGTTTATTTGTGTTATAGGATAAAGATGTTGCATTTGGAAACAATTATAACTCTAGAGGTGTTGAATTACCCCCTTTGGAAGTGTTGCCTTCTTTAAGTGAGTGCAGTAGATTCCTGCAGGCTAGTTGCATGTTAAAAAAAAAAAAAAATGGTTTAAAGAAACGGCACGTCTGCGTGTCTGCAACGATAATCATCATTCATGTGCCAGGCCGTGTCTGTATGACGTGTATTTATTCTTCACCCCAGGGCTGCCTGTGTTTGAAAGCTTTTTTCTCCCTTCATAGTTCTTTATGGGGAAAGTGAGTTACCGATCTGTGAGAACAGGCTCTTTGAAAGAGCTTAACAGAGTTAAATGCACGTTTACAGGCGGAGTGACTGTGCGCTCTTCTCTTTTCACTGTGTTGAGTCCTGTCCTCAGAAGGACGGACTGTGACTGGGTGTATTGGGTTATATTTTCTCTCCCCTGTCCCGACAAGGAGGCGGGGAGTGACAGAGGGTCAAACCTTCCTGCTGGCAAAATAGCTTTCTGGTACAAATTATACAGAAGGATTGCATTGTTCGGGTTGATACTGAATTCCTTCCATAGTAATTCTCCAGCTTATTCCAACGTGAATAAGGCCTCACTAAATATTTCGCGATTTGGCCAAATATAAGTTACTGAAAATTTAATCACCCACACCCTGCGGCAGGGCCGTGGCAGCCAACGTCAGAGCTGCTGGCTGATGGAGAGTCTCCTGCAGTTTCTGCATCCCTAGATCCAGGCAGCGATGCCTCCACAGCTCTCCCTGGCTTGGGAGGTGGTGGGAGGCAGGGGGAGGCAGAAGCAGAAGGAAAGAAATGCTCACAAACACAAGAAAGGCGCCATGCTCTACGGTCCTTCTCCTTGAACCCACTAGTGCTTTTACCCCCCCGTTTACCTACGTCTGGCTCAGCCGAGGGTACCAGGACAGAAATCCTTCCTCGGGGCACCGGCTGCCCCCTCTGCCAGGGCTCTAATGAAGCACCACAAGCCCCTCGGGGACCGCACGCAATCCCTCCGTGCTGCTGAATTCGCCTCCTCTGCTGGCACAGACGTTGTCACACGTCCCACCTTGGGGAGCAGCCCCCGTGCCACGGCTGAGAAGAGCCGGAATAAAACCTATTCCAGCAGCAGCAGAGCTGTAGGTAAAGAGGCGGCAAAATTCTCATGTCTTTTATGCCAGTGGATTTATTCATTCAAATTTGAATTTTTAATGCAAATCTCTTTAAAATTTCAGTTTTTCAAGCATTTCTACCTCTTCCTTTATAAAACTGGTTATATCCCGCCTACAGTGCAGGGTTGATTGAGGCCAACGTAGCCATAGATTTAGTAGTCTCCAGGCTCTGCTTAGGACAGATTTCAGTTTAGATTTTAACTAATTGACGTGGTAAGAAAACACTGTGGCTTCCCCCCCCTCCCCTTTTCTCTCTTTCCTTCTCTCTTCTGAAATATTTCAACAACATTGAAAAAATATTCTTCAGCACTTTCCACAGGGGAAAAAAAGAAAAAAAAAAAAGCAACTTTTTTTTTTGTCAGAGAAGCCTAACCAAATTTGATAGAGATACATCTGTTCAGAGACTCCAGAAAAAAAAAAAAAAAAAAAAAAGAGAGAGAGAGAAAAAGACAAATGGAAACTCTCCCAGCGCTTGCCTGAGCACTGCTGAGAACAGAGACTTGTTGATCCTCACGCTTTCTGGTTGCCCGAGGAAAAGAAATAATTAAAAACATTAAGTGAATAAAGCACTCTCTGAAAAAGAGAGCCAGTCTCTTCAGCTGAAACCTCGTCTTGTCTTTTAAGGACCTTTAGATGGCAATCAGCTGACGGGCTCCCACTCTCAGGCCGCTGTACGGACCCGCATGTTTCACCACCGCGGTTATTTTGGAGTCCCTGCGCCTCCTACTGCGGCCAGTTTTTGTGTGTCACCCTCAGCTTGGGAAAAGCAGCGTATTGTATGAGACCGACGGTTTGATATGATCAAATCCATCTCGGTTTACGCTCTTTCCCGGCTCAGCTGTGGCAATTCTTTGTAACGGATGTCATGAGTCGCAATCATTGGAAAGTCACCCCGGGTCATACGTGGGTTCAGCTGCACTTTGTCAGATTGATGCCACTTCTTTTCCTTGCCGCATCCTCTAGCAGCTTGCTTGTTTTGATGCCTTCATCTGAGTTCCCCACCGGAGATCACCCACCCCTGGAAGAGCTGGAGGGAAGATATCCCTCTGTAAGAGTGATCAGAGTGCGAGAGCAGAAGAGAAGCCTTTGAGCTTTCTGTGCTTCCAATGAAGTGGCTTCCGAAGCAATCGCAGTGCTTTAGCCTTGTGCCTGCCCTGCTGTCCTGCAGGCTCCCCTTCCCGCCTCCCAGGCACGACTTTGGAAAAAAAAAAAAAAAAGGAAATTAAATTAAAAAGAAAAAAAAAAAAGAAAAGAAGAAGAAGAAAGAAAGAAAACAGCAAAACAGACTATGCCCTAGAGAACTGCAGTCTGACTTGGCCAGGAGTTAGGCACGCAGGCTGCGAGGGGCAAGCACAGCTCGCGTGGAGCAGGGAAGCTTTGCCGGGCAGGTATTTTACTATTGCAGGTATTTTACTATCGCAGGTATTTTGCCGCTCTCGGGCAACTTCGATGCCTGAAGGCAGAGCCTGGGAGCTGGCTCTCTCTCCCCGTGGCAGCTTTCCGCACCCCAGGGTGCCCTGTCCCTGCTCCTGCTCAGCGTCCAGCCAGACGTGGCACGGCTGGGAGCAGGAGCCAGCGTTTCCCTTGTCCAACGGCAGCGACAGCAGCAGCAAAGCAGATCCTGGCTTCTGCCAGTGGATTCCTCTGCTTTGTGCCTTCCCCCATCGCACGCAAAAAACGCAGATGCTGGGCTGTAGATTTGCCGGCCCCTCCACGGACACACACGCCCCCCAGAAATACGCACACACACCCCCGACAGCTCTCAGGCGGGTGGAAACCCAGCCTGCAGACACCAATGGACCCAGGCGCTCACAGAGCAAAAGCCATGAGCGAAACGCCGGCAACGCGGCCACCCACCCACCCGCCCGCACTTTGCGCTTCCCCCCTCCGCGCCGAGGCACCCATCGCACGCGAACTGTAGG
The DNA here is from genome assembly GCF_963924245.1 of Chroicocephalus ridibundus. Lineage (NCBI taxonomy): Eukaryota > Metazoa > Chordata > Aves > Charadriiformes > Laridae > Chroicocephalus > Chroicocephalus ridibundus. The sequence continues at coordinate 5,204,425 of NC_086298.1, read as the reverse complement.
CGGCTGCCGATAAAAAAACACCCCAAGACGGCACCAGCCTGAGTGCCGGCTCCCCTCAGCCTTTGGGGTTAAATATAGGCATTGGCTCGGCTCCAGGAGGAGGTACAAGTGGTTTCAGACTCAAACAAATTGTTATGAATCCCATTTGCAGTGCAAATATGGTTGGTGAATGTTTCTTTCTCTAATGAGACCAAAATAGCAATTAACCGGAGTCCTAATGGTACGATTTCTGAGAAATATATGTGTATATATTTTTATCCTTAAGATTATTCTTATCTGGCTTCAAACGCAGAAGACTTCTTGTCTAAACACGTATGACACACATCACACCTGTATCTGCACCTCTCTATTTCGCACTTGGGCATGGTCAGGTTGAAATGCGCAGGGGGAAAATATTGGCTTTGAAACGCAGCAGATCCAAGTCCTCACCGTTGGTAAATCCCAGCACCTTTTTTTTTTCTCTCCTGGTTTTGTTTTTCTCCTCTTGAAGATGACATAGAAGCAGAGCTTTTTCTCCCCCCTTCTTTGCTCGCTGCATTCGGGTTTTCCTATCAGGGTTTTCTTTTTTATTTTTCTCTTCACTTTTTTTTTTTTTTTTCCTCCTTTCCCTACAGCCAACAGAGTGGTTGGCGAATACAAAATTAGCCAATTCAGACAGAGGCCGAACATCCCGAGAGAGCAGGAGAGAAAGAGAGAGAGACATGATCAGCCCTTGCCAAATAGGCTCGCTCGCTCTCGACTCCACCGTGCATTTCTCCCTCTCTCTGAAAATCACATGAAACAAATGAGAATTATGGGGAATGTAAATTCCCAGGATAGTCAGGGGCTGGCCACCAGTGACCCTCCTGCCTACAGCGTTGCCCTGCTCTGCCCGTGCTCTGCCGCAGTACCCAGCATTTACATCCCCGGCAGCCTTCTGCCTGCTGCCGCCTTCCCCAAACACCTGCAGACAAAAGGGCCTTTTTTTATCTTTTCCGTCTGAACTAGCAAGCCTGACCAAAACCCAGTGGGACCAAGCCACACAGGCGAATGCCCCTCCTGCTAATTCCACTCACTGAAGCCGTATCTCGGTCTTGCTTGTCCTGGTAAGGGGGATGCTTCGGCCTGAATTCCTGCTGGGACGACCCCCTGAGATCACCCCCGGGTTTTGGCACTGGGGACTGCCAGGTCGTGTCTGTGCGGTGAGGCAGGGGGGCTTCGGATGCTCCCTGCTCTCCTGGCTTCCAGCCTGCCCACCCTAAGCACCTGCTGCAGAGTATTAATGAAAATCACAGGGTTTGGAGCCAGGTTTTATCCTGATCCAGAGCTGGGACATGTCTTGGGGCTTCCAGCTGCGACGTGCAGAGTGGAGCCCTTCCAAAGAGGAGGCAATGCCTGGAATGCGAGAGTGATGAGGCTGCTTTTGCAGGTCTGCATCGCTGGGAGCTTCCCAGCGGGACCTTATTTCTCTGAAGAGTCAAGGAATGGTTTGCTCTCCTTACCTTATTAATATTTGCTTAGTGCTTTGAGGATGTAAGCTACACCGGGAGTCAGTGTGGTGGCATAAATGATGATTTTCAACATTTTGCTTGCCCATTGCTAGTTTGGGGAGGAACTGGTAATGACTGTTACGAGTAATGCCCTCCCTAAAGTGGTCAGTCAGCTGGGAAGCATCAGGAATGCTCTGGAATATCCTTTTCCTGTTATTGCATCCTTCGAGTAGGGGGAGCAAAGAATTTTAAACAGAAAGGAAACCTTAAGGAGACTGACTTTTTGCAGTAACCTTTCAAGGTCCCCGTAAGTGCCAGGGCATCCAGTCCATAGAGTATCCTGTAAGGCCAAGTCAATAACGTTATTGACTAGTATCAGAAAAAGCTCCTCAGGTGTGTAGAGCTGGGACTTTGGTGTAAGAAAGGGAAATAAATCCATCCTAAGCAGGTATCTGCAGCAGCATGTCTAGAATAACAATATTATGAGCAGCAGCAGGAGCGCAGAGGTGCAAGGCTGCGAGACACCACTGGAACTCACGGGAATGGGGTTTTAGCTGGACTGGTTTCCAGTTACCTGTTGTGCAAACTGGTTTAGCTTCGCCAGAGCCCCTGACTTTTCCCGTCACCCCTTCCCTTGCGTTTCTCCTCTCCCCTTTCACCCGTTCCCAACCCAGCTACATCTCCCAAGAATGGCTGATTTCCAAAGTGCCAGCGAGTGCCTGAGAATTGCGTAATTGCAATATAATTAATGAATTAAAAGAATGAGATGTTTTAAGTGCTTTCAATATGCCAGCACCTATAATTATCTACAGAAAACATGTTCATTAACAATCTCAGAGCGTGAGGCTGTGGCTCCTGCCTCAGAGTGCTTCTTTCTCTGGTGGGGCTGGAGGTGGAGGTGGGAGCAGGGAAAGGGCTTCTGCAAATCTTTAGAAAGCTTTGCTTTTTCCCTGGGTTTAGAACAAGTCAGAAGAGGAATGAAAGCCTGCAGAATATCTGACGGTTCCCAGCAGACGTGGAGGCAGCACGATTTGCTAGACCAGGGTCACAGGACCTGTGTCCGAATCCTGGCTCTGCCTCCCGAGTCCTGTGCCTGGAATGCAGATGGACGTGTGCGTTTTAGAAGCAGAGCGTTTGTCCCCTGCCCCAGACAGCCCCATGCCGTGGATGGAAATTGCAGCCACTTCTGCTGGAACGGAAGAGGCTTCCGTATATTTTACACTATTTTTTGATGCAATGTCATGGCTGGTGCCGAGCCTAGTGAGGGAATTGCCAGGTCTCGCTTGAACCGGTGGGTAAATATTATTACCCCTCCTGGATTTGCTGAGCAGGACTGAGGTGGGGGAGGCTGGGGATCTTATCAGCGCTTACAAATACTGAAAGGGGGGCTGTCAGGAGGATGGGGCCAGGATCTTTTCAGTGGTGCCCAGGGACAGGACAAGGGGTAACAGGCACAAACTTGAGCATAGGAAGCTCCACCTCAACATGAGGAAGAACTTCTTTGCTGTGAGGGTGGCAGAGCCCTGGCACAGGCTGCCCAGAGAGGTGGGGGAGTCTCTGTCTCTGGAGACATTCCAACCCCGCCTGGACGCGTTCCTGTGCCACCTGCTCTGGGTGACCCTGCTCTGGTGGGGGGGATGATCTCCAGAGGGCCCTTCCAACCCCTGCCAGTCTGGGATTCTGTGAGGCTGTATCTTGCTGGAGCACTGGCCAGAGGAAAGCTCTCGTTAGGAGGTTTGCAGTGCTTTCATCAGGACATGGTGCTGTGCTTGAAGAGCTTGATTTTACTTACAGGGGTGTAAATCAAGAGCAATTCCTTTGATGCCAATGGAGTGGCCGACATAAGTGAGAGGTGAACGTGGCCTATTGGTATTGAAAGCACTTAAAGCATCTCTTGAGGGCACTCTTATGAGGGAGCCCGTTCTGTGAGACTGATTGACAGGGTACAGCTCTGCTCAATGTCTGTCCTTCCCGGGATCCTAAATTGTAAATTACCTCAGCCATAGATGAGACTAACACATTCTCCTTCTGCAACGTTTTAGCCACATCGCGGGCTGCAGGTGCCGTAAATTGTGTTCTGTTAAACCTGGGGGATAAATGGCCGGTTCATTTGAAAGGGTTGAGCCGGCAGCACGCTGATATCGGCCCACTGTCCAGTTTAGGGAAATTACAAGGGATGAATTACGGGGTTATCTCCGCACTTTAACAAATCCCTGTGTTTCGATTGCAAGAACCTGCTCTTGCTGAAAAGGCAGTATCCTCCAGTAGACAGGGGTTAAATATCCAGCGGCTGAGGAAGAAGCTGAAAGCGCAAAAGAACTACAGTGGGGGCAAGTGTTAATGAAGGAAGATCTTTGCCGGAAAAAAAAAAAGCAGTCGGCGGTTGACAGGGTTGGGCCCTGGCGGGCAGGAAAGCCTTGACATTTCCATTCCGGGGGACCTATGTCCAGAGAGCCTTCCTCTGTGGACGTGGCTTTCGGCATCCTGAAGCACTGCCACCGAGGGAAGAGCCAAGATTTGACGCGACGGTGCTTTTTAAGCTTAATGGGACAGAATTAACTGAAGGAAGACAATTACAGCAAGAGCTGGTTCCTATTACTGGTCTCACACGGGAGCGGGTGGTAGCAGCAGCCCAGCTCTCTGCAATTAGAGCTGCACATCCCAGCCTCAAAAAATATCGTATTTGACTTTCAAAGCCTGGGAGCCCAAGGAGGCTGTTCCCGTCCTGTATGTGAAGGATTAATCAGTCACTTAGTATTATAGGAAGTAAAACATTTCAGTGGAATAGGGAGAAAATGGTTTCCTTGTCTTCGAACCCTTTTTTTTTTTTTACCTTACTCTGTCTCATCCTCAGTCAGAATGAGAAACCAGAATCAGGAAAATGTTCACAAAACTGAGCTCTGGAAAACATGATTTAAATAATTTTGAAATATCACGCTTTGATTTGGGCCTTTTCTAAAAAAACTACTTCAGTTTGTAGCAGACAAGTAATTTTAAAGGGGAAATCTGGAAGGTTTTGTTTCAAAGTGAGAAAATGGAAATTTTGGCAATCTTAAAAGGAATAATGTTTTTGCTTCATGTAAAAAAAGTCATGAAAACTGTCTCTTTACTGAAAATATTTTCATTTTTGACAGTTTGCTATTTTTCAACCAAAAAGTGTTATTAGAAACATCTGAAAATAAACACAGGAGGAAAGAACTTCTCCGTGCTAGGAAAGACAGGTACATTTCTATGAAATAAAATGAGTTTCTTGATGTCTGCCGAGCACTGCGCTTAGACTAAATCATGAGCACAGAAAACACAGCTTATTGGTTTTTTGCGTTTTTTTTTTTTTCCCCCTGTATCAGGAGGTCAGGCTGTACAACTGCTTGTAGCGTTTCAGCGCTTCCAAAGTCCAGCAAATACATCCTGAATATAAAATACTTATTTATTAATATACAGTGGGCACAGAGATCAACCTCGAACTGGGCTGATCTACCCATGGGGTGAATCAAGTCCGCCGTGTCAACTCAACTATTCACCCTCTTTGCACTTTAATTGTATTTCCAGCTTTTGTGTCCATCTGCCAGCAACGAGCCAAGCGCCGCACCGGCCTTGCCAGCGCAGGGGCCCTGGCAGAGACGAGCCATCTGGCCACCCCCGTCCCCGGGTGCCGGCAACAACAGCAGTGTGGGAAGAAGCCAAGTTCGGCTTTCGCTGCAGCATAAGGCAGGAGTCGGCGGGGTGGCTCTCCGCCGGACATCGGCTCTTCTTAAAATCTTCAGCCCGTCTGCGAATTTTCAGGGCGGCGAGCCATGTCCTAAAAAGCCAGAGGACACCCTCTGAGAATTTCAGCGCATATCAGAGAAGAACAGTCTTTTGATTGATTTATTTATTTATTAATATCCTGTGATGGCTGCGACTGTCGTGTTCGTGGAAATATCTGCAGGAAGAGCAGCTTGTGGCAAGGGAAAAGCTAGAGAATAATCCAGAAGGCTTTAAGGGCAGAGAGTGTTACAACATAAAATATCTTCTACATCCAGTAGCACTTTTGATTCTGGATTAGCAAGGAAAAAAATTGACTATGGACAGGACATCTAGGTCTGTTCTTTCTTCTGCCACAAGAAGCACAGCTTTAAGGAAGAATTTTAACTAAACGAGGTTTCCTTATCTGAAGAGTATAAATTATAACACTTTGCTTCCTGACATAGTTCTCAGCAAGCGCAATTCATTAACTTTCCTGAAGTGCTTTTAAATCTCCTGTTTCAGGCACTACACAGGTATTCAAAATAGAGTTCACAGAGCTAGCTAAAACCACTTAAAATGAAATTAAAATGCCATAATTCCAGATTATGATAAATCACACTCAGAAAAGTTCTGATGACAAGTTTATGAATTTTTCGGTGTTTGTGGGGGCTGCAGGAGTCCTAGGAGATATAAAGAATTCCATAACATTTTTTGAATTTAAAATTTTGGCTCCCTATTGCAGAGCTGGGAAAGGATGGAGGAAGAGCTGGAAAGCTGGAGAAAAAACAAGGCCAGGGAACTGCTGCAGAGGGGACAGCAAAGGGCTACCAAGATGCTGAGGGGACTGGAACACCTCTCTTATGGAGAAAGGCTGAGGGACTTGGGTCTCTTCAGTCTGGAAAAAAGATGACCGAGGGGGGATCTTATCAACGCCTATAAATACTGAAAGGGTGGGTGTCAGGAGGATGGGGCCAGGATCTTTTCAGTGGTGCCCAGGGACAGGACAAGGGGTAACGGGCACAAACGTGAGCATGGGAAGCTCCACCTAAACATGAAGAGGGACTTCTTTCCTTTGAGGGTGGCAGAGCCCTGGCACAGGCTGCCCAGAGAGGTGGGGGAGTCTCCGTCTCTGGAGACATTCCAAACCCGCCTGGACGCGTTCCTGTGCCACCTGCTCTGGGTGACCCTGCTCTGGACGGGGGCTGGACTGGCTGATCTCCAGAGGTCCCTTCCAACCCCTGCCAGTCTCGGATTCTGTGATTCTGTGCGTGATGTCCAGCCCCTCCACCTCTCCTGATCTCCAGGAAAGCTGCTGATACTTTGAAATTCAGGCCTAAAAACTTTCAGAGACAAGGTCTTCCCAGGCACAGGAGATGAAGAGCTGCTTCTGCCCTGGGGACCCAGGTGGGCCTGACCTGTGCTCCATCCCTAAAGCTACCAGGGGAAGGCATCTGAGAGGGACTAAGCCATGGGTGATCTGACAGTCCGCTGCCTAATATTGAAGGGATAGGCAAGCTGTCCTTTTAATATGTGAGCATGTCTGTCTTGCTCTCTCTGTTCTCCTTGTGTTCAATAATGTAAATAAAGCCTTTAAGAAGCCCATTACTTTCATCTGCAGTTCTGAGAGAATTGCTCAGATTCTCCCTTGGCAGTACTGTTTGTGCATAATAACAATACTAATAAAAAAACCTCGGGAAAACAAGCAAAACAAAATAAAAAAAGATAATAATAGTAAGAGTAGTAATAAAATAAAGTTTTGCCTTTTAAAAATGCTTTCCCTATTTGAAAGAAAAAAAATAATAATAAATTGCAAAGACTTTGCCGGTATCGAACTCCTCTGTCTGCGCTTGCAAGTTTAACGAGGGGCAGCATTTATCTTTTTGGAGACAGGGGTGCAAGACGCGTGTGACTGAGCCTCGCCAGCGAGGCACGCCAGGCTGGGCTCTCAGGGCCTCAGGACCAGTCGCCCGGCATCTGCGGCATCCACGGGCCAGCCTGCTGTTTTTTCTCCTTTTCACACTAATTTCAGTCTGCCTTTCAAGTCTTGGTAGTTTGTTGGTGTTTTTTTCTTTTCCCTTTCACTCTTTGGGATTCTCTTCTAGCCTTTCATGCTGGTTCCTTTGTCACCTCATCCAGCCTCCACCTACCGTCGGCACCTCTTTCATTTTGGCCTTGAGCTGGTGGCTCGAATCGCAGTGGATGGAAATGTTTCCCCGCTGTGCTCTTGTCCTCCCAAACAGCTTCTGAAGGCCTAAGCCTGATGCACCTTGTGATGCTCTCCTGAATAGCACGTGGAGGAGACAGCTACAGTTTTCCCTCACTTGAAAGGTGTCAGGAAGGTGTCTATCCCCATAAATCTAACCATGGTAGACCTTTGTCGCTTGGCCAGAAGGTATCTCCCAAATGCTCATCGGGGCTGACTAGAACAAATGTGAGGGACCCAGGCTTCGCTGGATCTTGGATTAAGTTGAAACCTTTTCTGAAGTTGTCTTGCTTTGCTAAAATGTTGTTTTGGAACGAGAAGCTAGTATGGGAAATTTGGGGAAAGCTGAACGATGTCAAAATAGCTCTTTCAACATTTTCACTGTATCACATTTTTGTTAGAGCTTTTTAAAAGCTTTCCACTTTGAATTGCTTTATTAGTGCACAGTTTTGCTGATTGCAGAATAGAGACAAAACATTTTATGGAAATAAGATGTCCATCCAATGTCAGACGTTATTTGTTTGGGTGGTATTTTTTTGTTTGTTTGTGTTGGTTTTTTTTCTTTTAATGCAATTTGGCATTATGTCGAGTTTACAAATCTAGATGGACTTTGCAAAACTGAGGTGTCCCAAGCCACCACCACTGTCTGTAGACTTTTCCTTGCCACCTGAGAGGAGAAAACCTCTGTTCCCTCAAATGGTGTTCCTTCAACTCAATACCATGCTCCTGTTCCTGTCCTGAAAGACTTACTTTTCCTCTGCCTAAACTTCATGTTTTTAAAGAAGTCATTTTAAGGTCAAGGTTGTTCTATTACATTTTTCCTGTGTAAATTGAAGCAGTCTCATTGTGGTCCTCACACCGCTCACTCTCGGGTTTACTCAGCTCATCACCTTGGTCTCTCTTCCCTGGGCCAACCTATTTCTCAGGGAAGGGACTTATAAATATTTTATTCTCCGTCTTTGTGAGTCAGTCTTTGCTTTGATTGAATTCAACAAGTTAGGGAACAACAAGTAAACACCATCACTGGAACAGGCAGCGAGGTGGCGAGGGATGGTCCATGGCCGGCTGCTGGGGTGAGCGCTCAGCAGAGACAGTGAGTAAAACAGGGGCCTCCGTGTCCCGTTTGTGGACCACTTTGGAGTCCCACCACTCGTAACAGCGGGATCTGTGAAACTGGTTAGACAACGCATCATCATTTCTGTCTTTGAACATCTATTGGAGCCACCTAAGTTGTCAGGGAACAATCAGCCGAGCACAAAGTTCAAACCCCGTCTCTGCTGGCTCCTGCCGCCTGCTGCTCCATCCCCCCCACCTCACCTCCCCTCTCCCCTCTGCAATCTCCAGCAAGGTTATTTGAGGTTCAGGAGAATAGGTTTGGTCTATAATTAAAAAGAACATTTTTTTTTTTTTTCATTGTTCCACCGAAACAAAAATATAATTCTATTGAAACAAAAGCGTGTCTCGCTAATGCTTCAATTTCCATCACATTTTCAGCAGAAGAAAACATGAACACGTAGTTTCGCTTTTCATTTTGTTGAAGTGGGCCTTTTTTTTTGGCTGTGGTAAAAGTGTTCATTTTGATGATATTGTTGAAGTCATACTCTTTAAACACACGGCTTATATTGAAACAATGAACAAATATTATTCGATGTTTTCTGCTATGTTCGCTTTTCATTATAACAGCGCAACACTGTTGGAATTGAAGATGTTCATAAAAATCAAGCATTGTGATGCTTGCTGATAATATTTTGACATTTTTGATCTGGGGGCAATTTTGCATTTGCATTTTGATGTATCACAAAAGCAAATGTTAAAATTTCAGGGAATTAGCACTGCCTGTTCTGACCAAGGGGGATGGAGGATTTCCCAGTGATTGTGTTTGGACAGTGGTTGTGATGAGAAGCTCTTCTGCAACCGATCTAGTCAAAGAGGAAATTTTTTGCTATGATTAGAGAGGGTTGGCAGTTTAAATTTGTGATGTTAAAGAATTAATGATTAACGCAAATAAAAACGCTTTAGAAATCCAACAAAATTTTAGTTAGCAAAAAGAAGAATCTTTCAGAGGGGAAAGAACCAGATTTTTTTTCAAGCAGTTCTCCATTTAAATTTGAAGGAATAGCAGGGGAAGAGCCTCACATCCATCACTCAGCTCTCCTAAAGATACAGATTTTTTTTTCAAAAAAAACAAAACTCTGTCTTCTTTGTTAAATTAAGGTATTAGAAACTGTCTCTCTGCTCATCTCTTCTTCTCCGGGCCAGGATTATGTTTCGATTTGTAATAAAATTTGACACAAATCTGACAATATTTTGACCAGGCTTTGCATTCTGGAGATTAAAAATAAGCATCTGAAAATGGCAGCATCCCTTGCAGTTACATTCCCTGGTGTCCTCTTCTTCCCACTGCTTCTCTGGCCGGTCTCCCGCATCCCCGGCACCTCTCTGCTTGTCCCCACTTTCTGGCTTCTCGTGCCCAGGCTCCACGGAGCCTCCTCGGTCCCTTCCCTCTGCCCGAGTCCCTCGTGTCACCTTGACGAGAAGGACTTTCGCCCGCTCCCTCCGGCCGCCTGGCTCCCTTCCACCGCCGTGTCCTCACGTCACAGCAGCATCGCGCGGGTACCGTCGCTGTCCCTTACATTCCCTCACAAATTGAATTCATCATGAACGTATGAATAAATCCCCAAGAGAATAAAAGTTCTCGGAGGTAATTGAATCACACAAGAGTGATGGGGCTTTCTTTTTCTTTCTTTTTTTTTTCTTTTTTTTTTTTTTTCCCTTGACTCATTCCCAGGCAAGGTTCAATCAGCATTCATTACTCCCACCTCCCTCCATCTGAAACGGCAGAGGAACTGGGTGAAGGAGGACTCTCAGCCTTCTGATTAAATCTTCCAAACATGATGGCCTATCAAGCCCGGTAATTTGTGAGCCAGGAAACATGAGATTTTAATTCAACGCAGATAAAAAGGCGCAACCCATAGAACCAGCTGAGAAGAACAGAGGAGGAAAATCGCACTGAGGGTATCATGGTTTAAAATTTTCTTTTGAAAGGACAGTTTGATTAAAAAGTGTTTGAAAATATTTTCAAGCGTGGAGCCACTTAAAGTAGAAAAATGCTGAAACAATTAGCAATCAAAAGAAAATCTTTTGATTTGACATTTTTGCCCTCTTATTTGATTTTGCTTCGGTTTAAGAAAAATATTAGAAAAAAAAAACCCTAAAATTGAATGGAAATAATAGCAATATTCCGCACATACGTGCCACTTGATTAAACATTTAGATTGCAGTGTTTTGACACTCTCAAAATGAAACATTTTGACATTACGAAATGGAATTTTTCAATAAGCTTGTTTTGATCTTTCTAGATCAAAAAATATCCTGGAATTCTCCATCAAAACGGTGCGTGGAGAATTCACTTCTGGGGTTGGTTTGCGGGAACGAGATTTCTGCTTTGTCAAGGCGCCGGCAGGCAGCGGCGCGGGGAGGCTGCCAGCCCAGCAGTTAGCCATGGAGAGGCACATCCCACCCGGACGCCGTCCCCACGGAGGGCTCCGATGTGACACCTCGGGATTCCGCGCGGAGGCTCGGCCGGGCACACGTGTCGAAGGCTCCCGCGTGCCTTCATGCCGATGAAACGGAGTCAACTGTCGGACATACGCCACGAAGGCTCTGATGTCCTCAGCTGGGATCTAACCTGTGACCTTCAGCGCTAAAAACACAAGACTTTGCCACCTGAGCTAAAGAAAATATTCTGCAGCTGCAGGAAAATCCCCGGCTCTGCGGTGCTTTTGCCCACTAGAGGGAAGTGCATTCACACGCACACGGGGCGAGCGTGCAGCGCTGCACACACCACGGGCTTTGGACGCTCGCTTCCCGCACCGGGACCGAGCTGGACCCAGCGGGAAGGCTGTGGGAACAGTGGGAAAGCTGCTGGAACATTCGGCTGCCCACCGCGATGTCTCCACCGAAGTGCTGATGGCAGCTGAAGGGGGCAACAGGCATCGCCCGAGTGACCGTATCCACCCTCCCCATCCCTCGCCATTCCAAGCACGCTCGCACAGGCACAGCCCCGCTGTTGGCAGATGTCCCCTGAGTGGATAAAAATACAGTGGCAAAACTGGAGCTCTGCAGGGAAAGGATTGAGCTACAGCCTCACTTGAAGAATAGCTATAAAGTTGTGCTTGAATTGGTGGAGGAACATTGAAGATCCGACCCTAAGCCATTCCCGCGCTGTCTGCACTTGGAAAACTGCTAAATACACAGATGTAATCCATACAGATGGGTTTAAACATAAGCATCCGAGGCAATGCAGTGAAGTGCACGCAGTGACAGTATGTATATGCGAGCAATCAAACACAGGCTGTATGAAATTATATCTGTGTGACCAAATACACGCTGTCTGACTGTTTGTTCAGCCAGCAAGGTTAACATATATTCTCCCGAGTAAATTGGCTTTTAAGGCAAAGCTCCCACATGCTAATGCAAATGTAAGAGAAGATATATCTCCAGGAACACAGAAGCAAGGTAAACCTATTTGTGATACGCAGATTTAAGTGAGCTGCACAAAGCTATGGATATAAGCTACCTAATTGCCTGTGTAAAACTGGGAATGCTGATATGTGTCTGTGCCCAGAAGCACACGCAGCACGCCTCAGTCCTTCCTGGAGGTCCTGCTGTGGATGCACTGCGAGACTGTTGCACGCACGAGTGCACAACCTCCCTCTCCTTATACAGATATTTTCCAGGTGTGAATAACCCTTAGAAAAGGGTACAGGCAAACCACGTCAAATGCACCTTCACAAATCCTAGCTAGAGACCTCGGGATCGAAGAAGTAACGAGCAAAGTGGGAGAGGGAGAATCCAGCTGGAGAGGAGATGATGAGACTTCACGCTAAGGAACCTTCCAGTGGTCTGAGGAACCACGTCCCTGCCCTGGGATGCTCAACAGGCTGCCGGTGCGTGACTGGCTCTTCTGGTGGCTATGGAGATGGTAGGCACTGTGAAGTGTGTTCCTCACACCTTGAGAGGGGAGATCACTTTGTCCTTTCTCCCTTGGAGTCTCCATCTCCCTGTGGCTCCATCTCCCGGCGTGTCCAGTACCGCTGATGACACTGGGATTGCACAGACGCTGACTCCAGCAGTGTCAAGCACGAGGTAGAACGCCTCGTCCCTCATCTTTCAGCTTAAAGCACACTTTTGGACAAGAGTGGGCATTATAATTAACCTGTTGATATTTGATATTCTTCCCCACCAAATGCTCAAACTTTTGAGAGCTTTTACATCTCGGCTATTTTTTTCTGTTGTCTGAAGCGCTGTCTCCATTCCTGGGGAAAGTCGATTGCCATTTCATCTCCTGTTTTGTTTTGTTTTGTTTTTTTTCAAAAAATGATAAAACTCGTACCTTTTCCCTGGTTCACTCCAACAGCTCTCAAGAGCAAAGTCTTCAGCCAATTTAAATTTGTGATACCCTGTGGAAGGCAATAGAGATTTAATGGAGCTACTTTGTGTTAGAGCATCTGGCCCCAAATTCTCCAGGGAAGCAGAGTATCATGTACCAGATCAAAGGGCCAGGTTGATGTGTGCTACTAACAGGGAATGGGGAAATTTGTTGAGATGGAAAATTATTTTGCCACCTGCTTCCTCACCTTGAGGAGGACCTAAAATGAAGGCCCTGGCAGGGTTCCTAAGTGGAGTTATATTACAATAATTAACAGGAATATTATTACTACTAGTAGTAATTTTTGATTTACAGTTTCGTGCTTGTTCCTAGCTTCTTTCATTTTTTCTTCACTCAAAGAAAGAAGCAGAAGAATATTACGAGATGAGGCTGCCTGATGTCAAGTTTTAAATATATTTGACAGCTAGAAGTATGGAAAACCCATAAAGGAAGCCTGCCCTGATATAGTGTGATTTCCAGGGTAATTTTTTCCTGATACGGATACATTTGTGAAAATTCAGCTCAGATTTGGGGTGTTTCTCCACCAAGAACATCCTGAGTTTTGGTCTCATTTCTTGTTTCAGATACCAAGTTCTCTCTGTCTCCTGTATCTTTAATGTAGGATCACTGCAAAACTCAAAAATGGAAGACATTGTTTATCATTATGTTAATCCCATGCGATAATAGCATGAAGCAACAACCATGTGGGACATAAGGAGCAGTGCTGCTTTCTGGCCCTGAATTCTCCAAATCAGAGAGAGACTAGTGGGTGACTGAGGGTTTTCTTCAAGACCATGTCAAAAGATAAAAGAACAGTGTTCAACGCTACACGTGAGCAACAAGACCTAGGTATGAGTTAAAATGTCAAACTGGCTTTTTAAAGATCACAAGTAAAATAGAGACCTTATCCCCGATTATTTCTAAGGGACTCACGGACACCGCGAGGGGTAGCTCTGGAGTGAAAGAGGTCCCATCTTGATGACACCAAGTGTTCTGCCATTTTATGATCCAAACACTCCACTCAGCACCGGTCTTGACCATCTAAAACACGGTCTATCTACTCCATCAAACCAGCAGAGCAGTTTACGATGGCCTTGGGGGAGATTTGAATCTCATCAACTTTCTTCTTTCCCTTTCTTGTTTTCCTGTTGTGAGACCAGTTGCCAGGTCTCTCCTCTCATTCTGTAGCTGGAACCCCTGAGAAGAAGCAGGCTGAAGAGGAGCCAGCTTGTTTCATTTACTGGTGCTGTAAACCCCGTCCAGCTGCTCTCCTTGCTCTCGTGAGCACCGCAGCCAGGGCTGCTGCTGCCTCCACGGCGCAGTGCCTCCGTCAGCGCGATAAGGCTGCGGCAGCACACAGAGCGTCCGTCATCAAGGAACAGGGTGACAGGACGGATTCCCTGACACGGTACGTGGAAAACACTCCTCTGCAAAGAAATATGCACGTAGACCTGCAGCAGTGTACGCACACGTTTGCACGTATGATAATATGTAAATGTACATAGTTATCTGCCTGCACCTCAAAAGTCTACGCACATTCCAACTCTCTCTATGGAAAGAAATGTATAAAGCTGCCCCATCCTGCCCATAGGACTGAAAAGGAGTATTTTTCTTTGGTCTGATAAGCGATGTATTGGAGACAACAGGACAAGTATCAGAAATGGCAGAATTAACTCCTGTGCAGGGGTCACACGCCAACAGCTGAGGCTGTGGAAGAGCGTAAGATAATCCTTCCAAAAAGACAGGGAAGCTGCCTTTTTCATTAGCTTTTGGAGGGAGATTTCTGAGTCTGCTGCTTCTAGCTGAAAGATTGATCCTGGTTGACTTCTACCCAGTGAAAACCTTGTCTTGTATTGTGCTGTTACCAGGAACAGGATCAGTAAAAAACATTTTAGGATATATTTTTTCTGATTTGAGTATCTTGGGGTTTAATTCTTAATTGCTGTGTGCTCCCGATGTGACCCTGATCGCGGTCAAGTCAGCTTTAAAAAAAACTTCAGATGGTGAAAGAAATAGTGCCTATAGGGATTCACAAGAGTGCTTATGTACATGCAAAATGTTGGGCCCATTTATTTCCTTCTTGATTTAACTTGCGTATGTACTTCTGAAAACCTTGCCAACCATCCAGCCATCTCTGTGACTCTTCATCCACCCCCCTACAGTGGGAAATCAGTCTGAAGGGCAAAACCCCAGAGATGTATTTGGTGACTGAAGCTGCAAGCAACTGAACTATTAATTAGACAGGTTTAGGCAGGTTATTTTGTGGGGAGGGGAAGAACTATCCTTCTTTTAATTTTTTCTTTGAAAAAATAGAATAACAAATATTCTCTTCCAAACTTTCACCGCAGGTTGTGTGGATGTTAGCTTTGGATGCATGGATACCCCCGAGTATGAAGGCACGATGCAGTTCAGGCCCAACTAGAAGGTGACGTTTGCAAACTGGGATCAAACTGGCACAAAGGCTGTGGTCAGGTAAGGACTCAGCCCTCACTGTGAGTGTACCTGAAGCTTTTTCTAACTGTCTGGCCCCTATTAATCCACCAAAATGGATGGACGCTATCAGGAGAGTGGGTTTTCTTCCTGATGTTTTTGTCACTTTCTCTTCGCTTACGATTCAGAAGTACTGTCAGCATTAGCTTCCTTGCAGGCATTTCAGGACATCTGCATCTGATTCCAGGTGGAATCAGAATGATTGGAAAACATTGAAATGAAGAGTGAAATATTCTTTTAATGAAAAAGACGACTCTTGGGTAGGAGTTGGAGGCTTATTTTGTGTCTTTTTTTTCATTAATCTGAACCAAGATTCTTCAAGCCTTAGATCTCAACCAACATCTTTATCCTAACTAGGAAACGTGTCCCAGTAGGTCTCTACTTTAGCGATGCTTCTTACCTAAAGTCTGTCTGAAGTGGAGGAAAAGGGAGTGCATCTGTTTGGGTTTCTTTTTTCCCAGCCATTTTTGTTTTGTTCTTTTTGTTTACACAGGCTAATGATAAATTAATGGGATAAACCAAAGGCCTTGCTGGAACAGCTGTAAACTCAAAGCAGGAAGTCATTCAAAGCCTACGAAACCTGGCTGGGTAATGCTGGAGGAGTTAATGATGAAGAACCGAATCCTCAGCTGGAGCAAATTGGCATAGTTTGCTTGAAATACATGAGTTTCACTGATTTACAGTAGTTCAGGATGTGGCCTGAAGTGCCTCACTATTCTGCTTTGTTTGCATTTTAAAGTGATCTCTGCTGGTTTCTTAATGGTTTTGTCTCCTATTGATGTATTCATGGGATGCCAGTAACTTAGCCGGTCTCCAGCAAGCGCAGATGGTAGAGCATGGAAAAGCACTAGCTCGGTTTCCTAGGAAAATCTTTTTCTAAGAATTTCGGAATGGCAGAGGCTATTCCTGCAAACATTTCTATGGTCTGACAGCTCGTACTAACATAAGATCTAGTATCTGAGTTTTGTCTGAGCTCTTCTAAACATGAGGAAGTTTAATTTTGGAGTGGCTCAAAGGTGGTCTTACATTACAGAGGATACTTGGATTTGCTTTCTGACACTAATGAGAGTGAAGTGCTGGAAAAAAAGTAGCCCAGGAAGATGGTGAAATTGTGATGAGTGGAGAGATTGAAGGACAGACTGGAGAACACCCTTTGGGTACCGCGCCATCAGGGTTGATCCTCCCTCGGACAAGTGGGATTGACTCGAAATGCTGGTTGTGTTTCTTTGTAGTCTTACATTTGCTAATACTAAAATTAACCCAGCTTGAAAGACTGCTAAATTTACCAAGAGGAAGAGTGAATAAGAAATAAGTTATATGTTTGCTCTTTGGCAGAGCCAGAGCTTTATCAGTCACCCTAACCAAGAGACAGCCTTTCTTCTGCTGATCATAACACCTGATGATCCCAGAATCTTCTGCATCTCCAGGCTGTGAGTGAAAACTTGTTAGCGGTGGCAGAGAAGACTTCCTTAACACTTGTTATAAAGGGTTTTTAGTGGAGGACACATGAGCATTCAGCTCTGCCTTTGCCTGAAAATGAAAGACTTAAAAATTGGAGGAAACAGTCTTGTTGCAATTAAGCACAGGCAAAATTGCCCACAGTTATTTGCAGCTACTAAACTGGAGGCCGCTCTCTGAAAGCCAGGCTATCAGACTGAGCAGCTACTTCCAATTATATCCTACTGGAGGGGACTCCTAAGCTGCCAAGATTCATGGAGGAAAGCGATTCAGAAAAATTGTGACAAACTTCTGCCCATGGAAATAAAAGATTCTTTATCGAAGTCTAAACATTTCTTGGAAATACACCAAGTGCAAAAATATTTCCATAAGGAAGATTTAGGCGATACAAAGAGAAATTTCAAAAAACAGGAGAGTAAGAGAGAGAAATAATCAAACCAACCAGCTGAGTGACAGAGGCCAGTTTTAAAAGTGAGTGTTTAGGGAATAGGCCTGGGGCATAGAGAACAAGGCTGAATCTCCACACCCTGGAGAAGGAGCCTCAAGCTGGGGATCCCTCACCTGAAGCAGACCTGGGCAATGCTGAATGGTATCAGTTTTGCTCCAGATTGGAGCAAAAATGTAAATATGCTCTGCATTTCGTATTGCCTCCCCAGGCGGGATAAAGGATATATCTGCTCTTACTACTTCTCATAAACCATGTTCAACTTCAGCTAGGGCATCACCTCGGTCTCCGGTATCCATTGCATGTAGCGTTCAACAGTCCAGTCCTCAGAGAGCTGAAAGGGATTCTCATGACCTCAGTCACCATGCTTAACGTGTGGATAACCAGAGGAACCCACATGGCCTTTCCAGGGGAGGAGGCGGACCAAGTGCCTTGCTGAGGCCTTTGGGCTTTAAAGCATATGAAATCAGGAGAGTGAGTAGTCCAGGTGTGGCAGATGGATGCAGAGAAAAAGGTATGCGCCAGTAGAGGAACCAGGCTTATTTTTTATTTTATTTCATTTTTTATAATTAGTTGAGGGCAGGAAGACAACATTTCCAGAGTGTTAGGCTGTGGAGTCTGTGACCAGAATTTGCTGCTTCTAAACTGGTTTGGTTCAAAGAGAGTTTTGATTTAGAAAATGGAATTTCTGCATGGGTATATTGTAAAAGATGATAGCAAGGAGGGTAGGAAGCAAGAAGTCAACAGGGAAATAAAATAGAAGTCATTGCAACAGATTGCTTTGTACAACTTGTTCCGATTTTTTTCCCCAAATTATTGGTTCACACTGCCCTTAACATTTAGATTTTCATCTGTTTGCTCCTTTTTGTGAGAGGAAAACTATGTTAGGCATCTCTTAAATGCTTACATGGAGATGTTTCCCATCTGCTTGCAGATGCACTGTGCTTGCTTTCTGCTAGGGACCTGGCAGTTCTGTGTTTAAATGAAACTGAGCCCACTCCATTTGCTGAATGGGCAGACTCCGAGGAGCAAAAATGAACATTCCTCAGCGCTGGTGATTCTGTTACAGTGCGTTGAGCTCTGAAAATCATTTGAAACATCCGCTGCAGGTTGCATTCTTAAGGAAGGACCCCTTCAATTAAGACCAAGAATTAAGACATCCAAAGTCATTCAAGATGCACACGCTCATTTGTATTTTGTGCATAAACATGATGGTTATTTCCATTTTCTCAGGCCCCTTCCAACTAATGCTATTCCTTTGCCACACAATATATGCACCATGCACCACAATATAGGTACCGTGGTACCTCGCCATACATTGTTCCGCGTGGGCTGTCTCCACCCCAGGATGGTTTCACTTCCAACAGTAGGTGGGAAGCACCACGTTTGCTGCCTTCACTCCGACACCAAGGTTTCGCTGGGCATTGTTAGTCACTGCTTTTGGCACGCTGTGAAATGCTCAGATGCGTCGGGCTCTGCTCTACCCTCTTCTCTATAGGCAACCCAGCCAAAACCCAGCGGTGCCATCCAAACACTTAAAACCTTCCCAGTTCTCTGCTTGCGCGAATCTCATCTGTCTCTTTCTCTTTTGATTCGCCTGCCTCTGAAAGGTTTCTGCATTTTGCAGACAGCATGGAGGCGGAGGGCGGGGGTGGCAGGGAAGATGAAGAACTCAGTGATATACTGAGTATATAGAACAGTGTATAATATACTGAGTGATGTAACAGCGAGAGAGCTAAGTGAATGCTACTGCCTTGTGATTTACTGCTTGCAAATGGCTTCTCTTCTTCTGAAATACTGTTAATTTAATAGACAAACATCCTAGGATAAAGGCTCGCCAGAGACGCAACTGATGGGATAAACATCGAGAGATTAAAGAGACCTGTGGGCAAAGTGTATAATTCTGTTATTAAAATCCCAAAGTGCTCCCTTAAAATTAGACCCTAGCAAAGGAAGAGGAGTGGAAAACCCGTGCTTAAAAGGGGGAGTTATTGTGTTGAGCACTTCAGAATCATTTGCTAAGCAAAGTTAAAAGGAATAATAGCGCCGAGCTAGGTCTTCTGCTTGTTTTCCTCCTGCTGTCCCTAACTATCAAAGTGGTATCAAAGAAACCTACTTATTAGCTATGTGTTGAGAACATTTTCCAAAGGCAGCCAGAAAGCCATCAGTGACAGCATTTCTGTGACCTCCTAATTGCACCCCACACAATGTGGCTGCTGTTAGGCCCAGAAGACAGATGCATTTGCAAAGTGTGTCCCATGTCATTATATCCCAGCTCACGAGTGAGCATGCCATGCCGAATGGTGCCTGTTAGGGTTTATATTTGCAATATCTAGCGATTCCAGCTGAGATCAAGCTGTCAGTAGACTAACTGCTGCCTGGACCCTGGCACAGTCCGTACCTAAAATGCACAGTCTCAACAGGGAGACTACGAAAAGGAGTTACCACCACCAAACCGGACAGCCAGAGGAAGCTGAGGCACAGGGATCCCAATCCTCTGGATAAACCCAATCTGAACAAACCTGCCTCTTGATTCTTTATACACCATTGACCAGTTTCACTTCAGATTCCCCAAACAATAGACCAAGGTGGATTGTTTGGCCTTCCTCACTATTGAACACCCACTTGAACACCCACTCGAACACCCACTCTGATCATTTTCCATGTACCCGGACCAGTGCTGGGTGAGTCTTTTCTGGTGTGTAGGTCACAGAGACAGCCAGTTTGGTTTTCTTGAATGAGAGAAGGTCCTGACCTAAGGGAGGGGAAACGCTGAAGTAATTGCAATGACATATAGGAAGGATTTGAGGAGGACCACTGTGGAGCCAGAGTGGTCTGCATTCCCTTGCCACCATCCATCAGCTAGAAGGACGTTGCTTCTGCTGCTTACCAAGAGACGAACAGCTTGGCAGTGGGATGTGAGTATTAGGTAGCCAAAGATAAAGGCAAGGAGAGGTGTAGTACCTGGCTCTGCTTTCTGCCTGAATGCCAAATGTTCTGACCACTTCTGTTAGGTGAGCATTACTGCTGGTGTCATATGGGTCCAGTGGGTAAATAATTGATGGAGACTTAGTTGCTCGTTGCTCTGGATAGCACAGTTGGGTACAGAAAAGGTCTTTTGAGAGGGAGTTTCTGTTGATAAAGCTACTGGTTAGCTGGTCCTTTCACTCTGAAGGAATTTTCAATGCTCTGGTCAAAACTTGGAATTTATCTTTCAGCGCGCATTCCAGTTTTCAACCTTTTTTCCTAAGGTGTACTGAAAAGTCAACATTTTCCCATGACCTATGATGGGAAAATTCTGAAGAGAATCATTTTTTACAAATCTCCAACAGTTTTCCCCCCAACATACACAGACTTCGTTATTGTTGGTGTTGTCGTTGTTGTGTGTGAGAAGGATGACATACATTGAGGGGAAGGACAGTGCTTTAAGACTGAAAAAGATCAAAATATTCTCTTTCCACAGACTAAACAGCTGTCTTCAATTGAAATTTTACTGAAATCAGTGTTTGTTCCTGTAGCGTGTTTTGATTTTGACAAATTGATGTTTTCCAGTGGGAGAACATCCCATCAAGATGCCAGCTAGTTCTGTGATCAGTAGTGGAAATGAAGATCGTTTTCCATGCATATGTATCCTGTCGTTGAATTCCTGGGTGTGTAGTTAATTAAGAACTCCAACAGAATCAGCTTTTTCATGAAACTTGTGAGAACTTAATGGTTTTGAGGCTGTAAATCTCTATATCACATTTGATTAAAGCTGTTCAATTAGTTCAAAAGTTATTGGATGGGAGTGTGTAGTGGAGTAGGTAGATGAACGCGTTCTTCTACGTTTTCATATCCAACACAGGCCATGATTGTGTTTGGAAATCAGGCTAATAGTGCACCTTTTAAAGTTTAATTTTGGCTCCTCTTTGATTGAGATAGGTCATGTTTTCCAGATGGAGACTAGAGACATGAATGGTCTTCGCACTAGAAGTCTCTGTTCTTGCCCAGATGCTTCCAGTGACCCCAGCGACACTCAGGAAATCAGTGCCATAGACTGTCCCATACTGTGGATCTCTCCATGAGTAGATCACTCCACTCCATGTTTTATGTGGGGACATTGCACAAGGACACAACGATAGCAAGACTCCCTCCAGACACATCTTTTGGAGCTGCATTAGGAGAGAGTGGTTGAGAACCCCCAGATTAACAATTTCCAATGACAAATTACTCTGAAATCAACCGATCGTGACAAAATGCACTTTACTACGTATTAGTCACATATCACTGATAGCAATATTAGAGTCCATAAACATGCTTTTAATGATCAAATATTATTTAATGTATGCCGAATCTCACAGTAAGTGGAAATTAAATGGACAATTTAGTGTATCATCTCTATGCATAGGCTCAGAAGCATTTCTCCGGCGGATAAGCATTGACAATAAAGCTGTTGTTCAACAGAATACTACAGCTGCCAGATGTTAAAGGTTTTGGCCTTTGAACGCGTCGTCCCAGAGAAAAAGGTTGACATTTGCTGTTTCATTGGCATATATTTTGTAGTGAGAAAAAAGAAAATCCAGTTCTATTCTGAAGGCAATAAGGGCTGGTGAGTAAAGGAAGGGACCTAAAAGACCTAAAAGATGCCCATTTCCAGGCCTGTAGTTGCTCAATTGAGTGACAATGTCCAGTTCATCTGTGCTTTTTTTTCCCCACCCTTGTCTTCCGTGCCACAGCTTACGCACTTATATATCTGCAGTAAATTATGCAGCAGCTCAGCCAGGTACCAGCCCTGACATTGAGACCAAGTTGCAGCAAGGAGAGGAACGATTTATTTAACTTTCCTTGGCATGACTCTGTCCATCAGTAGTCATATGAGTCCCCCCCCACCCCCCCACCTCAGAAGAAAAGGTTTCTATTCTTTTGCTGCCCCTAACTTGTATTAGTCCTGCAAAGCAACACAGCGATAAGAAGTACTAAATTAATTTGGCATGCAAGACAGAGAGCACCTGTTAACTCTCTGGTACCATACCGCGTTTGCAGAGGTGGCTGTTAAGAAAACAAATTTCTTTTTTGATTTGTAGACTGAACAAATTTAAACTGGAGTCCTTGAACACAGTCGCTGAACCTCATTGTGCTTTTTGTTTAAAGACCAGAAAAGGAGACACTCTTGTCAAGAAAATGTTTTAAATACAATGAACTCTCTGCAATTCTACAGTTCTTTCAGACTCCAGCATATTGCAAAAATGCTATTGAATTCACGTAGTCTGACAGTACTGTAGGTTGAGGAGCAAAGTCTTGGTATAGCCATTCACTTTGAGGTAAATCAAGGAAAAAAAATCCAGGTCAGGGGGGAAACGAACAACATACACAGACGACAGTGCCAGGAATATCCTGAAACAGACTGTATTCACATCAGGATTCCTTGAGTGGTTTGTATGGACATTTGCACTTAAAACTAAACCAAATTAAAGACCTCCATCAAGTATCCCATATTAACGGAAATTTCAGGCCCCCATACCTTCCTTTTCTACCTGTACTGTGATCCCAACATATTAACGAAGTGCAAAAAATGCTGCAAAAGAATTCCTGCAGACACAGTGAGCAAGGTATTCTCCTCTGGGGAGAATATTTAC
Source organism: Chroicocephalus ridibundus (assembly GCF_963924245.1). Taxonomy (NCBI): domain Eukaryota; kingdom Metazoa; phylum Chordata; class Aves; order Charadriiformes; family Laridae; genus Chroicocephalus; species Chroicocephalus ridibundus. The sequence goes on along the minus strand of NC_086298.1, from coordinate 5,181,588 downwards.
AACCCACAATCAAAATAACTGGCTTGCACCATAAAACTCCCCAACTCAAGCTTCGCCTTCAACCCCGCAAATGCTAAAGGTGGTACATGATGCATTCCCCACTCTCCCACTTTCAGAAAATCCATTTAAGATTCTTTGAATAAACGTCCAAAGAGAGGGCACATGAGCAGCAGTTAACTCCTTGTGCACTGGGGCGGCACCTGCATCAGAAGACAGCCTTGCCCCAGTCATGATCACGAGCATCTGATTATGTCCTTCTGATAACCCGCTCTGAAATAAACTCACAAAAGTCTTCCCACTGTTTGCTCAGACTCTCACACACAAATCCCCAGGTTATCCATAAAATCGTAATGATGATCTGGGGGAAAAAAAAAAAAGAAAAAATTGAATTTTTGTGCCTCCCATCTTAATATCTTAGTTTGTCCCGTTGTGCAGACTTGCCTTCACGCGCAGAAGCCATAAATCTGGCTTGTCACTTTTATGATTATTAGTGGTTAGGCCTGATGAATATTGATATGTGGCAAGCGCTCTTTCGACATTAAATACATTTGCCAATTTTCCTCCTCCAAACTCCACCCGTTAATGCTTCATCCAATATGAATCAATATTGGTTTAATAATTAACATGTTTAAACATTTTTTAATGTATATTTCATGATGAGAAGATCTATGTTTATTTTATGATGATAAAATATTTAGGGCCCAGGGAATTTTACTGTGCTGTCATCACAGCGTTACTTGGGCCCTTTTCACTTCGCCCGAGGGGGCATCTCTCTGGCTCTTCTCGGCAAAGCTGAGGCTGAAAAGGTTTCAGCTGCTTGTGCAGGAGGTCTGTTTGCGTGGATCTGAAGTTATCTGAAATATGCGGCAGGGCTGGAAGGGAAGGGCTGCCGAGGGACGGTGCTCACGGTCAGCAGCGCGAGCTCAAAACAACAGCCGCGGAGACGGACGGGGATCTGACCTGGAGAGACTTGTAACAGGTTCAGCATCAAAAGCAATTCAGAGTAGAAGTTCAGACTTTGGAAAACATGCACAAAAGCGAGCGAGGGAAGAGAGAGAGAGACTAAACCTGGCACTGGGAAGGCTTTAAAGAGCCCATGGTGCTTGCTGCATAAGTGGGGGCTCACTGTTCCTCTTGAAGCCAGCAGGCTTGACTTTCCGCTGCTGTTTCTGTAGTGGCAAAAGCAGATCTTAAAACAAGTTTCCTGGAGCGGGAAGGTTTGGTGGGAGTTGATAACCTCCCTACAGAAGTGAAGGGGTTATTCATTAACGCCTATGCAACACGCAGAGGGTCTTGACAGCCTGACGGGGAAGAAAAATACCTGCAGGGTGGAAAAAGCTTAAGAAACACAGATTTGGTGCTCTGCTTCTTGGCGTTAGTGGTGTCCGGCTCCTCAGATCCTACAAGACCTCACCACCCCATCACCTTGCAGAGGACAAATGCAAAGAGCTCAGCCTGCAGATCCATGGAAATGGCATTCAGGTGATGCTTTGGCTTCGTGCTGGCTCTTACACAAGGGTGAATTCTGCTCTGGCTGCCCAGGGCCACCAGGGAACCGGGGATAATGAACAAACTGGCTCTGCATTCATTGAAATCCAGGTGAAGGTTTCCTGTGAGGCTGTGATTAATGTGATAAAGATGATTATGTTTATTTCCATGTATTTGTTGAAAATTATTCAACTGGTCACAGTCCAGTGGCTCCTGATGTTCCACTTCTGGGCAGCAGAACAAATACCTTGTAGTACATCTGATCTGGCTCTAATCAGGCACCAGCCCTGACAACAGTCCTCTCGCGGATGGGTTGGAGGAGGCTACAAGCTGTTTTCAGCAGGGCCGCTGATTGCAGGAAAACACTGTTCCTGCGAGATTTGCTGTGGAACGTGTTTATTCCAGAAACGGATTTAAAAAAAAAAAAATATTAAAAGAACGTATCAAAGTCACGATGTCTCCTGAGTTGTCAAGGTGTGTTTGTTTGATAGCACATCCAGAAGGTGGAAATGTAATGTGGTTTCACGCTTTACTTTTTCAACCCATGTAAACTTCTGGCATTCACAAGACACAGAGTTCTACAGCTTAACTGTGCGTTTTGTGAAGCCGTTAGATACTTCATGGAAGAAAAAAATCCCTCAAGGGCATTAAACCCAAAGACAACACCCCTGACTCAGGCAGTCCCTGAGCTGCTGATCACTGGAGGCTGCGAAAGAATAGGAGAGAAATACTGCCACTTACTTGCCCTTTTTATACAGTCTTTCCTAGTGGCAATTTTTGGCCACTATTGAACATATGATACTGGGCTAGGTGGACTTTTCCTTTCGTCTGACAAAGCTCTTCTTTTATTTTTATGGAATGAAACGTGAAACAGAGCTGGGGGAAGGTCAGTTAGGATGTTGCTTTCTAAAAATACCCCGTGTTTTGACTTGAACTTAAAAACCTTTCTGAAAAATAGGGAGGAGAAGGCGAATGCTCGCACATCCTGTTTGACGTCAGGGCACTTCCTGCAGGATTTGCACAAATAAATAAATAAATTTTTAAAAGCCCCCCCCCCCCGCCCCCCGCAAAACACCCTGACAGGTTTCAAAGGTTTTATTTAACTTCATTGCGATTATTTTCCGCAGCTCTGCCTAGGAGTAGCAATTATATTAATCCTTCTCCTCCAGGTTGTTAATCCTAGTAAAGCAACCTGTTGCTCGGAAGATTGTATGTTGTTAAGGAGCTCCCTGAGAACAATTATTCATGCTTGGGGAGTGCATTGCGAATGCACGCGCTTTTCATTTAGGCTGAAATTCACCCCTAGGAAGGGGGGGGCTGTGCTCAAAGCCTAGGTATCACTTAATTCACGCTTAAACCCTTCAAATCAGAGGATAAAATGAAATCCAATGGAAAACTCTAGTGCTGAGGTTAGGAGACCTCAGCGCAGGAATCAGTGGGGCTTTGGGTGAGAAAAGGAAGATCACTGAAATTAAAATCACTTCCTCTGAATTTGATGGATCTGAGCCGGTGTGAGAGATGGGAGGCAGAAGGAAGATGCTCACGTAGTTATATGAGCTTGTATATTTGTGCTCCAAACCTGAGTGCGTAGTGTAAATCGGACGAGACAAGTAAATTGCACCCAACGAGCAGTGAAAGCAGGCAACGGCATTCATGCGGAATCTCAATTTACACCACAGCTGGGGTCCGGAGGAGCTTCACTAAGAAAGCAGGGGTCTGAATTGCAATCTGCTTTTTTTCCCCCCTCTTTTTTCTCCCAGTTATTCGGCATGGTAGGTATGCTCCAGCGTGACCGGCAATACAGCACGATGAGGCTGCGAACCAGCCACCCGGTCGGTGCCTGCAAAGAAGCGTCCCGCGTCTGAGGACGCGTTCCACATACTGCTAATAGCCTAAGAAAGATTTGCATGGGCACCGTGCTCTGACGGGGATTGCTGTCATTTCCATGTTAATATGCTGCTGTTCACCAGCCAGCAACCTTTGTCCTTGTAAAATGCTCCCATGGCTTTGTCACAGCAGAGCGGCTCAGGGGGCGAGCCAAGCGGACTTGCTGCCTAATGCTAATGGCGACACGTTCCCCTGACTTTTTCCTTTAAACCCATCAGGGAAAAATTCTAAAATGTTGTTGCTCCGAGCGCGTTTTAAGGCTGTTCATAACACGGCTGTATCCCAGCTCCTTGCAGACCTTTCTACCGCCTGCTTCCCAGGAGAGGCATGCTCCGCTGCTCCTCAGCTGCGGGAGGGATGCGGTGGGGACGGAGCCAGCGACGGGCTCACGGGGCTGTGGGCAACACCCTGTGGGATGGCCCATCTGCACACTAGGGCTGGGATTCGTCTCTTCTGACTTTCAGCAGCTCCAGCGCAGTTGTCTTCAGCCAAGCTCGCTGTCTAAACTCCCCCTTATAGTTGGGAAAGAGAAATAAGCAATTCCGCAGCACAATTCATCTGACTTGTTTTAGACGTCTGCCTCAGAACGAGATGAATTGGGCCCTAGAAGTGACAGGTTCTCTGCCTTGATCGTAAAGGCAGGCTCGCCAACCTGCAGGGATGCAGACCCGTAAGCTCTGGATGCCTGTACGCAGCCAGATAAATGCCAGAGTGCATCCTCGCACTGCTGTGGCCCAGGGACCCTCCGCTCTGGGCTGTCGAGTGACACCATGGCTGTCCCCTCTCCTGAAACAAGACCTCCTCTGCCCTAAGAAGTGTGAGGTCCCAGCTCGGAGGCTCACAGTGCCTCATTTCTCTTGATCATGGTGGTTTGCTATGACAGATATTCCGATCTGTCCCTGTATAAATCTCTTCTGAAATGCTGTCAGGCCGTGTAAGAAAGAAAGATGGAGCTCCTTCTCGCAAAGTGCTGACAGGGTGCCGCCTCGTACCCGCACAACAACAGGGCGCTGCGCACGAGCCAGACACTTCTCTTTCCCGACAAGGGTCTTGTCCCCGTGCTCAGCTCCTCCTGCCCCCAGCTGAAGGGTGAAAAGTTTTTTTTTGTTTTGTTCTTTCGTATTCTTTTTTTGTCCAGCAATAAAATGCAAATTGTTGTTTTTGGTTTGTTTTTTTTTTTTTCCTGATTGTCTTCTTATCACATTTAAATCAGTGTTTGATTCAGTTCTGTTCTTGCCAGGTGTTTGTTTATTTTCTCATATCCCTGACTGCAAAGATATTGTTGTTCACAGGCATATTTCCAGAGGAGATCTTATTCAGTGGCAGCAGACGTCTTCCCCTGGAAAGTATTGATGCAGATATTGAGTGCCAACTGTCCTCGTGTGTTGGGAGGCATTTTAGCCCAGTTCCATACAACCTGCGCTTCATAAGCGGCTCCACAAGCTCCACTCCCAGTTTCTGCTGCAGCTCTTCCCAGAAGCCTCATCACCCGCTGGTCCCAGTCTCCTTGATGCTGACCCAGCATCATGCACACTGAGCCCTTTACCAGAGTTGTGTGATGTCTGACAACATACTCCCGAAGAAAAAAGCAGGTGGAAGCCAAGAAGAAAGAAAATATTTTCAAACCTCCATTGGTAGAGGTGCGTTTTCTCTGCACACCTTTCTCCATACACTTCCACAGTGCCCAGCTGTCACTGAGGCCACGGGTGCATAAGGGAAACGGTGAAATCGTTGAATCACAGTGTTTGAGTGCTGTTGACCTCAAGGTGTACGAGTCATCTTCCTCCCATGGGCATCTGCGTGCACTCTCCGAGAGGGCTGAAATGTGTCTTTTCTTGCAGGTGACTGTCTTCAAACTGTCAGGAACTAGCCAACGTCAGGTATTTTGGTCATCGGTCGTGCAGCTCGGCTCCCTGCTGTTACCCATAGGCTGTCTGTGGCGAGCAGTGATGTACGTGCAAGCAGAAACCTCCCCTACACACATGGACATCTGCGTTTTGCTGCTTACACGCTCTCTGCGGGCACACTGGCTTCAAAACCAAGCGTGGTCTGTGAACCAGCCAGCCAGGCACGTCCTGCTGGACCTGCTGCATCAGCCGGGCCTTTCTATAGGAAATGGGTATACGTCAAACACGCACACATAGCGTGGAGACACGCAAGAGCGGGGGGAGTCGTGGGTACTTACTAGAACACACACCCACTTAGGAGTGCAGTGAGACACGCTACGTGAGCACCCGTACTGTGGTTATTTAACGGAGAGTAGTCCTGTAAAGAGCTACGGTAACCGCATACGGGCAATCTCATCTCCATGTGCGGACGGGCAGGCACAGACTCTTTCCCCTGGATTTTTGTGCTGCGCAGTCTTCAGGGGTGAATGTACCTGCTCTGTCTCCCCGATCTATCGCATTCCAGGACTTTATCCAGACCCCTTCAATGAGGTTTCAAATGTTTCTGTGCATGTTTCAATCAGTTCAGGCATGTCAGACAAGTAAGTGCTGTGGAGGTACCTGCAAATTACACCATCTGGCTGCCTCAGTGAGCCAGACAAGAGGCAGACTGCAGGGAAAGGGAGAATCCAGGCGTTAAAAGAAGGAGGGGAACGTAAAGCTAACCATTTGCAGAGGGGGAACACTTAGAAATCACTCCAAATAATCTTGCAGTAAAGGTTTACCCATTTCATTTTATTAATCAAATCTGAAAGGTGTGAAAGAGTTTTCTTTGGCGCGAAGTCAGTCCACTGGAAGATCATTGCCAGCTAAACCTTCGTGCTTTGAGTAATGCTAGGAAATGTCCTGTGCAGCAGAATCTGCAGATCCCCAGGTCTGGGCCTCTGCGGGTAAGAAATGGTTCATAACAGGATGCCAGTGTTCAGCACAGCTGATATAAATAGGTAACTCCACAGGTAGGTAACAGATGACAAGGCCTTTTACCCCCAGACCTATTTAAGAAAGAATATAGATAAATCTTCATGCAAGCAACAACGTCATTTCCAGCTAAAGAAGGGGCTGGTCAGGCTTTTTGTCTTGTGTACAGGGTTTAGAGTTCTCATTAAAAACAACCCCCCCCAAACCACTATTGGGAGGTGGCTTTAAATCAGAACTGGAGGATTATTATGGGGGGAAGGGATATTTTCAGGGGCAATAAATTGTTTTCAGACAAAGTAGACCTTTTCTTTCAGAAAGTTTAAAAGGTGTGTATTGGGGGGGAATGTTTTCTACTAGAAAAATAAAGAAAACCAGTAAGGCAGGCTCAGGCTGGGTTCTCAGACTGGGACGGATGGAATACCTCTGACTGGGAGCAAGTGCTCAGAGGCAGGTTGAGGGACAGGTACAGCCAGCGACACAACGGCTTGTGTCACCGTGATGCTGACTACCTTTTCTGCAGGTAAATCACAGATGCTCATCTGTTGCGATGTTGATCTGGCAGTTTCCCTTAGCAGAAAGTTCCTAGTGGGAAAAACAAGGAGAGGGGAATAAAAGTGTTTATTTGTTGAAAGGGAAGCATGTTTTTGTTGACTCAACCTTCATTAAATGGTGCTCATTATTGCCGCAGTGTGAGCTGTTGGCACAAGCCTCTGCTCTGTCACTAAACCCTGATGCCATCTGGAAAAGGGAAGAAGGGAAGCAGGGCAGAAGGAGAGCCCGAGCGTCCGTCCCTCTTCCCGCGCCCCGTCCCCGAGCTTGCCCTGATCTGAAAGAGAGATGCTGTGCTGGGAGGTGCCAGGAGCCCCGTGGCTGAGCCATAAATCTCACTCAGTCAGCGAGGAAGATTTATACTCACAGCTTGGAAACAACGCCTGTAGCATACACACACACACACACACGCGCGCGCGCGTGCACACACACTTACACGCACACACATTCCCGCCCGGCAAAAACCAGCAGCTCTGCCAGATCTGAGACTGAAGACAAGGTGCGGTCCCAGGAACAGCTAAATTGCTTTCATGACTTTCCAGCAGCGTTTCGAAGACAAATTGGGGGCTTGTGTTTTAAATGTATCCCCAATTTGCATTTTGATTGGCTAACAGGCCATGCAAATTCCACGGTAAAGTACTGATCTGTCAAAGGCATCTGACAGTTTTCAACAATTGCTGAAATGGCTTTAAAACAGACCTGGGAGAGCTGGGGAGAGGGAAAAAAAAAATCAAAAACCCTCTGCCTGATGAGTGAGTTCTTTCATCTGCTAAAAGCTCTCCAAGCCCACAAGCCTGAGGCTGACTTTAAATAGAGTCAATGGAGAAATGTCTTCTAGACAGGGGAATGACGAAGCCCTCCAATAGTCTCTCTCCCTTTCATTTGCACTCTCTCTCTCTCACATATGTATTTACCTTTCCTCTCTTCCACCCTCCAGAAAAAGTCCTATCCAGGCTGGTGCTGGGAACCCTCCCTTCTCATGGAAGTCAGAGGTGGCTGCCATTCGGCACCTCATGGGGTTGAACTTCAGGATGGTCCCGCGGCCACAGGGTCGTGGGATCTTCTCCAGTTGTGAGTGGTGTTGAGGTTTTAAGATAATTTTACCGTGAGGTAAAGGGATTCTTCAGTTTACACTCTCTTTCAGTGAGTCACGAGGGATTTTGCCACTGGGTTGCCAATCAGACACAAACAGGTCCTGGATTCAACCACGAGAAAAAATATTTCCTAAGGACGTGTCACAGGGAGGCATTGAACTGCCCTGAAGCACCACTTGGCAGCGTGAGATGAAGCTAGTTGGGTGCTCCCACAGCAGGCCACGGCACAAGCCCTTTAGCCAGAGCAAAAGAGGCTTTGAGACGCGGTGGCAAGGGGCCTGTAGGGACCTTTTGCCAGTTTGTCACAACATTTTTTGGGAGAGGTAAGGCGACAGAAAGGGCCTGGATTTTCTAGGGTCGTACAGCTGTGCTGGGTTATCTGGCTGCAAACCTTTTTTAAGTTCAAAAAATGTTCATATCCCGAAGCAAGTCGCAAAACTAAAATTTCAAGTCCTCTGCAAAGTCAAAATGAATAAAATAAATATATAAACCCAATCTCTTTTGGTCAAATGAAACTTTGTCTTTCAGTAGGCTATAAACCTTTTTCTTTCATTTTGCCATGTATTGACAAAGCAAACAAAAAGCCTTTAGATCCCATAATTTGCTAAGCTGCAAAACGAGAAAGACGTTGCGAACTGTTGTTTTCTGCCTTGCACAGGAGATATCCTTTGGATGGCACCTATCGCCATACCCCCTCCCCCCCATATTTTTAAGTGAAGAAGATATTAAAGCTGGCCCTATCTCCATCTAAAAGAGTTTTCAATGAATTTTCAGTTTGGGTTGAGAGAGCCCTGAGACACTCACATCAAATAGAACCTAAGAAGCATTTAGAAGAATGATGGATACTGGAAACTGCAGTTTCAGGCTACCAAGACTTCAAACTCATTCTGACTCCAGAGATTAAAAGATCTCACCCACTCCTTTTCTGTGTGAAAGAAGTCAGCTCATCTTTGGGTGCCTTGTTATGGATCAGCCCACTGACCTCCGCGGGGCCCTCAGGCCATTTCCATGCACAGTGACATAATAATGATGGATAAGAATCATTTACCGTTTTGGGGGGAGAGGCAGAGCAAAAACAATGTTTCCCAGGCCAAACTATGGAGCCCGGCTCTGCACCGACCTGCCCCCGTTCCCAGAGCAGCACGCAGCTTCTCAGCCCGACAGCACATTCCTCTCCCTGCCCTACAGCTCAGCTCTGATACCCCAGCAGCCCCTATACTTTTGACCCCACAAGCATTGCACAATCTGCCCATGAGCCTGTTCCTCCTTCTGCTTCATCTCCGTGATGCAGCATCAGCCTTAGGCGAACTCAGCTGTGAAGAAATGACTACGCCTTGAGGCTCCAAACCTTTTGAGATACGCATGCAGGCTCTACCAGCTCCAACAGGCACTTCTACCCGCTTGCTCCACTTCTTTTGCTCTTCCTGGTTTCAGGTGTGATGCATTCCTTCTGCAGAGTTCCTAGCGCACATTCTGCTGGATGCTGCTGTGTGTCACAAGGTGATATGTTAAACCATCATAACGTGGTGGGATGAGGAAAGAAGGTTGACACTGAACTAGTGTGGGCTGGGAGAGATCAGTGGTACCTTTGGATTAGCCACGTTGGAAAAAACACCAAGGGAATTGTTTAGGACATATCTGTGTGTGAATTACAGAGCTGTGAGGGCAGCACATTGTTTGCAGCATGGTGCGATTCCGAAGTGCTTCAGGACCTGAGACCTATGTGGCCCAGGGGGACGGTGAATGTTCCCTCCATGCTTGTTCCACGTGAGATGATCCCACAAGGATAAGGAGACAACTGAGTCTGGTGTGGAGGTACAGAGGAGGAGGAGCTGCACTCAAAAGGCTCCATCCCGAGAGCTAATATCCCCGAATGTCTGATTCTGACCCAGCTCTGCACAATGATGTATGGCTTTCCCAGCTTGCGTTAGCCTTGCATTAGCAATGACTGATGAATCTCTGCACCACTTGTCTTTGCATGCTCTGGATGAGGCCTCATCAAATTACCTCAATCATTCGCTTCTCCTACACACAGCTCTGGCCCCACTGCATCTCTCCAGTCACCTCTTCCACCACTCACTGGCTCCTTCCTCCAGTATTCTCTCCCTACTTAACCCAAGCACATTAGTGACTTGGTGATCTATTTAACCCTTAGTTAAGGTCATTGGAGTTGTATTCTTGAGAGAGGAAAGAGCATGCAAGGTATTTTTTCTCACCGCTTTCTCTCCTTCCCCAGGCCTTCCTCCAGGAGGATTTCCCTTTGGCCTGAGCTAATCAGATGATGCAGTTCAGTGAGTGGGGAGAGCTGCCTTAGGACAAAGTTCAAGACTTTTTCTCCTCAACGGGTTCTTTGTGACGGTTCCCATTCGGCCTCTAGCAGCAGGTATTTAGTTATTAATAGTTATTAATTTAGTGCACAGGGGTGGCTGGTCTTGGGGCTCAGAAGTTTTCCATTTGGGAGCAATTTTTTTTTAAGGTGTTGCCCTTGGCACAAACTGGACATTTTGGTGGGTTAAACATAAAGATGAGGAGGTTGGAAGGAGAGGACGACGTGACTCCTATGCGCAACTCAGCGATTAGAACTGGATTGCTCTTTTCTTGTTCTTTCCCATTCCCCCCTTGTGCCTTGTAACGATCATCGGTAGCAATTTGTGTCATGCCGTCCTGGGCTCTGAGATTCTGCAAATCCATTCATTACGGCCCCCAGGAACAAATCCCATCAAATCACCAGTTTATAAACTGCATTTCAGATATGTTACATGAGCACTGATTGCAAATCTGAAGACATTTCCATTTTGCCTGAGGCCAAGATTTTTAATTTAAAAAAAAAAAAAAAAAAATCCCGTCAGGGTCTGTGCAAAGGCTCTTTAGATATTCCAACCAGCACAGTTTATTTAAAAATTCAATAAGGCAATTTTCATGGCAGCAAGGAAAAAGAAGTAGTGTTGGTGTCTGCACACCCAGTGAGGAGGAAGAAGCAGCCAGGATCTCCTCTCCCAGACCCAGCCCGACTACGCTGCTACTTCATTTTGTCTTCCAACAGCCAACAACCCAAAACCTGAGGTATCCTATCTGTTCAACAATTAAATTTTCTCCAACAGTGGAATAAGGATTAGGGAGTGGGGATCAGAAATGGCCTTTTCAGAATAATCTCCTGTCCAGGAGTCACATTAGCTAACACAGAGGAAATATAAATGATCAAACCTATTTCTGGACTTCATGAGGCTGGTGATAATGGTTAGAGGGAGAAAGCGGTTAGCTCTGCGTAGACGTAGCCATGGGAAGTGGACAGAAAGTAAGTATGATGCATATCAAAAGTGGTTGTTCTCTGCTTTCTATGAACCGTAAGGGGCTCCTTGGGAAGCAGAGACAAAACTGAATTGCTGTGTTTAGACCAGAGATGAAAAAATATCCCTGGCTGCTCTAGACCACATAGAAAAGTTATTTCCTGCTCTCTTATGGCCATTGCTATCTTGCTATCTGTTCCTCAGCCAGCCATAGACAATAGCCAAGATGTCCTCTCACCCTGACATGGCATCAGGACACACCCAACCCCAGTCTTTGGAGGTTTGGGGCATTCTTATCCCATCAAGGAAAGAAGCAGCTAGAAATTAGTGGTGCTTACTGTGAAGAGAACACGGAGATACCTCTGCCAGCCCTCCTGCGCCTCAAGACCTTATCCCAAATACCCACCCCACCAGCAGAGCAGAGACACCTGTGTGACTTCCCCCATGGTAAGTATTCAGGTCTCAACCCACTGGCAGAGGAGCTGCAGGACTTTCCTAGCCTGCTGCTAACGAGATCATTAAGACAAACACAGCGATTACATGAGCCTTTCCAGTCAGAAGGATGAGGTGGGCTTTTAATTAAGGTAATTATACTCAGCTGGAAAGGCTATTTGCAAAGGCATTTAAAGTCTCTAGGAAGGTGCTGTGCTGACAAGCTGGGTTTAAAGATAGTAATAGAGTGTGTGATGCCTACTGCCTGGGTGGACTGCTGGACTTGAGCGACCAACGTTGCTAGGGTCTTGCTTGAGAAACCTGATGCTGCGTAGGAGAGGCAGGCAATGCTTTGCCGATGGCAATGTCAAGGATGAGTTTGTGCTGAAGCGTGTCCATTATGGAGAGGACACTGCTCTCTCAGCTCGGGGGAGTTTTCAGAGTGTCAGCGCTTTTTTTCTCTCCAAAAGAGCACAAAGACTTCTCACTTCAGAGACATTCCCAGGTCAGTAATTTGTGGGGAGAGGCCAGTATCTGTGTCAGGTCAGCTGGCACTTTGTGTTTGTAATTGGGTGGTTTGCGCTTGTGTGCTTGTTTTGTGGTTTGGTGTTGGTTGGTTGTTTGGTTTTTTTAAAACTCTTTTAGTGGAGTGAACTACAATTTCTACATGAAAAGCCCTTGCAACTTGAAATTGGAAACTTTGCACTTTGTCAGTGTCACACTTCTGATAATTCAAAACTTTTATGAATGGTAGAAGATGGGTCAGAACTGGCCCTGGCCTGCAAGAAGCTGGGATTTTGATAAATCAATGCTTCTCTGCACAAGTCCCTGTGGAAAATTTCTAATCAGCCCTGGGTCTGTCCACTTTACTCCCTTTTTTCACTTTTTCTGGCTAAAAGCCATTCACAGATCTTCCACACCTTGGAAGAGACTTGTCTTCCTCTCCCTTTGTAACAGCTTTGCCGAGTATTGGGGACCCGCAGTAAGGACACTTCCTTGTTTCCTTATCCTCGGCAAGAAAGAGCAGATCAATGTGACTTACACTTCACCCTTTCCCATTCAGTGCTGCCTCTCATTTTGTTCTGCTTTTAATATCATCTTTATTGCAAGTCTGTTCTGATGCTGCCTGTTTATTTATGGCTATTACTGAGATGATGCTTTAATTGTTGGATCAGCGCCTCCAGTCCATCAGCAAAGGAGCAGGCAGCTCTCTATAAACATAATTTTTTACTTAGCTGTGCCACGTGCACACACACCACACACACAATTAGGAACAACAATGGTGTTATTCCCACTGAACCCTTGTGCAGTTATTTGTAATTTTACCGTGTCTTGAAAAGGACAGCCTTTGAGTCTGTTTACTGTTCTTCCTGCACTAAGCATTTTGCCTTGTAGATCTGGAAAAAGGAAATTTAATTAGAGTAGTATTCAGGACGGTTTTTTATATATATTTTCTACCAATTAGCATTTCATTAAGGCAGTTAAATTGCATTTGCCAGAGACAGACACAACCCATTGCAGAGTATTATTTTAAGATCTCATTTCTTTTTTCTCATCTTGCAAGCTGAAAATGAAATCAGGTAGTGATTGATTAATTATTAATTCATTACTGGTGATTGGGTTAGGTTAGAGCTGGCCAGAAGTGTGAGAGAGAGGAGGGAAAGTGCTAAGGTGCAGTCTTGTTTTATTTCTTTGGACAACTTTGCAGGAGCTATCTGAGGGGGACAGGCTCATCCTAAAGCCAAGCGGAGATGCTGGGCTCCCTTGGATGCCCGGCACCGCCAGCTTCTGAGTATTTCCTCACCCTGACCTCCCTGCAGGATGGAGATGGTAGATAGGGAGTAGTAATATCTCATCAGTATCTAAAATCTTTTGGGCAAGAACCATCCTACTCCTTGCCTTACCCCTGTCTTCTTCATGACAGAGCCAATCAGTGGGATGGATGATTGCTGCCCTTTTTGGAAGGCTGATGAAAGAGGACACACGGCCACCTGTGGCACCCTCCTGCTGGCTGACACCAGCTGTCCAAACTGCACCTCTGCCTTCCTCCAGAGGAGGGTTAAGCTCTGCCTTCCCTTTTGTTTCTGCTTGCTCTGAAGGTTCCTCTCCATCTCTGCCTCTGTTTGCAGTGTGGCTTTGTCTCTCTTCATTGCTCTCAAGGTCACCATTGATCAGATTGTGAGTACTTTACAGCTGCAGCCTTGGATGGGCAGAAAGAGAAATTGATTGCAGTCAATTCAGCAGCAGATTGAACTGTATTGACTTGTCCCCTATTCATGCAGACGTGGAGCTTTGCTACCTTTTAATTACCACGGCTATCCCTTCTCAGCATCAATGGAATGGTTGGATGCGTGGATGGGAATGTGGGGGGATGATATGGCCTTAAGGAAAGTCTTTGGGTGTACGTGGGGATTATCTCTTTTCTGAGCAGTCAGGACCACACGAGATGAGAGGACCAGTGCTGGCTGGCTGGTGAGGAATCCTGGGGATAAAAGTCTTTCCTCTGTTTACAGTGACTCCTCCTGGAGGAGCCTCTGTCACTGGAAGTGATTATTTTCCATAGTGGAAGCCAGCCACTTTCAAGACAGTGTCAGTCAGCTGAAGAAGTGGCAGCCACAGGTGACAGAAGGGTGCTGCTCCTTCGAACCGGACACACTTGGCAAGAAAGGCAGAGGTTCATCTGGTAGAAGTCACACTGTGAGAAACATTGCTCCTTCCCTCTCCCTGTCTTTGTGCGCACAGAGAAGGGGCGTGCTGCTGCAAGCTTGCTTTAGTAACTGCCGCCTTTTTAGCAAAGTCCTTTGGCCAAATCCCGAGTTTTCTTGTTGAGGAGGAAGAGCTGTTTTTCTGGTTCATGCATACATCTAGGGATCAGGAGAGACTGGGATGTGTTTGAATGACCCCTGTGGAAAACAAGACGTACATGATTGATTTCCATGGAGCTGCTCAGGCTTCTCACCCTGGATTCTGCTTCTGGCTCTGTCTGTGGGCTTGCAGGCTTCGTCGGCGCTAGCACTGTAATTCGTCGCTATCATAGAAAGTGCAGTTGGTGTTTTTGAAAGGTGCAGGATTGGCAGCTTTAGAAGACTGAAATCCTCTGTTCATCTACTGAATTGATGCCAGTAGTACCAGCACTAGGAGTGAGAGAAGAGCGGCGATTCCAGCAGGGCTGGTGAATAACAGCTTTTTTAGCAAATTGAAAAGCAAAAAAAACCAAACCAGAACAACAAAACTACTTCCTTTTACGGTCACAAAGTATTGTGTTTTGGGTTTTTTTACCACTAAAACTATTCTGAGTAAGACAACATCAAAGGAAATTTCAAAAGAAAGTAATTTTCAAAATAGAGCTAAAAATCAACAATTTAAAGACAAAAAAGTCGGGGGGGGGAAAAGTAAATTTTTTCCCCTTGCTTCCTTTTCCTGCTGCTCTGTCTTTCTACAAAGAGATCAGAAATTCTGTTCAGTGTTCTGATGTGACCAAATACACCATTTTAGCCTCCTCCCTGGGACTTATGTCCAAGACACTTCTCCCAGGACTACTTAAGCCTAGACCTGATGGTCTCTCTAAGGATGCTAACCCCGGTCTGGGTTTGTGCACTACACGTCCCGCCACTGGAACCTGGGCTAAGACCAAAAAATTCATTTTACATGAGCTATTAAAACACCATCAGCTGGGCACAAACACAGGCCACAGCTTTCCTTAGAACCCAGACTGATGACCTGTAGGACTCTCTCTTAGATCTCCCCATATAATGTGGGGTATTTTTCTTGACTGACTGGGTAGGTAATGGTGCAGAGATCTTGACTTAGTACGCTCAGATGAAATAGGTAAATGGGCCTAACCTTTGCAGTTGCCTGCCAAGGATAATAATCCTTTATTTTAATCTTGCATCAGACAAATGTACTGAGATTAGGTGTTCAATATGTATAGGCGTGACCATGGCTTTAGCCCCTGCTTCCCAAAAGGTCTTTGTATGGAAGTCATCCCTTGTCTTAACAAATTTCACAGACCCTTTTGGACAAAATAAAATGGGCTCACTGCAGCTTCCTGGTGGAGAGATGGGGTTGCTATTGTTAACAGACGAAGGATATCCATTGACTGTCACAGTCCAAACAGAAAACTAACACAGAGACCAGTTTTATAGTATAAAGCCCTTCCTCCTGTCCTGGTAGAGAGATCCT
Organism: Chroicocephalus ridibundus; assembly: GCF_963924245.1. NCBI lineage: Eukaryota > Metazoa > Chordata > Aves > Charadriiformes > Laridae > Chroicocephalus > Chroicocephalus ridibundus. The sequence goes on along the minus strand of NC_086298.1, from coordinate 5,165,805 downwards.
TCCTCTTTTCTTTGCAGCGTCCCAAAGGGGAGAAGTGAATTCCAGCAGTTTACAACTCCCAGGGAGAGAATGTACTGTGATAATCTCCCCCAGTTTCTAGCTGTTAAAATAAATTCTTCCCATGTTAGTAAGACTCCCCCGAGGCCTCAGGAGAACAGGTGCTCACTTGACCCGAGTGTCACCTGCACCTAATATATCACATCAGCCTCGGGGGGGAAAAAATGCAGCCAAAGCTTCTCTCCCCGCACCCACCCAGGGGAGGCCTGGCTCAGCACAACCACAGATGGAGACCTGCCTGTGCGCTAGGATCTGCCCAGGACGCCCCGAGAGGGAGAGACGGTGTTTGCTTATTGTGCTACTTAGCCAGCCTGTCTGCTGCCATGCCGGCCGTGATGAATGGTTCGTTGGGAGGCTCGAAGGAATCGTGCAAGGCTGCTGTTTGTTTATTGCAATTTTTGAGGTGACGCATGCAGAGCAAATGTCCTTCTACCAGGTGGTCATCAACTGACTTTTTGAAGAAGGCCTCTGGATTCTTATGGCTTTATGTCGCATAGCTAGTACTGCTGGTCTTGATCATGCAGATGAATGGTATCCTCTGATTTTTGGCAAATGAGCGTTTTCTTGTGCAACTCTCAGCAGTGGAAGTCAGTCAAAAAAAAATTTTTCTTCAGGGAGTATGTTCCTTCCTCCTGTAGAAAGTCCCAAGTCATCTAGCTTCTTCTGTCCCCTCCCACAGCAACCTTAAGGTGAAAAGTGTCACTCAAAGTAGTTTGATGATCTATCTAGAGAAAGACAACTTGGTTGGGGAAATCCAGGCCTGAATATGTGATTCTAAAGGTGTATGTGAGAATGTTATGATGAAAGCAATGGGGCATGTCCTCTGTACGCATGGTGCTGGCTGCCCACCATTGGTCTCTGGAGGTGGGGTTCAAGAACAGTAAACTCTACCTTTTCTGAAGAAGTCGTTAGGGGCAGAGATGCTACGAAAAGAAGTTAGAGGAAATTGCCCCCAATATTAATCAACAGGGGGGCATGATGCATATAATCAACAGAATATCAAGACCCACATTACATCACTACAGCTGTTACCCCAGAGCCACAGCAGCCAGGCCATGCAATGATGGGCTAAAACGGAGTTTACATTCTGATCTCGTTTACTCCAACCCAAACTCAAGGAACACACTTACTTAGGCTCTCATTTTTGTCTGTACCTAATTTTGTGTGCTAATTATTTAGCAGGTTATTAATTATTTTGCTAATTATTTTGACTCTGCATGTGACTGGTCATTTCAAATGATGTACAACATGGGTTAATTTCACACTTCATGCCGTGTTTATGCCAAAGTCCAAAAGGTTTCTATTTTTTTTCCACAATTAGAGAGGCAATTGTGGAACAGTTGTTCAACACAAGGTTCCTGGGAAGCTCAGATGGAATTGCTAAGTAGCCAGCTCTCTTTTCGCTCGCTCCCAGGCTACGTGAAGGTAAACAGTCATGTTTTGCTGAGTTCAAGGTTCAGGAGGACTTGTATAAACTTTCTATGAGCCTCTAGTTGCAAGTGTTTGGGAGCCATCATCTGATACGGAAATAGGTTCAATGGGACCTTATGATTTAAGTGACCAGTCTCTGCACAGTACAGATCAGCTTGTGAACATTTCTGAGCATCTGTTAGAGGAGTCTGGGTTGTGGTACTAGCAGTTTTCCCCAAGAAAGATGCTTCAGAAAATGAAAATCTGTTCATGGAATACTCTGGCAGCAGCAAGAGGGTTTATATATGGCTTGTAAATTCTTCACCAAGCTTTAAGAGTAGCAAACTGCTTGCAGGAAAAAAATATGCATGCATAGAAACATGAGTAAACAGGAATCACTGCATTTATTTGGGGTGAAATAGTGAACAAATGGAAGCGGATAAGAAATACGCCGGTGTTTTCGAAAGACTTCATGTTTGTTTTTCTGAGCAGCTGTTAGTAATTTACTTCTCTGCCTCACTTCTCATGCTTGGGCTAATATCGATACTCAAATCAAGGACAGACATAGGTCCAGGCAGATGGTGGGGGGGGAAGAGGAAGAACAGAGAAGGGAAATAGCCTTGTGTCATGTCATCATAGAGCACGCTGAGGAACTGGAGTAGAGAGGACAGCCAGCTCCAGAGTATAGGTGGAAAAGGCATGGAGGAACTCTTTTCTGTGATTTTTTTCATTTCACTCCCTTGACTAAGGCACAGGAAAAATACAGTCCTCAGTTGTGGATCTAAAAGTCTGTGCGTGCTTTCCCTTCTATCAGGCTTATAAACTTTCCTGAGGGCCACCTGTAGAGCAAAGCCTCCTCAGTGCAGCCATCTCAGAGTCACTAGAGGCAGGCTGAGTATTGTTATTATTTATTTCTGTTTGTTGTAACCAATTAAGCAAATGCTTATTCATTCCATAAAGAGCAATAGCCTGGGGACTGTGGGAGGGAGAGGCATTTCGAAGAGGCATTTTATCTTTGACACACACTCCTGGGCAGGGGATTGAAGGTCAATGCGTACATATCATACTGGGCTGATTACAGTGTTGACAACCATTCACTTAGTTTTATGAAATTATCAATTGATCTGTGATTGCAGAATCTAATCAACGCTTAGGAAATACAGCGGGTGGAAAAGCCAGTTGGGCTGGATTGTTCTTCTACATCTGTCTCCATGGGAGGGGTCTCTCCAGGAACCGTGTGGCTTCCTGGGACAGGGGTTAATGCCACTTTCCCTTTTACGGCTTAGTAGGAGGACGACCTTTACTATTGGACACCTTATTTCTTAGCTGACAGGTCATCCTATCCTTTTGTAATTTATTTTTTTTTTTTTTAATTCTGAGGCAAAGAGCACAGACTTTCTCACCCACTACTGAAATTACATAGGATTGTGAACATATTAGTGTTACGAATATACTCACTTGGCTTTGGCTCTGGGTGAAAGGTTTGCATATCACAAAAGGAGTCTCTGGCAACATTTTAAAGTAATTAAAAGTCTCTGGATATTGGCAATTCCGTATCCCCAAGAAAGCAGTGCAAAGTTTATCCCGCAACAGTAATTCTTAAATAAACTTTGCAGAAAAGGAAGCCACCACCTCTGAACCAAGGCAACCCCTAGGAACGCTCAGCAGTGTTTGCTGGAGCCTGAGGATGGAGTCGGAAAGGAGGATGGACCACCTAAAAGGGAAAATCTGAGAACTTGCGTTATTTACAGAGTGTTGAAAGGTGCAAGGTTTACCAAAAGGCATGCTGACAAAATACGGAAAAAATGGAATTCCTCAGTAATGTGCACTGATATTATTTTAACTGGGTTATTATAAATCTCATAATATCAATTACTTTCTGAAAGACGCAGATCCAGGTGTCATTATAATTTGGATAATTCATCTTTCAGCTACTTACTTTAAGAATCAAGTTTTCATAGGAGAAAAATTATAAAATGTCTTCTGTGACCATTGTGAAGGATCAGAAAATAGAAGTCAAATAAAACACCGTTTTCTGTTTAAGTTTGTATTTTACAGAAAGTACCTTATACAGATTGTAGAGAAAAATGTTGTAATTTTTTTTAATGCGTAAACTTATCAGTACTGAGCAACATGGAAGTGGTGTCAATGAATGGATTTCCTCCTGGAGCTTTCCCTTCTGAAGGCTGAACAGACCTGCTGTATCACCATTCTTTTTCTAGCAGGATATAGTATTTTCTATCTATCCATACTATTTTTTTCTATACTATTTTCTAACAGCACTTCCCTTTCAACTCCTTTACTCTGTCACTGGAAGCGCAGCGGTCAGAGAAATTATGCAGAAGTTAGGGTCCATCATTAACCAACCATTAATGAGAAGAATAATGGCAAAAAATGTTACTTCTACACTTTTGCAAGCATTTCTGCACAGCTCAGCCTTCCAAAACTGGTAGCTTGACAATATCGAGTATGCCAGGTGGGGTGATATTGATGTGTTTGCCTGCTCTGACTAACCTTCAAAAGGCAGAAAGAACATCCATTAAGAAGCCTTAGGAACATTCTCCTTGTTTCATGTAGCAACTGATGAAATTACTCCAGTGAAAAATCAGGGAAACACTGCCATTAACCACAATATGAGAGCAATTCAGAACTCTTGCAAAGATCGAGGCTGTTGTATTAGGGGATGCTCAGACACATAAGTAGCGACATACCTGGTCTGAGGATCTTCATGTCTGAATAGTCAGAAGAGTTTTTTGGAATCCAGAACATTCTAAAATGAAGAGTCTGTTCTCCAAGGTAACACCAATGACTTAAGAATACAAGGCTTTCAAAGTCAACAGTAACAAAAGGATTTGGAAGAGTGGAGTGTGCCCTCTCTTTTGCTAAGTAAGATTTTTTTTTTTCCTACTGGTGTGATGAGGTATGGATAACCTATTTCATTTTTAGCCAAATGAAGGAAGCAATTCTCATGTAATCAAACTGAAGCAAATGGACAAAGCCTTGACATCATGGAGCTTCAGTAAGCTGAAGCTCCATATGCACAGAGCTTATAACGACAACTCGGAGCGTAATACAAGCCTTTCTCTGAAATAGAGGTGTGGGGGGGAAATGGGAAAAAGGAGTTTTTCCCCAGTCTCCTGCCGTGCAAAAGTGAAAGTAACTGTTCTGAGTCACACTGGGTGTTGCTCAAGTGGTGGAGCTGTGATAATTGAAATTGGTACCCATGTTCAAACACCTGCCAGAGTAGTTTTCCACCTTTACAGCCCGGTTTCTAAGCCTCTCTGGTACCCTACCACCAGTTGGCAGAAAATAGCTGTATCGGTTAAGTCCTACTGCTTTATTTCCAAGACCATGGTTCTCCTCAGAAGGTAGCAGAGAAATTGGTGAGGTTATCCCATGCCCTCTCCTGATCTGATTGAGGTGGCTCTAGCAAGCAAATGTATTTCCACTCTCCTTTTAAAAATGCTTTACAGTTTAATAAAATGGAAAATCAAATTGCAAGAGAACGAAATGATTTTCATAAACATTGTTGTGGGCAAAGGGGTCCTTTGGATAATAGCACTTTTATCTCTGTTTTTGAATCTTCAGGCTGCCCTAAATGCATGTAATAACAGTAAGTCATTCACAACATGCACATTCTCACAGAATTACTGTATTAAACAACTGTGTTAAACTGGTGGGGAGTGAAGGTATATCTCTTTTTATTATCCCTGCAAAGAGAACAGAAGCTGATTGGTAGAAGCCTGCCTTGCTGCCATGGGTAGATAAGATCTAAGCCTATGGAGGTCAGCTCGGACAGTCACCATTCACTACGCAAAGGCACTGTCCTGCAGTCACGCAAAACTGCAGGTGGCAGGATGGAAATAAATGGTGACATTTGGGGAGCCACAGTGGTGGAAGGGGCTTTTTTTTTAATGGTAGTGATTTAGTCTTAAAGACTACCAGTGAAACTGGAGACCCATGGGGATGAGGTTTCCCTCTTAATCAGAAATGTTAAACCAAATCCTCAGTCCATGGTGTCTGCACAAACTGTACTGTTACTAACTAAGGTCAGGCTTTGGCTAAAATGGAAATCAATTTTTATCACAGCTGAGTCACAGAAGTGAAAAGCACTGAGTGAGCTGGTGATGATGGGGTGGGACTATTGTCTTCAGAGCCCTTCTCCTTGTCCTGTCTCAAGTTAGTTCTGTAATATGTTGTCTGCAAGGGAAAGGGCTATGGCTGTGGATATGGATGTTGGTCCAGAAGCAGAATGTGGTCATTCCTCAATGCCAGGCCCTGCCTGGGGTTTAGAGAGAGGAGACGGACAGAAGTCACGCTGCATTCCCAGCATCTGCATTTCCCTCTGTGTGTCAAAGAGCTCCGGAACTGTGATTATTTTTATTCATTTTATTTCCTCTTTGCTATGCCTACCCTCTGTATCACTCTGTAGGACAGAGGGTTGAGCACAGGGGGATGGGAGGAATGAGAAACCCATAAGGCTGGCCACAACGTCCTTTCCTACAAACTCCGCTTCAGGGAGCGCTCTGCTCTGTACTTGGGCAAAGACCCCAGGGAGATCAGGTGAGGACCAAGACAGACCCAAGCCAGAGTCCCAGACTCTGACCTCCTGGGCTCACCTGCACATCCCATGGTGCTAGACTGAAAGTTTCTTTCTCTTTGTTTTTACTGCAAGTAAAATCCCATGACCAATAAGTTTTGTTGAAACAAGAACTTACTTCCTGCAAAGTTTGGTGTCAAAAGACTGACACTTTTGAATGAAAAAACATTTCATCAGGGAATGTACGTCTGTCTCTATTCTGTAGGTATCGGTTGGTTTGTATGTCTATGAGTGCTGAGAAGGTACGCTTTGTCTCCTGTGAATGTGGCCTGTTTGGGGAAACCATGTTTTTGATGGATTGCTCTTGGAGCCCTCTATTATTAGAGGTGTTTCCCCATTTGGACTCCAAGGGGTGGAAAAGTTTAGTAGCAGGAAGCAGAGGTATCATCACGTGGTGGAAATATTTCCCTCTATGTTGAGAACTCTCTAGTAAAATTTTGGTGGAGAATAATTTTTATTTTTATTTTTTTTTCCTTTTCACTTAAATGGTAAAACCTTTGCTAGTAGACCTTCAAAAGAAACACTGGCAGAGATGAGGTGGTGAAGAGAGGAACAACCCCTTATCTCCAGGGCCTCTACACTTCCTTTATACACAAACCATGTTAGTTAATTCTTCGCTTATTTCTGATGATATATCATGGATTTTGAGGCACTGTGGACTGAAAGCTTCCATTAGAAGAAGGTTGATCCAGGGGTTAGGAAACAGGCTTGCTATTTTGGAAGCAACAGTTCAATTTGCTGTCTGGACACATCTTTTCTATGTTACTTTACGGATAAGTCCCCTCAATCTGTCAGGTTCTCATCTATAAAAATGATAAGAATATCTACACCTTATCCTAAATGCGTTATGAAATAAATCTAGAAGACTGAGGCTTTCTGTCTCCCTGTGTGCACACAGACATATACCTACACTCCCGCCTCCCTTTCTGCAGAGATGTTACTTCATTCTTACAGCAGATTCACAGCTTCTATGAGGCAGAAGTGTTGACTTGTCCCTGAACCTTCTTTTCCCTTTGCTGTGCAAAATAACATTCTAAAGATGACACCACATTCTGCCACCAGACATCAATGTCACGCTGCTCCCTGTAGCTGAGGCACATCCGAGTTGAATGTGACTGTGAATAAGTTCGTCAAAAGAGGAGTTTGTCCACTAAGATCTGAATCAAGTGGTACATAGTATAACAACGTGGGTCAAACCCCATTAACCATATCTCCTAGTTATAGTTATGTATAATACATAAATAATGCTTAAATATTAATCAAATTATGTATTATTAATTCCTATTATTTGAGTCTGAAGAACAATAATATATTTTTGGCCTAAAAATAGGAGCTTTTTTCCCCCCTCTCCTTTTAGTCTGTAACAAACTGATGTCTCTTCTTGTGTGGAGAGCACAAAGCCTGAGATCACAGAACTGGGCTGGGAAAGCTAAAGTCTACTCCAGTGATCCACGGGGCAATTCTGATTAATGCTCTGGCAGCTCTTGCTTAAGTTTCCTTACCTGAAGAAGTTAGATAGAAGCTGTCTCTCATTAGAGTGAAGCTAATTTTATGTTCAAGCACCTTCAGAAGAGAGGTGTTTGGAACTATAGAAAGCAGCTAAGTGTGCATTTAAGCACATTCTGACATACGCTACCCTTTCTCAGGAAAAGAGACTGTAATAGAATACTTTGCCCAGTCAGAGTATTGGAATCTATCTCACCTTCAGCATAACCCTATGTCTGAACATATTACCCATGTAAAAGTCTAGGGAGCATCTCACCCTGTCACCCAAGGGAACCTCAGGTGCTGTGGATGTGAAGCGGGATCACACCATATTTGAGGTTATCGTGTACACGATTCTCCACCTACCATTTCATTGGTGAATGCACCAATTGGGAGCTTTGTCTATGGGTCTGATTAGAAACCTGCTTGGAATCAATATTTCCTTCCGCAAGGGGAGTTGAACATGACCGTTTGTAAGACTGTTTGGGCCTCACTGGGATGAAAGGCACTGTACTGAAATGTAATACAAAAAAAATTCCTTCTTCCACACATTCTTATTCACATGAATATAGGTACATCCACCTACTCCGGTACACTGAAATGAATATCCCCTATAAGAGTAAAGCTTTTCAAAGCCTAAACACAGTACAATCAGCCTTCTATGTAGATGCAAAACCGTACTGAGCAGCAGCAAAGAGAATTAAACCCAACAGAGGAGGACAGAGACTCATTAAAAAGAGTTATAACAAATCAGTTATCAGACGTTTAAAGAATAAACTTGTTAGAATAAACCTGTTAAATAAATCCTCAGCAAAGCTAATTAGGTCGGTGTTACACTGGCACAATGGCTCCCTTCTTCCATAGAAGACTTAATGATAGCATAAGCCTGTTAAAGGAATACACTAAGTATACAATAAGCCAGCTATTTAAAGGATACCTCAGTCAGTTCATCCTCTAAATCTGACCTACCTGCAAATTGTCGCTGGTAAGAAATATCTCCTGGGCTCCAAGTACCTATTGAAAACCCAGGCCCATGTGCCTTCTCGTTTGTGAGAGACATCCATGGATGTGTCCTTTTTTCCAAACAAAGGGACTGGTGATGGCTGTGGAAGAGCAACATGATTGAGGGGTTTTTGTTTTCCTTTCTCTCTGTGTTGTACTCAAGGTGCAGATTAACCAACTGAACCTATTTTCAGAGCTTTAATGACAATATTGATCGACTATTGGTGAAGCAGCAAAGAAAGAGAATAAAAATAAGTACTTTGCCCCTATATAGTGTTTTCTTGTCAGTGCATGTGTAAGGATGGGTGATTGGGAGATTAAAGGTGTATAACTGAGGCTTGGAGTTTCTGGGTTTGTCCCAGTTCTGCCTTAGGTTTTGTGTAAAACATACTCTTTCTACATCCCCCTCATAAACAACAGGGCGAACAACAGAGTGACTACTGCTTCCTTTTGATTTCACTTGTTGCAACAGTGGGGTCTGTGAGGCAAGCCTTATAACTCCCCTCAGGATGATCTACAAGGCCAAATGAGGCTTTGATAGAGTGTGATAACGTTCCTGTGATGGCTTAGTCTTGCTAGTGTGGCTAAATGCGGAAGCGGAGGCGTAGGTGCAAACCATGATGTCCTCAATACTAACATGTCCCACAAATACCCTAATACTTTGCTACGTTCATGCTCTTGTGTAGACAAAAACGGGGTGGGTAACGGCAGTTAGCTCATTTTTGGCTTCTAGGTGAAAGTTATACAAACAACGATAATCCTGACATGACGAGGGCGTTAAATTGGTGTATTATGAGTTGTATTACATGGACAGAAGCAGAAGTGGAGTAAAGTGATCCCTTTGAGATTCTGTGTCCATCCAGCAGCAGAGCCAAACATAGAAACCAGGTGTCCGAGTTGGTCCTGCACGTTTTATGCGATAGATCACAGAGGTCCACTGGGTGATTCTCCTCAAGAAACATGGGAAGAGTTAAATGTTGACTGGCTTGGAGGGAAATGGTCTAAAACTAGCAAGGAAGAGAGATGCTTATTTCTGGAGAAGGTGTCACAAGCAAAAGAAAAGCTTGAACTACGTAAAGAACACCTGACAGCCACAGCTCTTTAAGTTGCCTTGAGTGTCTGTGTGCAGAATTCATTGCTGGCAACCAAGAAACAGTGTCTGCTCTAAAGACTGAACCCCAGGTATGAATCTACCATAACAGCACTGGGACGTTGGGGATGACAGTGCTGTAGAGGAGGCATCTGGGCTGGTTCAGAGCTGCCATGGACAAATGGATACCAAGAGGGGAAAAGATAGGAAATAAGAACCTGTAGAGTCCCCGAGTCTGAATTTGTCTAGTGTTCAACCTGCTCCAGAAGAAATGCAGTGAATGAAGTGTTTGGTATGGAAAGTTGGAACATGCTGGTACCGGAGCGTGTGTGGCCAGCAGGAGGTGAAGAAGCATGTAGGCAAAGTTCCCTGTCAGTAATAATCCCATTAGCAGGGAAAGGTAGCAGCTGAGTTCAGGACTGCTCAGGGAGAGGTGTGCATACACAGAGTAAGTAGCAATCTTTGCTTTGGGAAGCATCCAAATAAAATAAACAAAATGGAGTTTTTATACACACTCTTGAACATGCTGCTTGGGAAACAGTGGCGTAAAAACTACACCGAAACAGTCTGGCATCTGTGTTTCACACAAAACGCAAAGATCTCGGTCCTAGACACCTGGACAGGTTCTTGGTTTACTTGACCGTGTTTCTGAAAACAGAGTTGTGAATATTTTGATTTGTCCTTTCCTGCTCTGACCACTGATCAGAACAGCCTGAAGGGCTGTGTTTATGCCCTGTGTATAGCACTTAGGCATAGGCTTTTCAACATAGCTCCTGAAAATCGATCGCATCAACTTTTTCTTAACAAGATGAAAAGTCCTTGTTGTATATGAGAAATAACCCTGCTCAAGGCATGTGGTTACTGTATGGTAACAATAACCCCACTTCTCAGGGTGCTGGCACGCACCAGCTATCAACCCTGTGACTCACTGCATACCTGAGGCAAAGCGCGGTTATCTCAGAGTAGCAGCATGCTCTAAAACATGTCATTCCTTAGTGATTCAAATTCAAATTTTCTCCCAAATAAATAATAAATGATACCCAGGGGAAAAAAAAAAATAAATTACTTCTTACTTCTCCTCCTATATTCAATACTTGCCAGGTATATTGGTTTGTGCAAAGATAATGGTGATAGTCCATTCTGACCTAGATTACCGTTGATGAAAAAGTGCAATTTGGTTGCATGAATCTATTGGGAAGTGCTGGACTCCCTGCCCTGGTGATAGGGATCTTTGGGCTCCGTAAAATGGAATTTCCCCCCTTTGTTGTGTGGCAGGTAGCCAGGTGGCTTGGTCGTTATTTGTAATCCAGAAAGGCAAAGATGAAACAGTCTTGTGCCATCCCTGCCAGAAGGTGGAAAAAAAAAAAAATGCCCATACAGCTACAATATATCAGCATCAATTTAAGAGTCATGCCATCGGATGTGTATACATGTTATGACTTGACTTCACGCTGTGGGTGGTACCGTTATTCTGTGCTGACATCTGATTGTACGACCTCAGCACAGCCCTGCTAGATGTGCTCCGGCTTCTCTTGGGTAAATCAGAAAAGAAGCACTGACCCTCTGGCTCTCATTGACATACTTCAAAATTAGCTTAGAAAGACTACAGATGGCAGTGGCTGTCCACCTCCTCCAGCAACTCCTGTTAATCAAGCTAAGATATCTCTTTCTCTTTTTTTTTTTTTTTTTGCTGCATAAACATCAAGAGATATGAGTGTCTCTGCCATCTCCTTTGCAACGAACATTTTTGGGGCTCTGAGAGATGTGAAACAGATGCAAGAACACGGATACGTTGGAGTGAGGAATAAAGAAAAAAAGCTCAATTGAACATTCTAGTCCCTGCATTTGACTGCGTGCAGGTTTCATCTACCAACATTTTTTTGAGTGGTCTGAAGTGCTGAGTGATTGCGGATAGAGGCAGAGTGAGGCTTGAAGCCTTCTGTGCAGTGTACAGCTCATGATGGGTTGGGAGTTACAAGTAGTTCCCTTTTGAAAGCCTTCGACCAAGTTCAGAAGGAAACTAAGCTGCAGGTGATGAATACTGATGACTTGTACTTGGTACCAGACAATAGTGACAATAGTGAATATGAAAGACTGCTAATAAAGAGGATGGATTTGTGACTAAGATGGGAAAATCAGCAGATATGGGTTCATTTGCTTGCTCTTCCGTGCACCTCAGCATGCTCTAGAGGAAAGTATTCAACTCCTCCAGCTTCATCCCTCTAAAATCTAGGAACTCATTCTAAGCTGCTGATTTGGTTCCCTTTCGAGTCAACGCGAAGAGTGCTAATTTCAGAGGGAAATTCGTCCCATGTCAAAGACAGCGTCTAAGCTAACAGGAAGGTTACACCCGTAGAGTTAAAATTACCCCTTTCTGTTAACTGGAGAGAATATTTAGACAAATACCTGAGGCCAAACGCCTGGCCTGTTCTAATTCCCCGTGAATTCAATGGATCAAATCATTAATTTTGCATCAGTTAGACTCGGCCAGGAACCTTCATATCAATGACAGTTGGGAAACAACCTTCTGAGCTGGGAAACAGTTCTCACTGTTCTTTCTGCCCACTATGTTTTCCTAGAACTGACCTTATAGTCGCTGCTGTCTTATTTTAATCTTCAATGAGAGACAAACCACTATTATTTCTTTTTCACAAGACATCTGCTTCCTACCCAAGACCAGCAGGAAAAATACTAAAAAAAGCTAATCAGAAAGCTAGATCTCAGGAGACTGAAAATCTCATTCCGTAACCCCCAGAAGCTCACTGTGCTCAGAACAAGTGTCCTGAGAAGGTGAGTGCCTAGGACAGCTGAAGTGCAATTTTGAAGCTGTGGCGTTTCTTCCTTTGTTAGTTTGATGCTGGAAAGGGAGGTTTGTCAAAAGATAAATTTGGGATATGTAAATTTAGGAGCAGTGCAAAGACGGCGAAGCACCTGCTTGGAAATTTTAGTGAGTTCAGTGTCTTTCAGGCTTCTAGAGCTGCACTGAGGATGATCCGGTTTAAGGCAGAGGAACCAACTATCAGAAACTCCTTTGAGAAAAAAAAAAAAAACAAACAAACCAAAACCAAACAATTCCCAATAATTTCTTTCCACCTCTGCTGGGACCTGCCAACTTTTTTGCTTAGCTTGGCAGTGGGGTTCCAGCCTTCCCCCCAGCCCCTGCTCAAGCCTTGACTGTAGACCTTTAATTCTGCATTGGGGGTGGTGGAAACAGTCCCTGCTGGCTCCTTGCCTCTTAGCCCTGGCCCTTGAGCCCACTCCCAGACTTCTTCCCACTGTCCATCAAAACAGCCTGGTATTTGCCTGGTCACGCAGCCCTTCGTATCACCCATCCTGCTTTGTGAACAGGGAGGCACCCAGCCACGTGTTAAGGGATACCAACAGCAAATGAATGTGGTTGGTGCTCAGGAGCTGGGTATCTCCGCGACCAACAGAAAGCACAGTTTAAATAAGATCACTACTTGCTGTGATATTGTTTGCAGAGGAGAAAGAGGAAATACATTTCACAAGAGACCAGGAGAGCACCAGAATATCAATACACTGCTCACAAAGCAAGTTTAATCCATTTTTAGCCTGTAATAAACAATGAAGTCTGCAAAACCTTGGCAAGAATACATTCTGCATCCTCAAGGAGAGCAGCACAACAGGATATGTGGAAAGAAGTAGTTTGCCTGTAGCATGAGAAGAACTCAGAGTAGGGTCTGATTATCTTCACCAGCTCATGGGACTCTGAAGTGAGCTTTTGCTATAGAATCACAAACAGAAATGAAATATTCACCGTATGGAGTTGGCAGCTCCTATTGCACTAGATAATGGCACTTTGTACTGGACTGGCTGGGATGGAGTTAATTTCCTTTATAGTAGCTCATGTGGTTCTGTGTTTTAGATTTGTGACCAAAACAATGCTGTTTACAGGCTGATGTTTCAGCTGTTGCTGAACGGTGTTTGCGCAGCATCAAGGCCTTCTCTGTTTCTCACTCTGCTCCCCCAGTAGGTAGATTAGGGGCTGTGTGAGAGGTTGGGAGGAGACACAACCAGGTGGATGACCTGAGCTAACCAAAGAGATATTCCATGCCGTATAACATCCTGCTCAGCAACAAAAAGGGAAAAAAGGGGGATTTTATTTAGGCTAGGCATCTTTTACTTGGGAACCAGCTCAGTACTGGTCTGCCCGTGGGAGGTGGTGAGTGATTGCCTTTGCATCACTTGTTTTGTTTTCTTTTTCTCATCTTCTACTGCTACTTCGGTTATTAACAATTTTTCTCTTGACCCCCAAGTTTTCTTGCTTTTACTCGTCCTTTCCTCCATCCCATTGGGCTGGGGGGTGGAGGCGAGTGAGCGAGGGGCTGTGTAGTGTTTAGTTGCATACTGCAGTTAACCCACACCAACTCATTAGCCCGTTTTTGTGACAGCTGACAAGTGAATAACACGGGCACTTTTCTCTGCTTCCTAGATCTCAGTTTCATGTAATGCCTTCCTAAACTTCTAATAGATAGTTCGAATTACTGTTTCCTCATCCTGCCACTACCATAATTTTTTTGGGTAGTGCTTGCAAATGGAAGACTCTCTTTTTACGTCATGTATGATGTGAATTTCTATTCTCCTTCATATCCTCCCTCGATTGACTAGTTTCTATTTTCTTCATGTGAACAATATTCCAATTAAAAAAAAAAAATCCAAATTTTGCTTTTAAGATGACTTTTAAGATGACTGTTGAAAGAGGGGGGGGAAAAAGTGAGGACCGGACATGCAAAATGGTTAATAACTCAAAAAAAAAAAAAAAAGAGTCCAAAAAAAAAGTCCAAAAAAAGAGGAGAAATAAAAATTCTTGTTCAATGGAGCTTTGCTGATTTGGGGTGAAGGTAAAGGCTTTGTTCATTGCAGGGAGAAGGTGAGTTGAAATATCCAAGACTAAAAAGAAGAGACCACTGAAAAGAGAAAGCTACTGAAGTGAAATAATTTTGTTTTTAAAAATGGCATCCAGAAACCTTATCTTTGACACATAAGAACAGACACATAGCTAAATATGCTGTAACCTGCTTAGGTTTCCAAAGCAGCAAATTAAACCAGTGGACTATGCAGTGAGTGTCCATTCAGATGAGCAAAGCTCATTGAACACAACAATACTGTAAGAGAACATGTTGAATACTCAATGCACCAAATAATCCTCTTTTGATACAGAGAAAGTAAAAGCTTTTGGGAAAGAGGCGGCAATAGTGAGTGTATCAATTGGGGGGAAAAGAGAGAAAATATTCTGGGACAGGAAAATGATGAACAAAACTATTTGCTTTATGTTTTCCTTCTCTTATATTTTTGTGATATTGATAGCAATTCTTATTTCCAGGCAGGACACCAGTCCCAAGAGTTTGTTGACTCTGACTTTCTAGAATAAGGTGTTACCTTGTAGAGAATATTTGAGTTGTTCTCTAGGTCTGTGAGACCTTTGGGTGCCTGAAGAGTATCATCTCACTTGTTCTCTCTCACTTCTTCTTCACAGGAATATGAAATATCGGGCTGGGTGGTGCCAGGTCCTGCTAGACCCATTCACCCAATAGCCTTCCCAGGTGTAGTGAGGGAAGACACCCAGTATTGTTGCATTAGTTGAATCAGTAAATCCCATGTGACTACAGCGCTTGTTCATGCAGCCTTTGCTTTGATTTCAAACAACCTCATGTAGGACAGAAGGATTCCTTTTCTATTTCTGGTAAATGCCAAGAGCAGCAATGAAAGAACACACTAATGATAACCCCAAACATCATTTATTTGTTTAGACAAGTGCTTTGCAGATATATGTTCTGTATAAGACTGGATCCCTCACTCTGCCCTGCCATGGTCTAAGCCATTTGTCTGTGGTCTTGTATCAGGGGAATCTGTGAGAATCATTTCAGCCTTTTAGTTGAGCCAATGTGACAGAATCAGGGGTGGCTTACCAGGAAGTGTGCTTTGCAGCTGAACAGTCACTTGGAAAAAAGTAAGACTCAGGAGCTTTGGGTACACTGTAACTGAGATAAGCTAAGCTTCAGCCCTATCGGAACAGCCTGGAGTTTAACCAAACAGCTTCTAATTCTGCTTAGGAAAGATTTGCTGAAGATTTAGCTTAAGACAATGTTATGTAGCCCACAGGGGATGGGTGAGAGAAGGACAGTGTGTCCTTGTAGGCCAGAGAAGGGGGGTGGAAGGCAGGTATCTCCCATTGCCCTCCTTGCCCCATATACCCTACCCAAGGGGGCTGATTTTTTGCCTTCTGCCAGCACAACGCAGCCAGTCACTTACTTGTCTGGGCTCCCTGGCTAGAAACCCCACACAAAGGCAGGAATTGTCAAATGCTCTTCCTACGCTGGGTTGCCTTTGCTGAGCTGCTGCGACGTGTCTGGGTGGGTCATGCCCTTGAGGCACCCCCCACCTCCATCCCCGAGCCCAGCGCGGGGGACTTCGGCCCGCCCTGCCGAGCGGACCCAGCCAGGCCGGGAGGCGCCGGGAGCTCAGTCGGCTTCCCGCTGCCTCCCGGGGCGGCCGGGCTGGGCTCGTCCGCTGCCAGCCTCGGAGGCCGGGCCGAGGCGGCGGGGGCAGCCGCTGCGGCGCGGAGCGGCGCGGAGCCCCCGCGGAGCTCCGGGCCCGGTGCGCCCCCCGCCCGCCGCTGTCCGCGGTGCTGAACCGCGCCCGCACGGCCGGGCTTGGGGGAGACACACGGCTCTCCTTCCCCCCTCCGAGGGGGGTATGACCCCCCCCCAGGGTGGAGTCAGGCTGGGGGACAGCCTGCCACCCCCCCACGCCCTCCCCCCCCGCTATCAGCTCCCCACTCGGCGGATCGAGCCCCGCTGCTGCCTGGCTCCGGTGAGGAGAAAATAGGAAGTGGGGGTGGAAGGCGAAAAAAAATATATATATATTAAATGGATGGGTGCTGCCTGGAATCTCAACCAGTCCCGCTGCAGTTTCCTCCCCAAATCCGAGGGGCGGACAAGTTTAGATCCCCCCACAGCCCCGTCCAGCGGCCCTTCCCTGTCTCATCCTCCCTTCCCACGGCCCAGGCTCCGTCTGGCCGGAGCTTAAGTCCCTCCTCCCCACCCCACCCCCCCACCCCGCTTTTTCCTAATTATGTACAAAACACTTCTTAGAATAAAATGGCCAGGCTGGGGCTCCTCCCTGCTTTCCTCTTCCCCATTCATCCTCTCCAGACCGCTCCAAGCCCCTCCCCCGGTGGTAAGCCCAGCCTCTCGCTTCCCTCCTGGAGCCCTTTTCATTTTTATTTCTAACCCCCTCTCCATTCTCCCTGCTGCCTTTGCTCCTTCCCCCGATGGCTACGAACTGAGCAGCAGAAGAGAAGGGGGGGCACAGGAATAAGGGAAGGGGGGGGGAAAAGGCAAGAAAAAGGAAAAGAAAGAGGGGGAAAAAAAAAAGGATTTTTTTTTTTTTTTTGCCTCTGCCCTTAATGCCCGCGATCTGGATCAAGGAAGGGGATTTTCTGTCTGAGCATGAAAAGGACTGCTAGAGCCCCAGGATTTTCACGCCTGCATTATCAGCCCAGCACCCAGTATGCGAGCTGGACAGAGAAGCTCTCCCACAAGTTCCTACCGAGCCGAATAAAACCCACGGGCGACCAGATCTCCGCCAGAGAGGGACATTAGCATCAGGTAAGGCGAGCGCTGCGGCTGCAGCGATGCTCCTGCCCCGGCGCCGGCTGCGGGCGCCCGCCGGGCTCCCCCCGTCCTGCCTCGGCCGCGTTGTGTAACGCGCCCCCGGCCCCCCTCCGCCCCGGCGTTTGCCTCCGCCTCGCACCCCAGCACGGAGTTAGCGGGGGTGGGTGGGGGGGATTGTTGGATGGCAGGAGTCCTGCAGCCCGGTTAGCGGTTGTGTGTGGTGAGCGTGGGGCCGAGATTGGCTGGTACTGGGAGCACTGGGAGCACTGGCTCCTGCTGGGGAGAGACGCAGCCCCTGGAGGATGCCCGGCAATTGGGGTTCAGCCCCCGGCTCGGCTGGGCTGGCGGCGTGGCGGGGGTGGAGGGTGGGGGTGGGAGGCAGCCAGGCTCCATCTGTATTCCGGAGTATCGATACATCCCAGAGCAGGGGGGGACGGACGGACGGACGGACAGACCGTCCCCGAGGAGATGGTGTCATCTCCACTTAATCCACTGCTCCGTTTTCGCAAGTGACAAGCAAATCGGGGAGGAAAAGGAAAGTCTGTCGCCTTGAATCCCACACTGGGCTGATTGCCTCTACTTCTAGTGGGGACTGGGAGACAGCGGCAGAGCCGGCGGAGGGCAGCGATGGCGGGGGGCGGGGGGGGCAGCGCAAGGAGGTTGGTTTTCTCCGGCTTGGGTCTCAGCGCTGCTTGCGAGGCTGGTGTGGAGCATAACTTCGCCTTTTGCGGTCCGTGGGGAATAGGGGGACAGAGGGCATCTCCTCGCCATTACATCATCCCCGAGGTCCAGCACAGCCTGGGTCTACAGACCCAGCGATGATCCAAAGAGAGGAGGGCTGAGATGTGACTGCGTGTTTTGGCTTTGGGGAGTCCCTGCGCGCTTTCACTTGGGAGTGGGGAAGGGGAGGGGGTGTCACTTCTTAGGTGCAGTCTCCTCTTCGTGGAGAGAAACAAGCAGCAGATGAAACGCTGGCAGTCTTAACATATGAATTTAGCCTGGTGATTGACATCTGCACTAGGTAGGACAGAAGGGTCCTTCACGCTTTACTCTGGCTGCTCATCTGGGTGCATAATAATAATTTGTTAATGGCACCAAAGCTGCTTTCCCAAGAGTTGTAGAGAAGTATTTGGGGGGTGGTGAGAGGAGGAGGTAGTGAGCAAAGAGGAGATGAGACTCTGGTGTAAGAAATATGGAAGGATTTGGTTGGGTTTTTTTTAATTCCTTATAAAGGAAAAAGATTGATCAGATCTGCTTGTGAGTGACAGACAGACAAACCCAGGCTCTCTCCCTCCCACACACCACGTAGACAAGCAGTCGTGGTCTCCCTCGCATGCATGTACACGCTAAGCACACAAAACACATGCTGTCGGACTCGCACAGTCCACCCCATGCTTAAATACAGCATCTTGGTCTCGCTCTCACATGGATGCGAGCACCTAGTCAAGCTATGCAGCCCCGCATTTCCCCCGCACTCAGACACGCAGACTTCATCCACACACGAACACACACCGTAACGTGCAGAAATAACTGCATTGATATTCTTATTATGCGAATCAAACATTCAGATGCTCACAGGAGCGTACACACGCTGTCTTCTTTGCAGGTCTCTCAGTAGGTGGTTTGTTCCTCCAGCGCAGTCTTCTCCCTTTTAGTTAGTTCCAGGCATTGATTTGGGGTTTGTCTGACTCCAAAGCCCTTTGCAACTCAGCAGAAAAAGCTCACTACGTTTTGTGCGTCTACATTTGTTTTACTGCTCTTTGCATGTTCTCAGGACTCGGTAATGATTTCACTGCTGGAAAGGCAGAGGAGCAGCAGACGGGGGAGCAGGGGAACGGCTGGGGGGGAGCAGTGGCAATCCCATACCCATCATGCTCTCTCTGATCAAGAGCTGGAGCCTGTGAGCAGGCGAAGTGCTCTGCTAGTTACGTTGCTTTTTTTTCCATGGGTGAGTGTGTACGTGAACAAAACCACCATACATGCCTCTGGAGGTAAAATACACGCGGTGCAAGGCTCCACTTCAGTCTTACCCTGGTTCAGAGCAAAACCCTCCCATCCTTAGGGTACAAACACTCCTGTACCTTTGCAAGCCCCTTCCCTCACAAACGGCACGGTTTGCGCAGGGGAGATGATGTCACTGGTGGTCGATGTGTTTAATCAACATCCCCCTCTGACCTTCCTCCCCTTCCCCTCTTGCCATAGGGCCTAGTGAGGAGACTGTGCGGCCCTCCAGGAGCAGGAATAGAATGAGGCTGATTAAAGTCTGTGTTAAAACTTTGGAGAGCAGGAATGTGTATGGTGAATTGGCTCGCATATAGGTAAAAGGTGTCCCAAAAGTGATGACGCAGAGTATATCCGTGTTCCCTCCTCACCTCCACTGTTTACTACACTGGGACTACGTGTAAGGCTGATGCTGAATGCTACACGGGAATAGGTCTGCCAGCAGACAATAATCATTGTTGTCTGCGTAACAGAAATAGTTCAAAGCCAAATCCTTCCATCTTTGCTCCGGCAGAAGTCCCACCGCCTGCCTGGAGTGCGTGGCTCAGGGAAGCGCTGCAGGAACAGACTCCAGCCGAGAACCACCGCATCCGTACCCGTCTCCTTGCCCACCTCCCGGAACGGATGGGCATTTCTAGAGTGTATCCAGGGCACTCTGTCCACACGCTGTTTACAGCTGATGCAGAGACGTTAAGAAGGCAGGAAAAAAATAATTGAAAAATTTAAAAATCGCTAAGCAGCAGAAACGAGGGCGAAGGGCCCCAAAAGCAGCCCGAGGCACGCCACGAGTAGATGGAAAAGCAGGGAGGGACACCCCCACGCTCCGCGCCCCGCTGCGCCAGCGCGCAGCCCCTCCGCGGCCGCGGGGCCGGCGGCGCCGCCCTGCCCCAGGAGGGGGCGCTGTGGCTCCACGCAGCGGCCGTGCGCGGCGGGGCGCGGAGCGGCGCGGAGCCGAGCGAGGCGGCGGGGGGGGGGGGGGGGGGCGGGGATCGCCCGCCTCCCCCCGCATCGTCCCGTCCGTCCCCCCCCGCGCCTGCCCCGGCCTGGCGGAGCTGGAGCCGAGCGCGAATCATAATACGGGGGCGGGAGGGGGGGCGGCCGATAAATAACAACAGGGCTCTCTTCTCCAAGGAGCCCAGGTGCAGCTGAATGGGGGCTTGGGTTGGATCCTTCCCCGCCGCAAACCCGCTGGGGCGGGCGGGAGTTTCTGCTGAGGATCTGGCCCCGCTACATGCAGGAATCTTTTAGCCGGTGATGAAATGCAGCTACTTCTGGGACAGAGCCCAGCAGCTTTTCCGTGCCAGGAAATACTACAGGGGAAGTGAAAAATCACTTCATGCATTGAAAGTGCAGAGATGAACTTAGTGAGGCAGAATATAAATTACCCGGAGTTAGGTAGCTTGTGCCCTCTGCTTTGATTTACACCATCCCTCTTGCAAAAGTATCACGAGATTTTTAACAATCGTAAGGACCTTGGCCCGTTTCCTTCCAGGCCACACAGAGGATTTCCATGCACAGAGAGACCTGGCTTCTAAATAAACCCGTGGACCGTGGCCTGATCCTGCGGTTCTTCCTCTTGCCTGGAAGATGGCTGCCGCCTGGAGCAGGATGCTGAGCTACCGAATGGTGCTGAGCTGAGCCAGGGCAGAGCATCTCCTCCCGGCTCTATGTGATACCCCAGGGGGTTCTTGGATGCCAGAGGAGGTTTTTTCCCTGCTCGCTGCGCCTCTGCGCTGCCACGTCCTGCCGACCTGCTGGGACCAGAGCTCGGCTGGCCAGGGCTGCAGCAGGCTGCGGCTTGTAATCGGTGTGGAAAAAGGGAAATATCATCAAGCAGAAAGGCCTGGGGGAGAAACTTGGATATATCTACTGGGTTCTTCTGTCTGGAGAGAGTCAAACATGGGCAGAGCAGGACTAGACAAATGAGGTGACATTCACCAGGGTTTGAGAGTAGGCGTAGGCTGTTGCTGACTTGCCAAGCTAAGCTGTACTGTTTTAGGGAAGAAAAAGCGCTAGGACTAGTGGGAGGAGGAACGGGAGAAAGAGCAGAAATCAGAGGAGCAGCTGATTTAGGCTGAGCTGAAGACAACTGAAGGGCTCAAGTTTACTTCAGGGATGCTGGATCGGATCGTAAGTGAAGGTGGCATAACTTGGGCATAAACGTGTCATTTTGAAAAGGAGCGAAGAGTCAGGCCCAGGGTTCCCTCTGTGGTGGGTCTGGGAGTGTAATACAACATGTCTCAGCCTTTGCAGCCCCCCGCTCAGCGAGCTGTTTTCTCGCAGCCTTGAGGCAGGACCTGCAAGCAGCGTCAGGGGAGAGAAAGACGCTTATTTATTTTTGCTGTTTGTTCTTCTGAAGTCATGTGCTCTACATCCATTTTATTGTTGCCTACAAGGCGCAGCAGACAGAGCTTAGCTGTGCACAAGGCTGTTGCTGTGCCTGCTGACAGGCCCGTTCGGAGCACGGTGCCGGGTGCGAGCGGTACCCATGGCAGCACCAGTGCCCCTGCGCCTCCCGTGATGGCATCTCCCTAGGCCTTGACATAGCGTTCCCTAATGCTTGAACTCTCCTCCACACGATTCCCTGCTCCTATTTCAGAAAAAAAGCCAAAACAACTAGTTGCACTGCTGATGGATCGCCTCGTACGCTGGCAATCGAAAGAACAGTAAGTCAGAGCAGCAGCAACTGATCGGAGCAAACAATCTGAAACAGCTTCAAATGGTGGCCTCCAGAGGAGGACGGAGTGAATAGCCTTTGCCAGACATATACTGTTGTTGTTCACTGTTTATACTGGTGATAGAAATGCTGGGCAGCGGTGGAAACTCAGGTGCCAGGAGCACCAGTACAGCTTTCAAGCCCTAGAAGGAATTCTCTCCGTGTGTTAGCGGCGGGCACTGTTCATCGGAGGGTTGCCATCACAGTGACATCTCTCCTCCCACAGGTTCACAAATTACGACAAAGTCAGCGCTGGGCTGACACATACCAAGCAATGACACAAAAGCTTGCAAACCAAGCTATGAGAGGTTCTCGAGCATAAGAGAAGCTCCAGAAAAAAACCCAATTTTCTCTGGGGCTTTTTGTTGGAAATCAGAATATAGGAGCAGAGGGAGCTCTCCCACTCCCATCCATTCTCCTGTAGTGCCCCATTTCCAGCAGAGTAGCTCTGGTTCTTGCAGTCTCTTCATGCGTGGCACCTGTCTCATGGCTGTCCTGATAGAAAGCACGTTCTTTCACCTGGTGTTTATAGAAGATAAAGCCTGGAGCCTTAGGATAGGTCTTCTTACAGCTTGGATTTTTATATCTATGCATACTACAGCCCAACTACGTTGCACAGCGCGTACCTGTGAAAAGCTTGGAACATCTTGCTGTAAATCATCACAGCCTGTCGAAGTCAGGGGAGTAAACTGGCTTCACGGTGAGTGAGGATCTCTTTCTTAGGGTTTGATTTAGAGTGTGATTTAGAGCCTGGCCCTGCGCTCTGGACTCTGCTGTGTCCATCACGATTTTGGATGCAGTTTCGGCCAGAAGTCCTGAGTCGGCACAACCGATCCCATTTAGCCATCTCTTTACCCTGCTGGAGCTGCGTATGAGGTTGTCAGACACATTGCTAACACCGGAGACCTTTGCGGTAATTTATCCTTGCAAGTCCTGGACGCCGACTTGCTAAGCAGGGTGGAAGACGGGGAGGGCGAGCTTTAAAACCATTGCCTTGTGCAGGCACTGCGTTCCAGGTGTGGCTGCCGGGACCAGAAGAATAAATAAAAGAAGTTTGTTCAATAGTTCAGAGCAATAATTAGAAAAGCACGAAGAAGCTAAGACTACCCAATGAAGGATGGAGGGAAAGGAACTGTGACCCTAGGGAGGAGGCTGGCGATTCAGGGCAGGCGGGAGAACCAGGATGAGCAAGTGCGAATCTTTTGCTGGACTTCTGGGATCGGTGGAATAACCAGCAGTGAGGCAGGCTATGAGTGAGTGCCGGAGCAGCCAGGCTGCTTTCAGCATGTGACTGCTCTTCAAGCAGGTACAGATGGCGAGCGGGTAAGCGAAGCCCTCAGACATATGCTGGGGTACATATGTGGCTACGGGTCCCTCCTGGCTCAGGCCACCTCCTTGCCTAGAATATGAGGATGCCAGAGTTATTCCAGGCGTTTCTTGCACCGCTCTGTGCTGTGGGAGGTTTGCAGGCAAAAATCAAAGGTGGGTTTTGAGGGCGCCGGGAGAGCTTTAGGAGGTGCAAGGTGAGACTGAAGAACGCTTGAGAGATACCAAGAAAGTCAAAGGAAAGGACTAGCAAAGGCAGCGTAATGTTCGTGCTAAAATGGTGAACAGAGATTAAAAAGCAGCAACGAGGATACATGTAACGTAGCCTTAAGACCAGCAGCTATTTCTAGAATTGCTTGTGTCACGTCGTCCAAATTCAGAGTTGTTTCTGCAAAACAACTCCAGGCTTCGCTGTTTTATGCCTGGGAATGCTGATAATGTGTTTATCTGCCATTTCCACTCTCCGAAAAAAAAGAACTGTGAAGTATTTGAAAATGATGGTGGGTTGCTGTACCATATTTTAGGCCAGTGAACAGATAAATCTAATCAACCAGGGAAAAACCACCAGTTAGGATTCTCCCAAAATATTTATATGGCGACGACTTCAAGTAACCTAATAGCGGTAATTTAAGTTCTCATCAGTATTTTGATGTTCTTTTTTGTGCATTTAGAGATACACATGTATCAATCTTCTTATTTGCTTCTTGGGGGAGAAGAGTTAATGATAAATACAGTGATTAGAACTGGATGCGTTGCTGGGCGTATTTGCTGATGACATGGAGGAAGGAGTGATATGGTTTGGTGATGGAGCCGGATCGGGCCTTGTTAAGACTGGGAAAAAACTGAAAAGTGGCCTAACCAAAACAGTAGGACACTGGAAGGATCAGAAAGGCATGGATGCGCGCTATCAGTACTGGGATAAGCTTTCGGCTGTTCGGGGACATGCAAAGTCAGCAGTTGCCTCAGGGCTGTCATGTGCAGTGTCACCGGGACGCCTAGGTCTGGTGGGTATGGCTATTGCTTTATTGAGTCCCTTTGTGCTTTTGGTTTTCACAATATTCTGCAGTAATGGAATTAGTTATGAGTTGTGTGCAAAAGTTTGGGATTTGGCTGCGATTTTTGGGGGCATTTTTTTAGATCCGCTACCACATAATTTCCTTGGGCGTCCCCGACTTTCCAGAGGATGAGGAGGAGTGCACGAGCATTTCTCGTGGCCCATCTCTGCCCTGTTTGCGACTGGACAGACTTCAGTCCGTACCCCTGGTCTAAACGGCACGCAGGCCCCGCTTCTGCAGGAGATGTCAGCGAGTGCTCAGACATTGCTCAAAGAATTATCAAATATGGGCTTGCTCTCAAAGGTGGGCCCAAGTGTCGCTGAGCCAGTGCAGTCATGACTGCAACGGGCCCGATCCTGCAATCCCAATCACACTGACACATTTTTAATTACAGTCCCGTGGACATAATGAAATCTATTTCCAGGATCAAAGCCTAAGCAGCGGCAAATCCATACCCATGCCGAGTGCCGAGTGAATCATGTTTATGATCCGCCGGAGTTCAGCTGCTTAGTTCCAAAATGCTGGTCAGGAAGGCAGAAGAAATATTCCCCGGGATATTATAAAGCCTAACATATCATCAGAGGGAGAATCAATGGAGATTGATGGCAAATTAGATGGATACTTGAGACATTAAAAGGAAGGATGGAAAATAGAAGTGATATTATAATTGAACCGTATTAATATATTTTAAATTGCTTTACAAATATTAACAAGTTAAATACGGAAAGCTCAGAAATAATAGTTTATTTAGTCTGGGAAAGCTAGGAGTAAGAAGGGACGTTTGGGTTCCAGTACAAAAGTAGCTGAAGGTTAGAATGAAAAGTGATCAGAAACATTTTAATGCTTTGATGATACAAGAACAAGGGGGCACATCAAAATTAAAGGGCACAACTTTTAAAGCAAATTAAAAGGAAATAGTCCTTTCTTCAGTGCATGGTGAAGCTACCCAATTCCCTGCTGTAGGATGTCGCGGAGATGAAAGTCTGGATGGATTTGAAGTGTAAAAGGCTACGTAACTTTGGAGCAATTAACAGCATTTGCAGCCCTGCAATCTAGGACAATGGTAATCAGATCTCGTGCTTCAAAGCAAAAGCTGACCATCTTCTGGGGTCAGGAAGGACATTTTCCGTCTGCATCGAAAGAACATAATATGGTCGGCCAGGTAATATGACTGGATATGGTCGATCCCGCTAGAAGCTAAGTCAGCAAGAGATTAGCAAATTGCTTCTGTGGGTGCTGGATTAAGGTATTATAAAAAGGTTTTCATCAATGCCAGACAGAATATCAATCCAACAATCTCTTCTTCTGTGTCAACTCTCACAAAAGTAATTTCACTGATTACAGTAGATATTGAAGTAGGACATAAAATGTGTGGTTATAAGCAGCAGCAATGACCCTGAGCTGCACATTTCGGTTTCCTCTATCACCGCCGTTATCTGCAGGATGGAGCAGAGCTCAGCTCAGCCCGGAGCCTCCCGGGGCTGGGTACTCCACAGACACAAGCTCCCTGCCCTCCAGGGCCCGCAGTCTAGGCAGAGGAGGGGGAAAAGACACGGGGAATGCCGTCACCTCTGCTCTGTACCAGAGCGAGCGCAGCACGAGGCTTGAGGATCAATCCAAATCCTATTAGAGGCAGTGGAAGCATTTCAGTTTGCAGGAATGGGAGCTCGGGGTTGGCCTTGACAGGTTTTGAAAGTAGTCGGTGGCAAGGCAAGGGAACGTTTCAGAAAACAGGGCCCTAAATATCGCGGTGGGATATGCTGAACAGTTGGGAAATCAGCCTCCCAGGTGTTTGTAAAATGTCACCTTAAAGAATTTGCCCAAGCTTACGCAGGAAGGCTGCAGCAGAGATGAACGCCTGGGTGCACCTAGAGATTTAACTGAACTAGCCTGGCAGGAGTGGCAGAGCGGAGAGAGGTCACTTAAGGAGCCCATTAGTGTCCGTGTCCCATCTCCTCTCCCCACGTGTTCTCTCCAGTGCCACAGCACCAGAGGGTCCCAAGGCTCCCCCCCAGATGGAGGTCCAGCCTGTCTGCTGCGCGCTGGGCGCAATCCTGCATCATGCCCGCGTTCTTCCACCATCACTGGCACCACGTTGGTGGGAGGAAAGAGGAACCTGCCTTTCTCCACACTCTTCCTCCCATAGCAGCCATTTTTTTTTCCTGTTGCCATAGACAGATGTTTGGGTGAAGAGAGAACAGGCTGTTGTCTACAGAGAGGGGTGTTCAGCTTCAGCAGGTGACACTTTCTGAGGGCCACTTGTCCAGGGGCTAACAGCATCACCAGGTGAGCAGAGAGGACACTTCCCTTCCACCATCAGCTGCACCAGGGCCGAGGCAGATAATAAAACTGCGTTTCCTTGAGAAAGGTGGGAAGGATGAAAAGCTGATGGCTGTGAGGAAAGAAGGGAGTGTAACGATAGGACACGGGGTAATGGCCTCAAATTGACAGAGGGTAGATTTAGCTTGGCTATCAGGAAAAACTTCTTTACTGCGAGGGTGGTGAGCCCCTGGCCCAGGTTGCCCAGAGAAGCTGTGGCTGCCCCATCCCTGGAGGGGTTCAAGGCCAGGTTGGACGGGGCTTGGAGCAACCTGGGCTGGTGGGAGGTGTCCCTGCCCAGGGCAGGGGTGGGACTGGATGGGCTTTAAGGTCCCTTCCAACCCAAACCATTCTGTGATTCTGTGAATATGCTCTAGATGGAATAAAGTGCTGAGACAGATGGGGGACTGGGGAGGGGGGGAGAGCTGGCAGGTAGGAACACAAAGTCCACGGGCAAGGCAAGTGCGAATGCTGAGACAAACTGCCACATCGGGGCGAAGGGTTCCTTCGCTTCCTGGATTGCAAACAAGGGAGAGACGTGACGGGCAGGTGCAAATTTGCAGATGAGGTGGGGTGTGGGTGTGATGATTACTGTGCCTACGGGCTTGGCTGGAAAGGGGAGGGACGGACAAGGGAGCTTTCGTTCTGCAAAATGCATGAGAAAGATGCATGCAAAAAGAAAAATAGCTATGAGGTAGGATTACAGTTTACCTATGTTACTGGAAGATTGATTTCTGGTGAAAGGGAGCGGAGAAGAGATGGGAATAAAATTTTATAGACGGCAAGAATGGGGATCAGAGCCTTAAAATGGCAGTGGTGAGTTAGTATTCTTGAAGGATCGGTTCAAATGTGACTGCAGAGACCAGTGCTAGTTCCTGATTTCTAACCATCTGCATTAAAAAAAAAAAAAGAGAGAAGCGAGAGAAAGAGACCTGCAGACTGGCCTCAGTGAAATTCTGCTGGGTTTTCCCCAGGGAATCAGAATTGTCCCTGCATTTCACGTACCTGGAAGCCTTAAAGCACTGACAAGGCTGAAAGGTGAGGCGAGGGTCGAAAGGGAGAACGGCTGGCAGGAATAAGCAAATTGTAGACTAGGCTGGATAATTCAGGGATGTGTAATAAAACTGCGTGGTGACAGATAGTGAATAAAAGACTATAGGTACATTATGGTTTGCGGAGCACAGGACAGATGTGTCTCTAAGGAGACTGTGATAAGGAGTGGAAGGCAGCAGCGGACCGGGAGCAGCGGCTGTTTTGGGATGCAAGAGCGCTGTGTGAATAAAGCAGCACCGTAGCAAGATAGTTCAATCCCGACGCTGTCACCGACGTGTTATATATGACCTTGGGCAGGTCACTTAGGCTGATATCTTTCAGAAGAGCTTTTTAAATGCATGTGTTTCCATGCAGAGAAGCTGAATTTCTTACAGGCAGCGCTGCGGCTCTGAGCCCTCCAGTTCACACGCTGGATGTGAACCACTCGGGGAACTCGGCTCCAAGTTTGGCTTGAGGAAAAAAATCAGCTCTTTTTTTTTAAGAATTCAGCAACCCATGTCCTCAGGAAACGTAGCCCCTCCAAAACTGATATTCAGCAGCACTGAGTCTTTACATTTCCAGTGTTGGGCAAAAGCAGCACTGGTTTGCATCTAACTCCCCTCCACCCCAGCAAAATGGCTCGGCGTTTAGGAGTCTGGCCTGAATTAATTTCTCTTCTCGTTGCCTAAGACCACTAATGAAGTTGGCCTTTTACTGGAATATACAAGGGAAGAATATGCTAATTGCATCTCTTTCCCTCCCTTGCATAGAGAGATGGGGCTTTTACTTACACAGCATGCACACATATATACATACATACACACACATATATACACACATACAAACACACACACACACACACGTGCATCGTGCTTTAACGAGCCTGAATCGCGACTTGCTGTTTTGGTGCAGCAAATTAGGCTTTTTACCAACTTCAGCATTTGCAGTAAATAGCAATTAATGATAAAGCTGCTTACATTAAAAAGAAGAGCAAAAGAGGCTGATAAGTCCGTCCCGGCAGTGGATTCTCCTGCAGTGCTTCTCATTACTCTGCTTTTTTTCAAGTTGCAAGACAGAAATTTTGTCCATGGCATTTTATTTTTTTTCCTCACTGCTGCTCCTCCAAGGGAGCTCTTCTGCAGAGCCTCGAGACCAGTGCAGTCCAGTCCCCAAACCCTTTGTGTCCCAGATAACGGGGACACTCCTTTGATCCTTTGATTTGAAGGACATTGAGGTGTTGGAGCGTGTCCAGAGAAGGGCTACAAAGCTGGTGAGGGGTCTGGAGGACAAACCTTATGAGGAACGACTGAGGGAGCTGGGGTTGTTTAGCCTGGAGAAGAGGAGGCTGAGGGGAGACCTTATCCCCCTCTACAGCTACCTGAAAGGAGGTTGTAGAGAGATGGGGGCTGACCTCTTCTCCCTGGTGACAAGCGATAGGACAAAAGGAAACAGGTTCAAGTTATGTCAGGGGAGGTTTAGACTGGATATTAGGAAACATTTTTTCACTGAAAGGGTTATTAAACATTGGAATAGGCTGCCCAGGGAGGTGGTGGATTCACCATCCCTGGAGGTGTTTAAAAAGAAGGTAGATGTGGTGCTTAGGGACATGGTTTAGAAGTGTTTTTTGTCAGGGTAAGTTAATGGTTGGACTTGATGATCTTAAAGGTCCCTTCCAACCTCAGCAATTCTATGATTCCATGATGCTGGGGGGCATGACCCTCCCTCAGGTGCCATCATAGACCTGGACAGAAGGGCTGGGGACAGACAGACACCCTGCTGCCCTTGCGCAGCGTTACTGCTCGTCTGCAGTCCTCCATAAATAAGATTTGGAGCCGGGGAAAATCAACAGGAGAGCTGGGATACGCTCTGGGTTTTATTTTTATGTGCGATTTTAAAATTCTAGGCGCTTGAAAGGATATGAGGGCTGATTTCCAGCTCAATATTGCAGTATTTTTGCAGTAAAATGCTCTGGATGAGTTTTGTGTGCACACGTAGGGTTCGATCATGCAGTGGTTTCTGGGACAGAGCTGGAGGACTGTGGAAGATGACAAGAAGCTGTTGGAGGGTTTGTGCCTGCTCATGTTGCCCACGACTGATGTTACTAAAGCAAAACATACCCAGAACTGGGTTTCTTCTTAGTGGAAGCAAACTAATACAAATGCAGTTTCTATAGCTAAGGAACCCAGGAGCCAAGTTCTTTGACAATGTGGAAGCACCCAGAGATATTTAGACGCTTAACTCCTATATATGTGCCTAATTTTCCTGGAATCCGCTGGATGCGGGAAGCTAAGCAGGTGATGCTTCCCTAAATACCGCTGGGACTGAGACTGCCAGCGGGTGGCTGGGAGCAGGGCCCTGTGCTCCCCAGATCAGACAGAGGAACGGCTGCCAGACGGTGCCCGAGGAGCAGGATCCCCGCTACGCGCCGTTCCCATCCCCGTGTGTCTCTGTCTCGTTCAGAGCCCACCGCGGTGGTTTGAATCGGGGGTGGCTGATCGCAGGGAGCTGTGCTTTTCTTATTTTTTTTATTTTTTATTATTATTTTTTTTTGCTTAACGTCAGACGCGCTTGGACATCACACGTTGCAATTTTCTGTAGGGACCTCATGGCTATTTGGCTACAGGTTAGAGATGGTGGTGCTTTAAAAAAAAAAAAAAAGGAGAACCACATGAAACAAAAAGAAAGAACTCAGAGAAACAGAGGGCAAAAAGAGATGCTGTGACTGCCTTAAAAAAACCCCAGCAGTAGGTGGCAATTTCTAATGGAAAAAGTTAAATCCAGTCTCTCTCAGATTATTTCCTGGGAACTTTTTTTCTCATTTTTGATACAAGGATTTGCTCATTTATTTTTCTGTAAATCTAATTATTTTACTTCCAAGTTCTCTGTTGAATGCAGGTTTAGACTAGAAGAGAGCAAAGGACTCTGAAAGTCATCAGCTTACGAAACTCAGAGAAACTCAGCCTTGCTGAGATCCCTCATGTTGTTATGAAGATCTGACAGACAGTTATTGTAATTCCTCGTAGGGATAAGGGAATAATGATTTTTCTTTTCTTTCTTTTTTTTTTTTTTTTGTCTGTTTGCTTCTGAAACAAAAAATGAAGGGGGAAAAATTAATTTCAGCAATTCAGACATAATGGGGGGGAAGAATGAAAAGACTTTTTTATACATAGGACTAGAAGGAAAGGAAAATAAAATATCACTTAAAAACTTTAAATTTTGCAGAAATGCATAGCTTTTTTTCATACCTGTATTATTTCACTTTTGTTTGGTTTTTTTTTTTCATTTCCCCCTAGATCCACTTTGTAAACATTTCAATATGAAGCATTTAAGTTAAGAAATAATGCAGTCATGTACTTTGATTCTTTTAAATTTTTCTCATCACATTTTTTGACAGTAACGATCTAATGGATTCAAGCTGAATTAATAAACATTGTCAGTCAATCCCCAAGCACTTTTTTGTGCCTAATTTTAGTATGTGTTAAAAATGTCTCGCATCTTTAGTGCCTATGACTGCAGTTTCCTTTAATGCTACACACGGATAAAGACAATTCGTACCTCAAATAACAGATACTCAAAGGGTACAGAGCAGTGGGAGATAAAAGGAGAAAATAAAAAGATTTCTCTGAAGTCACAGAGTAAATCAGTAGCAGAAGCACACAGGGAAGCGTGCGGTCTCAACTTCCATTCCCCTGCCCCCTCACTAGGCTCCGGATTAATTACAAATCTCTTTCTCACCCATTGGATTTTTCTCATACTACTTCTACTGCTGCACTTTCTCATTCACACCTTCAATTCTTTGTTACTCTTCCTTTAATTCAACTTCCCTTACTCTCCATTTTTGCACGCTTTCCTCTTTTCTCCTCCTCTGCTCCTCCTGTAGAAGATTGCTAACGAGGTGGCAAGTATTAATAACGTGTCCTGGCTGTGCCCGCTGCCACCGGTAAAGAAAAGGAGCAAGGTGGGTGAAGGGGAAGGGTGGCAAAAAGGGAGGGAAGGGAGTGATCGGAACTGATTCCAGACGCCGGGTGAAGGTGTGCAGGAAGGCAGAGGAGCCAGCTCCACGCTCAGAAACCCTCAGTGCAACGGGAGCAGGGTCCAAACTGAACGTCTAAGGAGGAGAGCATGAGGGTATCTGAAGGGTGGGACCTGTATCCTCCGGGATGCAGGGGATGAAAGGAGATCCAAGACTTTCACGACTGGGAGATGTGTGGGTAAAGAGGAACCAGCAGATTTCTCCTCTTTGCTGTGACAGGACCTCAAACGTGGGCATCTCACACTTGATTCATCTGGATGAGTTTGTACCCAGGGACTTCTAGCGCTCCAGTAAAATCAGATGTGAATATGCATATTCAATCAGACAGGGGTTACGGGTGCTCTCTGCACACCGGGCATTGCGTGCTGGCAGGGATTAGACCGCCATCTGCTAGGTACAGTGCACATCACAGGGTTGGTACCTGAATCCGGGATGCTGCCGGAACTCCCGCCGACTTCCTCAAGTCCTGCAGGATAACATTTTTGTCACTGGAGCCTCTGCTGTGTGGTTAATGGACAAATCTGGACAGAGCGTATGGATTTAGAGAGAAGAGGTGTTTAAGGGTCAGATAGGAGAAGCGGCTGAAGAATCCATACTTTGGGCTGCTAGCTGTATCTCCCCGAGGAATACAGGCCAAGCACACAACAGCCGGTGGGGGGAAACCGTGCTGATGCCGTGGGAGCAGAGGTGTTGTCTAGCCTGCAATCCAGGCAGGAGGAGGGAGAAGAGGGACATGTAAATTAGCAGGGAGCTTCCTTGAGCTGCTTTGGTCCAAGAATATTATACCAAGAATAAAATGTCCAAGAATAGCTGCCTGTCATTGTAAACAGTCACGTTAGACATGATAGATAACTTCGGGCTATGTCTTCATGAGCACAGTAGACTCTTAATACCCTTCTTTCTTTGGAAACTCCTTCCAAACACCTTTGATTTCACAGGGATAAGCCAGCTAGCTGTATTCCTGTTCTGCATTTGATCTACCACTCAGAGAAAATTATTTAGCTAGCTAGCTATTCATTATCTAATTCCATGGCTGCAGTTGAGGAAAGTCTGTTTATTCCTTTTCCCCAACAGCATCTCTTTCTCCAGCAGCTCTGACTAGCTGCTAGGTGCCCTGGGGAATGTCAAAGCAGAATTAATTAATCATGACCAGTGATGGAGGTGTTTTTCAGATTTGGATTTGGCCAGCTGATTGCACGGGATCTTTCTGGGAGTCAGGCTGTTGAAGAAACAAATGTGACGCCTGCTCCGGATTGCTTTCAGACAGAGCCACTTTGGGAGGCTGCAGAGGCATGTGGGATCTATCGTGCAGTGGGGACAATCCAGCAGGAGTCAGCTGCGTGCATGCTGGTGGAGGGGACTGCTCGCTCCCTTCGGAGGGACACTGTGCCAATGAAACTAAAAACTACGTTTCAGCCTGTCCTGTCCTGTTCCCAGCCTGCAAAGGCGTAAATCTTTCAGCATCCACAAGAAAGTCTTCTGAGCGTTCATTCTGAATGTCCCCTTTGGAGCAGGAGGAGTTGTGATGGCATCTGGCACGTGCCAAACTGGAAGTCGCCCCTTCAGCATGCCCATGAGTGATGGCAACGCCGGCCAACTGCACAGGTTGTGCTGAAGCAGCAGTGTTTGTTTTACAAATAGCTCTGAATTCTTCCAGACCCTCTTCCCTCCCTTTGTAGAGCCTAGTAGAGCGTGTGCTAGTCTTCCTGGTCAGTGCTTTCCTCCCGGCAATGGAGAAAGGTCAAGTGTCCACGCCAGTTCTTTTTGATCTGTCAGGAGCCTTCAAATCCTCTGGCAATGAAGGGCTAATGATTTGCAGCGTCTGGCATGGATGGGCAATCTCTCCCTGCAGGAGCATTGCTCCTTTCCAAAGAGACTCCACAGTATGGCTCGGAGTAACGAAGCGTTCTCCTCACGGACTCTTCCAGGGGGTAATTCAGTGCTCAGTTTTACCATTGCTGACAGAGGGATGGGGCTCCAATATTACGGATGTGCTGACGACAAGGGGAGAAGATCAACTTTCCAGTAAATAATCCAGAGTTTTCAAAATGTATCATCCTCGGGCATCTTTTCCTGCCTTCAACTTGTTCCGTTGTTGCCTAACACAGGAACAAATGGAGGCTCTTTGCTCCCTGCCCACCCCAGAGACGGGGCCACGCGTACAGAAACGTCGGCGGGGATGGAGCCGTTTGTGGGGCGGGGAGGTGGAAACGTCAGCTTTTTAATGGAGGTCTCAGACTAGAGCTGTCCTCGCTATTAGCAAAGAGCTGTAATCCGTAGTGACAGGCCAGCTGGAGCAACAGCGGATCACCAGGCGGATCTGCATGCAGAGGTGCGCTTGGAGCAGCTGCGTGGGGGAATGCAGATTTCAACCTGCAGCGCCGGGCGGTAGAGACACGTCCCTGTAAGAGGAAAAGCAGACGGAAAAGTCCCATCCCGTGTCCCCCCCCCTTATTTTAAATAAACCTCCAAAGATTGGGGATGCTTCTCCTTTTTATTCCCATTGCACAAAACACCGTGCTCCCCCCTGCGAAGACTCAGCCCTCTCTCCGAGGGATGCTGGCGGCCTTGCGATGGGACGGAGCAGCCCTTGCCACCTCTTTACGCCTTTTTTTTGGCCCGATGGAAGGGAGGAGAAGGGAAAGGAGGGTGGTCATGCATGGCCATGCTCTGCCTCCTGCTCCCTCCGCCGTCACGCCGAGTTTTGTATTCCGGCCCTGCCTTTGTGTATGTTGTTCCCCGCGCGTACACGGGAAATGGGCTCTCCGTCCTCTCGCCGCGCAGACCCCGCCACCGACACCCGCTGCCCTCCGTCTCTTATCGAACTGCAGCGAACGCACGGGAGCCGTTGGGGACATTTTCATCCATGAAATGAAGAATCAATAGAGTTGCCTCATTACAAGCTCTGCTCCGCGCTGCCGGTCTCTCCTTCCCTCTTGCCACTTGCCTTGCCCTTTCTTTCAACCTACTTTTACCACCACCTACACAGACTTCACGGCGCAAATTCACGGGTAGCAGTTCCCCTCCGCTCTGCACGGAGGAGCGAAAATATGGTTTAAAAGAAGTTAAAAAAAAAAATAATAATAATTCAGGTAGACTTCCAAGAAGGAGGTGGAATATATCTTTTAAAAGTACATAAGTGGTTTGGAAGTCAAAGGCCCCAGGAGGTCAATGGTATTCAGACTTTTAAATCCCTGATGCTCATGAAAACATTTCACATAAATTTCACCCTGGAAGATCTGCATTTTCTTTTTTTCTCTCTCTTTTTTTTTTCTTTTTTTTTTTTTTTAAACGAGCAGAGAAGTTGGTTTTCTGATGTGCAGAGCGGAGTGGAGCTGCGCTACGCAGTCACTGAGCTGCCAGAGCTGCTTGGAAAATGGACGTGCTATTTCCTTGGGAAATTCTCGCCTTTTGATTCGTGATTGTTTTTTTTTAAGCTCCAGTTCGAATGAGAACCACGCTCCCACAAAGCTCTTATGGCCTAAAAATTCAAAAGCAATAACAATTTGAGACCACCAATATCTTCTGTTTCTGTGGTGCTGAGGCACTCAAATGCTATGGGAAATATTTAGCATCGTATGATGATAATACATATAATAAATAAAACACCATCAAATATTTTATGCAATATATAGTATATTTTAAACTTATATCAATACAATACAGAATATGTAAAAATGTCAAAACAAATTAATTGAAACAACATTAAAATAATGTGTTTATCTCCTCAAAATGAAACATTTCAGCATAACTGAAATGAAGAGAGAAAATCAAACTGATTTGTTTTGACACTTTAAACATAAAAAAGTTTGTCAGAATTGACATGTTCTCATGCAACGTTTCGATTTCAAGAGAACTGCGTTTTCCTGCGAAAAACTGTTCTGTCAAAATTTTTTGACCAGCTCTACTTACAGTCTATCTAAACAGACAAGCATCACAGCCAAGACTCGCAAACGCTCCAGGTGGTCAGGAGATGGATTTAGCACAGAGCAGAACAGTCTCAAAGAAGGAAATAAATAAAACTCACAGCTAGAGGTGGCCTTAAACTTGGGTACCAACCTGCTTTAATGTTCGAGATGCTCAGAGCCGAGTGGTTTTGGACGCTAATCCCAGCAAGGACTAGATTCCTTCATATTTTTGGAAATCTGTGTGGCTGATGGAAGAGGCTATTTGTGATGGTCAGATGCCAGTGCAGACTCATAATATCCTCTGGGATTTTTCAGTTCTTGGCATTGGTTGGGGTCTAGCTAGTAACAGCCCTCTGTGTTTGACAGATTAATACTTGTAAGTAGGAGATGGCTTTATTTTCCACACATCCTTCTGTCTCGGTGGAAATCCCAGGCTTAGGGCTTAGGGAATAGGCTGAAATGCAGCGCTTCAGGTTGGTTGGCTCTGAGATTCAAGGCTGGTGAGAACAGCTTTGGCTAGGAGTTCGCCCACCTTCACGATACACAGATTTTAAATTTTCTCATTATATAAATGCAGTTTCAGGTTAATTTGAGCTTCTAATTTAATATGCTGTTCCGAATTAAGAGTTAATATGATATTTGATTATCTTTTTGCAATGAGATCCAACCCAAGGCTCATTGACTTCAATAGACCTTCCAGCAGAACCTGCGACTGCAGAGCCTGCGTAGATGCATGCTTAGAGCGGGAGACCTCCACTCAAGATTTCTGGCTTCTCTTTCAGAATCTGCTGATAAAATGGTGTTATTTGGGGCTATTACACATTCTGTCTCGCATTTCTAGCCTGAACTTAAGCGCCTGTGCATTAGCGTGTATATAATTTCCCCTGTATGGGGAGTCAGGGTGGTAAAAGGAGCTGAACCTGGGCGTTTTCAGCCTCAGACCAGCGTCCTATGCACTAAAGGAATCCTCCCTAAACACTTACATTGGCACGCGATTCGTGTAACACGTCTCTCAGCCACTGGGCATCATCTCTCAGGCAGTCGCAG
Organism: Chroicocephalus ridibundus; assembly: GCF_963924245.1. Lineage (NCBI taxonomy): Eukaryota > Metazoa > Chordata > Aves > Charadriiformes > Laridae > Chroicocephalus > Chroicocephalus ridibundus. The sequence goes on along the minus strand of NC_086298.1, from coordinate 5,129,087 downwards.
GGGTATCAAGCCCATGTCGGTGACCAGTTACCCCCACCCTGGTTCTAATTGCAGCTCTGCTCCTCCGCAGAAGGCTGAGCCGTGGTGTCCTTGGGAGGTCCCACCACCTCCGGAGGGGCCTGGCAGGACTGTTGCTCTAAGGCAGTGGCTGCAAGGAGCCAGCGTGGCTGCACGCAGGGGGAGATTTTTCCGGCCACAGCAAATTCTTCATCCGTTCAGCGTGATAAGAGAGGCGGATCCGCCCTGGGTCAGAACTGGCAGCCGCTGACAACTCGGGGTCCCTTTTCCCTCCCCTCTTCAGCTGCCCCCGGCTCCCTTGGCTTCATCCAGCCCGAATGGTGGCGGAACCTGGTGCCCATAAGAAGCGCTGAGTTAAATGGTGCTTTTTATCCTGGCAGGCAGGGCTGTCATTATCCAAGCAGCAGGAGCTGTACCAGGAGAAGCAACGGCCTGTGGATTTTAACCCCTTCTGCTCCTCTGGTAAGGGCTGAGGAACACAAAAGACCCAGGTCAAAAGCTGAGCTCCTTTCCGAGGGACAAGAAAAACAGGAAAATAAATCATTTGCAAGGATCATCAGGTAACCTCAGCTTCCTAGCATACCAAAATAAGCAGTGTTAACTTGCATTTCCCAAACCGCGTGGAGCGGGATCGCTCCGTGTGACTGTGGTGGTAAAGTCCCTGCCCAGGAATGAACTTCAGAACAACAAAAAAAATATCGTAAAGAATGCCAGGTGTGGGATAACAGTTGACCTTTTGGATTGAAAGTTACATTATTGCTCTTCGGGGCAGTTTTGGCATTGATTTTTTTTTTTCCTTCAAGCTTGTTGCTTCCAGGTCCAAATTGTTGCAATGGAATACGTTAGAAAGGCAAGATTGGCACCCAGAATGGAACAGGCAGGAAAGCAAAAACCAGGGTTTCTTGACTCTCACACAGGCCTCTCTGAACTTGATTTTCAGGTTACTGTCTTTCTCAAATTCCCAGTAAAAAATTGCAGGGAATAGTATTATTTTTGTTCAGTCTCTTGCGCATGGTTTGCAGGTGTTTGTTGTTCCAAAAGGCAAGAAAAGTATTAAATGAATTTGGACATTTTCTTTTGTGCATAAATTACAAAATTTATTTTGGCTCAGTCAAAACATGCTGTTTAAGAAAACACTTCATTTTGATTTTTAATGTATATTACTCAACATGTAATGAAAAACAAAACACAATCTTGAACCGATCCTTTCCAAACAGAACACTCGACACATTCTGTTCCAAAGAAAAGCTGACTTTATCAAAATGCCTTTTTTTTTTTCCCCCTTAAATCAACAAATTTCTACAAAGCGTTTTGCCTCTGATGAATTGGCATTTTTCTGACATAAAATGAGCAATCCAAAAAAATTCTAAGCAGCTCTGTGGCAAGTCTTAGCTAATTCTGGAATAGTAGCATGAAGGTGCGTAGGAAGGGTACGGCAAGGAGATGTAGCACTGAGCTGAGACTTAAGAGATTTGGGTTGAATTCCTGAAGCAGTTATGAAATGATCTGGGACAAGCCATTAATCAACCCTGTGTCTCAGTTCCCATTCTGCAGAATAGGAGAAACAGCATTTCCCGATCTCCTAAAGCTACTGCAAGGATAAAAACCTATTAACACTTATGAGATTACTGGACTTTGATATGAGGTGTATAAATACTGAGAAGACAGAGCTGCATTTTTGTGTAACTTAGAATGAAATTATGGGGAAGTGGACTAGCTTGGACAATAATTTAATAATACCAGGAATAATGTCAAGTTCAGGGCGGTGTTTAATAGAAATCACTGCTCACCACCCACCATATTTTTTTTTAATAAGCAACTCAGAAAAGTGCAATTTATCATTATTATTATCATCTATATTCATTCTATCTCTGCCACTTCACAAATGAGAGGAGTTCCTCACAAACATCTACAAAGCTAGCTCATTATCCAGCCTCCCTATTTATAACTCTCATTTATGACAATAGCTATCAAAATCTTGCCAACAGTAGGGCTGCTGGTGTGCTGACACCACTGCTCCGCAGCCCGCTGAGCGGTATTATCTCACTGTTCCCTTGCGTTCCCCCATCTGTCCCTGGCCATCTGGTGTCCTTGGTCTTCTAATTAGATTGTAAGCTTTTTGGGGCATGGACCGCCTTTCTGGTTTCTGTCCGTACAGCACCTAGCACGACACCGTTCCGGTCTCAGATTCTGCAGGACTGTCCTCAAAATGTGATACTTCACCACGTATCTATGTGAATCTGCAGAAGGTCCTTTTAATTCGGTTCTCAATCTATTGAGCGCGGTTAGATGGATCCCCTTTCTAAGTAGAGCCCTGAACCAAGTGTCTGTGGATGCTGGATTTCAGAGTGGTGGCTTTGGCACCTTGGCTAGTAGGTTTATGATGGGGGCTAATGGAGTTTAATTCTGTCCAGCGCCACCTGATGTTGTGACTCGATGGAGGTAGCACGCCTGCCACAGTTCTTCGGTTTCAAGCCGCCTCTCATCCTTATCATAATAACACCAGGAGTTTATAATTAGCTGAAGCACGGGGACAAACGAGCTGAAAACAGGTACCTCGTTGTTAGCAGTGTGCTTCTCGCCTCGCTATAGGCAGGGAGTAATTAGAGTTGCTGCACAAGACCTGCTCCCTTTAGGCTGCTGGTTGAACTGCATTAATAACGAAGGATTTGTAGGGTGGTTTTGGTTCACCGAATATTCTGACAAGTTGTAAGCAAAGTGTTGACAAACCCAAAAGGAAAAAAAAACCTTTTCTCCTCTAAGTCATTTGGGGTCAAAAGAAATATTTTTATCACTGTTCTCTTTTAAGAGGCTGGGAAGACAAATCAAAAGGAGGAAAAGAAAAAGCTCTCGTAGTTTCAAATGGAGATTTGGAAATATTTCCCCTTGGTGCTCTCACAACCAAAAGACTGACATCTCCCAATCATTATTTTTTTCAGCATGAACAATTTGGCAAAAGAATTTGTGGACTGTGCTGGTATTTTTGGAGAGGTATTTCTCACCCTCCCTCCTTGCCTTTCCTCGCCCAAAAATGCTTCAGCTGATGAATATCCCTCAGGTCTAACCACTCGTGCGTATTTTAAACTGAAATGGTTAACGAATAAGTGCAAATTTAGACACTGATCAGTGCAGAATTACAAAAGTTTGGTGAGGAGTTCGCCCATCCCTGTCTGAAATGGAGAAATCCCACTTGCATAAAGAAATAGCTTTGCAATCAGTTGGGATTTTAGGATGTTGCATGCCACAGTCATCCAGATAGTCAGAGCCACTGCTGAACTGCAGCTCCATCCCTGAGTCTAGTCAGACAACAGCCTCTGCAGTTTGAGCTATAAAGACATCTAGGGTAGAAATGGCCAAATTCTGGTTTCCCAGGGCTCGACTTTATTCACAGAAGTTCATATGACTTAAGAAACCCGGACAAATTGGATTCCCCGTCCCCTTCCAGCCACGTTCCCTGTTTTCCCCTGGCCCTGACACACAGAAGACGTCCTCGGCTCGGCTGGAGTGGCGGCCAGCGTTTCCAAAGGACAGCTAAAGCTGCTTCAGGGCGGTAACCGCCTTCCAGCGCTTTCATGGGCCAGCTCTGAATTAGGTGCAGGACGTAAACGTTATTGCTCCAGTTGCACCCGGAGACTTAACACGAGTTAAATCCTAACGGCGCAGGGCAGTAGTTACCTGTGCACAGGAATGGGAGCGCGCAGCTCGCTCAAAGCGGGGATAGTTGAGTACAACCTAGGAGAGTGTCTCCCATACTTAAAATTAAGGATACACTTAAGCTGTTTGCTGAAATGAGGTCAGACGTTCGTCGCTTTACAGGGTCGAGCTCTAAACTAACATAAGCTGTTTCATCTCTCCCTTGACACTTCAGACTTTTACTAATTTATCAGCATCCTAAAGCAGCGTGTGAAGTTGCTGCAGAAGAGAAGTGTTTCAGATACAAATAGCAATTGTTAGCCTCTTCCCTCTGGTAAATGGCAGCAGGCAGAAACCTCTCTCAACCTGCCAAGAACCAAATGTGGGACACAAGAAAGAATTATTGGTGCATGAAGCTTAAAGAGATAGGGGACTTATTTCTTTGCTGCAAATAATGTGTTCAGTAATTTCTCTTTCCTGAGTCTGCATTTCTGATGGAAATAGTTTACAACAATGAGCGTGAGAAAACAGAAGGGATGTGTGCGAGATCAATTTGAATCTAATAGAAGGGATAAATGAAAGGTACAGCGGTTAGAAGAGAGGTAGAAAAATCCCGGGAGGCAGAGGAGTAGTGGAATGTTTACAGCAAGCAACAGAGAGGCAGAGCTCCCACATTCTGCTTTCCCGTTTATAGCAGGGATCCGGGGCTACTCGTCCGCCCTCGTACAAAACAGGCCTCGCAATATAATTTTGTGCAAAATCTGTCACTCTGAGCTATCCCACTGTATAAAAATTACCTTTTAAGTGGCTAAGTAGACACCCAGCTTTATTCCTTTCTTCTTATTTCAAGAAACAATGGGAGTAACAGCACTTACCTGCCTTACTAGAGTGCTGAGAGCTTTAATTAATGTCTCTAATTCAATTTGAACTCCTTGGATAAAAGGCGCTGCCTTGTGACAGCAGAGGTATTGCCTAAAATAGAATATAATTAACACACAGATATCAATCACGATGAAATTAAGTGTACATTCAAATACAACTTGCACTTTACAGAAAGCACTTGCCTATTTTTCCTCCAAGAATCCTGAAGACTCGTAAGACAAGGAACATTTAATGTTCCAGGCTGAATTCAGATTAGAATAAGGCCGTCTTAAACCACCTAACAGACTAGAAGGGCTTGTGACAGAAATCTCCATTTGCACTGATGGATGTGCCTTCGTGATGGACAATGCTGGAAGCTGACCGTAACGTGTCTCAAAATCGGTATATCTAACGTTTTCCTTCTCCCAGTACTTATTTACTGTGACCTCCAGCCTACGTCGTGGCTCACCCACCCATTACGTTTATTAACAGATGTGACAATTGCACGATCACGTTTGCTGACGTCAATCAGAAGGACCCAGAGAACTGCAGTGCTCTGTAGCGCTCCTGAGTGGAAATGGGCTTTGTAGCTTGGATTTTTTTAACGGCTGCGTTACAAAGCTCGCCGACACCTTGAGGTGGTTGCCATTTGTTGCTTATAGGATAGGGACACCTATTGAGCCATGTGGGCAGCAGGACTGTGTTTTCCCAGGTGCTATAACCAGAAAATGGCCTCTCCAACAAGTTCACGGTCCAAGTAGTCAAACAGATAAGTCAAATAAACAGTATAGTGTCTCCGTGCTGATAACTGGAAAGTGAGGCAAAAAAGCAGGTAAGGGCACCGCCCAAGATCATAGAGGAAATCTGGGGCAGAATTGAGCAGAATGCTGGATTCCTGGATCAAAACCCATTGCCCCAAGCCTCCCCTTTAGTGCAGAGATTTCTTCTGTGCCAGATTTAGCTTTTAGTTGGTCTTGGGTCTCCTATCCAAGGGCTATATTCTTGGAGATATTGCCTCCCTGCCCCTTCTTCCCCCATCCCTTTAGCAAAATCCCCAGAACATATCTTACATCAGTGAAGCCCCATAAAGACACCTAACAAATTAATTTCAGATTCAGACTTGTTAGGAGTTAGATTGAATGCACCTCACAATATTGCCTTAGACACAAAATAATCCCACTTTAGTAAGCTTTATAGCTTCCATGGGGACCAGCCCCGTGGTGTGTATTAATCTTTAATGCGAAACAACATCTCTACAGCAGCTACAGGGGGGAAAAAGATACTACTAAAAAATTAAAGTTGATGGTGTGATAGTTGTCTAGACCCAATTGCGCTCTACCATCCTGCGTTGCCTCGGGCACCATTCCCTGCTCTCAGCACTGATCCAGCCAGCTTCGAGTGGAGATGTGTCCATTCCTTCTAGTCATCTCCAGGCATCTTCTCCCCGTGTCTTAACCCTTGGTTAAGAGCCATCACAACTCTAACCATCCTGACTCTACCTCTGAGCTAAAAGCAAAGGAAGGGAGGATGAGGAGGTGCGTGGGGGGAATTAGTGAATATCTCCTCTCTTTTATAAGCTGATATTTCCCCGATGTACGAGGCTCACGTGTGCGAGGACACACTGGGATTTCTCTGAAACCCATTTCATTTGGCTCTTCTCATGTTTCAGTTCGCACTGTGCTGGGAACGGGAGGCGAGCCGTCGCTCCGCTTTGGTATGTAAAAGTTCCCGTCCTCTCTTTGCAATAGAAATTCAATAGAAAGTGCAATGTTTAAAGGGAAACTGATCCAGGCTGGCTGATGAAGGAATTAGTTATGGATGAGTTTAATGAACAGACAACCAAGCGAGTTTGAACAATGTGTACAGAACGACCGATTGTTATCAGCAGCAAATCTGCATGCCCGTCTGATGGCAAATACGCTGAGTTTGCAGCTGCTTGCTGTGCTGGGACACCGCAGGGCTGCAAAGAGCAGGAACGCGGAGAAGCAGCCTGGATGGAGGAGCAGGAGAGAAACAAGCCCCTGCACTGGAGTCTGGAAACATTGAGGGAGGGACATAGCTGGGAGCATTTCCCAGTATTCAGCTCAGGTTCATGACCACCATGAGTGGAAGCAGAGATGTGCTGTAGCCCACTTGGAATATGCTCTGTTCCTCTCAGTGTGGGACTAGGAACTCCCCAAACCCCAGTTTTTTAAGGTAAAGTAGAACCAGTCCTTTCTGAGAGGCGAGGGACTAAAGCACCGAGAACTGCCACGTTGATGGGTGAAGTAGGAGTCAGTGGTGAAGGCTAATATTAAATACAAGCCTCCAGGAACAACCTCCTCAGTCAGCAGCTGCAGGTACCATTATGTTTAATAACAGTAATATTCTATCTTCAATGGCAAAGAAGTTTATATGTGCCCAACAGAAAAGGCGAACATTGGTTGACTTTCCCATACTTAATTTTTTTTTTTATTTTTTTTTTTTCCTTTCATTTCTTGGTGTAATGCAACAGCTGACTGTCATTTTTAACCAGACTTACACAACTCGGTTTTGTCAAGTGCTGTGGAGCTGACTGCCGCTCCACGAACACATGCTGCGCACACGTGCGGACGCCCACGCGCTGCGCCGCGCACACGCACCCGGCACTTGCGCGCTCCCCGTCGCACTCCCCCCTTCGACCCACCCGCGCAGGAGACACCCGCGCTCCCTGCCATGGGCTGCAGCCCGGCCGTGCTCCCCGCGAGAGCTCCTGGAGCCGAGGAGACCACGCTGAGCGCCAATGCCGGCGCCCTCTGGTCTCTGCTACGCTGCTCACACCAGCCAAGGTCTCACGTTCACACGCAGCGCTGCGACCGTGCGCGGCACCTCCGGCACACCTTGGTTTGGCCTCTCCTATACTGTTAGTGGGACCTTGTCTCTCTGGGAATTACAGGCTTTTAAAGTGCTTGTGGTGGACTCAGACCCAAAAGCAGAAGGGGTTTTGGAGATGTACAAAGAAGCCTGACACTAAATCTCACTTTGCCGAGCTCTGCATAGCCTAATTTCTCTTCCTTTAAAGATTTGCTACAGTTTCTCTGCACTATATTCTGCAACTATATATATTATATATGTATTTTTCTACATATATTTTTATATATATTTTATATATATATTTATATATATTTGATATATATATTTTGTATATATGATATACATTATATGTATAATATATATACTATATATATATTTGCACTATATTCTGCAAAAATAATATATATTCTATATATATACACACACCCTATATTCTGCAAAAATGGGTGGGTATCACCTGTCCTGAGGACAACTTTTTGGCCAGGCTTGTGCTCCCAGAGCGGGGAGGGGGAAGATGCATCCTCAAGATCGCTCTGCCGGCCCAGGCATGCCCGCCGCGTTGGCACGTCTTCCCCAAAACTCAGCAAGGCAGCCAGATGGACAGGAGGTGGGCAGGAGGAGGAACGCATCCCGCCTATGGAGAGGACTTTTTCTGAGCAGCATCAGCAGGTCCCAGGGATGAGGAACACAACCCAACATGCCGGGCTGCTGCTGCAGCCACGTTGCGGGTAGGAAGCAGAAGGGGAGGGGGGTCCACGCCAGGCGCAGGGTGCCAGCTAAGCAAGCTGCTCACCTGCCACCAACGGAGCACGCGGCTTCGTTCGGAGAGGGGCATCGCGCCAACAGCATGACTGCGGAGGCGGATGATCTAATGGCTGAAACGCTGGAAATGGGAGTCAGGAGACGAGGGCTCTCTTCCAGCTGTATCCGCGGCTTGCTGCGTAACCTTTGGCAAGGCGTTTCACCCCTCTGTTTCCCTTCCCACTCATCATATGTCTTGCCTGTTTAGCCGTTAAACGCATCGGGGAGAGGAGTTGGCTGGTAGCAGGGCTGTCCCCAGCCATGGTTTGATGGGGGTGGTGGGGGGTGCAGCAGGACAGCCGCTCTCCCATCACGCGAGCGACAGCGTGCCCTGCACCAGGTGGCGTGAAGCATCCCCTTAAGCTCCCTAGTAAATCTCCTCCGCTGAATATGCATGTTCAGTGTGTCGCCCTGCAGAGCCTTGATCTTGGGACGAGCCTCCAGGTCCTACTGTCATGGAAATAGCAACAGACCCTGTCGTGTCCCCCCCCCCGCCAGACACACACCTCCCAAACACCCAGGCAGGAAAGCAGGTTGAGGTGATTTTTATCTTGCAAAGTTTGGCAGGATTTCATAGTCGTGTGTGTGCGTGCACGTGTGTGCGCGCGCGTGCGTCTGTGTGTCCGCATGTGCTCGTCACTGAAGCCCGGGTAATTATTTTGTTTTATTTCTTTTTTGGCAACACTTTAAAGTAAGAGCTGGGTCTTTATAGATTGCTCAGGTTGCATGGAGTATGGATCACAGATCATCAGAGAGACATGAAAGCAGAAGACACGTTTCTCTGGCACAGCATTAAAGGGACAATAAAGGGGTAATTGTAGCCTAGGGTGCGGCCACCTTCTGCGCCCAGCCTTCACTCGCCTTTGCGGCACTGCGGAGAACTTCACGAGGGAAATGATGGAAAAGCTGGGGTGAGGATGTCTCAGGTCAGGACCTGGTTATTTCAAAGGTGGTATATGCTCAGGAGGTTAAAGGCACCACTTAGGTACATGAATAAAACGCTGCCAAATACTCTAAGTTGTAACACAGGCAGACTGAAGTCTTTTAAAACTTGATTTTTCATGTCTGTTTTCACCCTGAGAGACAGTTGTCAAAGGATCAAAGCAATTCCCATTTTTAAACTCTCTCTTTCTCTCCCTCCTCCCTCTCCTCCCCTCCATTTCTCTCTCTCTCTCTCTCCTTCCTTCCTCCTCTTCCCTCTCTTTTTCAACAGGACTCCACAGAATGGAGCAAGAATGAGAGGAAAAAGGCAGACAGAAAAGCATGAACTGGAGGCTTGTTGAGTTCCTCTACCTCCTGTTTATATGGGACCATATACTAGTACAGCCCTCCCACCAGGACCCAGCTGCTACCAACCAACATGTCTCCAAGGAATTTGATTGGCTTATTTCAGACAGGGGGCCTTTCCACCACTCACGGAGCTACTTATCCTTTGTGGAAAGACATCGTCAAGGATTTACAACCAGATATAAAATATACAGGTATGTTGGTTTCCTACAGCACCTGTAGCTTGGCTAAGTTGTTAGGTGGTGGGAACTCAGCCAGTTCCCGTGGGCTCAAGGCTTGTAGTTAATGGGAGACGCATCATTGTCCCCATTCCACCTGGAAACGCTTCTTTGGTTCTTCGTGGTCCTCAGCTGGCAACACAAATTGCTTCAAAGACTCGTGTAGTGCTCTGATAGTGAGATGAAGGCACTGCGGTACCACGGCAATGTGCACGACATAGATGGAGATAAAAAGGGACAAAGGGTGTGGGTGGACTTCATTTGTGGTGACAGAGAAGTTCACAGGCGGGTTCACGGGTATGTTTTTCAAATCAGTGTACCTTTGGGCAGACCAGGCCTCTGTAGCAAGCTGAACTGCCAGTAGCGCAAGGTTCACGCGGGCAAGAAGAGACATAAAGATGGCAAGACACGCATCAGTACGGCAGTTCTCACACTGCTGTGCATGAGTCTTAGCTGTGTACTGCCTACCACAGACCTTGCAGATTGTCTCCCGTGTATGAGTTGAACTTGCCCCCCAGAACTGTGATCTTGGTTTAAAAGTCTTCCAATTAAAAAACGACAGAGAATAGGCAGAATTCAGATTTTCCTTTACCTTCTAGGTTTTGAAGCCTTTGTTCTGGCTTGTTTCAAGCTCTTCTTGCCAGCTGTGATATTCAGAAACACCCGTCTCTCTTTTCGTTTTAACATGAAAAGCTGGGGTGCTCATACGAGCCTCCCATTAAAGCAGCAAGCGCTTTGGAGTGAAGGGGAATAAGCCAGCGAGTGTCATGAGATTTGCACTAAACCCCAAAGAGACTGCAAAACTCTCCTAGGCATGTGCGCATTTACGTAATTATATGGTCCGGTTGTGTTTCGGAGAGACACTTGCAAACACAACCATGCAAACTGGTGGGTAGGGAAGTACTGGTGAAGATCCTACTGGCAACACGCACGCGGATGCACGCACACGGTGACCGGGGGGCGGGGGGAGCAGGGAAACCATGTGCGCGCAGGCAGCGTGCGCCCATGGGCAGAGAGCCAAAAGCACTTGCAGAGTCACAGCGACGTGTGAGACATCACCTGTGTGCGGGGAAGAAAAATGAGTTGTGCCCGTCCGGGGGCCTCCAGGGAGTGCAGCGTCCCCTCCCCTCGCAGCAGCCCGCAGAGCAAGGGCAGGTTAGCATGGGTTGAAGGTATTGCCCTGGCTTGTCCTCTTCATTCGAAATGGCTCAGGGGGAAGACAGCCCCAAAACCTAGAAATTACACTGCCACGCTTCCACTGAGGATGTCTCACTGTCTTTGCTTGCACAGAGGAGCAGAGAAAACATGCCTTTTTCAAAAAGACTTTCTTCCTGGTTGTGGATATCCCCAGCTCGCCTCCTGCCCTCGTGGAGACTGCAAATCTCTGCCCCACGCAACGCCCCTGGCAGTGGCTCTGCCCTTTGCTAAAGACCTATTCAGCCCTGAACGCCACCGCAGCAGTCTACAGGGGCCCTAGTGGGAGAGAAATGCATGCGATGTATGTGTTCAGACACATCTAAGAACTGTCACTGTAGGTCAGGCCAGAGATCCATCAAGCCTGGGATCCTGTCTCTAAGAATCACGGAGAAACGGGTCTGGAAGGACCTTGAGAGGTCATTTAATCCATGCCCCTTCCCCAAGGCAGACTCAGACGTACCTGTGTCACATCTGACAGAGGTTCGTGGGCAACCTCTCCTGAAAGGTTTCCCGTGACGGAGAATTCACACCCAGAGCCGGCAGCCTGCGCCACGACTTTGCTGTCCCCGCTTTTATAAAGGAGCTAAAATCTTGTTTGTATGCGAAGCCTGTGATTTCTAGTTTTATCTGCTATGGGGCGAGGAACAAACTCCCCTTTGTTTTGTAGGAGACTGGTAAGAATTTGAAGGCTTATCTTGGTTCAGGATGAACTTTATATATGGGAAGCGGAAATGGATCTGTTTTTCTCAATTTCTGCTGGCTATTGCCAAAGCACTTAGGAAAGCCACTTGTAGCATGGGGAGGACACTATGTCCTCCTTCTTCCAACATGGGAGAAAATGGGCAGCAGAATTCTGCGTGCATGGGAGGTGTCTGAGAAGGGTCTTGCAGATGGTCATGACGCTGGAGAAGTCATTATTCACAAAAGAAAATGGAGATGAGACAAAGTCCACAAAAGAAAATGGAGATGAGACAAAGTCCAGTAGAAGTTGTTAGGGAGAGAGTTTAGAGAGACATGGGAAGGCTGTGAGGGCACCTAGGGAGGCATCTCATGGCCAAATACCGCGCACTAAGCTGGAGGAGGGAGCTGAGGGCTTGGGGAAATGATGGAAAAGCTGGGGTGAGGATGTCTCAGCCGTGTGTGTCATGGTTTGAGCTGCTGGGAGCTCAGCACTTTGGAAACACAGGCTCTGGGAGTGACTTCTGCTCCACCTGCGGTCAGCTGAGGAGGAGAGGAAACCCCGTGTGCTTCGGCAGAGCAGATGGAGCCATTAGGTGGGAGGCTGGCGAGATGTTGGAGGGTTGTTTGCTTTTAATATCTGGCCCCGTTGGCAGAACCGGTCACTTAAAAATTGGGCCCATGCATTATTTAAGGAGTATCAAAACCAGCCTAGCTCTGGTGAATTAGCGGAGCCACAACCAATTCTCGCAGTTAAGAGCTGGACTCCGAGCACACACATCCTCCAGAACATATCATTTTACTGAAACCCACAGGGGTAAAATCTCATTTTGTGGGCTCCTTAAATTGACTTCGAGAATCTGTGAAGCTGTTGGGATTTTGTCAGCTGTTTAATTCCAACACAGAAGCCTCTTTCCTCCCAAATGATGTCTCTCAATTGCTCTTTGCACTAGACTAGCCCAAGGGAGGCACATATTCTACATTAAGGATATTGCTCCTTTCCTTAGAAAAGCAGCTGATTTGGAGCATGGGAGTTTTCTGTGTAGTCTTCTCTTCCAATGTTCCTTTTCTCTCACACTTCTTTTGGTTGGCTGGTTTGTTCTTTGTCCCTCGGTCAGACAGTTCCTTGGGGCACTTGTGACTTTGTTGGGTGAGGTTTGACCCGACAACTGCTCTTCTCCTAAGGCCAGTAGCAGCAGACCTCAAACCAGCCACAGCGACCAAGGATTTGGAGTGGATGTGAAATCGGGCGAGAGGACCTCACCCGTCCCTAATTGAAATGCTGTCGCCTCTTTAGTGGTGATTTCCCCAGTGTCTTGCTGTGCAGGAGCATGGACACAGCGCGTTAGGACCGTGTCATTTACATTGAAAACCCACCGAGATAAAGCCACTGCCAAAGCAACGCAGCAGCGTAAGGCAAAATGCAGCATCTTCTCCTTTTTACAGGTGATGCTAAAAAGGAAGCACCACCAAAATAAAACATGCAACGCTCCTCTTTCCATCAGAGCGGCCAGAAGTCTGTCAGCAGCAAGCAAAGAGCCTGTTTTAGTGAGCAAGGCTATTTTATACACTGCATAAGCAGAATCGCTGTACAACAGCAGAGCTGCCGATATCTCTTCCTAGGATGCCTGAATCCCAGCCTACCATCCTAGCACGGAACGGCAGTTCGCTGTTCCAGTCTCCAAAGGCTCATTCCCTCCTTCTGTATATTGCATTTTAGCAGATTTTAGGCCTCTTTCTTGCGAAACTTGAACCACTGATTTTCCCGGTACCCTCAGTCAAGGTTTGCACCTTGCACACGATATTAGTGGGAAGGCAAGCGAAGGGGGAGATGTTTTCTATTAAATCATGGACAGTAGGGGTAGATACAATTGCGTTAAGGAAGCACATTAATCAGCATCGATTCATACTAATAAGGCTGGTTTAGGGGGGCCTCTGGCAGGAAAATGCTGCTTTGATCATTATCTGTGCACTCTGATGCTAATGCAGATAGGATAGCAGATGCTGAGAGTGGTTTGTGGGATGTCTGAATATTCATTATCACTATCCTTGTTGTCGTTCCTAGCCATGAGAGCCTTGGGTACGAGGTTCTGCACGAAGGCTGGAAAACAGATGAAGCTCAGCTTGGCTTTGGGACTAGGGCACTGCTCAGACCAGAAAACCTTCCTGTTACCAGAATTCAGGAGTTAACAGCTTCAGTCCACTTCTTTGAAGTATATTGTTGTGTTGTCCTTTTTTTTTTTTTTTTTTCTTTTTTTTTCTCCCAGAAACTGATTATTTAGCTACCAGGCAAAGCAAAGGAAACAGTAGACTGAGCACTGGAATACACTATGCAAATAGCCAGGCAGAAGCCCTGAAACAGCGGCATTTCGCTAACGATGCTGCGCAGCTTAAGCAAGTTCTAGAAAAAGGAATCTTTTCTAGAAAAAAAGACAACGAGGCTTTGTTGTTCGATGCCAGAAGTGAGACACGGGAGGCAAAGAGGGTCTCGTCCGGCCGGGTAGACAGGCTGGCACTGCCAGTTTTCCTACAGCAGAGGAGGGACAGGACACCCCGCCTTGGGAAGAGGGACACTCTCGGTTAGACCGGCAGAGAGGTAACGCAGGCAGCAGCTGTATTTTTGCCCTGGGCTCACGGTATGGCTGTGGGTAAACTCACTTCGCCATACCTCGGTTCCCTCCCCACGCCCCCGAGGATGGGAGGCGACAGCGTCTGTCTGCTCTGCGTTGCTGGGCAGACTTAATTAAAAGCTGCAAGGCGTTTGGACGTAAGGGACGGCAGCAATGTAAAGTGGATGGTCACAGAGGGCTGGAAGGGGAATGTGCATGTACAAGAAGAAATGTGGATTTTCCACGTGTGGGAGTTTAATTCCATTTTCTGAAATGACAGTAAGGACAGGGAAATCTGGCTCTCTGTGTAAGAGAGTGGGGAAACCCTGGGGTATAGAAGAGAGATCTGCTCGCCTTGCAACTTCTCCTGCAGCGGGACCGTTTAGAGGCTGCCTAATTTCATGAAACCTGCAAGTACAGAATACTTCTGAGACCTCTGCCAACTCTGGTTAAAATGCACCGACAGATTCAAAACGTAATGGGGGATGCGACAACAAAGCAGCATCCCTCCGCCTGCAGAGTGACAGGACAAAACTGATTGCTTACGTACACTCGTTACAGTAAGGTCCCTGGATGTATAAAGAGGAAATACAGCTCCTGAGACAGGAAAGGTTGTGAGTAACTGGCTGCACAAGCTAGCTGTAAAATGGTTGGGATGGCGCCTGGGGAAAAAAAAGCTGATTTTCCCCTCGCCCCCTCCAAAAGTCATTTTTTCAGGAGGGCAGTGCCCGTCTGGGACAGGTCAATGGAGAGGCGAGGGGTATCTCCACCCTTGGTGGTTTCCAAGGCTGTACAAAGCCACAGCTGATGTGCTCAGAGCTGGTGATTGTCCTCCTTCGGGTGGGAGGTTGGATTAGGGACCCCCAGGGTCCCGTCTAACGAACATTTCTGTGATTTCCCTGTTTCTCCCATTCAGAGTGGACACTAAACTGGGTGCTCATAAAGGGATTTGCACTGCTGAATACATTTGGCCACGCTAGAGGTTTTTATTTAGTCCTAGAAAACCCACAAATCTGAGCAGCTATGTGCTCTCTAAACGTGTCATTCCCTCGGCAAACAAGAAAATTATCAAGAAGCGAAGATCTTGGCTGTGCACGTAGCACGAGCTACAACTGACTTAGAAGTGCATATGCTGTTCTGCTGCTCAAATTTTCCCTTAGAGGAAAAAAAAAAAATATATATATAAAAATTTGAGAAAAAAAAATCGTTCTCAACAAAACTTTCAAAAGTTTTATGGCACCACAAATTAAAAACAATGAGCCAGATTCTCCGTGGCATAAATATGTGAAGCTGTTGACCTCAAGGAAAATTCACTGATTTATTGGGCGGAGAACCTATTCTAGTATATCCAGCATTGCCCACTGCCCCAGGACCTGCAGACGCAGCACCAGGGCTTATACGGCTGCTTGCCCGGGCTGGCTGGCCGGGACCATTGTGAGCTGTTATTATTTCTAAGGAAAAGCAGGATGTAACTCCTACCTTCAGGCACCGGACTTGGACAATCCGGCTAGTGAATGTGAAGTTTCTATGACTGTTTTTTAGCAGCTTCTCTTACAGAAGTTTTTGCCTTTCCTGACCAGACCTTCCAGGCAGGTTTCACGCAAACCCGTGATTTCCAAAACTGAGGAACTGATGGGGCAGAAAACTTATCTGGCAAAAAAAAAAAAAAATAATGAAAAAAAATATTAATTTTCAACAAGATCACTTTTCCGGTCTCGTTCGTTGTACGTTCAGGTGATAGTAAAGGGACAGGACCGTGCGGATGGAGGCAGGAAGGGGACTAAGGGGACTGGCGAGACGGCTGTTTTCAGCAGCAATGTGGATTAAAGTTGTATTAAAGTGGTTGTGAAAACGCATGCTAAGTTTTGGCAGAGACAAGATCTATTAGAGCGGCTTCTACCATTTTTTTCAGTTCCTTATTCTACTCCCATCTCTCCACTCCTCATTGACTCCTTTTGCTGTCTCTCTACTGCATTGAATTTAATCTACTGGTCACTAGAGCTGTACAAATAATTGATTTTGTGGTTCACTGGTTGTCTGGAACAAAAAAATAACATTCAAAATGGGCTGATCTGAAATGGATGTTTGTTCAACTTTTCAGTAAAAAGGAAAAAGATCAAAACATTTCATTTTAGGCTCAATGAAAGGCTTAAGCTTTGCTGTTTGTTTTCATTTTATTAATCCAGTGAAAAACTTTTTTCTCTTCAATGTTTAAGGCGTAACAGTTTATCTCAAAAGACGAGGTCAACCAATGACACTTAAAAGATGTCAAAAGGGAAACATTTTTATTTTGAGTGTATTTTGTCTAGCTGTTTGCTCTTCAGCTTGCTCATTCAATTTATGTTGAATTTGCAAGTAGTTTTTATGTCCTTGAAATAGGGAAGGAGAAAAAAAACCAAAGACGGACTGTCCTTATTTTTCACTCTGAGACTTTGAAATCTTAAAATTCCCCAGGGTTCAGCCTTTGACTTTCCTTGGGTTCAGCTTTTAGCATTTTAGGATTAATAAAAATAACAATGATTTCCCCAGCACCACTGGGCAAGGGAGGCGCAGCCAAGAGGAGCAGCAGGATGGCGGCTTCGCCGTGGGCAGGCTCACGCTTGCTCAAATCGAAGCTGGATGCCGAGACCTGGGTGCTACTGACTAGAGACAAACTGCACAACCCGGGTGCGGTCCTGGCTCCTCTCTCACATCCTGGCAAGTTTTCAGTCCTGTTCTAGTTGTTTGGATGCCTCAAGCATCCAAAACGGCACCGTGAAGGTTCTTCTCAAACAGCATTAAGGTGATGCTTTGCACTGGTACAAATTGATAGGCACCGTTAGGCTTTTTAATCTTTGCTTTGGCTTCTTTAGTCGTGCTGAAGTTCTGCTGACAAGGTTTTCCTATTAGGTTTTTATGCTATCTGTTTAAAGGGGACATCAACTTTTATGTTTTCCAGGCAGAGGCAAGGCTTTTTTAGGAGAGGCAACGCAGCAGTTGAAGGACAGAGGGAGCTGAGATGAAAGGAGGCTCTTGCCTCTGCGTGGAATGAGCAATGGAAATCCGTGCAGCATTGCACGGCAAAAAATACGAAATCTCCATAGTTTACATTATGCATGTAAACGAGTGATGTACATTGGTTTGTAATCAGTAAATGCCTTGTAAATAAATGTGTGTAAACCAAAAATTTAAATCTATTTCCATAGTGCATGTAAACAATGAAGCCTTCTAGTGTTCTCTTCAATGTAAATGTTAATCTGGAAATGACATTACTACGAGTTTCTGCAACTTTACAAGAGAGCCACAATTTACATTCCTGTCTCACCAGCCCTAACGCAGCCGCCTGGCAAACAGGAGCCATCCAGCGATGGGCGTAAACCAGCTGATTCCATCACGTAGCCTCTCCTTTAGCCACAACCCTCATTCTTCATGCAGTTCAGGGACCAGTGTTGTTACATTCCCTGCATAATGCGTCTCCCTGCACATGGGAAGCTTTTAATGTATTTGCATAAGCAGAATGAAGGCAGGAGAGGGGGATGGCGGGGAACGGCTCCGGCCGAGCTGTGCAGCACTTAGTCCTGGGAGCGCTGGGCTGAGCTTGGCCCTCGTCGGGGCCGGAGGAGCAGCTGCTCTGGCTGCGTTCGGATTCAGATGGCGAGGGCTTGCGAACATCCCTGGCAGCTGCAGGGCTTGACAGAAGGACACACCTCTCCTTCTCTTTGATATCCTTGAGAACGGAGGGCAACTGGAAGGATAAATGGCGCCAGCCTTTGATGCGCTCAGAGACAGGGGAATAGAACACCTGGCCAAGCTTTGGGGAAGGGCAAACCCTCATCTCGGGGTGCCCAGGCCGTAGGGAACGGCGGGGAAGCAGCGCAGTTGATAAGTTCAGCTTCTGATAGGGTGCTTGTGGTTAGGGCAGGCCAGTTCCTCTGGAGGGAGGCGCTGCGCGTGAGCTGTGTGCCTGGCAAGGCGTATCGCTAACTGGTTGCCCTGTCTGCTGACCCGGCTAAGCTCTGCGCTGGAGCGGCTGAGCGTCAGCCCAGCTCTGCAGAATCGCACGCCCAAGCGCAAAAATTCCCTTTCCGAAGCCGGAACGAAATATTTTAGCCAACGCATCCCAGAAAGCAGCATGGGCTAATATTTTTAGTCACTGAACCTTTCCGAAGAGATCCGCATCCTGCTGGGCCAGGAGGGGGCTGTCTACGCAGTCCCCTCGGAGACCTTCCTCGGTGGGGGGTGTTCCTTTCCCCCTGGCATGAAGAGTGGCGGGCTGTGCCCAGCAGCAATCCCAGGGATGCTCCCCAGCACGCCGCAGCTGCAGTGACTCTGCACGTTCCTCTCAGATTTCTTCAGACCAGCAGACTACGGTCCAGTGGCTTGTGAGCATATTTTAAAAACTAACAGGCCAAGGAGAAGCCTTCACTCTTCACTTTTTTTTTTTTTGGTTTTTTTTTTTTGGTGAGCAGACTATTAATTCTGCTTTTAAATCAGGCAGATGCTTATTTCAGCAGAGAAGCTGTTACATCTAAAAAAAAAAAAAGTTAGATGCACGGAATAATTTTGTTCTGGCACCAGTAGCACTGGGAGATGGCATGACTGTACCTATTATAGGGGTTTTTCTATTTCTGGATCCTTCTAATGTTTCCCTTGGGTTCTAGAAAGTATTTTTTTTCCCTTCTTTTTTGCTGATTGCCACCCACCAGCCGCTGTAAATGGAACAAGATGAGTCCCACTGGGGCAGTCGGAGACATCCAGGCTGGTTTCCCGTGTTTAACTACTAAGTGCAGGTACAGAACCCCAGGACACATCTGAAAAGAAACCCAGGCATCAGCTTTGCCTGCAGCGGGGAGGGAGAAGAGTCTGGGTCAGCCCTTTGTGCCAGGATCTCTTCTCCAGGCAGCGTGAAATCAAATATGCTCGTGTGGAGCCGGCGGTTCCTCCGTGTGCTGCAGCACACGTGCGCCCGGCGAAGGAGCTGACGCAGCACAACGGCAGCGTGGCGCAGCCTCGGCTTCTCCTCCGGAGAGCCTGGGAGGTGGTACCTGGGCTGCTCCTGGGGAATGGCAGCATTTAGGGAGTGTTCTGCCAGCCGGTCTGTGCACTAGGGATGCTGTTCATAGAATCGTTTTGGTTGGAAGAGACCTTTAAGATCATCCAGTCCAACCGTTAACCCAGCACTGCCAAGTTACCACTAACTTATGTCCCTCAGCACCACGTCTGCTCGTCTTTTAAATACCTGCAGCGATAGTGACTCCACCACTTCCCTGGGCAGCCTGTTCCAGTGCTTGATGACCCTTTCGGTGAAGAAATTTTTCCTAATATCCATCCTAAGCCTCCTCTGGCGCAACTTGAGGCCATTTCCTCTTGTCCTATCGCCTGTTCCTTGGGAGCAGAGACTGACACCCCCTGGCTACCCCCTCCTTTCAGGGGGTTGTAGAGAGCGAGAAGGTCTCCCCTCAGCCTCCTCTTCTCCAGGCTGAACACCCCCAGCTCCCTCAGCCGCTCCTCACAAGGCTTGTGCTCCAGACCCCTCACCAGCTCCGTTGCCCTTCTCTGGTGACCAAGCCTGGAAGCTCTGTGTGATCAGACCTGATTTCACACCTGCAGCTTTCTGCCACTAACCCAGCGGCCACGAAGTATTTACAGGAACCTGCAGCGAGGTTCCCTGCCCCAGGCAGTCATTTTTGCTGGTTAAACACATCCCATCAGGTGAGAAATGCTGAGAGGGAGGGGAGAAGAGGGGTAGGGACGGGAGCTGCATCCACCGAGCTGCCTGGACTGGAGGCACTCTGCAGGGGCTTCCTCCTCCTCCTCCTCTTCCTCCCTGCCAGACTCCTCGCAGCTTCCTGGCTCTCCAACCACGCCGTTTCAACAGGACGGAGATCCTCCTCATCCTCTCCATCCTCTGCGGCGTGGGAAAGCCTCCGACCTGAAGGACAAGCCTTGAGGTCTGACAGCGGCAGCTGCGAGCGGGGCCAGGCTGGGGCGCAGCGGAGGGATGGGATTCTCTAAAGTGTCTGCTATGCTTCTAAATCAAAGCCCCGCTGACAACACAGAGCACTAAATGCCTGCCTGGGGCTCTGCTCCTACAGTCATGTGACGACATCAGAATTTAAGCTTTAATTAAGAAACAAGTGTGGGGAGGGAGGGAAGCTGCTCTAGCCCTTATGACTGCAAAAGAAAGCTTGGAAACATGACCCGAGTGCAACCAACATCTGCTTTAATGTGCAGACGGCTCCCAGCAGAGGGGTAAGCAGCCGGGAGAGGAAGACATTACATCAAATTCCCAATCAGGTCAGGCCCGCTTGTGCTTCTGCTTGCAATGAACGCGTTTGCTTGGAGAAGGGAGTTTCCATAAAAGCTGTGCCATGGCAGAATTACACCAAGATGCCCTCCCTTGCTGTACGTGGCTCTCGTGCAGCCTTGCAGGGCCAAATTTTACACTCACGCAGCCTCTGCGTGTGCACGGCCATCGTCTGGAGGTGGGAAGAGCCAGCCAACTGCCACTGTGTCCCTGCGGGCTGAGTTGTGCCGATGGTGCGCAGCACTTGCTAGGCAGCACCATGGAAATTCTCTGCTCTGGGATTATGGCAGGAGTTTTTTTGCCTCCTGGAGCTCCTTAGCTCACACTGAAGGGACTCCTTTGTTACGCCCGTGTGGCCTGCAAGCCTGCAACACCTGCTGGCCCGAAAACCCACGCTGTGTTTTCTCCTGCCGTCAGTTTTAGCAAGGGCAGGGAGCAACTAGACACTTTAGAGACCAGTTAAGGAGAAGTCTCTGGATGCCCTCCATCTTCCAGGGACAGACCTTTGGCAAAGTTCATTGCAGAAGAACCTTATTTGATAGCTCTCAGCAAGCATACCAGGGTCTGGAGGCTCAAATATGCTCTGATTGACTTAGTAATAGCTCTTGCATTCATCCTGACACGCTGATTCATCAGCCCCTGCTGATGTGGCTAGAGATCTTGTTGTTTCTGCGACGGAAGCGCCCCTTTGCAAGCTGCGGTTTCACGGGCTGGCGGGGACTGGCAGGTCTGCTGGAGCGCAGACTGGGCTTGAGCACGGATTTCCGTAGCGGACTGTCGCAGCGCCCTCAGGGGATTCAGCTTGGATGAGGATGCGAACGCTGACCAGTGAGGGACCATGCCACCCCACACCTACCTGGAGGTGGAAGAGAGGACATGGTGAAACCGAGCACTGTGTTGGGAGTGCAAAGGCGTTTTCATTATCCCTGTGTCGCCGCCCAACCTCATTTGGCTTTTCCTCCCCTTTCTTTCAGTCTGGTCCTTTCCCGCTCAGCAAAGGAAAACCTGCCTATTGAGTATTCAGCGTTAAATATTTCGGTGTTAGCTTCCAGCTCTTGAGCAAAAACCCAGAAAGAGCATTACTTTTTACTCCCCTCCAAATGTCTGGGGCTGTCCCTGGGGAGTGCAGGCGCACAGCCCGGGTAAGGCTAGTAAGAGAGCGTGGTACACAGGCAGAACCGCCTGTTGCGTGGTGAAGAGCAAGCAGGAGAGGCAGGAATAAGAAAAGAAGGTTGTTAGCTCCGTCTCTGGTTAAAGCTAAATGAATAATCCCCACCAGACTAATACGTTCTCCTTGCGTTTTGTCTTCCTTCCCCCTCTTTTCCCCCCCTTACCCCCCCCCCCCCCCCCCCCATTCATGCGCAGACTGGGAAAGTCTCAAATTCACCCCCTCCCACCCATAAAAGACTGCCGACTGTTTCTTGGGAGTATTTGGTATTTGAAATCCGTGCCGTACCGATTCAGCAGGCGAGTGTTGCCGACTCGCATGACGAACTGTATCTCAAGACTATTTAGTGTCTCTTCAAAGCCCCCACTTTGAGAGTCCTCTGATTATGTAAGAGTCTCAACTCAATTTTTAAAGTAAGTTTACGGCCCTCATAATTGCAGAGGAAAACTTGATAATACGACTCCTACACACTCAGAAAGCAGAAGGCAAAAAGGAAGAGGAAAAAAACCCTGAAGTTTATCAGATTTTAAAAGTCTCATGAATTTTAAAACCAATCTCTTAATTCTTTTTTGGAGCCTGACTCATGATTTTCAAACAGTTAGCAATATGGCTGTAGGGATTGTAAGGCTGGTTTGTTATCTTATTAGATAACTTACATAAAATATCCAAACCCGTGGAGACTCAGAGATTGAGTATTGCACTTCAGTACACAGCTGGAGAGAATAGTGTCTTTTCTTCTGTATAGATGCTGAGGATCTCCTCTTAATCCAGGTCTCTAGTCACTACTGCAGCATAAATATTTCCCCAAATTATATTAGTGCTAATCATATGAATGAGAATAGCCATAATATTGATCTTCATAATACTTAGGTTATTAAATTTGAGTTTGAAGGTAGTTTTGTGGGGCAATTCATAATAGTAAATCTCGTCTGCATGCATAAGCAGGGAAAACAAGCCACAGAGCAATAGCATTGCAAACCCGAAGAGAAATATATTCTGGAGTCTTCCATCCTAGCACAAGGCTGCAAAACGAACAGGCACGTGCGAATAAGTTAGCAATGGCAGAAGGGACGTTTTGCTAATCGTTTGATAATCTCAGATGAATTCAATTAATCTGAAAGGGGAAAAAAGCCTTCGGATGTTGTTCCAATGTTTCTGTGAGGTATATGCACCACCCAGGGGAACTTTATTCCCGGAACAGTTGCACACACACCAAAACAGGGATGCTCCTGTGGTAAGATGAAGGGGAATTGCCACTGTCACCCTTAAGTGGTGGCCTTGCCTTCCACATACGCGTTGACTCGGGCTGTCCACATTCCGTGTACAAATCATGCACGCTGAAGAGGTCGGGAGCCAGCAGAGCACGTCATGCTTGTAGCTGTTCCAGAGCCTCATACCTGCCTCTGACATGACGCTGATGTTTGAGGTGCACGTAGATATTGGGATGGCTGAAGCATCTTGCATGGTCTATAGTGGATTAAAGGAAAGCTGAGAACACTTTCCTATGAAATGGCTCTATAATAGGGGACAGAAAAAGTCCTACCAGCTCTTCTAGCATATAAAAAGGAGGAACCAAGAGTTTGGAAGAGGCTCCAAACCTCCATGAGCATATGAACTCCACTGGTGATTGTCTCCTGTACGATTGTGGGTGAGCACCCGAAGGTGAAGACTTTATATGCAGAGCTGCTCTCTGCTGCTGGACTAGAGGTAGCCTGGCTCTCTGTCACAGTCTTGCTAGTGTTTGTACCACGGGGGTGGGATTTTCACTCGTAGTGGTGGGGATTGTGCACACCAAGGGGAGCAGGTCTGGGTACTTCTACAAGGATGGTGGAAGGCAAATGGCAGGATGGCAAAGTCTTTGCATTTTAGATGCAATAAAATTGTCTCAGTGAGCTAGAAAAATATTTTCTCCAAAGTAAAGGTTTTGTCAAAACGCTTTGTTTTGTTAGTAACATAGTGTTCCGGGCTGATGAATTGGATACAAAGCATTTTTGAAGTCCTGGCCTCTCTGGTCACTAGTGACTGTGGCAAAAGAGAGCGATGTAAGAAATGAGCTATTTTGACAAAATTTTGTCTAGTGAAAACATTACAAGCTGTTCCAGATTCTTCCAGCATGGAACAAAGCCAGATTCTGCAGCCCTGAAAGTAGTTACAAAAAGGAATAATCTCCTGGACAGCTCGAGCTGCAACTGAAGTCAGAGCTCTCCCAAACGTGAGCGATTTCAGCTTTGTCTGGAGACACAAAACTGAAGCCCTTACCAATTACAGATGAGTTATCATCAGGTGCCACGGGGACAGTGCAAAGGGACTGAGTAGTAAAGGATTAGCCAGTGCACACAGAAATATTGAGCAACTCACTACTGCCTCTTATTGTGCTCATGCCAGTGGAAATCCTTCTTAGAACGGCATATTTTATTCAATTTTTAAGAGCTCTCAATTTTTCATTTAGGAAAAGAAGTTGGAGCAGCGTCCGATCTGTAATCAATCAGTCCGCCTTTGCAGAAAAGCTCTGAGGAAGCGCTCTTGCTCTTTAGTCCTTTATCTTCTCTGTGAACTCACAGAAATTATATTTCTGAATGGGATTAGGAGTGAGGGAAAGGGAGAACTACAGCCAGGGCCATCCTCGACTGAATCTCATAGACTGCCGTCTTGCAGTAACTAGCCCTACCGAAACCGTCCCCAACCACCGAAACCGTCCCCAAGCACCACGCTTCTGTCTCCAGCCAGAAGAGGCAGATGAAGTTTCAGATAAGCTCGGTCCAGGCTTAAGAAAGGTATTTAAGCACTTTGTGTGGGTACTTAACTATCTAAGTGCCAAATTTCTGTAGCGGGCATTATAAAACCAGGAGCTTTTGAGCAGGATCTGTCACAATCTTAAATGAGGCCATCCATAACAGAAGCCATGGATTTATTATCCCCGGTAATAAATCACTAGAAATACGCAATGATAAAAGGAGGAATAACACACACAGCTCATCCAGGGATCTCAAAGCACTTTGCAGCCATTACGTAGGATTCCTTATAATAGCTGAGGAAAAGGCTGGGTTTTGTTTGTTTGTTTCGAATGAATAAATTAATCATTAGTAAAATATTATGCAGTTCATCAAATATATTATTCACTAGCTATTTGTCAAAATAACAGCTCAGTCATATATTATCCGAACTAAACATTTATAATGTGTGTATATCTAGTCATCAGATGATTTATTCAGGCTTTTGTGGAATGAGTTAGTTATTGACCAGTTTAAATCACTGCTCCCTTGGGAGGCAGAGACGTTTGAGGTTGTGAGCGCTTGGGGAACCCTCACCATCTTTTTTGCCGCATTGTTGTGCAGCACCTGGCACCACAAGCAGAGTCCTGCGCCTGGGCTTCTTTTTGACACCACCTCAATAAAACCAGTTTTAATTCTGTTTATCTATGGCCAATGCCTGTCTCAGGTGGGGAAATTCGATCACTGACTCAAGATCAAACTATGGTCGGAGTTCTCCATGTTCTTGTAGGATCAGCGCAGGTCCTCATCCCTTCTTAGATATCTCAACTGTTTAGTGTCTCTCCACCTCCCCAGTTGCGGGAAAAGAGGGTTTAGGAGTCCCAGCTCCCTGCTCCATGTGATAGATCCCACAATTTCGGTAACGCTGGGGAAGAACAGAGGAGCCCTTTACCAGGTCCCTCCCAGCTCTCTCTGCCATGCCAGCAAGCTGGCCTCCTCCCAAAAGCGCCTCAGCAGAGCGAAGCTACGTGACTGACACTCGCTGACTCCCCTTGTCATTCGTGACCAGCATCCCAGAAGGCTGCAGCTTCTTCCATGCCTTTATTGGTGTCAAACATCACAGCCTCTCCCCTGGGTTTTATTAGGGAAGCTGGTGCCAAATCACCCAGCTTCCTCCTACTCGATAAAAAATGTTTATAACCCAGTAAATTCTAACATATCAGCAGCTTGTTATGGAGGGAAAAGGTCACTGGGAGAGAAAGAAAAAAAAAAAAAAAGGTTGCCCTTCCATCGGAAATTCTGGCTGGGTATATGCGAAGGAGTCAGCGCCAGGAAAATATCTTTTGATATGATAAAGTCTCATAATAGAAAATGTTGCTGCAATACAGGCCTCGTTTCTTCAGATAAATATTTAATATAGATCACTAAAGATTAATCGAGTACAGAAAAGAGTCTCTCCTATGGTTGGTGTAAAGAAAACATCTTCTCGTTAATTTATTATGGAGCCTGAAATGAGAAAAATCCTATAGAGAGAAATGCAGGGTACGGTTTCCATAGAGAAGCAGCGCACCGCACCAGAATTTATTTAGTGTGTGGGCAGAGGCCTTCCCAGAACCAGCTGCAGCGTGGCGTTCGCGTGATAAAAAATCCCAATGTAGGAAGAAGCCTCACAGACTCATCGTGTTTTGCTGCTCTGACTCCTGCAGATCCCAGGGTTTCCAGAAATGGTGAGACCGTAGGACCCATGGGCTCTTGAGAGCGTGCTCCTCCACCCTGGATGAAGACTGTACGATGGCATGGGTAACATCCCATGCTGCTCCTCCAGGAAAAGGGAATTCGGTCCTTTAGGAGTAAGGTGATGCCCTGAGCTCACTGCGAGGGGAGGAGCCCCCGGTCTGATCCTGAAAGCTGTTTGCTTTAGCCAAAAGTCCCCGTAAGCATCTCCAGTTTCTCCAAGGCACTGTGGCCATGTCACGCTGTGCTCCTGACTGTATTGGGCAGCAAAGAGTCCAGGGTGCTGGTGTGAGATTTCCATCTCCCACAATGCTGGGATGCATTTAGTCAGCTCCATTGGGATGGGTAAGGGACAGGACCCCTTTGCTTTCTACAACATCATCCACAGAAACCACCTTCCCAACCATTCTGCAGCATTAAGTAGGACAGTTACAGAGAATAAATCATAAATAGCAGCAGAGACAGTATGAGGGAGAAAATAAGAGAGTCACAGGCAAGGGAGGAGGGAAAAAAGACACAACTTCAGCTGAGACTGAAATGGAACAGAGTCAGTGAGATGGAGAGATACATGACGGTTGTTCCAGATGGCCAGCCCCACTGATGTGAAGCCTCTTGCACCACCAGCATCCACAACGTGTGAAGGAGGGGGGACCGATGGCTCTTAGCCGAGCAGCGGAAGTGGGCAGGAGAATCCGGCAGATCTGTCTGTGCTCAGGGATGGGGAAAATAGAGGAGCCCCCTCCTGAAATGCATGTTTTAGAGACCAGAAACAACTCTGGAGAGAGGGAGGCTGGAACATTTTTCCACCTCTCCAACAAGCCGTGTCTAGTTGTTTCTCAAAGGTGTTACTGTGTTTTCCTACTTGACCTTTTCCTGTGGACACCTTTCTGGTTTTGGGATGTTTGTGTCAAGCAGCCGACAAAACACAAGTCCACGTGTTTAGCTCTCTCCAGGGGAGGCCAGGGGAAGGAGGGTTGAATGCCACCCATCTGATCCTAATCATACTGCTCTGGGCACTGCTGGGAGGCGTTCAGGAAATGTAGCTAGGAGGAAGGTGGAAAAAAAGCATGGTTAGAAAAGGGTTGGCTTTATTTTTGTGGCGTACGCAACTCAAGAGTGTCTCTTCTGCTGCCATGCCCAGCTGATCTCGCAGGACACCATTTTTTTGGGCTGACATGGAGGAACGGTGAAAGGACAGAGAGGCTTCAGCATCTGGTATCACAACCCAAGGAATCCTCCAGGGTCACAGTGTCCCATCTCCCGCTCCGCCAGGCACGGCACTTCGCTATTTGAAGAATTACAGTCCTAAACCTCCAGGACAGTAGGGGCGGTCTCTTTGCAGACTGCATCTCCCAGGCCGGGGCTGCTCCCAGAGCCCAAGCGACAACTGAAAACCTAAATAATAATTCTCCCTAGTTCTACCACAGACTGTTGGAATGGATACAGGTGTGACCGGATGGCAGGCTCTAGCCTGGGGCTATCCGGGGGAAAGACTAACAGATTTTTTAATAGCAGCAGGGACTGTTGCAGTCATCTAATAGAAAACTAATCTGCGCTTTGAACATTTATTTGTGGCGTGTGGCACGGATCTGATCGGGAGAATTGCGACGGCTAAACTTACCCCCAGGATAACCCTGGGGCTGATCAAGGGGCTCCTATTTTCATCTCTGCAGACACCGTGACTGCGCTGCAGCTTGGCCCCTGTCACCTTGGCAGGGGCTTTCGTCAGCCGTGTCCCTCCGACTCCCTCTGTCATGCTTCGCACTCCCGCCGCAGTCAGCCACAGATATAATCTATGGAACACAAACATGATTTTATAATAAGTTTTCTATGCCACCAGGATAAAATGCCAAACAGAATCAGAAAACAATCAGTCAGTGAAACTCGGCGCTGCTGATGAGCGCGCTGCCTGTAACGGTTCGGTGCCCAGGAAGATTGAAGCTTTAAATACAGCCACCACCTGCCCTTCCGAAGATGGGGAGAAGCGGGGCGAGGGGAGACGGGCAGCGGGGGGACGAGGCGGGGGGCCGCGGGAATACCCAGTACATCTCCTGGGGGGGAGTAAGTTCAACCAGGAGCAACATCAGAGCTGCAAAAAGACGCCTTAGCATGGAGTCGCTGCTTCTTATAACTGGAGATCGGCAAATTCGCCAGCAGCTGGGCTTTGAGAGCAACAGTGCGAGGGGCAGGGACAAACAGGTCTGCTGCAGAGACGGTATTTGAGTCCGATAAACATGCACTTATTGTGCGGGCCTCTGGGTGCTGCTCTTGCACTGGGCCGTATAATCGATTCCTCCCACTGCAGGCAGTTTTAGGACTCCTCTCCCCCCCACCACAAGGTTTGTAACAGCCCCTGCCCTGGACAAGTTGTAGTTTATGTCAGGTTCTGCCTCCTGCCACAAGAATAGGGTGTGCAGGACCCTAAATCTGTGCTGCTCAGCACAACGCAACAGCTGGGGGAGAGAGGAAAAGAGAAAGGAGGGCTGGGAAGCACGAGGAGGGGAAGCGACTCCAGCAAAGAGCAGGAGAGAGAAGAAGAAGGAGTGCCTGGGCATGGCGGGGAGTGCTAAAAAAGCATCCTGCGGGGCTGAGCAGCAGCTCAGCTAATCCGGCAGCGTACCCACGTCCAGGAGAGGCTGTACCCCAAGGGATGACTACCCATGGCAACGGGGCAGGCTTTGACCTGTCCCCGTCTTCCTGACGCTTGCTCGGGCACTGGGAGTTGAGAGATTTCTCGTCAGTGGTAGGAAACATTGGGACCACCTCTCTACCAGGCTGCACAGACTTATTTATTTATTTATCCCCCCACCCCCCCCCATTATTTGTAAGAGTTTGGGGGATTCGTACTGGCTTTTTTCATGTCTTCTTTAAGTACTCCAGGCTCGAGTCATATTATTGTATAACTCACAACTTCCATTTAAAAAATAAGAATAGGCTGCCTTTTAGGATTGCACAGAAAAGCCGGAAAATGTGAGTCTGTAAATCTCAAAACCCAGAAGGCAAATAAAAAGCATTGCAGATATTGTTGTTTTGTTCAGTAGATAAATATATACATATGCATGTGCTTCGAAATTCTGGGGTCCGGTTCATTATTTCTCAGCAGAGGCTCAGATGTGCAATAGCACATAATCCCTTACTCAGCCATGTGTATGGGTTTAGCTGGTGATTTTACTTTGCCCAGTGAAACGGCCATGAGGGGAGGTTTTCTCCTTAGCTTTTCTGCCGCATCTGATCCCCCCAGACTCAGTTTCCCGTTCCTTGCCTCAGATTGATCCTGGCTTTAAACTTAGCACAAACACAAAAGCCTCTCCTGAGAGAAAGCGGCGCAGACGAAAGGGGAAGAGCCAACCCCATGGAAGGTCCCACCCAGACTCAGCAAAGGACTCCTGAGACACAATAAAAGCACAAAGCAAAGACATAAGAGCCCTTACAGAAGAGCAAGCCCTCCACCCTCTATTTCACTCCCTACTAAACTTAAAAAAAAAGAACCCCCCCCTCTCAAAAAACAAACAAACAAAAAAAAAACCAAACCAAAACAAACACCCTTGTAAGGAAGAAGAGGAAAAAAGAAAAAAAAGGAAAAAGAAAAAGAAAGAAACAAAAAAAACCAAACAAAAACCAAAAACAAAACCCAAACAAACAAAAAACCAAAATAAACAAAAAAAAAAAGCCAACCCTCCCCACACAGCTGACTTCTCTTTCCCCCTAAATAGGCCTTGAAAGGTGAGGGTATAAATCTTTGCAGCTGCCCCAGAGGCAGGACCCCTGTGTTTGGGGAAGAGGATTGTGCCCTTTGCTCAGCAGCAGGGCTTGGCTCCAGCCCTCTGTCCCACACCCTGGATTTCGATGCTCAGAGACCTGTGGGGTGTTGGGGCTGGATGCTGCCTGCACTGGAGTCGAGGAGGTTTTTGCATTTAAGTTCTCCAGGACCTGAGTTTTACATCTGGACCTTAGCACGTGAGTGGGTTTTTCTTTGCAGCTGAACTAAGCGATTCATGCAGATGGGTGTTTTGGGGGCTCTGTGCGCATTGCGGGGCAATTAGCAGTTTGCATGTCCTGCCCTTCTACTGAACTCCCTCCCTCCACCACACTCTGCAGATCTTATGCCCACAGCATGTGTATAACAACCCCTCTCAGCTATATTAGGTGTGCTTGAAGCTTGGTGAGCTAAGGAAGCGCTCTGGTGGTCCTTTTTACACTAAAACAGTCTCCTGTATCATCTGGCTATGGTATATTCATAAAATTGCAAGAATTCAGACAGACACCACCTGAAGCGGTACAGCTAGCATTGCTGGAGGCCTTAGAGGTCTTCAGCCTTCTCTCCCAGACCATCCAGCACGTTCTTCTTTGCTGATCTGAACACAACAGAGTTGGCAGTCAACGTAACCTTCCCGAAGGAAGTGGTTTGCGTTTCATTAGATTAATTTCACAGCCTTTGGGGCCCTATTACTTTGTAGAAGATAAATGCTATGGGTGTGCATTTGATCCCTCTCACTCTTGCTATAGAACAGGTCCAACCCCCTCCTTGCGGTGTGACTCCAGCTCACTCCACTCCATGTTTGGAAGCTTGGGGCTCTTGTGTCCTCCCCGAAGGGCTGGGATTTGGGAATTTACATGCAGTGGTGATTTGGAGACATGTACTTCTGCCCTTGCTTCTCTTCTCTGTGGTCGATGTGGGGTTGTGTTTGCACATTGCCACTGCCACCCAAAGCACGATGGAGTACGATGCTGGGAGCAGTGTGCCCTGGGCAGGACAGTTTATTGGCGCTGGCAAAATCGGCAGTAAGTTTGGCCATGACCCCCCCATCTGATAGTGTTATGTTAATGGTTGGACTTGATGATCTTAAGGGTCTTCTCCAATGTAAATCATTCTATGAATCTACCAACTTTAGTCCCTGATGGAGAAATGTTTTGTCCTGGCTCCAGCTCTGGGTTAGTTTTGTTCATGGCTGTGCTGCATGCTAGACCTCTTCCTTGGAAAAGTTGTTCATCTCTTGCTGCCGTAGCTTCGCTCTCTTACAGTGACACATTTGTTCAAAAGTGCTTTGAGATCCATGTATCAAAGTCAGAAATAACAGCTAAAGGAAACATGACTCATGATTGGGAAATTGCGAAGCACATGCCTGAATAACCCAGTGCTTCAAAGCTTCGCAAACAGATCCCAGAAAACAAAAGCACTTGCATTCACGAGTCTCTGTTCCCTGGATAGGACAGGACAAAAATAAAGCTTTTCCTTTATGAAATGTTGCATGAAAAGCATGGCTGTCTCTTTATTCCAGGCCCACTTTGCAGCATGCAGAAAACATTGCCTTTCTTCAAGGGTTTGTGAATTTTTATTTTATTGTAGTCTTTTTATTTCCTCCATCAAAACATGTCTGAGTTTTAAATGGCATGACTAGGAATGAAAATTAAATACATCAAAACTGATTTTTGTTGAAATGAGATTTTGGAGCAAACAGGGAATGTTCAAGGTTTTCTCACTGCTTGTGTTCAGTGTTTTTTTTACTAAAGAGGGATGTAGTCTGAGGAAATGGGTCACCTTTTTCCTAGAGAAAATTTCTTCAATTTTACCGTAATTCTGAAATGTCACAGGCTTTTTGGGACAGGTTTTGGTTTTTTTTTTCCCCTTAATCTTGAACAAAGCACAAATGTCTCTGATTATGGATGGCTTGAATTTTGCTGCAGCTCTACTCTGCAGCCTAATTTTTCTTAGCCCTTCACCTCTCACTTTTTATGCCTTTTGCTAGTGATTTCAGGCCCAGATACCCTCTGAATCCTGTGCTGAGAGGGGACGGTCTCTGCATACAGCCACCGTGTAGATCCCTGCCTGCTGAATGTCACTGTTAAAATAGCAAACCTCGGCGAGTGGCCTGAACCCAACAGCAGAGCTTGGAAACCAAAGGGGTGTTGAGCCACAGCTCTTGGGGTGAAGGCGCAGAAATGGGCGTCCTGAGGAGCCGTGAGGAGGAACCACCGTTTTCTCCTAAACCGACTTGGAGGAAATAATGTCACATAACGCTATAGGAATAAAGTAGCAAGGACCAGTATGGGAGGGGAGGGTGGTTTTATTTTTATGATGACAAAACATACTTTGTTCACTTGTACTCTCATACCTCCTCCATGTACTCGTGAATGCTTCCTGCAATGGCTTGGGTAGTGAAGGATGCCAGTCCTCATCGCATCTCCGGGATTATTCTGAGGTTGGTGGCCGTGTCTTGGGTCTGGGTATGCTTTTAGGAGCAGACAGCGATTGGTCCCTACGTCCTGTTTCCCTACATATTCCCTACATGCAAGCCTGGAGCACCCTCTTCCATCTGAAGGCTGTTCCCTGGTGGGGAGGGGTATGGACCCCCTTCACTTCACTTAACCCGGACAAAAGCCAGGCCTGTGGCAAGAGATCCCTGATGTAAGCAGGTGGCTTTGCCAACTGGCTGTCTTTAGGCATCCAAGCTGCCAACCCACACCCACCTTACATGATTGCTAGTGTCCCCATCAGCTGAGAATGACTCAGGGGCGAGGGGGTGGGTGAGAGGGGACAGCTTGCCCATCACTGCCTGTTCTTGCCAAGCCCACAAGTGTGGTGGCTGTGCCCAGGTGGCTCTGCCAGGGCTGCCTTGAGGGCACAGCTGGGTGTAGGAGGCAGGAGGAGCTTTGCATTTGAACATCACTTTTTTTTCCCTCCTGCAATGGTGAATTGGAGCCTTTGCCAATTAAGTGGCACAACTGACCGGGTGGGGGTGGGTGATGGCTCCATTTTCTAACAGTTCAAGTTTTGAAACATGGTTGCATGCTGGGTTGGAGAAAATTTTGTGCTTTTTTTTTCTCAAAAAACGGGCAATCAAGGATAAATTTCCAGTACTTGCTTTCCCAGCACTGGCAGATACCATGGTTAAGTTGCCAGTAGTGCAGCAGCCAGGTACCCTTGCCCGTAACATGGGAAATTAAGGTTCAAGTCCACATTTCTCACAGTTTTTTCATCTGAGTTAACTGTGAATCATGATAAGTAAAGAGCAAAGCTTGGGGCTGTGGTGTCACAGGCTGAGGTTATCAGCTTGCTACAGCTAAAATTAGGAAAAAAACCCCTGTAGTCCACATACCTATATCTTCAGGAAATGAAGCAAGTGCAATTTAATGAAATGACTTGTTCCAAGCTATGTTCTTGTTACAGCCTTTGATTCATGCTGTTGTGCTCGTATGAGCACTGGTAGGCAACTGTGACCCAGTCTAGAGGGTGAATTTTGGGGCAGGGCAGGCCTAGGAGGAGCTGAGGAGCTCCATGGAGTAAAGAGTGCTCACCATGGCTTAGCGTGGGCCAGTCTTCCCCTGGGCCGTTTGTTATCTGCTCATAAATTAAAATCTGTCTGCCTGTCTTCCATTTCAAGCTTGCTTTCAAAAGTAACAGATTTAAATACTTTCATGTACTCTATGAGGGACTTCATCAAGAGTTTAATCCTCTAACCTACTAGAGCATTCACAAATGCTTCAGTGTGAAAAGGTGTGTTTTGTTGTTAGTTGTGGGTTTTTTTCAGTTGCTACAGCACAGGACTGAACAATCTGGGGCCTTTTCCTGTCTCTACCCCGTGTTCCTATACAGCCTTAGTTAATTGTCTCACCATCCTGTGTCTTAGCTTCCCTTCCAACCTGTTACTGGCTAAGTCTAATTGGCTGATGTATGCCAGCAGCTGTCTGGAGAAGGATTACGTGTTGAGTAAAGGAGCATACAAGAAGAGAATTGGAAGAATTGTGGAGAAGAGAACCTAAAATTGTCCTCAATATCCCAGGTTTCCTCAAGACTATCTAAAATTCCTTCAATGACTCGGATGTTTCCATCTGTTGCTTGAAAAGTGCTCTTCTTTGAAAGCATCTTCTTGAAAGCTCCTTGACTTCCCAGGATCTGCTTGAGCCTGAATTTGAGGTCAAACTCATAGAAACATAAATCTGGCAGACCATGCTATGAAAAATAATATTGTAATCATAACTGTAGAACTCAAAATGCCTGTTTTGTAGATGAGTTTCTCTAGGCTACCTCAGGTTTTCTGCTGGAGAGTTGGTCTGCCTGCATCTCTTGTGATTTTTATCGTAATTCATAGTGAAGGAAAGGGTGTCTACATTGTCCGTTCCAGTGCTTGGAGCACAGGACCCTGCAGCCTATTAGAATAGCTTCCTCAGTAGCTTAATAAACCATGTCTGGTTTAGGTAACCTTTTAGGAAGAACACAGCAACAGAACAGAACACTTTCCTATTGTTGATAATGTTTGTTAAGCTGCAGCAGTGCTAACAATGCTGGAAGCCCTTGTAGAGATGTCACTCCGGCTTCTAGCAGCTAGTATCAACCACTGTGTAAATTGTAGTGGCTTAGAAGAAGCGCCGTCAGCCCAATGCTGAAAACAGCTGAAATGGTGTTAACAGTAATGGGAACTACTTACGAGCAAGTCTGCAGGGTGGACAAGGCTTAAGTAGGCTGGTGTTGGAAAGGGTATCTCTAGTGCCCGAGGTGCACGCTGTTTGCAGTGAAACCTGCACAAATAACTTTATGGGGAAAGTTGAGTGGAATAAATGTCCCACAAACGGTTTGCAGTGTAACCGGATGGGCGTGATGAAAGGGAATTGTAGCAGCTGACTGGGGTGAGATGTGGGATCAGAGCAATAGATGACAGATGAAGGTTGCTGGTGAGTTTACTCTGTGTTGAAGAAGTTTAGAAGTTACTAATGTGATATCTGAGGATGCACAAACATGTAACCTGGAGGTCACCCCATTCAGCTGAGGTGGCAGTAACCTGCTCTGCCATGTTTGCTCGTGATTGTCTGATTGCAGTGGTAGCTGTGGTTAGATTTGAAGTCAGAGCTAGGAATCATAGCCGTGTCCTGGCCACGATCAAATTTAATAATAAGCAAACGTAGTAACAACCAAATTTAATGACCTGCCTTTTAACTTGTACTTACCTATGCTGAATCAGTCTGCTTTGACTGTCTAGTAATGAATGCATTCCGGCTTCATCTTTTTTTCAAACAAATCAATCTTTTCAGCACCCAACAATTACACGTTGCCTCCTAAGAGACCCAAGTGTAGTCCCATCCTAAGAGAGAACACAAGACTCAGAGTCATGTCTGTCTGATTGGTTTTTAATTCAGTGCTGGAACAATCTGTTTACCAAGGCACTTTCAAGGTCACATGAAATCCACCTGACTTTGAAGTAATTTTCTTTCTTTTTGCTTCTTGCAAGCTTCATGTCATTCTGGACCTATTGTTTACCTCCCTCTCCTTCCACAAAGAAAGCCTCCAAGTTTTCAACCCTGTCACAATTTAATTTTTTTGAGAAAAATATCAGAGCGATGAAAACAAAACTCTATTTGTAATGGGGAAAATCCACCAGGCTGAAATGATTGCCCAGAAAAGGGGAAGTAGTTGAGGCCTCAGACACCTCAGCCAACACCAAGCACGTGGCCAAAGTACAGACCAAGGAAAAAGCAACAGAAGATCTTTCCATTGTCCTGTGGAGACAGGTAAAGGAGTAAGTAGTCCAACAGCGCTGCTTATTTCTGCCGTACGATTCTGTTGAATGATCCACACATACTGATGGTCTTCTCCTTGGGTTCAGTCCTATCCAGGTAGATGCCTCTATGGGAATAAAACTGCTGCAGGCAGCACACCGTTTATCAATAGATCAATAGTCAATTTATGTATCTTATTCACCTGCCAGCTGTCACATGTCAGCCTGTCTGCTTGCCTGGTTGTTATGCAAAAGGCTGTCAGACTTTCAGTTTAAGCCATTTCTCTTTCATACTTCTCTGGAATTAGATTTTTGTGTATTTTCTTCCTCTCTTTCTTATGGCAGAGCTTCATCCTCTGCCTAATTTGGAACTAGTTTGAATCTATAGACTAGAGTTTTCTTAAATAGATTAGGGGGGATGAGTGCCAAACCCTCACAGGGAACTAATTCTTGTAGGTCCTTTGAAAAGCTCCGCTTTGAAGACTGACTTCTTCATGCTGGCCTAGATAGAGAAGAGACCAAGCTGCAGAGGAAACTGCTAAAGGAATATTGCGCTGCTCAGCCTGGGGCTGTCTGGCATTTTGAGGGCACAGACTAGAAATAAAACATCCCTGACCCCACCATAATCACAGATAGCCTGTCCAGACTCGCATTAAGCCAGATCTGGCAGTAAAAGATAAGCATTATAGTGCTGTTGTCATGCTCGTGTCCTGCCCTCGTGGCATTGTTTGCAGAGTCAAGGGCACACAGCAACCTGGAAGAGCTATCACCCTGAGGACTGAAGATAACTATTACTTTGTGCAGCCCGTGACTGGGACAATTAGGCTGAGAAAAGGAAAGACAAAAAAAAAAAAAAAAAAAAAACGCTAAACCAACATCTCTGCTGTATGAGCATCTGGGAGGATTCTGGAGGACTTTGGGCTGAGTTCCTGATGCTAATACAAAACTTGTTTTTTACCTAGGCAAGGCCTCAAATCTGCTGTTTCACTTCATACTCATTTTGGCAGCTAAAATCTAATGTCCCCTTGACTCGATGATCTTAAAGGTCCCTTCCAACCTCAACAATTCTATGATTCTATGATTCTAATGTCTGCAGCATACATTAGGGGTGTCCAAAAATGTCTCTCTTAACGATTGTGAGGTGCTTGGATGAAAACAAGGGGCAGAGACGTGTCTAGGCAGATGCCGTTGTATAAACACCAAAATCCAAGAGAGCAAGAAGTCTCTAGGAGCTCTCTGTCCCTGACTGGGGATCCTACCGACACCAGAGTCGATAATGTGTGCAATATGCCAGGTAGAGGACATTAAGCAATGCTTGTGTCTTGCTGTTACCGAAGAGGGTGTTGCCTTTGGAAAAGCTCTGTCTGCTCATCACCTGTGGGAGCAGTTGGTGGCTTTTGAGCTGTGATCTATAAAACGGATAAAGAGCCGCTGAAGAAGAAGGAGCTGCTGCCCTCTCCTTGCCCAGTTGCCAGGGAGTGGTGGGGCTGGTCCTGTTTGCTGAGCGTGCCCTGCGAGCGGGATGCTCTAACTGCCCTGAAGGCAATATAGCCAGCAGCAGGAGGTGCTGGGATTCCAGTTAGCATGACAGTTAAAGCCTTTTTGTTCAGCGTCTTCCTGCTCTGCTTTTTTTTTCTTTTCTTTTTTTCAAACAGACTCTGTCTTGATCGTTGTTTAAATGCATTTAATTTCTTTTTGGTTTCAAGCGCCAGCCCCCGAGGTCTGTGCTGAACTTGTTTCTTCACTCACGTCCTTTGGTTGTCTTGGCCATTTGAAGATGGGGGATTTAATTTGCTCCGACGGCCTCTCTCTTTCAGACTTCTCTCCCTGGGTAGAGATCTCACGCCCTTGGATTCTCCTAGTCTCTCTGCTGGTGCAGTGGGGGGTCTGGGTGATGTACCCATTCCAGGCTTTTGACTTTTTCTCCCTCTTCAGCATTTTTTCCCCCCTTTTTTCTGTTTCCCTGGGGGGGTCATAGTGCTAATGAGCACTGAGACATCCCTAGCGGCTCCCTCTGCCTCTGACATGCCTGGCCTTGAGAGCGAGCTCATTAACGCAAACTCTGAAGGGCCAAGTATTTTCTCAGATATAGACGTATACAAATGAAATGTATCCCCTTTCTGTGACAGGGAGGAAGGCCTGAAATATGCCTATCTGCCTCCCTGCGGTGGTACTTCATCCCTATGTTTCCTCTCGCCTCCCTTCCCCCTTTAGGCATTAGCACTTCCTACCCCTTCCAGCCATTAGAAGAGTGGGCTCTTCAGTGCTTTCACCAGGCATTAGGGAGCAGACTCCTCTCCGCTGACCTGGCAGGCATTTTCCTGGGTACGCTCCACATTAGCATGGGCTGTCTACGCTGGCGAGACATTAGAGCATAAACAAGTGCCTCTCCCGCACTACTCAGACGTTAGGTCATAGTTTCTCCTTATCCCGTCTCTGCATCAGGGATACAGACTCTTCCTCCTCCTTGCTAAGAGGTTTATCATCATTCCGAAGCCCTTAAAAGCTTCCCCACCAGCAGAAGTTCAGGTCCTTGTTAGGGATTTCCCCCGAGGGTCAGAAGACTCTGCAATAATCCTTAACCTGTCGTGGGGTGCCATCATAATCCTCGTCAAGTCTTTGCAACTTTTCCACCTGGAAAATAAGCAAGTAACAGTGCAATATTTCTCTTTTATGAAGTGCCTCGAGACCTGTAGAGGCCTCACCTGTGCTTTCCAGGCAGCGGCACTGGCACTGTGCTGTTACTGGTGGTTCTGAGGAGCGATGATCAGTGAAATGGCATCCAAGAAGGATTTCTGGGAGGAAAGATTTCAGTGTCCTTTTGCACACATCCATGAATGCAAGGCCTTGGTAGATCCTCCAAAGATTCAAGGATTCAGTGGTGACAAACAGGCAAGAGTATGCTTACTTAGCCCAGTGCCATGGATTCAGTTTTAGCTTCTGCAGAAAATGCAAGTAAGTCTAACACTGAAAACAAATTGAAAACCTGTTCTTAGAGGTGTTTTGTCACAGACTTCAGGAGTTACAGGCTGGATCATTCCCTAAGGCCGGAGCTATACTGTTCCCTGCAAATCTCTTTTTTTTTTTTTTTTTTTTTTTTAAATCACCTCAATAATTCTGAGTGATCTCACTAGCGCCTATCCATTAATATTAGGCCTATTTTCTAAAACTGTACCACAATCTTGGCCTTAGGTGTATCTTGCAGCACAGAGTTCTATAGGTTGCACGGAAGATTGCTAGCATTTAAGGGGTTGCTTTCAATGTAAAATATTCTGGAACAGCAGAAGCCAAGTTTAAAATGTATTTGTGGTCATTTATCAGCTTAACAATCCTGTATCATTTGCGTGACCAGTCACAGCCAATCAACAGCACACAAAGAGAGAATACAGCCAAATACTACGCAAAACCTTAAAAAAAAAAAAAGCTTGAAAAATGTCACTAAGTAAATTCAAATAATGCATAAATTAGAGGGAATTGCAACTGGCTCATGGATATTCTATGAGCAGAAGATAAACATCTACGTTAGTTGCATAAATTATTCATCATAACGTATTTGCTCAGCTTTTCTCATCAGCTATGAAAGCCACACATCCAAGCATTTGGAGAGTATAATAGAACTGGGCTTCCACATCGATGATATGCCCTGGGAGTAGGAAGCCCTGGGGAGGGGTAGCATGGGTGAGAACTGAGTGAAAAAAGTCTCCTTGGCTATGAAGTTTTAGATGTGGATTCTGCTTAGGTCTTGCCACCCGCATGATTGTAGCGATAGGATGAGGGACAGTGGTTTTAAACTAGAGCAGGGCAGGGTTAGATTAGCCATGAGGAAGAAGTTCTTTACACTGAGGGTGGTGAGACACTGGCCCAGGTTGCCCAGAGAGGTGGTGGAGGCCCCGTCCCTGGAGACATTCAAGGCCAGGCTGGATGAGGCTCTGAGCAACCTGATGTCCCTCCTTAAAGATGTCCCTGCTCACTGCAGGGGGTGGGACTAGATGGCCTTTGAAGGTCCCTTTCAACCCAACCGATTCTATGATTTGTGACTGGAACTGTCCTGTGGCAGCAAGCAAAGTTGAAGATATAGCAATGATTTCTTTTAAACTCCTCCTTTTGCCTCCTGCCAGTGGTGTCACGAGATGATGTTGGACCTGATGTAAAAAAAAAAAAAAATGAATCCACTTTCCCTTTGAACACTCTACCGAACTTTTGATTTCTGTTCCTACCTTCTCCCATCTTTATTGCCAACCACTTTCCAGCGTGTGGTCCTAATCGTAACTGTTTGCCCTGCCCATCTCCACACAGTGAATGGAGGCGCTCCCAGGGTGTGGGTGTTGATATGTCAATAGGGCCCTGCTTGAACAGTTGTGCATTTCGACCCCGTGGTCTTTGCTTTGGAACAGGTAACCTGACGGTAACAAAAGCGAGCTTTCTGTACTTTGTTGGGGAACTTCAGGCATTCCCCTAGCCCTTTCTGAGGACACGCTGGCTCTGGAGGGCTCTAGTCCCTCCTGACTTTATTGATAATGGTTGCAGGAAACAGTAATCTGAGAGCAAAAGTGTACCTGAGTTTTACAGGAAGTAATAATTGTCTCTTTGGAGAGGAAGCACAGATGGCATTTTTCCTATGCTCGCTAGTTATGATCTTTATGATAGGAACATGAGAATCTCTATTTATTATAAACCTTTGCCTGTCTTTCAGCATCCAGGTCTGCATCTTCCCGTGTAGCGTAACTGCTGAAGGGACCGTTCCTTCTTCACACAAAGGGGATTTCTTTCTATAGCGAGGTTTGGCACTGCCACTCTAATCGAGAATGATGAGAGCAACCTCTCTCTGTATGTCAGAGAGAAGCTATTTGTCTTTACTTTTAAGGCTTTTCTATCATTAAAATCAACTGTGGGACACCCAAACATATCTCTTCCACAGATACTAAACACTACACTTTTATGCTAGTCTGGGACAGAAGAAAAACAAAATCTATATTCTGTTCCATGCAGTGAATATATGGATATTGGTAATGTACTCGTTATCCAACCTTTGGAGTCAGTGGCCTGTTTTTTCCACTCCTGGTATTAAGATCCTGGTATAGAGGTCTTTTGGAGTTGTGTTTAGGATTTATTTTTTTCTGCCTTTTGGCAGAGTTGTTTTTTTTTTTTCTAAGAAAGACCTATATTTCTGGGGATTTTAAGGTTTGACACTAATGACTCTTAGGGTGTGTTAAGAGGGGTGTTTTGTTTTGACACTTTTACTTGGCTTGTGAAAGCCTGGGAGCTACAGAGGGGGCACTAGCTCAGGTGTAATGAGATATTTCGAAGTTAAAAGCTGGTACTTTGCTATTTTAATGAACGCAACTGCTGTTAGGCAGCCTGGGGTGTTGTGATGGGGTGCAATCAAAATAAATAAACGGATAACTGCATTAAGTAAAAATAACCTAACACAGATGAAGCGGACCGGGTATAGAATCAACCTGGTTTGTGATCTTGGCTTTACAACTGACGTACAGCATCTCCTAAATCTGCCTGCACGTCAGGTTCTCTACCGGCAAAGTGGGATTGCTGGTGCTGGCTGACACACATTGATAGAAAGTGCCGTCTCGGTGCCAGGTATTGTCTTTCCTATTATTTAAATGAAATTTTGGTCTTAAACCTGAGTTAGAGGCATAAATGAATGAAAAGTGACAGAGAAACTTGTGACTTGATTAGCTGGGAGATAGCTTAAGATAGTGCAGGTGCGTCGTAGGAGAGTAGTTATAAATAATATCCTTTCTTTTTAGAAGGCCTCGCTCAATATTGTTTCAAAGGACATTGATAGGTTTCTCATATCTTAGGTGCTCAGCTGGTGATGTATTTCAGAGGCCTGATGTTTAGATCGCAGGTGTGCAGGGTCTTCTCTAGGCATTTCCCTCTGCGTTGTTTCAAAATGGATACCCGCAGCAAAGCGCTGCTTTTGCAAACATTAGCTTTATTTTTTTCCCCGGTTGGTATCAGTTTAAAGGAAGGGATTTGAAAATCACTTTATAGTTTGGGGTTTTTTTTTAAAAAAAGAAAAAAAAGGAAAGAAAACAAACAGAACCTCCATTTTCATCCTGGCCTCTGCTTATATCTGAATCGATCCTTCTAGATGGCTTATCAAGCGTATTGTTTTTCAAAATGATCTTTTCTGTATTCCCCGGTGCTGAAAGATTAAGATGTTTGGAGATAGTGTGTTTCCTTCAGCCTTGCTTTGCAAAAGCAGTAGCCACAAGGAAGGCTTGTGGACACGGGGACATAGCAATGACCAGGCTGGTCTGCATCTACAGTCGGTCTGACTGACCAGCTCTTTTGCTGACAGAAACCAGAATTTCCTGCTTTATGGAGAAGTGTAAAATCCCAAAGCGTGAGAGGGTGAAAGGACTGGGCTGCTTTCTCCGTAGGGAAATGCAGCCCTCTGCCAGGCACCTCTGGAGACTCTGACACTGCCTCCTCGTCAGCCCAGACCCTGATCCTCAAAGTGTGTTGTTATTGTGCAGTAATGTCTCGCTTTTCCTCTTCTCCTCCCCCTCCCCTTCTGTCCAGCCTTGTGGCCTCACGTCTGCATCCATGTGGGGGTGTCCAACAGGATTGTCCCCTTCTCCATCCTCCTTCCCTGCCCTTGGTGGCTCTCCCTGCCCCTCCGGATTTGAAGCCTCACCCCTGTTGTGTTCCTGTGTTGTCGCATAGGGAGTTTGCCCGTTGGAAGGTGAGGAACACAGCCATCGAGCGGAGGGACCTGCTCCACAATCCACTGCCCCTGATGCCTGAGTTTCAGAGGAGCATCCGCCTCCTGGGCAGGAGACCCACCACGCAGCAGTTCATTGATACCATCATCAAAAAGTACGGCACCCACATCCTCATCTCTGCCACCCTGGGAGGTAGGTGGCAACTGGGGCTGGTTTTTTCTGCGGGTGGCAGTGGTGGGGTGGTGATGGCACCTCCAAACCTTGGCCACGTTGTGTTGGAGGCTGGCCAGTCGTGTAGAGCCAGGCTGCAGCTCACCCCAGCTACAGCCTGTCTCGTCATCAGATGGTGTGAAAATCCCCAGAGTACGAATAGCCTTTGGAAATGAATTCACAGCGCAATGCGTGCGAGCTCGGCATCTGTGGTACCTGTGCTCCTCTGACAACCGCATGTGTCTACCCGTGTGCGTCAAGATAAACATGCTTCATTTAGCTGGGGAGCCTGTCTGTCATTCCTGCGCCTCTGTCCTTAATTTGACAATAGAGTGTGTTGATCCCTCTTTTTTTTTTTTCAGAATGAAACCAAATGCAGGAGGAAAAAGACGTCCTCTCTTTCTGGAACTAGAGGAATTTTAAAGAGCTTCAGGGAAAGGGAGTTCAAGGAGTTAGAGCAGCAAAGAGGCGGCCAGAAAGGCCTGTGCTGAATGCTTAAGTGAAAGCAGTAACGTGGAGTAGACTTTTGGAAAAAAAACAATAGTTAAGTAAAATTCAAAATGTACACGCAAGGACTGCAGAGAGGTTTGCGTGTGCAAGAAGAATATGTCAGTGATGGCATAAGACAGAGTATTGTAGGGCCATTAATCCATGTGCGTGCACTGCTGTTGGTGCTGCTTAAACAATTCAAGTACTCAGTATTGAAAACAGGAGCAGTGAAAATCAGCAGCTCCTCTTGATATCTGCTGCTGATCTTTTTTTTTTTTTTTTTTTTCCCCATCTCTGTACTCTTTCTACCCTTCGGGTGTGCATTTAAATACTTTTCTTTCAAGAACTGCTATCTGTAAGAGATTCTGCAGTGGTAAAGGGTCTTAATTTGAGTACAGAGTTTGTTGCTGTTGCTTCTTCTAATGTATCTGACCTCCAGCCTTGCCACATTGTGAAGTTTGTACTGAACTTTGAGGAATTTCTGGCCATCTGTCTGTTCCCAAAGCGTTCTGCAGACACTTGGATGAGACGTAGATGAGATTAGATGTGTGCATATGATTCATGCACAAATGAGGTGGTAGGTAAATTGGCGTGATTCCAGTGAAGTCAAATGGCCTCTCGTGTGGCAAATGTCCTTCAAAGAACCTCGGGCTGCGCTTCCAGTCCAGGCATTCAAACCGTCTGCTCCGTCCGCAAGAAATGTGAGAGAAAGCAGGTTTCCATGCACTGAAGAGTGCGAGTGACTGCCTGCATCAGGCCTTAATGAAACCTGTGTAAAGATACGCTCCTTTTTGTTGAGGAAATTGCTTTTCAGAACCATATTTTACAGAGCCTAAGCCAGCCAAGTAAGAATCCAGCAAAATGTTGAGAGGTTGTTTTTTTGTGGGTTTACTTTAAGTTCCATTGATAGGCTTTTTTTGCTTCTTGCTACTTAGATCTGTGGAAATTCAAAATAAGACCTTTGATGGCAAAATATATTTTTAATTTTGCCTGGGTGAGGTTGTGAATTATTCACAGGGGCTTGTTTCTTCTCCTGATTTTTACAACGCAACAATTTTAAATATGCAGAGGCTCGTATAAGAAGAACTGGTGTTGGAGAGGAGTGCTAAATGCTCCACCAGCCCCGAGCATGGTGAGCAATGGTGGGGGAGAAAAGAAGGATTTATCTTGGCAATGGCAGTCCCCGAGAAAATGCCGATGAAGCTGAGCATGCATTATGCAAGTAGGACGCGCTCTGATCACAGTCTGTGGGCTAAACAAGACAACTGGGATGTAAAAGCGTGCATGTCCTGGCACCCTGGCTCTCCCGAGGCCTCGGGTCTCCTCAGAAAAGTTACAAGAATTCCGCTTTGCATTACAGCGGTTTGTGGACTTAGCCTGCTGTCTTACTAGGTTGCAAACAAGTGACAAACACACAGGAAATTGTTTTGCTTTTAAAGGCCAGCTGTCGCACGGACCCCGGGAGGCTGGGTGATGGATCGGGCCAGCCCACCTGAATGCAGCAGCTATTTTCACACCTGGCCACATGGGGAACAGCTCTGGTGCCTTTCAACCTACAGAGCAGCCGGGTCCCCCTGGAGCCTAATAAAAAAAAAAAAAAAACCCAGCTCTGCTCCAGTTTAGTCCTGACAAAGGGATTGGCGAAGGGTCATTTTGAGGGCATCCACGCTGCGGGATGGAGCACACAGAGCTGAGAGCCAATTTGCAGGCAAAGCCCTGAAGGAAAGGCAACTTTGAACATAGCATCCGCTTAATAAACGAGAAATTAAGACTT
Source organism: Chroicocephalus ridibundus (assembly GCF_963924245.1). NCBI lineage: Eukaryota > Metazoa > Chordata > Aves > Charadriiformes > Laridae > Chroicocephalus > Chroicocephalus ridibundus. The sequence goes on along the minus strand of NC_086298.1, from coordinate 5,084,401 downwards.
AATAATGCAGCAAAAGTCTATTAACCTCTCTTGATCTAAGGGTTGCTTTCTCATGCGCACTCTCCGTGGGGATGCTGTGCTTTTCCAGGTCTGCACACATGTACACAGAACAGGTTTCCAGCAACACTATTTCTGCTCAGCATCCTTCGCTCCTAGGGACAGTATTTGTCCCTCGGGGGAAGTATCAAATATCTTGGGCTTTACTTTCCTGTTTTCTTCCTCTTCTTCCCAATGGAGAGGTCCAAACGCCTCAGGGAGGAAGAAATGACAGCTTTCGTGGGGAAATCACTGGTCCTTACTGCCCTTACAGCACAGGTTTCTGATGTCTGGGAGCTGCTCGTTGCCTCCTTCGTGTTGTCTGAGGACCAAAAGCTAATGGTGGATCTCCCGGTGATCTGAAACCAGTGTTATTGTCTGATGCAGTTCAGCCCACGCTTCCTGCTTGCTCTCTGTCCAAGGGATCTCCAGTTTCGGTGTTCCTCTACTAAAATGAACTGGTCTGGACTGAAAAAGTCCTGATTTTTGTGCCTTGGGTATTGAAAGAAGGCATGATATTCTTTTCCCAGAAAAGAAGTGGTTTTTCCAGTTACTGGTGGAATTGAGGAAGAGTTGATAGTTGGATCCCACAGGTTGCTCTGAGAATTGTAGCTAAGGGAAGAACAATCCCAGGTCTTCTCTCTCCTTTCACAGCCTTGTGAAATGGAGGCAAAGCATCGCTTATGTCTGCTGCATCTCTGTGCAGATAAATACTGCCATTACATGAGAGATGCTAAACTTTTGGCTCAAAATACAAGTTTTTCAGGCCGATCCAGCCTATCTTCCTCCAAGCCTCTTGGCTAACTCCCATGCAGACGTCCTTTCGGTGGCAAACAAGTCACCTCATGAAAATTCACAAAGCCTGACCTTCCTTCAAACCCCCCTGTAAAACTTGCCTCAAAGCTGAAACCTGAAAATGCATTGACAGCAGCCAGGCATCTGGTGTGCGGTGACCGCTGTTTCTCGCACTAATCACAGTCATCTCGTTACCTTGTGCTTCGCCGGCTGTTTGCTGTATACAACTGTTGTGTCTCATCATATACGTGGGGTTTAAATCCTCTGGGACAGGAACCATCTTTCTGCTGTTTGTGTGGATAGAGCCTGATGTGACAGAGCCTTGATCCCTGCCAAGGTCTCCTCATGCCGCTCAACGCATAATAATGTTGATGGTGATAAAGGAAATCAAAGCTGGTCACTTTCCAGGGAAGGAGTTTTTGTGAGAAGTAACAATGACGGTACTGTTAGCACTGCAACTTTGATCGTGGTCAACGGGTAGTATGTTATTTTTAACAAAATATTAAAGAGAGAAAGTTTTACATGCCGAACTTCTCCACTTCGCTCCCATGAAGCCAATTAAAAGATTTCAACTGATCAATTCTTTTGATGAAAAGTATCTTCTTTCCACTACAACACTTCAGTTTTTCATCTGAAAGCCAAAAGCTCAATCGTCAACATACCAATCGCTTGAAACACTGAAATCTAATAAAAATATTTTGATTTTCGGCCAGAATATTTTTGTTTTGTTTTCAGGCATTTTGGCTTCCAGATAAAAGCTGGAAAATTTCCAGGGAAAGCAAGGGGGAGGGCTTACTGAGATTTGTTTTCTTTTATGCATGTATGCAATAAAAGAAATTATTTGGACAAATCAAACGATGTCAGCTAATACAAATTTTAAACAAAAATAAGTGCTTGTTCTCACAAAAAAAAAAAAGGCAAAAATGCTGGAGAGCAAAATATTTCTTGGTGTAAAAAGTGGTGGTGCATTTTTCTGGACCATGCTATCATTGCCGGAGGCAATGTATTCATCAGAGGTTCATCTATCAAATCAGAACAAGTACTATCCTTCTCATTAAGAGAGCTATGTAGGAATGGCGCATTCCTAGGCGTCTCTTCTCTTCATCAATTAAAATCAGAATTTCAGATGTTAAGCATGCAGGAGAGTATCCTACCTTTTTACTCCTCCTGCAATGCCAGCCTTGTGTTCAGAAAGGAACTGGATTTTAAGCTGGTTCGTAGAGCACAAATTGAACTTTTTAGGTAAATATTAATTCTTAGTTTCATGTCCTTTTTGTATCTCTTTTGTTAGAGTCAGGTTTCTGCTAGTGCTAGGATGTTTGCTGCTACCGGGTTTTAACTGCTTCGCTCCCAGATTCTCTGTGATTACTGGCTCAAAATCACCTCTCGTCCTTTACCTTGCACAATGTTTTCTGATGAAAGATTTTCCCTGAATGAGACTGGGGGGAAGGCAGAAAGGGTGGTTGGTTTAACTTCACTTTTGCATTTGCTTTTTCCTCTGATTGCTCTCCTTCACTCGCCCCCCTGCCCTTACTCATACCATGGTCACTGGAAGCTAAAGAGGTACAACTGGCATTTGTTTGTCCTCTGTACCCACCTATTTGCAGCTTAAATCGTCATTTGTTCCTTCTAGAAATCAAGTCAGGCACGACTGCATGAAAGTGGCAGCTTCTCTGTCAGGTATGCGTCGTTCCAGAGGTACTGCCCACGGAGAGAAAAGCATTCCTCAAGTGGGGCAAATGGTCTGAATCCTTTCCAACAGTTGTGGTAAAGCTGTGCTGGCTAATAAATGTCCGAAATGTTATCCGCTCAATTCAGCGGAGCTGATCTACAAGTGCGGTGGAGCTGGCCCTTCTGGATGAATAGAGAAGGAGGGTCACGTACACTGCACTGGGATTCTGGCACCGGTGAGGAAGGGTGGGTTCATTTAAGAGTATTTTAGGTGTCAGACTTTTCTTTCCTTAGGTGCGACGTGTGACATCGTGTGTTCCTGTTAAGATGACCCTCTGTGGTAGCCTCCTGGGCCTTACTGAAATCTCCTTTTTTTTTTTTTTCTGATGCAGGAGAGGAGGCCTTGACCATGTATATGGACAAAAGCCGCCTCGACAGAAAGTCAGGAAACGCTACCCAGAGCGTAGAAGCATTGCACCAGCTCGCTTCCTCCTACTTTGTAGACCGTGATGGCACCATGAGGAGACTCCATGAGATCCAGATCTCTACCGGAGCAATCAAGGTACTGTATCTTGCCTTGGGAAGAGAAAGAAGATTGCGTGTCCGTACCAACGCCTTAGGGACTTGAGGCAGGACTTTGCCAGTCCAGGGCGATGTCTGTTTTCATCACAAGTTGTTTTGTTTCTGCACTGGTTTCTCAGGGTAAATTGTTCTCTTGCAGACCTTACTGAAGAATTGATTTCCCCAGGGCCAGTGAAATCTGAAAAGAGGTGGGCATTCAGTGTGATGGCTAGGTTGGATAGGAGACTTCCCCAATGTGTGGCAGTGACCTCTGGAAGGGAGAGAGGGAACAGATAAATCCAGATCAGCAATGGAGTTTGGAAGGGGAAGGCAGGAAGGAAGTGGACAACCCCGTGCATCCCAGAAGTATTTGCCTCTTGTTGGGTGTAAGACTGTTAAACATCTCTCAGCTGAATTTACTACAAGAAAAGGTGAAAAACTCAGTGTGGCATCTGGAATGAAACAGGCTGAGAGGCAGCTTGGGGGTTGCAGCAGGAAGGAAGGGGAGCTGCTCAGAGCATACAAAATAGGGGAAAATGGCTCTGCAGACAAAGGCTGCCTTCTCTGAAAGCAATCATCATATACTGGGGAGGGATTTTATTGTTGCAGAGTTCACTCCAGGGAAGGCGATGTGGATGGAGTCGTCATTGTTAGCCATTTCTGAAAGGTTTCAGCTCTTGTTATTGTTCTGTGGTGTCTCATGGCTGAGTCTGTTCCCTTCTGGATGGGAAATCGAATTGAGATATTGAAACAGTGACAGCAGATAATCACCCTTTGTGAATTCAGGAAGGGCAGCTCTCCTCCATGGCTGGAAACCAACAGCAACAACCGCAGCAACAGCACTGCAGGTCATCTGTGCCTCCATCTATCCTCAGCACAAGGATGGCGTGCACATATGTTGTGGGAGCACTAGGCACCATTGTGGGCTGGCAATCCATCTCTGTATCTTGCTTTCCAATAAGAGAAGCCAGGGAATAATTTCTCTACTGGCTTCTGATGTTCTCCAATGGAGATCCTCTATGAGAAACATCAATCTGCAGGACCTCATTGCCAAGCCCGAAATAACATGCAGTGCCATAAAGAAAGCAGATACGGTTCACTCTCTCTTTTTGGCTTGTGAGTGTGCCAAACATTAGCCGTGTCTGTCCAGTGTGGGGCATTTTTGCCCAATTAGGGAAGATGCGTTTTGGATTGCATCAGCTATTTTGGATTGCATCAGCTGGTGACAAGGGGTTATTATATTACAAAGTCTGAACGTGCTTGGGGAAGATGTGATGCTGCCATCGACGGCGACACTCTCTCTTTTCTACATCCTCCACAGGTAACAGAAACTCGGACTGGCCCCCTGGGCTGTAACAGCTACGACAATCTGGACTCTGTGAGTTCTGTCCTTCTGCAAAGCACTGAGAGCAAACTCCACCTGCAAGGTAGGGCACAGGAATGGGGGAGGTGGTAACAGAGGGAATGGAGGAGGGTGGGGATGAAATGAGAGAGGGGTGGCCTTTTTTCTAGCCTTTTACCCTCCTCTGTTTGCTGTGATTGCCTTCTTCGCTGTTAGTTCCCTGGAGCAGGACCGGTGGCTTCTGGTGGCTTCATATGATGCGCAGCAGAGCCAGGGCTTGACAGGGACCGAGCTAAAGGTGCAAGGCACTGCAGACTGGACACCAGTGAAGTGTCTGGGCACACCCTACCATTGAATTTTGATGGCCTTCTGTGTGTTGTACATACACTGATATAAATAAACGTGACCTTTTCCATTAATATTGAAGGGGCATTCTGTCCACGTCTCTCGGTCCCTCCCAAATTGCTGATATGCGTAAGAGGTTTGCAGATCATCTTTTGGGACTCTCTAATGACCGTAATCTTTGGGAAAAGTCACAGAGGTTTTATTTGGATGCTGGAAGCCATGGCTTCAGTCCCAGATGAGGAACTAGTCCAGAAGTCAACAGATAGAGGTCATGACTGAATTAATAAATAAATACATGCTGGTTAGCAAGAAGTCAGCTTCAGTAGAAGGACGAAATTCACTGGGTGTGTAATTTACTAAGGTTATTCCCAAGTTTTTGACAAAATAAGGAAATGTGGGATTTAATTGCTCATTTGCCCAGATGGTTTTATTTCTGGAATCCTTGTACTTGCACAAATTTTAATTTTTCAGATGAATGGGCTACGTTACATCTTCCGCTTTGAGTATAATTTGGCATGTGCTGTTTTAATCTTGGTTTCACGGAAACTGGGTTTCATTTACTGAGTCATGTTGTGGATATATTATTATTGTTATTATTTGCCTTTAAAAATAATAGGCAGGTTGTTTTCACTATTCCAGTGATTATCTAAGTCACTCAGTTCTGGTTCTTAACTAATTAACAATAAACAATTTGAGGCTTTTTATATATTGTGATGATGACTGCTGGTAATGAAAACCCAAGGATGACACATCAGATAACTAGGTAAAGAGCTAAATAAGCACACAGCTCAGTTTATAGGCGGACAAACTGGTAAGTAGGTAAATCAACAGATCTCTACTGGAGATCTGATCCTACAAGAGAAGAGAAAAAGCAAGATGCTTGGGAGGGGGAAGGAGGTGGAGGAAGAGGGAAAAATTAGGAAAGAGAGGGGATGTAAGGTGGATGGGGCTGTGACTTCTGATGGGAGCAGACATAGGACCTCAGGGATCAACCACACGTGGGTTTCATGGAGGTTCATGGCATAACCCAGTGCAGGGAGAAGCCAGACCCAAGCCAAGGGCGACAGTGAGGGAAGGGAGGAAGGTAAGAGCTCCTCCTAACAGAACAAAGTGACCTTTAAAGTTACACCTGAGTGTTTTCCGCCTAATCTGGAGTGTGGTTCTTGGGATAATTACCCAGGATCCTTCCTGTGCTCTGAGAGACCTCATTAGGAATTAGTCACAGGGCTGCAGGTAATGGATCGTGACCGAGTCTCCTCTGATCTGATTAGCAGCCGAGCATGAGCTGCTGACAGAAATCCATGTTACTACCTTCGTGTCACTCTGTCTCCGAGGCCAGCTCAATAAAAGAGCAGCATCTTTGTGACAGGGAGAATTTCTGTGTCTGAACTTGCTTGTTGCTGCCCAGCCCTGAGAGTCATGGTTTCAAAGACGTGCCCTTTAGGAGATGCAATGGCTGGACCCAGAGCTTAAGCTACCTTCATGCCTGCATGTAGGTTTTGGGAAGGTCAGCCAGTCCGGAGATTTAGGGGAGGACCTGGATGCATGCACAGCGCTGGGTGTCCGTAGAAACATAGAATCGCCCAGGTTGGAAGGGACCTTTCAGATCATCCAGTCCAACCATCAACCTAACTCTGACAAAAACTGTCACTAAACCATATCTCTGAGCTCTGTGTCTGCCCGTCTGTTAAACACCTCCAGGGATGGTGATTCCACCACTGCCCTGGGCAGCCTGCTCCAATGCTTTAATAACCCTTTCAGTGTAAAAATTTTTCCTAAAATCCAATCTAAACCTCCCCTGGTGCAACTTGAGGCTGTTTCCTCTTGTCCCATCGCCTGTTCCTTGGGAGCAGAGACCGACCCCCCCCGGCTACTCCCTCCTTTCAGGGGGTTGTAGAGAGCGAGAAGGTCTCCCCTCAGCTTCCTCTTCTCCAGGCTGAACACCCCCAGCTCCCTCAGCCGCTCCTCACAAGGCTTGTGCTCCAGACCCCTCACCAGCTCCCGTTGCCTTTCTCTGGACCCGCTCCAGCACCTCAATGTCTTTTGTGGTGAGAAAAGCATCACTAACCAGTATCCCTGTGGACCCAGCGTGTGTATCTGTGTCAGACGCCTGCACAGGGGTACCTGTACAGGTACATTTATAACAGCAGCTCAGAAGGTTTCCCTTTTTCCTTGCACGACCTGGGGGCAGGTTCCCTGTCCTGTGCCTGGGGAGGGCTGTGTGGTGATGCAGCCTCCCCTCGTGGGACTGGGGAGATCCTGTTGTGGGCCAGGATCTCATGGGTGACCGCACTTATTTGTATTTCATATCCTCCTGTCCCTTCCACCAGCACAAAACCATCCCTTTCCCTGCCTCTGTCTCCAGCGCGTCTAATGCTTGAGCTGCCTGGAAAAGGAGTAAACCAGAGGACGGGAGGGGAAGATGCTAACAGCTCTACAGCAGTCTAGTGGGCAACGGGAATTTGTGTTCCCTGGAAAAGTGTCCTAGGCTGTAATTGGAAAATTTGAGTGGAAAACCCCAACATTTTGAAAAGTTTCGGGAAATTAAAATTCCAGAGACATATCCTCTTGGGCAGTGTGACAGTATATGTCAATATTGCAACATGGCACTATTTCAATAAGGTAAAATCCTTCTGTGCTATTCTAAACATTGTGACATTAAACAGGAAATATTGCATAGTAGGTAGTTTGTTACCTCAAATATGGCAATAGAATATTCACATTTACATTACAATTAATATTAAAGCCTCTGCCGAGATGGGCAGAGCAGTAATGACAGCACAGAACATTTCAGCTTTCCAGTGAAACAAAATGAGGAAGTACAAAATATGCATTTAGACCTTTCCCTGTAAGAAGTGCTTTTGGAGTCAACATGCTCTCACAAAATGCTTCAATGAAACTGCATTTTCAACAGAGAACTCTTCTGCGGAAAATGTTTCAAATAGCTCTAATTTAGAGCTGGGGAAATTTACCTCTTTTAATGCGGGAAGCCTTTTATATACAGTCCAAATCCAAACATCTCTCTCTAATAGTTTTTCTAGGTGAATTAAGGACATGTTCCCATGTCAGACTCTTCATATTCTGCCTGTAGTTATCTAAGACAAACTTACACCGAATCTATGCTGCTCTTCATTTTTAAAGAGGAGCTTTATGCTTTACGGAGTGGCAGAATTCCTCCTTCTGATCAATAAGGTACCTCCAAAACTAAGATATTCTCCCTAGCGCTTGTCACCAGCAAACTTACCTCCTGCACGTATTATCCGCTTCTGAGGCTTCTGTGGAGGATGAACCCATTCCTTGCTCTACCCTGCCTTGGATTGAGTTGTTCACCCCATGAAAATTATCCAATATCTCGGTTTTTAAGAGCAGGTTGCCCCCTTGCTTGGCTGCTGACATGAGGTTGCTTTATCAGTAGACAAAACTGAAAGATCAATTTTTTTTTAATTTTTTTTTTTTATGATGTTTGCAGTATTCAAAGAAAATTCTTAGAGAACAAAAGAGCATCTTGGGATGTTTCGTGAAGGTCACGGCTGGCAGCAGGGCTTTCCCAGCCAGCGCGGCCGGCTGCAAGCTGCTCTGTGGGGCCGGTGTGCTCTTACGGTCCTTGGGACTGCAACTTTCCTGCTTTAAAGGTGGCAACCGAAACACCCAGAGCAGCTGCCCCAACCAGAATGGCCTTCTTACAATTTCATGCTTATAAAGCTTACCTTAAAAATGATTGATCCCACCTGTGCTTTACTGACAGCTGTAATAGATTCAATTTCAGCAATATTTAGTCACTGGGCATGATACAGAACTACTATATGATTGATGGAGGAGGGTACCAGGACTGAGTGAGATGCTACTGGCCCAGTACTTGGTGGGATCTGGTCACCAGGATGCTCAATACAAAACCAAAAATATCGATATCAATCTGCCCGTGTCTGGGTGTGATGCTAAACGTGTGGGTGTTTATATATATGTATGCCAAAGTACAGATGTGAAAGCCGGCATGGTTGTATTTCAGTAACCCTAAAACAGATTTCTTCCACGAGGAAGTCACATGTAATCCCTACAGCGTGTTTGCAGTTTTAAAGTTAGGGCTTTGCATTTGGTGTACGCACTCGTGTTTCAATGAGTAGCTGGATTTGAGTGTCACTTCTTCTTAGTCTAAGCACTTACTTGAGTATGTGCTGCTTGTTAAATGCTGCAATTAACTGCTTGGATTCCAGCAGAACCGCTTACCTGACTGCAGTTAAGTATTTATAAAAGTGTTTTGTTGAATTGGTGCTAAGTGTACAGGGGATCTGATTACCTCCTAAACATGAGATTATTTCTTACAAGAGAAGGTTATCCTGTAAATGTTTTTAGAAACCATGAGTTTTACGGACAAAAAGCAAACGTGCACATGAGGCAGTCTGTAGCGCAGGACGGGACCGGGTTAAGTGTTGGGGATGGCAGGGTATTCCCGTTTCTGCATGTGCTGAGGTACACAACGGATGTTCCTTGCGATCAGAAGTGTTTTCCCTGAAACTTTAGTTGCTTTTTTAACCCCTCTCCCCTCCAGAAAAAAGTCTCCAAAGCCAGTATCTGGGACCAGACAGCGTGTCGGTGCTGTTATCCAAGTTAAAATTCAAAGAGAAAATATGGTGAGCTGAAGAGCCTGCAGGTATTTGGGCCTCGTATTCAAAGGTTGGAGGAGCAACCAGGGCAGGCTGCTCCTCCGCGAAGCAGAGAGTGGAAAGATTTATTCATGGGACTTGGACCATGAATAAACAGGGTCAGTGCACATCAAGAAGTCCAGCCCGCTTCTCCTGTGTGCTCACAAGCTCAGTGAGTACAGCAGCCTTCAGGCTCTCCAAGCCCATTTTGGGGATCTCAGTCCTGCAGTAACGCTGCACTTCTTTCCATCCTGAAGGAAAGTCTTGGAGTCTGGCAGGTGGGACCATCCCTAATGTCGGTGTGAAGGCCTGAAAAGGGACCATTCCTCTGTGATAGTTGTTTCAGATAAATCCCTACAAGAGACTGAACTTCGGTCCTTCCTGAAGACAACGGGAGGAAAGCTGAGCTTCTTATCAAGAAACATCTCAGGAAAGACCAAAGGGACCTCAAAATGCTGATCCTCATCAGAGTAGTTTGGAGCTGTTCCAGGGATGCTGTAGACTGTGTTCAGCTCCTTGCACGTTCCCTGCCTTCCCCACAGCAGCACTGCAGAAAAGGCAGCAGGATCTGTGCAGGCGTAGTGCCTCCAAACGCCGGGCTTGAAATCCTGCCTTGCGCAAGGGTCACAAGCATCTTTTCCAGCTGAAGGTTGCTCTGCGTTCATCCTGCCTGGAGGCTGCCCCTGCTCTCGCTCGGCTGTGAATTAGGGCAGGCAAGGGGGCAGCTCGCTGCCACCGGGCATGGTGCTCTCAGACTGTGCCCTGGCAATGGCAGGAGGGGAGAGGAGACAGAGGCCCCCGTGCCTTCAACACCCTCCTCATCCCCCCCAGACTTGGTCTTCCAGAGGGACCTTGTCAAGGCTGGAGGTGTCTCTGTGGAACCAAAAGCAAAAGGGTAATGGGGGTCCCTAGGGCACTGCCTGCCGCTTTTCTCTTGCCTGAGGTGAACATGACCCATGGCGGAGATGGGCCTGAACTCCTGAAAGGAGTCACAGCCCTTCCTGCCCTTCCTGCACGCTCCCATCCTCTGAATTATTGTCTTATTTTCATTCCACTCCAATGAGCTGTCAGCCGCGGATACAGTAATTCAGCACAATAGAAACACAAACAGATGGGTAATTGACCCGCGCGCCTTCATTACACTGGAGTTCAGCGCTGCTGTTCAAGCCATAAACTCCTTTATCTGCCGCTCCGAAATCCCTGGGCCGTTTATGAGCAAGGCGAGCGGGCCGGGCTTCCCGCGACAGCCTGGCTCGGAGTTACTGTCCTCTCTGCCTCCCGCGCCGCTGATGCTGACCCAGTCTGACAAGCAGGACTCGCCAGGTAGAAGAAAACAGCTGTGAATCCTCAGGGACATCAGTAGGGAGCCCAGAGACAGGTTCCACCCAGGACAGGATGGAAAAACATGTACACTGTACACAGGGCAAACGCTAACTGTTGGGATGTCCTCTGGTACCCGAGCAAGCGTACACCAACGCTAATGCCTGCGCCGAAGGATGGGTACACAAATGCCTGCTACGGAGAAAGAGACACGGGGCTAGATCTCTCAGCTAATGTAAATCTTCAGAGCACTACTGAAATCATTGGCACTAAATCCATTTGCACTTTTATAGGATTTGGCAAGTAGCCTTCCTAGCAGGGAGCGAGCTGAAAAGACTCAGGTACCCAGCTCCTGTATTTATACTGTGGGAACTGGGCACTTAACTCTGCAAGACTCTTTTATAAATTCTTCCTCGCATTATTTTCCTTTCTTCTGTTTTCTTTCCTCTCTTTTTTTCTCTTGCAGTGTGTGGTTTCCTTGCTTCTGTGGCACCAAACCTATTTATTTTCTCTCAAAACAGCTCAGAACAGGATAATGCTCATCACCTCTGAACTAGCACTTGGTTGCAGAGTATCAAAAAACCCCCAAACAACCCAATAACCCCCAAATCAAAACCTCACACCTGGGAATAAGGGAGGCTTTGGTTTCAGGTGCTGTCTGCTGTATTGGGATCCAGGTCTGGGATGAAGGGGATGCACTGGGTGTTGGGAAGGGGGCTTAACTTGTCACCCTTCTCTCAGAGCAGATGCTCTCAGGTAACTCGCCACTTGCACTGGAGGCATGAAATTTATACCCCACCTTCCTGACTCATGACAGCTCCGAGAGAAATCTCCCAGCAGCTCTTAATTCCTCAGCATCACTTTCCCAAGCTGTTAATGAAACAGGTTTTGAAAAGAAGAAGAGATACCTGAAATTACTTCTTTTCTTTTTTTTTTTTTTTTTTTTTCCTCCTCCCCCCGCTACATCCCTGTCTCTTGTTTCCCCGCCAGGTCTCCAGATCATCTTCCCTCAGTATTTACAAGAGAAGTTTGTCCAGTCTGCCTTGAGTTACATCATGTGCAATGGGGAGGGGGAGTACATCTGCCGGAACAGCCAGTGCGGCTGCCAGTGTGCCGAGGAGTTCCCGCAGTGCAACTGCCCCATCACCGACATCCAGATCATGGAGTACACACTAGCGAACATGGCCAAGACCTGGACAGAAGCCTATAAAGATCTGGAGAATTCAGGTAACTGAGCAAAACGTATTTTCCGATTGATTTATTTCAAACAAAATGTGTCAGATTATACCAGTTAAGAATCCTTTCTTCCCTGAATATAACGTTCCAGTTTGGATTAAACAATAGAGGGTATTGAATCCAAAAATGTGATCTTAGTCTTAAGGGAGTGCCTTTTTTTCTCTATGTACGTACAGACAAAAGCATACACCACACGTAATTCTGTGTATAAGGGAACATTTTCCATGGAAGAGTTTGTTTGATTAAAAATCTGATTTTTCATACTAAACCAGCTCAGAAGCTGTCTTTAATAGTTCTACAGAGAAACTTCCACAATATGAATGATGCAGAAATTGCTTTTCAGATTTGCATGAATGATTTATTCTGCTTTGGTGAAAGGCAATTCACAGAGAGAGAGCCCAGGCCAGATGACACCTCATTTGAGATAGAGAGGAGGAGGGAAAATGACTTTTCTCCTACAGTGCCGATGTCTGCTGGTGTGAATATTTCTCTTCTCCCTTCACTTTCTCCCAGTGTGACGCTGGAGGTGCCAGCAGAGTTTGTTCCACACTGATGCTGGTAACACCCATAGTAGGTGTGCAACATCACTCTCAAGGGCTTGAGGTAGGAGAGAGAGCAATATTATCAGTGCAGTTACATCCTTGCCTTTAGGAAGTGGTCTGCCTACCCTGCAGCCACACGGGCACGAAGCAGAACTTAAGCAAGAACTCATCCCTGCGCTGCCTCTCCTCTCTTAGTGTTAGCCAGTTGCTTTCCAACACGTTTTCTTTAATGGTTATTGTCATAACTGTCCAGGTCTCCATGTTAGGAAAGAAAAACATGAGGAAAGGACCGTCTAGCTTCATTCAAGGCACTGAAGAATTCTTCTTCAGAAGTCTTCCCAGCATCAATTCTTTTCTTCATGTTGAAGATCCCCTTAATGATTGAAACGAAGCAGCCTACGATGTTTCCTCAACGGGCTGTTGAGGACTGCTGCTTGCTTCAGTATGTGGACCCTGCTGGTGTGTCTCCTGTTGCACAGGTTCTTATGTCCAACTCACCCTGTCAACTTGGTGCTCAGCTGAGCGAGGTCAGATGGTAGTTAATGGCCCAAGGCTGATGACCATCTTGACGAGAACCCCCCCATATACTGTGGGGAGCCACAAGGCTGGGGCAGTTCCAGAAGCAGGTCAGTAGCTGAAAAGGTCAGTGGCTTTCTGGAAGTTTCTATACATTCATGGATGAGGTGGGCACACCGGGGCAAACCTGAAACGTGGGTTTCAGAGGCTTCTGCTAGCTCAGCACTACTCAAACTAGGATTACTGGCAGGGCCTGCCGGCACAGCTCTGCCGCTAGTTAAGTGTTACTAGTTGCTAGTTCTGGCAGAGGATCTTCACACAAGATGCTCAAGAGCCACACGTTGGCCACCACTCATCAAACCCCCGTACACTCCCAGGGGATCTAACCCAGGCACTTAGAAGGTGAGAGCCCTGTGGAGAGAGAAGAATTACAGTCCCACAGTGATTGTTTTACTGTTACGTTCTGTACTTGTTGCGCTTGATCTAAGCAAAGACTGTGGTAGATAATTATATTCAGTCTCCCTTCCCTTGAGATTTCGACAGAGGAAGGTGTTTTTCATTTGCCGTGTTAAAGTGACATATTGCAGTGCAGTTCTCGGCTGTGCTGTAGCCATATTCCACCCAGGCCTGGAGGCTTTTCGGGGCTAGATGGAGTGATTATCTTTATGTTTGAAGCTGCTGCATCTCATTCATCACTTTGTTGCATCATGCGTGAACTTATCCTTTGAAATGAAAGTTGCTATCACAAAAGCGTGTAGTATTAGTATTTTGCTGCTTTGTTTTAATAAATATTCCCAATAACTAGAGGATTTTCTCCATAATGAACAGCAGGAAGGAAATCTCTAATGACATCTGAAGGTTTTTCCAATAAAGTGGGCTGAAAGGCGCACGAGTGCTCTGAAAGCAAATACCATTTGCACAGGAAGCTGCTGATAGCCTAAAAGATCTATATTCTGTTTCTGATCTGGGTTGGATTCCTAGGTCAATTTGAAAAAAAAAAATAAAAATATCACGTGGGGCAAATCAAGAGTTGGTGTGATTTGGGAGAGCATCTTCAAAGTCAAGGAGGCCGCGGTGAGCCGATGCTGCTTTAATTCAGCTCAGGAGCGCTCTCGTAGTCCTGTGCTCCATTGCTCATGTGTAAATTGAGAAAAATAATGCTGCCTGGTTCTTGGCGTTTTAGTCTGGCTGGCCAAAAAATTCTGTGTCCGGACTGTGATTCTGGATCTTAGAACAGCCTTTTGATTAAAAGTCATGGGGGGGTGGTGGGTGGGTTGTTTTTTGGTTGGTTTTTTTTTTTCAGTACTATCGCTTTCTGATGAAAATGTGGTATTTCTTTTTAACTGCAAACACGAGCACCGGAGAAGTGAATGTTTCATCTTTGAAAAAAGCTTGTTTGACATGGCCGTGTCGCTGGGATGCCACCATTCTTCTCCAGAGGCTGGACCCTCTGCCCGGTGCCCACCTGCGGTGACGAGTCATTGCCAGGGGACAGCCTGCAGGGACGGGGTGACTCTGCAAAAAAGGCGGGGGGGGCACTTTGCATTATGGGAGATGTAGTCCTAGCCCCCATCAACATTTTCTCTGCAGATAAATAAAATAAAACCAAACGCAGACAGCCTCATTAGTCGCTTGGAAGTTCTCGGGGTTAAGAACGACCCATTCCCAGGAAGATACAAGGCTTAGCGCCACGCAGCCATAGTCTAAGTTGGGGCCTCCAGGGATAGTTATAAATAAATAATGAAGCAGCTATTCTTTTTGCAAAGTATTTTTTCACCCCCTTTTTTTAAAAAAAAAAAAAACAAAAAAAAAAACAACAACAAAAAAACCCCCAAACCCAAACCCATCCAGCTTTTATTTTGCTCATTTGTTTTTCCCCCAACGTTGCACTGCAGTATCAAAATGTGCACACTGCACTGAAATGTCTCCCTTGCCCGTCTCTATGAAAAATGTAGCACATTCATCATCAGAGGGGGGAAAGAAAAAAAAAAAAAAAAAAGCTTGGTCTTTTGCACAAACAGGCTTTTGAGGAAATTGATTTATAAGGGGCGGGAAGCAAATGCAAGGCTTTTACTGCTGAAAGGTACCAGGAGTAATCAGCATGGTCAACAGAAGCAATTATACATGATGATAGTTTCAGAGGACCACTGAACAGGAGAGAATCATTTTTGGGGAGGAGAAGGGCGCTGAAAGCAGCATTACAAATGGAGTGAAAACCTGAGAGATGATTAAAAAAAAAAAAAATCTCTCCGTTATCTTTGGGGAAGAAAGGAAACAAGCAGATGTCCCGTGGATCTTGGTAGTGCAATGGTGATAATTATTTTTATTAGGTGCTCGGTTTCACCATGTGATGAGTAGGACATGAACATCCATTTATCGTCTATGTAATGATGGTACTGACTAATGCACAGATATTCTTTGTTAGGCAGTTAAGCATGAACTGCAAGTTGCTGAATAATAGGAAATCTGTTATGCAAATATATATAAGCTTTGTAGAATAGGTTGTAAATGATCTGGTCTGATTTTCTCCAATGGTTCTATGGATTACTTCTTTTATTTGAAAAGATATCAGCCTTTACAAGATTTCATTTTTTGCCTTTTTTTTTTTTCCCTATTGTCCTCTTCCTTCTGAAAATGGGGTGAAGGAATTAAAAAAAAAATAAGGAAAGGAAGAAAAATAATGTAGATAACTTACAGCAAAGGATGTCTGCATTTCTTGTTGGATACCTTGTGGGGTTTACGGCAGGGCTTTCGTCCAGCTCCCTCTAGAAGCAGAACTACCACCAACCCTAGATCAGGTCGGCCGTGGTTTTGTTTAGCAGAGTCTAAAAGGAGAGATTCTTCTGCGTCTCCGGGCAGCGTGTTCCAGTGCTGCATTACCTCCAAGTGAAGAAGCTTTTCAATAAATCATTTGAACTTCTCAAGCTGCAAACTGTCTATTACTCCTTGTTATATCATCTGTCTCTAATAAGAAGAGTTTCTCTCCTTCGAATTTGTAAGTACCTTTTAAGCAGTTGTAGGCAGTAATTAGATTGCCCCTTGGCCCCTTCTCCACCAGATTAAACAAATGCAGCTCCCTCCACCTGACCTTGCAGGTCTTGGGCTCCAGGCACTTGACCACCTTGGTAGCCCTCAGCTGCGCCCTCCCCAACAGTCATCTTTAATTGGGTGTCCCTAAAGCTGGGCAGAGAAATGCAGGTGCAGCCCCAATAGTGCCAAGAAGAGGTGAACGTTAACTTCCCCGACCTACCAGATTTAGCCCAATATGCAGTTGGTCTTGTTTCCAGTGAGAACATAGTGTTGACCCACCTTCAGCATGGTGCCCACCGTAACCCCCAGGGCCTTTCTAGCAGCTGTTATTCTTTCCAAGTCTACACTGATGTTGTTGTTGGGGTTGTTCTTGCCCTGGTACAGAGCTTTGTTCTTGTCTTTATTGCACTTTATGGGGGTTTTGTTGGCTCACTCCTTGCATTTCTGAAGGTCTCAGCGTGTCAAACGCAGTTTTTCTGTTATCAAAAATTGGGTTATTTTCTACTGAGAAAGTTGGAACCATCTGTTTTTTCCATATGAGGATGTCCCAGCCCGGCAATCAGAGTCTAAGCAAACTCTACTTCTCAGTGAGGAGGAAAGGGGTGGTCATAAACAGAAACAGTACCAGATTTTCTGTTTTGTGATGAAAAAACCTCAAACCCTACATAATGTTTTTTTCATTATCAAACAAAATCAAATGGAAATAAAGTGATCGCAAAACAACATTTAACAACATATTTTTGGATCAATTAGATTTTTTTCCTTTGGCTAAAATTGACACATTTTGTTCTGACTTTAGCCCTGCAAACTATTTTACTTTATTTTCATAGTTACATAAAGCAACTCATTTAACTTCAAATGAAGTTAAATGAGAAAAAAAGAATCAGAATGCTCTTTTTAAAAAATGAGAAAGCAGGGCATTTTAACGCAATCCAAACCCTTCCTCTGGGGATTTTTTTAAAGCTTTTTTTTAGTCTTTTTTTTTTTTTTTTTAACAACACAGCCAAAGTGATTTGAGTTCAACAACAAAAGGCATTTTAGGAGCAGCTGAAAAACAATTTAAATGAGAACTCTTTAGCAGACAATGATTACAACTCCCCGCGTTTTGTTCATAACCCGTGCTGCAGGGAATTTGCTCTCTTTTTTTCTCTACCCTGTACACATTAACCGGATTGTTTCACCCCAATACTCTCCGGGTTTCATTTCCCATATGGGAGCAGCAACAGCCATGGAATTACTGAGCTTCCCGGGGCAGAATGACAGACCAGTGAATTAATGGACATCACCTTCCTTTAGCAGCGCACTGATGGCCTCGTACATCACCGCCGTTTCTCCATCCTCCTAATGAAAAGCTTCGTAACTTTGTTATAGTTTAGAAACGTCTGTATTTCTCCATGTTTTTTCTGTGTTCCAGATGAGTTTAAATCCTTCATGAAAAGGCTACCTAGCAACCACTTCCTGACCATTGGGAGCATCCACCAGCACTGGGGGAACGACTGGGATCTGCAGAACCGCTACAAGCTGCTGCAGAGCTCCCTGGAAGCCCAGCGCCAGAAGATCCAGCGCACTGCCCGCAAACTCTTTGGCCTCAGTGTCCGGTGTCGGCACAATCCTAACCACCAGCTGCCTAGAGAAAGGTACCTTCATCCTTCGTTGGGGCTGGGTGTGTTGGGATGGGTGGCTGGTGGAGCTGAGCCTGGCCTTGGACCTAAACCCAGCAGCCTGAGTGTTTGGGTATGGGGCGTGCTAACATGGAGGTTTGGGGGAAAATGGTGAAGTTTGGGAGTGGGCTGAAATTTCTGGAGGCGTAAGTAACCCTTATACCATACCTAAGCACGTTCCCATCCTTTCTGTGTGGTCTTACCTACCCAGGTGAAGGGCACCCAACTTATTCTGGAGTGTTCTGCAGACTATGGCAGGGCTGGCATCAGACAGCCAAGCAGACTAAGCTGCTTTTTAAACGATCCTGCATCGCGTACCAGAGGCTAGCTTTAAGCTTCTATTTGCTGTTAAAGTGGCCATATGGAGCACAAGATGCTTCAGCCCATTTTTGAGTTGTGCTCCTCAATGAATAAAGCCAGAGTGAGAGAGAGAAGCTTTAGTTTCCCTTGGAATAGATCACCTCTCTTCTACGAGACGCGGAGTGAACCTGCACACCCGCACTGACCAGAAGCCCAGCAGTAGTATTACGGATGGGGAGAGCAGATTTTCCATTACAGCTACAGCAGCTATTGATATCCAATAGTCACCTCCTGCTGGCTCCTTTCAGCCCTGACCTACGGCTGAGTTTAAGTTAGCTTCCAATCATTTTTGGAGGCTTGCATCCATCGAATTTAATAAACATTTCTTGCCGTTTCTTTCTACTTTGTCTGGGGTGAAGTGGCACTGAAAAAATGAGTCCAAGTGCCTTTTCTTCCCTGCTCCTCATGGAAGGGTCAGACCAAGTTAATATTTGTAGAGGAACTGTTTTTTTCACCTCCTTCATTACCTAAATATTTAGTCTCAAGAGGAAATAAACTGATTGGCTGCTGTCTCCTGTTATCATCCAGCCCCTTGAGAGCACACTGCGTTTTCATTTCGCTACTCTGCAGCTCAGCAAACTCTTCCAGGGCTTAACATCTCTTTAATTACCAAGAAATCTCATGTTTCTGGACAAAGACTTGATGGCCTTAGTAGGGATGAGGTGAAATATCTATTAAGTTTAAGAGATTATGAAAAAAAAAGTCTGGAGAACTTCCTAAAATTGGCCCGTTCCTGCCAATTGGCGGAGCTGCTACGAAGAAGCCAACTGGTGGAGGAGTCACAAGCGTGTCCAGGCATTAGTTTGAGTTGTGCCACAACCACCACAACAACGAAGTGAAGCAGCAGCGAGCAAATACCCAGCCAACCATGTTGCTGCAAAGCACTGCGAGAAATACATCTTTAGCATTTCTCGTCTATTTTAAAAAGTCAGCCACGCAGAAGGGAAGCCTCCGACTAATACTATAAAATCTGGGGGAAGGAGGGCAAAATGGGATGATGGCAGCTGGGTTTTTAACTGACTGATGTGCTTGATTTGTTTAAGTCAACACCACCAGGCATATTATCATTTCTTTTCTTATTTGTCATTCCGCGTTTGTAGCGAGGCAGGGGAGGGGCTGGGTAGACAGATGTGCAGTGGAAGAAGGTGTGCATTTCATCCTGCTTTTACGGGGCTCGGAAATACTCTAATTTTCTAATTGTTACTGTACAGAACGACAGACGCTTATCAAGCATGCCAGTGGCTTTGAAAGGATGGAAAGGTTCTATTAAGAGCAAGCCTCTCTCTTTAATACACGTAATAGTAAGCCTACTTTATATATTCCAAAGCAATGTAAAAAAAAAAAAAAAAAGAAATAGGGCTGCTGTTGATTGTCCTCAGGGAAAGGAAGAGGTGGTGTTTCCAAAAGAAAGAAAGAGTAGGGATTTTGGCAATTAGGGTGATTCTCCATGACTTTTTGCAATTGCTAAGAAGGAAAAAAAAAAAAATATATATATATTTTTATATATATATTTGCTCTGCACTGCTTTTGCTTAAAAACCACCTCTTTGCAGGCAGGTTCATTGGTTTGAAAAAGAAAGCACTCCTCGGTTGTTAAAGCTTCAACGTTGAATGAGTACCTATAGTTGCATTTTAAACCTCTGGATGGAAAATATAAATAACATCCAAAGGAGGAGCGGGGGGGGAATACATGTTCTGGGCTCCAGCCAAATTGTCATTAGTTAAGAATACATCTCGCAGCTGCTGAGAATAAAAATAGCATTTTTTACTTTGCTGTTGCATACCAAAAGCCCAAAAGTACCTCCACAGCAGCTAGGGCTGGTTGGAAAGTGAAAGACGAGTTTGCAAAGGAGACCTTGTTAATTCCCTACCTCTTTTCTTGCAATTGAAAAAAAAAAAAAAAAATCTGCCCTGCTGGATTGTGGGTTTGATTGTTTGGGTGTTTTTGTTTGGTTTGGTTGGTTTTTGCTTTGGTATGGCTCTCTAATCATCTCAGACACCATCCACAACAAGGCTGTGTCTTTGTCTCAAGGGACACCCAGCAGCCTCTTCCCCTCCCCCGCGCTGATTAATCCTGAAAAGATGACAAGTCAGGAGGAAAGAAAATTATTCATCACCTTTCTGTATAACCTGACCTCCGTTTCTGATCTGAACGCCCAACGCCGTCCTGTAAAACATGGGGTATTTTTGTCACAAGAGATGGGTCTGAAGTGGCGAAACAGCTCTGCCTGATCACCCGGTGCCCAGCGCCCAGCGCCGCCAGGGGACTGCGCGCCCCCCGTCACGACAGCAGGAAAACCCCGCGAAATCTCTCTCACTCACAGCCTTGCCTGGCTGTCATTTTTATTCTCATTTTAGTTTGGAGTGGAAGATATTAAAGTTGCATGCAAAATTGCTTGACAGTGACCTTTGGAGACATAGTTTTCCTTTTTTTAATTTCACATGCTCCGGTACTTAATACTTTCAACTGGCAGAGGTAGCAAACACCAGGCAAAATAACTTCTGCGGTGATATTAAGAGGGAGAAAGATAAACTATGACTCCTTAATGAAAGAGAAAAATAATTAAAATGGAAACTAATGGCTGCTCTGCTACTGGCTTTCAGCTTTTAAACAATGGGTTTTTTCAGCCTCCTTGGGCCCTGACATCTCTGGGTTCCATTCGCCCGAGCCTGAGCCATCGCAGGGGGGGTGTTTTAAGAAGTTGCCTCCCGTCAGCTGAAGGGCTGTGACTGGTCCTGCGTATATTCTCATCCTGGCCCAGTTGCGAGACAAAATGGGGTAATTTATACCGCATTTCCCCTCTCTATCACACTTCCCATTGTCACGTTTGTAGCCGATGCCCAGCTCTGCCCCGGATTCTGCATTTTCATTTAATTACGTCCTTTATTGCTGCCATCAGCAGATGGTGGGTAGCCTTCTTTTTTTCCTTTTTTTTTTTTTTTTTGGTCCTACTTGTGTCTCTGCTGAATGCTAAGACATATACGCGCATCCCCCCCCCCCCCAGAAAACCAACCCTCTTTCTCCTGATCTCCCACCCTTCCTCTACAAAGTTGATCCGCAGAATGGGAAAATTACTAGTTTCGATTGCAAGATATCAGATGAGACACCTTTCTCGTTTTGCTCTGCCGACTGTTAGTAAAAGAGAAGGATGGAAGGATTGCATTTTTATTATTTTTTTTTTTCCTAAGACAGATCACACCTAAGACAGCCAGGATATGGTCATCTGGCTAATTTTTATCATGTCCCCTGCTGTGTAGCCTGGCAGTCTTTATCCCGTGAACTCAATGGCATTCTCAGTGTGTCAAACCCGTGTAAAGCATCGAGCCAGCACTGCACAAATACGCTGGGAATTCTGTGCATGAGGAAACCACCCCAGAAACCACCTTTAGTCCTACGGGCAACCGTTACCACCTCATCTGGAAGCCCAGTCCCGCAAAAAGCTACAAACGTGACCACGGAGAGAGCTGTGGAAATCAGGGAAATAACGTCCTCACCTCATGGACAGGGGTAGGGATGCTGAGACGATACGTGGTGGAGCTGGACATTTCCCACCTATCTGCCACCAGCCTGCTGCCTCAGCCCTTCATTTTCTTTGTGCCACGGGGCTTCTCCCTGTCCTTGTCTTGGTAGAAATTACAGCGGGAGCCAGGGACAAAGTTTGGGGCTGCAGGAGATAACTCCCTCCAAAGCAACCTCTGATTTTCATCGCTGTCATCAAGCCCAGTCGCGGGAAGAGGCAGCCTGCAGGAGCCCTGTGCTTCCCGTCAGCAGTTCCCCCAGCCCAGTGAACCCAGCAGCCAGTGGGCGTATACTGGGGGGATGCTTCCGTTTTAGCCCATCCTCCACTTGCTCATCATCCCTCGGCTTCATGCTTAGGTTCGTGGTTAGAAGTAAAGAAAGAAGCTTTCAAGGAGGTGCACGGAGGAATGAAGGTGGACTCACAGCCCCTGAGGGAGATTGAAACCCGGAATCTGGGAGCCTTGCTAAATTCAAGTGCACTTGGCTGGCTTTCTAAACAGGAATCCCAAGGCTTCAGATGGGGTAAAAAAATATATGTCTTGCTGAAAAAGCCAGGAAAAATTCACTTCTGAGCAGAAGGCAGACTCGGTCCCCAGGGGATGGTTTTGAGAGTGCTTGTTGCTGTCAGCAACATGTTTTGCAGTCACGAGTCACGCTGTGCTGTGCTGTGCTGTCCCCTCCCTCCCAAACAGAGCTGTCCTGGAAACCAGGAGGAGCCCGGTGCACTTTTTCTAGAGACCAGGGCTGTCACCATCTCCCTCTATGGCACGTATTTATAGAGGTCACTGCCTTGCTCCCAAGCCAACCTTGTCATTTCCACTGGCAGGAGAGCTCCTGGTAGCTGTGAACAGGGGAAAGAGACGCTGTCGCCCCATACCACAGGAGGAACGTGAAAATTGTCTCTTCCCACATCCAAGACTTCAGAATTTTCCTGCTAATGCACTTCCTTTTGCCTCGCTCTGTCTCTTTTTTTTTTTTCTCCTCCTTTCACTCAGTTTCTTCCTACTTCTTTTCATTCCTGCCTGTCCTCTGTCTTTCGGTTGTCGCTGTTGTTTCAGTTTTCCCTTTTCTCCATCCCTATTCTTCCTGCCCACTGCATTTCTCTCTCATTTTTCCTTTTACCTGCACATTTTCCCCTTCTTTCCTCCTCTAGCCTTTCTGCTTCTGCTCCTTGATTATTTCTTTCCTTCCAGCGCTTTCCTCTGTTTCGTACTCTCATCCCTCCACTCTCTCCCTCCCCCTAATCATCTTGCTGTTCTTTGCTGCTGTATCATTTAATGCCTTCTTTGATACAGCCTACAGCTTAATGATTATTCGGAGGTCAGGCGATGCAGGTGCCATGAATTTCACTAATCCAGCTCTGAGAGCCTCTGTCCATAATCACTCCTCCCGTTCTACAGGGACTGAATCCTAATTTGTCATTAGCCAGTCCTCTCGCTGCAGCGCTACCGAGAACTTTTTGCCCAGAGGAGACAATGAAGTATTCATTAGCTGGGGGGGGAGGCGGAGGGGAGGGAGCAGGCGGCTGAACAAGGCGTTCTGCCGAAGGCCGCTGAGAAAGGAGTCGCTGTGCTGAGATTTCCCCGGGGCAGGGGGGGAAGAGGGGGCAGCAGGGCAACATTGCAAAAGTGGGTTATCCGAAAAGCAAACATGGGTTACGGTGTCATTCATTAGGAGTCGTTCCAGGGCTGCAGGACGTGGAGGTGAGGGTGCTGATATAGCAATTATGAGAGTGGTGGGGCTTGGGAATGGGCAAGTGTGGCTGCTTGTTAAGGGGAAAGGCTGTAAAAGGAGGTTAATTAGCCGCAGATTTTTTAAAGGAGAAGCTGTTCTAGCAGGTTCGCCTCTATGCACCCTGACTTCCACCCTCTTTTCTGCTGTTATTGTGCTCTGCACCATAAGCAGAGGTTACTCCTGGCTTTGCCCCATCCCATTACAGGTCTGGTTTTGGAGAGTGGGGGGGAATTGCCAGTGACATGGAAAAGAGTTTTCTCCTGCTAGCCTAGAAGTTATGCCGACCCGCGATGTCTGATAGCACCCCCGCCGCTGGCGTGGCTTTATCAGCTCCATTCCCATGGTTGAACTTTGTCACTGTGGCACTGATGGGATCCTTGGCAGAAGACTGTGCCAGTCTCAGCTCCTAGAACAGCGTGGAGAGAGGCTTCAGACAATTGATCCTACCATCTAGCTATTTCTTAGAGGGCTTTTGTTCTCCACCAAAGGAGTAAACAGCATAAGAAAGATTCAGTCTAGAAATAGACTGGAATAGCTCCCAGGTGCCATGGCAGGACACAAATGTTCTGAGAGCTCTGTCTCAGATATATCCCTGAAAACGCTGTGGCTCCAGTAAGATGCCAACACCAAAGACACTTTGAGGCTCTACAACGCTAATGCTTTCTTCTTCCTACCCACAGGACAATACAGGAATGGCTTACTCGGGTCCAGTCCCTGCTCTACTGCAATGAGAATGGGTTCTGGGGGACCTTTCTGGAAAGCCAACGGAGCTGCGTTTGCCATGGTGGCACCAGCCTGTGCCAGCGCCCCATCCCCTGCATCATCGGGGGCAACAACAGCTGTGCCATGTGCAGCCTGGCCAACATCTCTCTCTGCGGCTCATGCAACAAGGGCTATAAGCTTTACCGGGGTCGCTGCGAGCCTCAGAACGTAGACTCGGAGCGGAGCGAGCAGTTCATCAGCTTTGAGACGGACTTGGACTTCCAGGACCTAGAGCTGAAGTACCTGCTGCAGAAAATGGACTCTCGCCTGTATGTGCACACCACCTTCATCAGCAACGAGATCCGCCTGGACACCTTCTTTGATCCCAGGTGGCGCAAACGCATGTCCCTCACCTTGAAGAGCAACAAGAACCGGATGGACTTCATCCACATGGTGATCGGGATCTCCATGCGAATCTGTCAGATGCGCAACAGCAGCCTGGACCCTATGTTCTTTGTCTACGTCAACCCGTTCAGCGGGAGTCACTCTGAGGGCTGGAACATGCCCTTTGGGGAGTACGGCTACCCGCGCTGGGAGAAAATCCGCCTCCAAAACAGCCAGTGCTACAACTGGACCCTGCTACTGGGCAACCGGTGGAAAACCTTTTTCGAGACTGTCCACATCTACCTACGCAGCCGGACTCGGCTGCCCTCCCTGCTGCGTAATGAGACTGGCCAAGGGCCCGTGGACCTTTCTGACCCCACCAAGCGTCAGTTCTACATCAAGATCTCAGACGTGCAGGTGTACGGCTACAGCCTGCGTTTTAATGCTGACCTACTGCGCAGTGCTGTGCAGCAGGTCAACCAGTCGTACACGCAAGGTGGGCAGTTCTATTCTTCCTCCTCCGTCATGCTCTTGCTGCTGGATATTCGGGACCGAATCAATAGACTGGCGCCTCCCGTGGCCCCAGGGAAGCCCCAGCTGGATCTGTTCTCTTGTATGCTCAAGCACCGCCTGAAACTCACCAACAGCGAGATCATCCGCGTGAACCACGCTCTAGACCTGTACAACACCGAGATCCTCAAACAGTCGGACCAGATGACAGCCAAACTCTGCTAACCCGGACTTTTCAGTGGACATGTTGGTGATTGATCCTTTTGCTGTAAAAAAAATAAAAGAGAAAAAAAAAAAAAAGAGAAAAAAAATAAAAAGAAAGAAAGAAAAGTGGGGGGAAAGTAAAGAAAGGGGGGAAAAACAAGATTTGTAAAATGTAATTAATATACAAAAGAGAAAAAAAAGAGGAAATTCTTCATTTGTTGAAAACTAAACCCGTTCTAGCAGCTGTATAAAACTGTCAGGCATGTTTGTTATTTCTATAATCCGTCATAAAAGGGTAACACCTTACTCTCTCTTGACCTTGGGGGTGTCGCTTGCTAGTCCTCAGGGGCAGTGGAGTAAATAAAGGGAGGAGCAGAGAGAGGGGCAAACTTCTGTAATGAACTGTAAAGTTTTCTGCTATGCAGGTGCCAAGACAAAGAGACAAAAAAAAAAAAAAATCAAAGCAAACAAACAAATAAGAGTTATCTGTAAATGTAAAAGAACCGCCATTATTCCTATAGTGGGAGTAAATGGTTAAAGATAAAAGATATTTCTTCTGTTGAGATTTATGCCAGCTTTACGTTGAGTTATTCACACAGCCTGTGCTGAGCTTTGCTGGAGGACAGAAGGTGATGGCAGTCTCCTTTGAGAGTGAAACCAATTCCCTTTTGGTGAGAAGACACGTAAGAGGGGGGGTGTGGGTGGGTGCAGGTCTCAGGTGTCTTCACTTTGGGATTTCCACCTTGGAAGACTTTTCACCAGAGGTAGAGTCTCAGCACTTGCTGAAGAATGGGACGTGTCAGGTTCCTTTGGTGGCTTTCCTGAGCTGGAGTCCATGCCCTGCATCAGACTGCTGTTGCCTTCAGCCATGTCAGAGGTTAACGCCTTGAGGGTCAGCACCTGTAGATCCAGCGTCGCTCATCTTTAAGGTACTTCACCAGAGTCCCTAACACAGAGAAAGCCAAAATCATATGCCACTTTGATAAACCTAGACTTAAAGGCAAACCTGAGTTTGGCTTTTTGCCTCAGGTTCTGGGTTTCCCGATAACACTGGCGAACCCTCGTCACCACAAAAACCAAAGCACGATGCAAGAAAACACGTTTCCAAGGAAACCCGAAACACTGAGGGGTACACATGCCCATTTTGTTCTTTGGGGGAGGAAAAAATCCTTTTACTTTTGTATGTTTCTGTGGCTGTGAATAATATCCTTGTTTCACTTACACTTGCTTTGTCCGCAAAAAAAAAAATAATTACAGAAAACAGATGAGAAAATTTTATTAAAATACCCACAAAAGTAGTAAAAGGGAGGGGTGGGAGGGAAAAGCACGATAACGAAATCTGCCCTGAGTTTGAATTATCAAAAAAATAACTAAAAGGTGGGTAGAATTTTGTGGAGTGTGTGTGTGTGTGTGTGTGTTCATGTGTGTCTGGATTTAAAAAAAAATACATTGAATGGAATGTGTGGAGGTAGGATCAACTGAGCTGGGTGATGAGGCCTGAACACAGCGGGAGGTGAGTACTGGGGTGTTTCTCTTAATCTCATTGGGTTTTAGCTGAAGTTGATTGTGAGAAGTGCTAGTGAGAAACTAGAGTTTCTGCCTTCCTAGATAGGAGAAATAAATCTAATCCTGCCGGCTTCTAGAGCTGGAGGAGTATCCTGGGGAAAAACGGGCCTGAGCAGGAGGGACAGTCCTGACCCAAAGTCCGAGACTCATACCTGGCTCAAGATTTAACGTGTTGATTCAATCAAGTTCAAAACAGTTCTTGTAGAAATTTTGAATTTCTTATTGGGAGACTTTGACTCAGATTCTGAGAATAATACCAGTTCTGCTGGAAAGAGCTAAATGCATCGTGGTGTTATTCATGTGACACCAGGGACTTAGACAATTAAGCCTGGCTTCAGGTTTAGCTTAATTTGTGTGGATTTGGTTGAGAAGGAATTAGATACCTTAAGGAAAATATGCATTCACTGAACTCTCCTGCTGAACTGGCAATTGATGGCCTAAGAGAAACTCTCTGGTGAGTTAGTAAGAAAACAAAAAGGAGTCCTAGCTACAAAAACACGCGCCCATTCCTGTCTGCCTACCAAAAGGTGGGGAAGTGCATGCAGCTGAACAAGAGCTCGGTAAATTAAACGACAAAGATGTTCCTAGGGACGTCCATCAATTTCTGTTAGTAGTAACTCTGTGTCTTCCTTAACTTGCATTAAGATCTCTCTCTATCTTTACTGGTCAGCCCATGCAAGATGGTGCAAGGTTACCTACTTTTCCCAGTTTGATCATGTGTTTATATTTCATGTGATTGGTCTTTGCTTTGTGTAGTAGAGGTCCGGCCCCACCATTCAAAGAGGTTTCTTTACAGTTGTGACATTCCTGTGTCAGCTTTCTGATAAGAGAAAATTCACCAGCAATAGTATGCATGGAAGTTAGTTTCAAGCAAATAGTAGAGAGTATTCATGGGAAATGAATGTCAGATTTGTAATTATGACTAGAAATAATGTTCCTGACAGTTACATCCATCCAAGCAGGGAATAGAAATGTACTATTTAATTTACATGTATGACCCAAAGAGCTGACACTGAAAAGAACGATAGTTATTGCTCTAAAAATACTGAATACTGCTTATGAGCAACCTACAGCCTGAGATGCAGTCTGCATTCAATGGTGGGATTTGTTCATGGCCGGGAGTAGTGAATGTGCTAACACAAAGTGAAATTAATTCGATAAATTGCTTTCCTATGAGATAAGTATCCAGCTCTAGTGACCAGAAGCCAAAGAAGTTGCAATTAGATCTCAGATCTCGTGGGTAACTAGCAACACGTTAGCCAAATCTTGACCTGTATTTGTGGGACTGTTAGGGATCAAATCAATTGCTGTCATGTATCTTCGACGATGCCTTGGGATGGTCAGCCCCCCGTATTACTGGGCTTCAGCAAGGGGGGCAACACCACAAACCTTAAGCAAGACATTGGGCGCCAAGAGAACATTAAATCACTGCTGTCCGGTTCAGACCCAAGCAATGGGAGACGGCCACGGAGTTAGAGAGGCATTGTCCAACGTGAGCTAGCATTTCCACCGTGGCTGGGAGCGGTGAAGCTGGAATGTAGAAAACCAGCGTAGGGAGCTGGAAGGAAGTTTGGCATAGATATGCTGTCAGTGTATGGAACTTACCTTGGGAGTACCTGGTGGTGCAACGTGGCACCAGGCTATGATGGCATATCGACGCAACCACCTGCCGTCATGTTGCAACATGGCTAGGTAAAATTTTGTGATGGAATGAAGCCAAAATGTGAAGAATAAATTTCCTTGTCCTTCAGGGTAGGGGAAAATGAAGCTATCTGGGCAGCTCAGCCAGCATTTTGGGCTCAAAGTTTATGTCAGAGAGAAAAAGGAAAAAAACAAACCAAACAACTCAACCAAATGTGGCCTGGACCGTGCTACACTCTGCTGTTGATGCTGGAAAACAAACGTCTGCCACAGACAGGGCACATGCTCTGCTTTCACTGCTCAGTCCCATAGGCCCTTCCCCAGGTAAGGGGTCAGCCTGAAACACCCAGATTCAGAACCAAATCCCACAGGTTTGTTTTAGGGTATTTGTTCTGCAGGCAATAGAAAATGTGGAGCCATCTGGGAAACTTCTGTCTGGATAAGAGAAAGTAGTTCATACCACCCCAGAGAGGCCACCCCAGTCCTACAGTGGTGTCAATGGGCTTATGAGGAAATTAAGTCCAAGTCTTCTACTTGGTCAGAAAAAGCTGTTTAACAAGACAATGAGTAGAACGGAGGGTAATTAATAGAGGAGAATTAGGCAGGGCCCAGAGAATCCTTTCACCCATAAAACTACATTCACTAAATTGCATGATCAGTAGGTATTGTTATAGAGTTTAATGATAAAAGGGACCTTCCTACTTTGAAATATAAGTAATCATTCTCCGACTGTATGAGAATGAAGCTCATCTTCCCCTGTAGAAGAAGGAGTTAGGGAGCAATCCATAAGATTGCCCAGCTCAGCTAACGCAGAGAAGGTCCTACCAAAGCATCGTAGATACTTGTTGCAATTAAACTGGGGACTGCATGAAAGCTGGAGCTTCCAAATAACCCAGAGAAAAAAAAGAAAAACCAGATGCCAGGTGTCCCAAAGGCAAAGCACGGCAAAAAGCGGCAGGTAGAGCAGAATCTACCTGCTTCTTCCCCTCAAATGCAGAAGACTTCTGGGATCAGTTACTTCAAGTCACATGAGAGAATGCACTGGGAGCTTACTAAGAAATGTGCTTTTTTTAAGTTATTCTAATTTAGACTTAACCAGCCGATGTGGCAGAAAGCAAAGGACGTCAGCAAGTCTTATTAATATGCTGATGCTACAGCTTCAGAAGTGTACAGAATGCCCATTTGGATCAGGGCTAAGAGCACAGCATGGAGTTGCCATGGAAACGTGGGGAGGCCATTAATTAGCTATCACATGAAATCATCAGGAAGAATCTGGACCTCAGCAGCTTTGCCCTCCTCAGAGGCAAAGGGCACAGGCCCAGTGACCCCTCCACAGCTCCAACCACCACCATCCTGGAGCCGAAATGTCTTCTTGGAGGCATGGGCGGTGCGTGGCCAAGTTAGGGGAAGGGGGCGACAAGGGCAGAAGGCAGGGAAGTAAATAAAGGATGGAGACAATTTCCACACTTATTTCCCTCTTCCCAGGAAGCTTGTTTGCTTTTGCATAAAAGAACCCAGGAGATCTGCTGCTTTTTGAGCCAGTGGGACTCATGCCAGCGACCTCAAAGAAATCAACGCTGGCCACAAGGCCCTGGCAAACTCAATTAATGGAGTTAGCATCTCTGTGACTGAGCTGCACCTGGGATGAGTGAATGCCAATGCTCTCTGGAGCTGTCCTGCTCCCCAGAGCCATCGCTGACCACACTAAGCCAGGAATCCCTTTCTCCAAAGGGAAACATGGGCAAGTAAGGGAGGCTTATTGGCCACTTGCCCAGCCTCCCTCCAGAGCCAGAATCCACCTCCAGCCCAGGCTGCGTGCGTATGTTCCTGTGACAGCTGTGACGGACTTCAGCTGCCACGTACAGGATGTTCTTTTTAGCCCACTTGCTAAAACACCACTCAGGAGGACATTTGGCAGATGGCATCTCCTGCACCAGGGTGTAGCAAGATCCTCAGCCTGGCTGCTCATTTCCCAGTGCTGGAGGAGAAGTGCTGAGTGGCAATCCAGACTGTGTGCTCCTGCCTCCAGCTAAAGGGCCTTCCTTGACGAGTCTACCCAGGTGCTTGTTGAAAGGAAAACATGGCCCAAGGACTAGGTTTCTTATCTGAAGAAGAGGAGGTTGGCCAGTGGTGTGTGTCAGGGGAGAGGCAGAAAGGATATAGATGAGATAAGGCATAAGGAGGTCACGAGGGAGATATTTCCATGTTCTTTCTATCCTGGAAAGTTTGAAATTGCACAGTAGACATGCTGGACCCAGTCAGATTATAGACCTTCTTGTCCAAGATACTTTTTCTAATTCACATTTCAATTAACACCCCTTCATATTTTCTTTGTGACTTCTTCCAGTAATCTTTTTTTTCCATAATCTAAAACTACCTTCTCTTAACGTCATCAGGATTATTCTTCTTCTGTAAATGAAATAACGATGGAAAACAGCGAGTACTAATAGCTCTATAAAAACCTTGTTGGAAATTTCAGTCCTTCCTCCTGAATTTTCAACTGACAAAAGACGGGTGCTTGGTACAAACAGGACTTTCCTTTTGTGTAGCAAGAAAAAAACACACAAACAAACGGTACCGGTCTATAACCCTTGCAAAACAAACCTTCCCAAATACAGGACTGTCCATGTGAATCCCGACCACAAGAAAAGAGGCGAGCAGCGGTACTCCCCAGCCTACCGACTCTGCGGCTGCTCGGATAAACACGAACAGATACCACCGGACACTGTGGTGAGACTGGGTCTCCCAAGGGGAATATCTTCCCGGTCTGAGCTAGATTACGTTTTGCAGGACACGTGAGGTGGGATGTAGCTAGCTAAACATCTTAATGGCTTTTAGGGTTATTAAAGACATCTACAGGAACAGCCCCAGGTCCACTATTTTGTGTCCACGTCCTTATTGTTTATCTGTACAGCAGCGCAATCACTGCGTGGTTCCTGTTGGCCTCCAGTACTCGCTTTTCAGACAAGAAGCAAATTTGACCTTGCGTAGAGACCTCGAAAAAACAAGCCATGGGTCCCTCCCCAGGAGAACTGCAAAAGGTATTGCTAGAAAAAATAATCACGGCAGTAGAACCTGTGGAGGAGCGAGATCTGCTTAGGTGACCCTGAACAGATATAGGCAGGCACAAAAGAAATTGCATTACTGACCTCACCGCTCAGGGAGGACTCCCTTCTCTCCCCAAACCTACCTTGTGTCTCATCATCTCCTCTTTTCAGTTTTGGCTCAGTAACGAACAAAACCAGCCTGTTAGATATTATACATAACACACATCATGTAAGTGCAGCTTAAAATAATATTTTAATGCCACAGAAAAAGTCAACCAAATTGAACCAACCAAAGAAGCAAAATGGAACGGGAAAAGCACGCGGACTCATTCTGTTTATTAGGGATGCTTTTGCCAGTGATAAATTGCTGTGAGATGCCTTAGTTTTCAACAACATAACAGCTTCCGGTAGAAAATGTCTAACTAACTGACTTATTTTGACTGAAATTTAGGTCTAAAATTCTAAGAAAAAGTTTAAAATTCTAAGAAAAGGTCTAAAAAAGAGAAATTTAAAGTCTAGATTTTCCGATTGAAACGCGTGGGATAGATAGTAGTTTTTGAGTATCTGAGCTGGCCCTGTTTTTTAATAGTCAGTCACGTTGTCGAGAACATCGATGTGTCTAAACAGGAAAAAGAAATTCAACTGGGATGGTTTTCCAAGGCGCTCACAGATCTCCTTGAACAGGGTGTGCCGAGGGGAGCTGAAGGTCAAGAGTTCTCAAAGCCGCTGCCAGGAAGAGGATAGAGCGCCTGGATTATGATGCTGCTAAATTCAAGTGAGGAAGCCAGGAGAGTTCATGTGACATCGGGAAGAGAGAAACACAACTTATACCTTTTGTATTTCTACGTATGGGTATGTATTTAGTTAAGTTTTGATACATTTATATTAGATATCTTTTAACTCCTTAATAGATATCTATCAATCTATATTCTGAAGTCTTGATTGCAAGCCAGATCTCGTCGCGTTTGGTCCTGGGCATACACAGAACTGATAGAAGCTTGTCACTCCCATGGACATGAGCAGTTTAGGGCTGGCCTGACTTTTACAGGTGGGAAAGGGAAGCCCAAGATGGTCGGAGACTGGCTTGCTATGGCAAAACCTGCACCGAACCGGGACCAGAGTCTGTCTCAAGTCTCGGTCTTAAGACTGACCATTCTATGAAGAGGAGGAGAGATGACAGGGCAGGAAGGGTTATTCCAGGTGTGCTTTTATTCCCACCGACAGTCCCTGGTGTCTGAGTGTCCCACTCTTACATGCATTGATAGGGACTTTGAGAAAGACGTATAATGCTGTGCTACCACAATGTGGATTTTCTTTCAGACTTGTGACATCCCAAATGCTTAGGTCAAGCCCGAAAGAACTGCCTTTGCCTGGTTTTGGTGCAGAGAAGCCTGTAAAAGAAATTTTCTAAAGATGAAGCAATTCTTATTTCAGTCTGTTTTCTGGGGCAGGCTTCTTGACAGCGTGCAGCATCTCCCTGAGTTGGGCTGTGGTGTAATTTAGGACTGAATCTTGTTCTGCAATGTGATGACAGGATCATATTATACAAATGTCACGCATCTAACTACTGAGATCTGGTTTTCAAACTTCCCTAAGACATTTAGACTCAGGGTTCTGTTAAGATTCATTCCAGGATGAGAAAGCAAAACCTGGATATTGGCTGGACTGGATTTAGGCACTAATTCTGATCTTTTTGTGTTTTTACAAGCTACTCCATGGAGGGAGTTCACTCCTGATACATGGGAACTATCTCCATAATTTCAGTCTCTCTTGATATGAAAATCTAATCGTGTTCATTGCTCAAAATCAACTCTGGTTGAAGACTAATGCAAAAAGGCTCAGCCTAAGCTAGCAGCTTGTTCAGGGAATGTAGATAAGAAACCCTCGCGGGCTGCTTTGAAAGTCAATAGACTTGGGTTTAGAAGGATTACCGAAGGGCTCAGTCCTGCAAGGTGCTGAGCATGGTGGATCGCAATACTGTGTCTGCATGTGTGCGGGCAGGTGCATGAAAGTCAAAGGGACTATTCAAAACCATATGAGTTAAGATCACGTCCATATATTTTTCTGGCTCGACTTGAGAGTTCTCAATAACTGGTAATGCGTGTTGGGCTCTGGGGGAATCCCAGATCTCAGGACTGTCAAGGCCCAGGAGTCCTAAGATCAAAACCCAACTTTTTAGCCTGAGTTCCTTTTTTACTCTCAGTGGCTGGGTTGGGTTCGGTAAGCCTAGGCAGCTGCGATGGAGCACACGCGGAGCCTTTTAGACCCAGATGAACACTTACATTGCCCTCTGGAGCAGCCAGTGAAGTGCACAACGTGTGTCCACATGCACACCAATTGCATCACTGCTTAATGAGAATTAATATCCCTGATGAAGCACTGGGGGACCTCAGTCATGCACGAAGACCCCAGAGGAGCTGGCATTTCACTGAGACATAGTAAAAAGGAGATCTGGTTTCAAATAGCTTCTCAGAAGAGCACTAATTAAGAGGAAGATGCATGTGGCACCCGCTGAAGTTCCCAGGGGGTTTTCAAGGGTCAGTCCCATGAAGGTGGACCAGTCCTTCATCTGTTTTTTTAGGGTGGTTTTTTGCTGCCCTCTCTTCCCAGGAAATGTTGAACAGGAGCCATTGCTTTTTCAGCCTGGAGAAGAGACGGGTCTGGGGAGGCCTTATGGTGGCCTTTCAATACTTAAAGGGGGCCTACAGGAAAGATGGGGACAAACTCTTTAGCAGGGCCTTTTGCGACAGGACAAGGGGTGATGCTTTTAAACTAAAAGAGGGTAGATTTAGACTAGATACGAGGAAGAAATTTTTTACAATGAGGATAGTGCAACACTGCCCCAGGCTGCCCAGAGAGGCGGGAGATGCCCCATCCCTGGAAACATTCATGGTCAGGTTGGACTGGGCTCTGAGCAACATGATCTATTTGAAGATGGCCCAGTTCATTGCAGGGGGGTTGGACTAGATGACCTTTAAAGGTTCCTTCCCACCCATACTACTCTATGATTCTATGATTCTTTTGCCACTCTGCATATATTCCCACTCATAAAGTGTTTTTTTATCTCTCCGATATTCTTTATAAGGTGAACACCATTTCCTTCAGGTCAGCATTACTTGCGCATTTATTATAGGATCCACTTAATGAAAATAAAGACCAGCAAATTTAGAACAAGAAATGGTATAAAAGCCAACTAGATGACATGGGCATGAGAAACTCATACTCCAAAAAGTATTTGTTTAAAACAAGGAAGACGCTAGAAATAGATGTTGAATGAGTTCCCTGTGGTCACATAGTCAGTGGCAGAAACAAAGGAAGAAAAAAAATGGGCTTCTTACAGCACTGTTTGGGTCATACCCAGCTCATTTCAGTGGTCTTCAAAGTCTGTACCTACAAAGCAAGAGTCAACAGGGAAATTTAGGGTTTCCTGCTGGTGTGAAGGAAGCTAAGGAGCCAAAACCACGTGTAACGTGTGCCTACTTTATTCACCGGTTGTAGAATAGCTGTAGTTTCTCTGAAATATCAGGGATTGGCCAGAGGCACGGTATTAAACTCCAGGGTACCCAGTTGTTCTAATGAACCTGGCATATCCTACCTTTCTGCACTCTCCTATAAAACAATAATGCCATTTCTCCCATCGTTATGCATCACACATCAATCTGGCTGTTCATTAACAGCTCTGACCTGAATCTGTCACTTTACAACAAACTCCTGCAGGATTCCAGGTTTACTGCCATATAACTCCTTTATTATACATAGAAGGCTGTAATAAGCTGATTAAAAAACCTGCCTTTTTTTTTTTTTTGAAGACTTAATATATACTTTCCTGACATCAGATAAGTACAAAATAAACCTGAAGCTTCACCCAAAATGCATTATGCAAAGAAATCTGTCACTATAAAAAGCCTAAACCACGCAGGGCTCCCTGTACCAACTCCTCTCTGCACCGCCTTGGCTGCATAAGAGGGAGTCCTGTTGCGGCAACTGTTAATTCTTTAAAAGTCTGGAGTCAAACCATCCTTTCTATGATTCAGCTGGTGTGAGACACCTTTCCCCCCTGGAAATGCAGCTTTCTGGAACAATGTTTTCATTCTGAGAAGGAAAGTTATGAAGTTAAATGGAAAGTGCCATTCTCAAAGTTTAGAGTGAAAGGCAGCATCCCATCATATTCCAGCTCAGGAATCTCAGGACAGCCTTCTTGAAGGGAAACTGGTAAATGATTGAAAGAGGCAAGGGCTTCTCTCCCGGATTTCATGCCAGATGAGACAGAACTGGCCAAATGCTAAAATGGAAATGAAGTGTTTCAATAATTTCCCATTAAAAATGTCAACAAAAATTATATTTTGCTGAATTCACATTTCTGTAAGAGAAAACTGTTCAGCTGGGGGGAAAAAAAATTGGTCAGCTCTATCAGCAGAGCTAGTTATGGGAAGTCAAGTTCATCACATCTGGGCTAATGGGGTGTGAAAACTTGGCCTCACTGAGTACACGTAGACCTTTCTTACTGCTCCTGAGTGGCCCCGGAGGAAGGAGTGATCCCTGATTACACTGTCTCCTGCCTGCACGGCTGTAATGCGAGGACTCAGACGGGGCTGGGGTGTGAGAAGCCCGTGGGTTTGCTCCACGTGACGCAGCTCCCACCCTGATCTTCAGGCCAGTCTGCCAAAGCTGGCGTCTCTCCCACTTACCGTGGCTCCCTCCATAGAGGGAATCAGCCGTGAGGGCAAGGCATCACGCAGCACCCAGGTTGTCTCTTGCCCTTGTGTGGCTACCCACCTCCCCAGAAAATTATTCCGTGTGTATATTTTTTTCACCTCAAAGTGCCAGAGGTAGCAAAGGAGTTGTGTTGCAGCTCTGTTAGCACGGCACAGAGAACAGGCTTCTACTGCAGGACACGCTGTGAGGACGGCAGGTAGTGATGTGAAGGAGCAAAGTCTGTTCTGATAGTGGTGAAGAACTGTCCTGGATAGAGAGAACCAAACTTGTTATACACGTGGGTATCTAAAATAGTCCCAGGATCAAAATATTCTGTAAACTGCACTGGTGTTTGACTTACAGGGGAACAAGGTGATTGTTCCAAAAGGAGTCAGCTGTCGGGTGGGACGTGATTGCCCTGGGTATAAGACCTTGGAGCAATACGGCGGTACATATGGCCAAGTAGAACGGTGTTTTTACAAAATAGAAGGCAGAATTGTGGTGACCATCTGCAATATTTTAAAGCAGGACTTTGCAAGTTAGAGCCCCACTTAAAAGGGAGAGAAGGTATTTTGAGTCTTACATCTAAGCCATTTCTAGTGGCAGGGTTTTACAGGGTGTGCTGTACAATCAGTGAACAAAAGCCCCAGATATTTCTGTTAATCAAAGCCCATCTTTTGAATCAGTTATTGGGTTTTTTTCTCTTGTTGCAATCACTGGCCAGCATAAGCTGAATTACAGTGTTCTTTATTAACCGGCACTGCTTGCTCCACCTTAATTAGTGCAGACCAGTGGAGTTAAGGTGAATGAGGTGAACATTAGATGCAATTTTGTCATTGATGTTGAAAAAGTAACCAGACCTCAACTTTTCTCTCTGTAAGTACATTCCTTCCTTTTGTGAGATGATCAATAGCACTTCCACTGGAGGAGGTGGGCAAAGCACCTTTCAGAACTGATAATTGTGCAGGATCCAAATCTTTTCTAATAAAATGTTTCAAAACCTTTACAAAATTTCTACTGAAGGCCAGCTTTCCTAGGAGACCTATAATTATTGAGAGCAAAAGACAGAAGAGCTGAGAGTTATCAACCTGTTTCACATAAATAGGACCAGTTCAAACAAGGGACCTGAAAGACAGGGATATGGACAATGAAATAAGGGTGGAAAATAAATAATAATAATAATAATAATAAAAGAACAAGGATCAATATCTCTAAGAAAAAAAAACCATTTAATTTTATACAAACCATAAAGTGTACACACGTTCTGTGATTTCCCAGAGGTCTCCTGGCTGATTCTATTTTCTTGTAAAACCCACATCTTCACACACTGCATCCACAACTCCTGTCTTAGCAATACAAAATGTACATTCAGACTACAGGACATCCCAAGAGATTTATTCCTTTGATGCTGCTCTTCCTCCTCTTTTTCATGTTTCAAAGTCAAATATTTATCATTTGGCATCGTCTCTGTTTTGCTTTGATCCTTGAAAGAAAGAAAAAATCCCTTCTCGTTGCCCTCGCTCTGGAAAAACAGGAAGGCAGAGGAGTGGCCGGGGAAGGTGCAGTAAGACGATCGACTTAAGACAGCAGATAGGAAGATGGCTCCAAAACGGCTGTTTTCCCCAAATTGTGGCAACGTGTCAACATACTGACACATTCAAAAGCTTGGCATCCAGGAGGGAAAAATACTAATTCAGGTTTAGGAAGACACTCAGACATCTTCTCTTGCCATTGAAAACATCTGTTTTAAATTCACAGCTTACGCATTATGGCACAGCCTTATTTATGCTGAATCATCTTGAAGATCTAGCCCTTTCTAAGAAGAGTAGAGATTTTTTTTCTACACAGTATGGTCAGTGCCTCCCATGCTTTTGTCTGCAGCATTAGTGGGGAATGTCCGTGGGAGGCATATCCTAAATTTATCCTGGTCCGAAGGTGTTTTCCTTCGCCTAAATTTTCCTGGACCATTGTCCAGGCTATGAAAAACGAAGGTGTTGATCCTGTCTCCTTGCTGACAAAGTGTGATATAGATAATTGGTGAAACTGTGTGGGATAGTGTGCAAAAAGGGCCTAAAGGGAAATAAGAAATCCAGCGGTGTCCCTCCCTCCCACCGCAGACGGACGCACGGAGACTCCTCGGGCAGCTCTGCCTGCGTCTGCTGCCTCCTTGTTGCAAAGGACTCGGATGGGGCAGCACCCCTGGCCCGTGCCCTGCCTGTGGCATCCCTCGACGGTGTTTGAGCCAGAGATGTCTCCCCCCGGCCCCCAGGTCCCCCAGCCCTTTTGGAAGTCAACCTCTGGTTTCTCTTCACACCGGCTTGCCTGTGGAGGCTCGGCTCTTCATCTCTTCCACGGAGCGCGGAGGTGAGAGGAGGGCAGGCGAAAGAAAAGGATGAAAAACAAACCACAGAGGGGGAAAAATACCCACTTAGCAGCAACTGAAAACCTCCTCAAATGTCCATAGGAGAGCCAGACTCTCTGAGGTACCCTCAGTGATGGCAGTAAAGACAGGAGGTGGGAGAAAAAGGAAAAAAAAAATAATCATTACATTGAAAACTCACTTGAAAGAAGCAAGGGAACGTGGGTCTGAGCCAGGCTGCAGCTCAGCTCCCATTACTGCTGCCGTGGTGAGCGGTGCTTATCATTCTGTGTAGTTCAGGGAGCCTTCAGGTGATTGCTCTAAAAATACCTTATCTGCAATGGTTAAAAATAATTTCCTCCTTTCTATTTATTGACCTCCCTCTTTACCTTTATGACCTCCCATTCCCAAAGGTCTCCCAAGTATTTAAAAATAACAATCTGTCTTTCTTCCTCCCCAGCCTAATTTGATTAGTTTATACGGCTCTGTTTAATTGGGTGCACGCGGAAAACGAAGCCCTGAAAGAGGAGCTCTGCATTCGCTGTTTAGCGTGACGCCCAGTCTGATCTCCCGCAGGAATGAACACCGCTCCTTGCACGCCGTCCACAAACAGGTTTCGGATGCTTCAAATGCGAACTGCTCCCTTTTGAGCCGCTTCTGTTTTGTCCTGGTGGTCCACAGTCGGAGGAAGAAGTGTGCTCTGGGGAGGAGAGACACTTAAGATTGAGGGGGAAACAGCAGACAGAGCAGCAAACTGCAGTAACTGGCGTCGTACGTGGATAAACGGCTGCATCTTGTTCCAGTTCCAGCATTTCCTTGCTGCGTCTTCTCTCGCATAGCTAGCTATGTGCAAACTCCAGCACTTCAAGGTGTCTGGGCAGCGTAGCTGGCCCAGTGTTGTCTCAGACATTGTTTAATTGTTGCCTCTCGTGGTCTGAAGTGGGTATTTATTTCTTCATTTTTTTTTTGTCTGAAAGCAACAGGAAGCAATCTTGAACTCATCAAAGAGGACGAGCTCCACAACAGTGCCGCTTCAGACTGAATCGTCTCTAAGGCACCAGACATTTTCTTTAAATATTGACTTATGTAAGGGAGAAGACTAAGCTTGTGGGAGTCCGCAGGGGTAGGCTCGGAAGGCCGTGCAGGATGTCCGTCCTTGGTTTGATTTGGAAGGGAGATTTAGAATTATATTTTTCCTCCTTCGCTAGAGATGGGGTATTATTTAGCAAGCAACAGTTATCAAACGCAGGGGAAAAAAAGTCCAGCGGAATGGATACAGACGCACTTCATTTAATTTAGTACTTTCAAGCTCCTCACTTTGTGATTGGGGATGCAGAGAACAGCAGCCACTTTGTGCTGCAAGCGCAGCTTTTCATAAGGACTTTGCAGTACCTTCTGCCCTATTAACACTTGCTGTATTCTACTCCCAGGCTTAATTATTCGTCTTATACCCAGAAGTGCAGCAATGATTAAACTGAAGAGCAGTTAGGCATTTTCAAATGGAAGTGATGCCGCAGTGTTGGAGAGATGCGTATTTCAAGGGTATGAGTTTGTCCCTCTCCCCTTGCCCAGATCTCCTCTCCACCGAGCGATGTCTCTGTGTTCCTGCAGTTCTCAATCTTTAAAGCACCTCTCTTTGTTTCCCTCTCTCCCCCCTCTCACGATTACGTCTTTTAGCTCTCTCGTGTCATTACCTTTCCCCTCTTTCGATTTGCCTCTGCAACTGAATTTTCTCTATTGCTCTCTCTGCAGGCTTGGATGAAAGCCCATTGAAGACAACTGAAATTTTCTTACTGACTTGGAAGATATTGTTGAAAGGAGGAAACATTAAGGAAAACAAAACGTAACCGCAGCCTTCTGCCTGTGGATTTGGGATGGGTCAAGTGGCTTCTCTTTATGTTTCCAACAGACTTTATTTTCTCTGACTCCATGAAACTTGAGCAAACCATTTCAGTGCCATTTCCGAAGGACCAAGATGTGCAGATCCCAGGAGAAAGCACAAAACGCTCCTGTGAAGGGGCCATCTACTGAGAAGTAAGCCTTCTCACCTCGCTCTGCATTTTGAAAATAACTTGAGACAAATGTGGGTAACAGTGAAGATGGCTAATTTCTGACACCAAAAAGTTAGGCTTTCAGTTGAAACTAGTCATGTAAGCCATAGAAAGAGAGACTGTTACCTTTGGAGGATGAATCATCCCACCCACTTTAGACACTGTACATAGGAAGAAGTGACTCACTCTCTGGAGATGTCTCCCGTTCTCTTCACAGCCTGTAGAGAAGGGTTAGATCACTGGCTTAGACATCTACACTTTTACATGGCTAAAACTGAGTAAAAGTAATCTTCATGTTGCTGAAGAAGACCCAGATATTACCACGCTTCACAATAAAGCACTGCGATGAACACCACACCACCGCTGCTCTGTGATCCTGTGAGTGGAGCTGCAGGATGGACCTTCTGTCTTGTCCGAAACAGGTCTGAAGTAATTGCTGCCCATCGGTGAGTCAGCTCAGGTTCAAGCTGTGGCCTCAGTGAATTCTCCTGGGAAACAGCAGGAATTCTTTTCGTGTTTCTTCCTACTAAGTGGTGGGTAAGCACTTAGAGTCCAGCTTGCTTTCAAAAACCTCTTCCCTCTCCTTTGCCACCCCACTTGGACATTGCACCCTGTGGAGCCTTCTGAGCTTCTCATCCTTCGTCACCTGATTCTATTTCGATATCTCTAACAGGCTTGGCTTTCTGTCCCTGACACTACTAGGACATCCCAAGATCCTGGGACAGATGGGAACTGAGTATAAAACCTGGTTTCGTTTTCCGAATGTACCTCCAGCTAGGCTAGCTACGGCCGTGCTCGCCGTCCCGGAGTGGAAGTCCAGCACTTCACACGGTTGTTGGAGTGCAGCCAGTTCTCTGGTGAGAGAGCTTGCGAGCAGTGTTCAAATTTTTTCATTTCCAGAAAAACACACGACAGAAAAGAAGTTAGGACTTGTTCTCTCTTGCTCATAGTTTCTCCCTTGCATTTTTGTTGAGGGCGGCATCAGTACATTCATTTATAAAACTGACCTGAAGACAAATGCGCACGAGCTTTTCTTGCCTTCTCACCGCTATCTTGGAGCCAAGGCTCCAGTTTTTAACCATATGACACAGCAAGATAAGCCTCACAATAAAAAGCAAACAATGCAAGGCCAGCCCTGGGCCTCCAAGCCGTGATCTCCGTTTGTTCAGCATTTTCCCAGGAGGTTGTTGGAGATACCTGTGAATAAGGTTGAATGCAGAGAGTCAACTTTGCTGAAGCAAAGAGCACAGCATTCTGGGTTATTAAACCATTTGTCTTACCGCCCTGGGGAAAAGGAGTCTGCTACAGAAAGTCACAAGTGGACTGAGTTGGCTTGTCTCAAGCCTGCTTCTCTCTCGTTGCATCCCCGGCTTGGCACCGTTGTAGCATGAGCACCAACTTCTGGTGAGAAGAGAGCAGAGACTGAGAAATGCAGGGGGGGAAAAAAAAAAAAAAAAAAAAGGACGTGTCAGTAAAGCTATTTTTGAAACTGTCTCTGGCTCTTGTCTGCATTATCTCCAGATCTCCCCTCGACAGTACTTTTTCGTTGTTCATGGTAGGTTGGGGTTTGTTTTTTTTCAACACAGTGTTATAGGAACATTGCAAATTCATCAAGAATTTCCCTAAAAATTAACAAAACAAAAACAAAACCAGAGTTGATACCATCAAAAAAGTCACTCTCGGAGTAAACGATATTCTCCATGGCATGGTAATACAATATGCTGTTAAATTCTTTCACTCAGGAGGGAATAAAGG
This sequence comes from Chroicocephalus ridibundus, assembly GCF_963924245.1. NCBI lineage: Eukaryota > Metazoa > Chordata > Aves > Charadriiformes > Laridae > Chroicocephalus > Chroicocephalus ridibundus. The sequence continues at coordinate 5,042,179 of NC_086298.1, read as the reverse complement.
ATATTTGAGCATAAATGCATTATCCACAATCCACAATAGCACAGCCTATCCTCCTGTGGATAATGCTATTAGTGCTACATTTCAAATTAAAAAGCATATGCTCTTCTTCTTTCAAAAACAAGGGAGTGCTGCCCACTTCCTTCACTTGACTAAAAACAAAAGCTTTTAAAGTGATAAAACAGCATTCATTTGATAAAAACAACCATCTGCACCTGATTTAGCTAAGTGTTTGCGTTTAAAGACAAATTGCTGGTTGGGGAAAAATTAAATACAAGCGTGTAGGTTGACTTGATTTGACCACAAATTGATACCTACTACCCCCCCCCAGTACTAACCCGAATTTTGACACTAAATCTTGACCTTGAATAGCAAGTCCTGATCAAGGGCTCTTTAAATCGTTTTACTTACAGCCCCTCAAACAAACACGTTTCCAAACTCCCCCCCCCCCCCCTTCTCAACCTATTAGTCTGCATTAGTTAAAGTGGATTGCTTATTAAGTTTTTTATATCTTCAGAATAATTTGGAAAGACACCAAGGTCTTAATGTACCAGATTTTCATAACGCAACGTGATATTAACAAACATCAAACTCCATCAATGATCTGTGCAGCAGGCATCCTTAAAGCGTGTAATTAAGATAACACAAGATAACATCAGCCACAAAAAAGAAAGCGGAGGAGGGAACACAAAAGGCGGTTTTTCTGAGGGGGCCGCATCGAGATCGTCCCTTTGAGGTCAGGAGCAGCAACACGGGAACAGGGAAAACGCCGTCCTGATGGTGCGCTGAACTGTGATGAACGGTATGCCGCGTGGGTCATCCTCAGAACAACGGCAAGTAGCCCAGCCAGAACGGCAGATGAACAGTCAAACATACAAGTATCCTTTCAGGAATGGCGATGCGGACTTACGGAAAAGTCCTCAAGTGCTATAACCTCTCCTTGATTTTTAAATCAATGAGGAATATAATAAAGGCAACGACACCCAGCTGTTAGGGAGCGCTTTCTGCCAGTAGATCTTACAGGCTTTGCAAAAGGCGTCAGTATTTCGAACTCCACACAAGTTATCTCCATTGCTTTAGCTCCTGTGCCATCCTGCTGGGCACCCCCCAAAGGCCCGTGGGGGAATGTGCGCTGGGGGGGCAGGAGGGGTGCTAGCAAAACACGCAATAATGAAACCAAAATCAGCGTTATTATCACTTTGCACTTAGGAGAATCGCCCAGAATCGCCCAGAGTCCCCCATCTGCTGGGCTATTTCTGCTCGCTTTAGGAGGAGTGAAGTGGGAAAAGTACTTTCTTTCCAGAATGTTCCCCCAGGCTTTGAGAAGTGCTTGTGGCTGCGCACACCTCCTAATCTCTTTTCGCTGGTAAACGGCTGGATATTTTCGTGCTGGAAAGTGTGGTTGTGCATGTGTCTGCTGTTCCTTTTCCTAGCATAGCTGAATACATCCATGCACAACCGACCATGTATATTTAGCTGTTGAAATAATAAAAAAAAATCCCAGCATATCACGATAACAAGTTTATTTCCCACCAGAAGTTTCCATCCATTCAGGCAAAACTTTCCGCATTCCCAGATAGTAACAGACAAGCCCAAATACGTATTTTAAGTAACATCAGAGAGGAGAGATTACAAAGCATATTTCAGATGCCTAAGTCCAGGGTACTAAACCCCCCCTTTCCCTCCTCACAACCCCCAGTGTCAGGCAGAAAAGTAAACCGATTTGTCACCGCTGCTGCCTAGTGCCAGGATAAAAGTGTGCGCTATTCCCATTCCTTTGCCAGAGGTCACTGGACGCAGTTGTCTCAAAGACTGTCTGAAGGAAAATAAATGAGCGCAAACGTAATAAATTGCAAGGAAGGAGCTCTGTCGTGACTAGTAGGAAGGCAGGGGGGATGATATGTTTTGGGGGGAGCTGGAGAAAAAAAAAAAGATGTGCACGGTTCACCCGGCACAAGACTACTTTAATCACTTCGCAAGGGGATGGCTGGTTTCAAGGACAAATGGATAATACACGTTTCGCTAGGGCCGATATTGAGATAGTGAGTATCTTGGAATGTACTGATACAGCAATTAAGCGAACTAGTGTCCTTGGGCAGCTGCTGAGGTTTCTTAAAAGTGGAGTTTTAGGCAGCACTTCAAGTCTTTCCTCACTAGCAGCAGGGATGCACAGAAAACATGCTATTGTGCGTGCCGGCAAGAGCAAGACATCTGTCCGGGGACATCTCGATGCCATCCCCATGTCAAATGTTGAGGTGCTGCTCGGGGGCAGGAAGAGAAACCATGAACTTTTGTACCCTTGATCAGTTCATCCCAAAAATGTCCAGCTGGGCTTGCTTTCCTGTGCAGCTTGGACAAATTTATTTCACGGGGTTATTAAACCAGTTCCTTCTTTTGGTATCCGCAGATGCATAGGGATGAGTCCAGCAGTGCCGGTTTACGCTAGCAGTGCATGCACAGCAGATCTAGAGACCTCGAGAGAGAAAACACCAGCACAACAGATGCCGTTTTGGCTGGCCACAGAAACTGGGAAAAAAGCCCTACAAAGCTGGAAGTCTAACAAAGCTTCACAGCTAGATCTACAACGCCGGTGTCAGTCTCCTGTCAGGAACGGACAGGGTACACGCCGAGACATCTGTCATCTCATGAGCGATGGGTTGCAAAAATTCCGTACAGGAATGAAACAAACCCTCGGTTCCCACTTTCTTCCCCAACTCTGACATGTCCAGAGCGGTACATCCACACTCAGTCACTCTCCGTGCTCGGGGTCACCCAGAGGGAAGCTACACTGCACCTGTGCACTGCAATGATTAACTTCTAGCCAAAGGTTTATTAGGCTAATTTTGCTTCTTTCTAATTTATTAGGCTCATTTTGCCTTTCTGTGAGTTATCCTCCTACAACCGAGATCATTAATTCTTTGGATTTATTTGCCAAATATTTTTTCCTGGTATTATTTTTCTGTGTCATTACTTAGTTGAATTGTAAGCTTCAGCGGGTCGTCTTTTTTGTACTGTGTTTGTAGCCCATCTAGCACTTTGATTGGGGGCACGCTGTCCCTCTGTGACACACACACATATATATATATATATACACGAAAAAAAATAGGCGGTACATTGTTAGTACTCTATATCCCACGTTCATGTTGCGCCGGTTAGCTCTGACACAACCCGGAGTTCACACGCTGTGTATCTGTCCCCCTGATTTCATACACATTTCTCTATCAAAGCAGGTTGTTAGGGCTAAAGCTTAGAAACAAAGTCGAGTTCCCTCTAATGTTCCCCCGTGCTCATTCCCAAGCATAGGAAAAGGAGGTTCAGCCACGGAGCAAACAAAAGCTGTATTAATTAGGCTGTTATTTCTGGAAAGTGTTTTGTGGTATTTTCATTGTTATTTCATTTTTTTCATTGTTATTTTCCTCCCTTTTGTGGAACGCCTGTGCCTTGTGACCCCACATGACACTCTCACCACCATCCTTGCTCTTTCAAGGTATCTTTTATTACCAGACAAAGGGAAAAATATATATTTGAATGTGCCCACCAGACAGGCCATTGCTAACATCTCTACAATATAAAAAGACACTGGAGAATAAAGGCATCAACGGTATTATCAGGAAGCCAGGTGTGGGCAGACAGGACTGAAGTGTTATCACACATTACACGGATTAAAGGTTGCCAGCCTTGACTTTGGCCACACCAGGGCAGATTCTCAGCTGGTGTAAACTAAAGTAGCGTCCATGAAAAAAATTAAACTATGTCTGTTATATGCCGTGACTTCGTTGCAGTTGAAGAACACGTGATGGACAGAGATCTCAAAGGTCACTGCATCCAGTCCCCTGCTATCTCAGGCAACCGCACCACATAATCCCACTCGAAAACTGATCAAGCTTCATCATAAAACTAGTCAGGCTGCTGCTTGCCACCCACTCCTCCTGCTGCAGGCTGTTCCAGAGCTTCCCTCCTCTGCTGGCCGCAAACCTCCTTCCAACTTTCAAACAGAATTCATTAAATGGAATCCATTTCGGCGTGCTTTCTGAATGCACAATTTTAATCCAGCTGGGGAGGAAGCAGAGGACGGTGGGACTTGTTTGCATTTCTTTTGTATCACAAATCTGGGAAAATGTTCCCTAGATGTAGGAAGCACGGATGAAAGGCAGGGATCCGCTTTCAATCCATACCTTTCCTTCTCATGCGTGGCGTGCAGGGAATGTCACTGCAGCTGCTGAGTTCCTGCTATTTCATTTCATTTTTTTCTTCAACGATCACTTTCCCATAGGCAGAGCTATTCCCTCATGGTGAGACCTACCCCAGGACAATTAATAGCAAGGAGAAAATATCGATACCAGTTGTTTGTCCGCAATCCCAGGTGAACCACGATAAATCTACAGGCAGCTCGCTCAGAAGGGGTGTATGGGGTCACCAGGCCAAAAGTGAACAGGATTAAATCCTGTGAGCTTCACCGTGAGTAGAAAGATGGGTTACTTCTGCGCCCCGGGCCCTGAATGTGTCACGATAGTTTAACATGGAGAGTAAAATAGACTTTATCCATTCAGGTTCAGTCTCACTATGATATTTCATATTGGGTGCACCATAATCTTGACCAGCTGGGAACTAGGGGCAACACTAATGCCATCATGAATACGGCTGCACCAGCATTGCACTGGAAACATGAGTCTCTTCTGCTCATCATTCTTAGTCTGCACCCACCACTGGTGACAGGCAAAAGCCCAAACTGGAAGCAGGTTACAGCCTGATCTATCAAGACATGTCCTGGGCTCGCACCCTTCTGAGCACACTCTGGGTATGTTTAGTCAAGGAGGCATCAAAACCTGGTATACACATTATTTTTTTTCTCTTCACAGAAATAAAACATTTTTTGACTGGCTTTTTCACCTTGTTGAATATAAAAATATCAAAGGAAGTACACTTTATAAAAAAAAAAAAATCTATCATCATCTCAACAAACAAGGTTTCTCAATAGGGATGTGATCAGAGGAAGGGAGAATTCACGTCTGGAATTCCATTTGTCTGCAAAAAATATACCATTGTTGTGTCTACAAAGGACTAAAACGGCAGCGATTAAGAGATCCATTTAGTAAACTTACGTTCCTTCCTTCCAGGCACACTGGAAATCCAAAGAGGCTTCTGGCAGTGGGGAGCTCAGAGGTGTGGAGAGCATACTTCAGCAGCTCCGGGGTGGCAGGTCGGGATTCCAAGTGCGGAAGCAGGAGAAGGCTGTAGTCTCTGCCCAGCCCCAGCTGGCTTCAAGCTCTCAAGGTCCCGGAATGAGTGTATCCACGGATCCAATTCTGCTAAAAGACGGTGAAATAGGTTGATGTACTTTCCTCAGAAGCTTCCTGACAGTTTTGCCTCAGTAACAGGGTAACAATGGCAGAATTTAGCTACAAGTTTTTAAAGCCTCTCCCTCCATCCCTGCTGCTTCCTCAATTACGTTGTTGTTTTACTTGTGAGATCCACAATGTCTCTAACAGAAAAATAGCTACCGCAAGCTAGTACGTGAAAACTGAAGGCGTTGCTTTGGTAGGGACCGATCCTGGGAGGTACTGGGCAAGTTGTCCCCAATTCTGTGCAGTACTTAAGCATCTCCTTAGCTCTGAATACACGGTGAAGCACTTTGCCTTGAGCAAAGGCAAGTGGGCCAGCAGTTTGCAGGGCCGAGCCTTATGATGATAAATCACGTGGCCGTGGCTGGTAAGACCCAAAGGCGGACGAAAGGTATTTGCCCTGAGGCAGGAGTGTGACTGGCAGTGTAGAAAAGCCCAAGATGAATCTCATGCACACTCAGAGCAGTCCCCTGGATTGCCCTGGAAAAGAGGAGCCCACCCTTGGAAGAAATACACCCTTTGGGTGGGGACCGCTCCATTCTTGTTGTAGTGTCCTCTTAGCAGGCCACCATCAATAGGGCTGACACTCCTGTATGGAGTGAGAAAAGCCTCTACCACACAGACCCAGAATGCTTATCCACCAAATACAAACTCTTTTTGCTATATTTTTCCTTCTTTCTTTGTCTTTCTCAGACTCAGTTTTCAATTATTTTCTTTTTGTCTTCTGTCTTTTCTCTTTTCTTCCCACAAACCTTTGCTCTTCCACCTCCTTCTCCCCCCACCATCCTTTTTGTGTTAACACCATCTTATCCTCCGGTTCTTCTGTCTTACTCTTTTCCATCCTGACCTGTCATGGCAAATCACATTCTCCTGCTATTCTCTTATTTTCATTCCTTTTTCTTGAGTCTCTTCCAGTCCTTCCCCCTCCTCTCTGCCTCTCACAGCTTTTCCCTGTGAGGCTCCAAGGCTGTCCCTCTCCTGGGCTCCAGGGAAGAGGTGTGCAGCAGCTGACACCAGGAGTTGGAGCCCTGGACGTAAAGCGATGCTGCTCGGTTGGCTCTTTGGGATCTCCAAAGACTGTGGCGATTTAACAAGGACACGGGAGGACACCTGCCCCTAACCGGCTTTGAAAATTGACTTCAGAAGCGCGAAATGGGTCAATAAAAACAAGAAATGAAATTGATCTCAGAGGTTGTATATATATGACAATAAATAGCCTCATAGGCTCAAATTCCTCCCTCAGTTGGGAGGCTCCCGGCTCTTGGCCAAGTAGATAGATGCCGCAGCATGTAGAAATGAGGTGACAGAATCAGAGCAGGGGACAAGAGCAGTTGTTGAAGGCAACAGGGACACCAGCTGCTTACACCTTGTGGGTAAACCTACCCAAGGTGTCCATCATTAAGCCAGGCAAAGAGGTAATAACATATTTGTATTTAACTTTTTTTACCGCGTGGCAGTATTTTAGATTATAAAATAATGTCAGAGCAGGGGGTGTATATAACAACTTGCAATAAAAAGCAAAACTGCTGGAAGATTTTCCCTTATAGGCTTATTTTGTCAAGTATTGTTCCACATTTACCTTTTTCCCTCTTAAACTAAGAAATAGATCCTCCCTCTGCATTGTGAGAAGCACCTTTTGAAGACAAGAAAGAAAGAATGGGAATAAAATAGTAAAACATAAAATAAGCCCTGGAGCCCATGCCTCTACTCCCAAGTGAAAGGAGATTTCAAAAGGAAGCATTTGTAATTTAGATTTCTGAGCAGCAGTGAAGAGGAGCCCCGCTACTGACTCCTTCCCGGAGAAGATGCCGAGGCTGTATTCCTCTGTGATAGAGGATGATGATGATACAAGCTTTGGGAATAAGCTTGAGAACTGCTGCTTCTCGTACAGACTGCTGGAGGAGGGACTGCAGAGTCTGAGGGGAGACCCGGAGGAGACCCAGGTCCCAGAGGATGGTTGTTGCCAGGAGGAAAGTGGTTTGACCAACATCTCAGGGGCCCAGCCTAGCTCTGGCTCTCAGGTGGCCTTTCCTATTGCCAGTTGACATAGGACTAGTACTTTTTTTTTTTGCTTCAACCTTCTGCAGATGTAGATGACACTTGCTACATCACATCTGCAGAAGCCTGTGGCCTGAAGGCAATCTTGCTGCTTTCAAAGCTTGACTGTTGACTTCAGTGGAAACAGGAGGGGGTAATGTGGGCTGGCTTTAATTTTGCAATAGCTCAGTGATCCTTCATCTTCTCAGGTAGTGAGTCTGCAGTGTCCACCTCCCACCTTTGTCACTGCCAAGGACCACCGGCCTTACTCTGCTCCGGCACAGGCACTCAGTCAGCACGGCAAGGTGAACCCAGTGCGCTGATTTTAATTTGGATGAGAAATGAATTGCAATAAGATCCCCATCACCACCAGCAGCCCCCTACGGCTCAGAGATATTTGAGTGAGAGCGGCGCTGAACAAGGGGAAAATATAATAACAGGGGCCTTGCTGGATGCTCTCCACCCCTTCACCCCACGACTGTTTATTAAAGGTGAATTCCTGAGGGTGTTTGGAATCTGCTTCTGACTAGCAGAGATAATAACATTGAAAACTTTGATGAGACCAGCCTGAGCTTCCAAATTTCTGAATCTATATGAGTTTTTGAACTCCTGAGGGGTTAATATATCCAGGTGAGAGAGTGGACAACTAACCTGTATCTATCAGCCACTCAGATCACCACAGCTGGAGCTAGAGGAGATGCTGTGGATCACAGGACATCCCCTCTCGCACTCCTTAGGCTCCTTCCAGCCCGCTGTGTGGACCTGCAGCCCCACTTCCTAGGTGGAAATAGCAGCAACAGAGCTGGGTGTGCTCTCGAACGAGCTCGCCCTCCTCTAACATCTCCTCCTGCCTCCAGGGTACCAGGGCTGATGCCTCTCTCATCCTGCCCTTGCTACAGCACAGCATCCAGCACTTGCTATTTTGGAAACCAGATGATTTCTGCAATATCAGGAGAGAGATTTGACCCACACCATCAGTGGCAAGTTTAAAGACACATCAGTTGAAACTGGGGACCACTGAAAGTGGCTCTGTCTCACAAAGGGACCCTTCTACGAAAACATCCAAGCACAAGAGTTGCTATTTTTGTGTGTGTGTTTCAGCATTGGTGGTTTGAAATGGAAAGAAATTGTTTCGCAGCTCAATGAGAACTGGTGCCTGGACACAAGAAGACATAAGACGACCAGCATCCTGCTTCTTGGACCTCCTGAGTCTGATTTGGGTCACCTTTGAGGCTTTGAGACAAACAGTCAATTAATAAATCCCTCCAGAACCTGGGACTGAAATCCTGAGAAGAACACAACCAAACCAGCTCATGCAGAAGCAGGACAGAAGGAAGAACCTTGCCAGCTGTTCCAACATGAACCTTGTGTAATTAACAGCTACTGTAAATGAAGCAAAGCACTCATGACAGCCACAGCTGGATGGTCGCCTTTGCTGAGCTTTGTCTCCTTCTGACCAAGTGCAGACATCAGCATCCCTTCCCTTTCTGGGTGCCAGATGCACCTTTGAAACCTCCCAACCAGCCCAGCTCAGGCCTGGCCTCTTCTTTATGCTGACCAACCCTTTGCCGAACACACGTCTCTGCCCATTTGTGGTGACCTTTGCTGAGCCACCCTGGCACTAAGCAGCCAAAGGCTTCTGCTGACCTTGGGTGACTGCTGCTTCCTTCCAATCCTGTTACCGCTCTCCGCTGGATCGCCTGCTGCTAGAGAGGCTCCTTGATGGCAAGCAGAAAAAATGGATCGGGTGCAAATGTAGGGAAATAAATTCACAGGCTATTAATGATGGAAATAGTTTAGCTTCAGTCAGCTTTACCATTAAGCACGTAACAGAGGCCTGTGGTGTCCAGGGTGCCTCCTCACTGCTCCTCCTCACGGAGAGCTGAGAACTGGTAACTCCTCTGTTCACATGGCCAGCTTCCTAGTTCACCCAGCAAAAAGCAGGGTGAGTGGGAAAGCCAAGCTTTGACTCCTGAGTTCTCCTTTCTGGATGCATGCAGAGCGTGAACAATACTTCCAGTGGCATGATATATCACTCCCTTCCTCCTACCCCTTCTCCGTACTCCTTCTTTTGTCCCAAAACCTTTCTACATCTCTCCATGTGCCAAGCATTCCCGATTTTATCTCTCCTCTGCACAGCTTTCTGCTCCCTGCCAAACTTCTTGTATAGGAACTTCAAACCATTCCCTGTATGAAACCATTCCAACTGGGAGGTCTCCATGCTCCAACCTGCAGACATGCCAGTCTCAGGATGTCAACAGTCCTTTTCAACAACTTTATTCCTCCATCCTTACCTGCTGCTGTGGGGTAGTTCACGGTAGTCCAGTGGCTGTCCTTCCCTTTGTTGGAGCTGGTGGTATCTGGCACGGTCTCTGGGCAACGGAGGGATGACATATGCGCCTGAATGTAACCTGTAATGAAGCTCCACAGAAACACACTGGATGCACAGCCCTGCAGAGGGAGAGGGAAAGCGTAAAACCAAAGTGAAAAACTGCATTTGGGGCAACCACAGGAATTGCTCAGAGGTAGCTAGTGATGGCAATAACTGAAGATGGGGATCTTCAGTACAGCCCCCATCTGTGCTGGTTTCTTCCTTTCTTTTCCACGCTTTCCTGCCTCCCCCTTGATCTATCCTATGAATTCCTTGTGTGCATGTGTGTGTCCTCTGAGTTGCCAACCTGACAGCCCCCAATGACGGGTTGCTGATCCCATGAATCACAGAGCTCTTAAGCCCGCTCTCATCCTTCCAAACACATCCCTTCACTCTGGATGATGCAGTGAGCTTCTTACAGATCTCTCAGTTGCCTGGTTACCAGGTTAAGAGCGATGACAAATGCTGGATGACAGTTTGTTTAACGCTGCTTCCTCCGTGATCTGGGCTCCAGCCTTCTCCATTCCTAACCTCCTGCAGTGTCAAGCCTTCAGATGCTCTTGTTCACAGCGTCTCTTTCCAGTAACTACTCTCCTGCATCCTACGTTCGGTCTAGTCTATCCTGTCATCTCCAGTGTCCTCCGATAGAATTGCCTTTCCACATTGTTACAGACCAGTTTCCCCAGGATCCCTCAGAAAAATTCCCATCATTTAATGCCTCCATTCTGAAGAAGGCTGTTGCAGGAACGATCAATGTTTTTCCTCTCCCCCTGCGCTAGAAAGAAGATATATCCATGTACCATTGATCCCCTACCTTATAAGCTCTCAGTCTTGAGGAGAGATGTGTCTTTATATGTTCACATATGACCTCATATAACAGGATCTAGTCTTTTTGTTGCAGCTGCATTAGAAAGGAGTAATATTAGTAATAATGCGCATAACTGCCAAACCTCTCCTTCCATCACTCATACGCAGACGATGCCCTTTAAAACACAGGCCACCTCTCTTTTATATATTTATAGTGTTGAGCACAATGTAGCTCCTACGTGTTTCCATAATGCAAACTAAAGGTATCTTTAAACCTAGATTTCCTTCTGTCTTGAAAATGAGGAAGGGCTTTCATATCACTTAGTTTTATCTTCTTCCTGTGTTCTTGTCCACAGTAGCATCACTGGAGCTGTTAAGTGAATGCATCTGATTTTCTAATCGCAGAACCACTTCTCAGAGAAGACTGCTCTAATCATTGGAGTCTCCCCTAGCCTGGCCCAGTGCGATCCTATTGTACCTCTAACACTTCAGAGCATCTTTCTCCTCTAAGCTAAAATGGGACGTGAGTCATCTCACAGCCAAAAGCGCTCTACAACTGAGTGGTCTTTTGGAGAGAGGTGTCTCAGAGGCTGTACGAGAGGCATTTGTCCAGCTGGCAAACAGACTGACCAAAATATATTTTATTCTTCCAGAGCTGAAGCCCAGAGCTTTTTGGATGAATATGTGCTTAACTATTTATAATTGACCTTTGCACAAAAGCACATGAAATTTTTATAGCCTAAAGCCTCATTTATTAACTTTACTGGAGTGTAAAATATTGCTGTTTGCTATAAATTTGTACCAGGACAAACAATATATATGCTAATTAGTGGCTGTGCAGCCATTCGGGGGCGTATGTGCTCACCAGTCATTTCCAACAGGCAACAGAAAAGAATGGAACAGACAAATGACAATTGAGTAGTTTGATACTCTCTGTTCAAACAGTGAAGTCTGAAGAGGTGAATTAATGGTGTTCATTATAACAAGTCCATTTCCTTTTCATTTCCTTTATAAATTAGTCCAGGTAACATGCTGTGTCCCTGAGAGAGCCGATCAGAGGCAACCTGCTGAGATGCACCTGCAAAACCGATCACTCTGGAGTTCTTTCATCACTCCTTACTCAGCTTTCCCCTTCCTTTGCCTTCCTTCAGCCCACCCATTCCTCTTCTCCATTTCGTCTCCTCCATCTGCACTTTTTCCTTTTATCCTTTCCCCTATTTCTGTTTTTGCATTACTCTATTTTTTTTTTCCTTTTTGCTCCTGCTCCTCTTTTCATCTTTTTTTCCCTGTTTTCCCTTGCCTTTTCTTCATATTGTCTCTTGCTTCTTTTTTATCCCCAGTACCTTTATCTCACCAGATATTATCTTATCGGTACTTTCGGGATCTCAGTGTTACTTTATTAACTTTGGATCATACAAGGGTATGTATGATATGCACATATCCCTAAGGCTCATCAAAACTCAGTATGAAATACAACCACAGGGGCAAAAAAAAAAGCGAGTGAGATGTGTTCAATTTCACGTGGCTGAACCAGCTATTTCATGGTTGGTCAGTTTTTGGTAGCAAAGAAGTAAGGTTGTAGAGACAATAAAAGGAGCCTGTTGATAACATCTCAAGTGGTCCAGGAACTGCAGCTGCATCTGAAGATCTGTTCCTGTATTTGTCACAGGTATATCAGTACATACCGTCCAGAAAGATGAGTGGCAACCTGCTGGCAATGAATATGACCGCTCTCAGCACTTGTCCGGGGATGGGGAAATGGGAGACAAATGCCATTTTAAGGGTGGGTGGTCACAAAAGCCTGCCGTGGGTGTGAAATGATGCTCCTCAGAAGGCATCCTTCCTCTTCTCCCATTTCCCTGCGCCCCTCCAGGCCGCTCTCTACAGGACGTAACAAGGAGCCGCGACACTCAAATGGGGAGCAACCAAAATTGTAACAGTGCTCGATCATCTGCGGGCATAGCAGAAATCGGAAGGGGCACAAGGACACAACCAAGGGAGATCCAAACACAATAAACCCACTAAAAAATGTATACAGATTTCCCTTGGACACAGATTCGGGATGCTGATTTCCACAGAATGTGGACCATGTAAAGAATCCAGTTGAGTTCATTGAATTGTGGGAAATTGCTAGGGATTTTCCATCAAAACATTTTCAAAGAAGTGTTTGGTTTCTATAAAAATTTAAAAAAAAAAAATCAACTCAAAAATACCAGCATCAGAGAAATTGCTTCAAAGTTTCCATTGAAGTAGACAGGCATAAGCCCTACTCTGAAGCCCGTGAGAGAGAATAATGATGTGCCCCAAAATATCATTATCATGAGGTACATTGAGGTATCTGGAGGATTTTAACTTAAAATTAAATTTCCAGCATTTTCAACCTATCCTTTAGCTATTTTGCTTTAAAATTACGTTCTTGTTTAACTTTTTCTGCTATCAATCCTATTGATATATTGAAATGTCTTAGTGGGAGAAAATTCTGCATGTGAATCAGACCTGTATTCTGTTATAAATGTTAAATAAAAATATTTCCCTAAGCCCACAAACTTTCCGCTCCTGGGGAATTAAATAAACCAAGCTGTGAAGCTGTCCTTGGGTATTTGTAAAGGTAAATAAACAACAAAATACTTCATTAACGAAACAGTTGTGTAAAAAAAACCAAAAACCCAGTTCATCAATCTCGTTGAGTTTACATGTATTAAAAGAAAAAAGCTTCCTTTAATGATTTTTTTCTTATTTTTCCCCATTAATTTTAACAAATTTTAAACTAACACAATAACGTACCAAAAGCTCCAGGGTTTTCCAATTCTAACAGAGACACTTTGCTGAAACCACAGGCTTTCTCTCTTCTAAAGACAGACTTTCAGTTAAAGAATAAGATTGGGTTTACGAATAAAATTGTTCCAATGAGCAGGATTTGTTGTTTGGCCTGGAAATCTCTATTGCTATCATAGATCCTTTATTTTTTATGTACAGCCAAACAGGTCTCCCCTCCATACCTCAGTTTACCCACGGAAGGGAAGACGTGGCAGTCCTGTGAAATACCTGAAGTCGAGGTAACTCTGGATGGATTTTTTTCTTTCAAATATCAGATTTTTGGGGAAGTGAGAGGACAGGCCTGGAGGGGTTTATTCTTACCGTAGTCTAGTCTCAGCCTAGTTGAGCAGAAGCGTGGTCTGGATGGTCTGACAAGGTGGGGGCCACTCCATCTCCGGGCTGCGCTATTGCCAAGGCTTCACCCAGCACGCACGGTGGGGTTCAGGATGGGGCGGCAAGGGGAACTGTCAGCACGAGCAGAGATAACAGCGTTCAAACACCCACCGCCTTCAGAGATTATTTTTTTAAAATTGCCGATCGTGAGAAAAATTATGGGCCAAACTGTCTGCTTATGTAGCTCATCTCAACTCCAACAGAGTTATAGCAGGAGCTACATCGCCAGTACGCCGAGTATGCCCGGCTTTCCGTGTTCAAACAGCATGAGAATACCTGAAAAAATGCATGAGGTTTTTATAAGCACATTTTGAATTCTTGTTTATGTGTCTTCTCTATTTTAAATCTTTCGGATATGCTGGGATCACGGGGCAGGGGAGCTGTGGTTTTGTTTTTGTTTTTCCAACTGCATCTACAGAAAAAAAAAAAAGCACTGCCTGTTTTCTTACACACACAAAAAAATGAGTATTCCTTAAACATTCTCTCCAAGAACTGGGGATTCACCTGAAAGACCAAAGAAAGCTGGTACCTTTGGACAGTGGGGTGAAGGAGGAGATGTCTGGGATTTTTGTATACAGGGCAGTGATATGTAAGTATATTCCTATTAATCCTCAGCATCACGGATGCTTTCCCCAGCTTCCTCTCGTTGGCACTCCGTTATACATGAAAGTAAGCGGGAGATCTCTGTGATCTTATTGGCACATCTCCTTTTCATGGCCTCAGAAGGGAGACGAATAGTTAATGACCCAAATTCTTACTTTCATCAACCATTGGGCTGGCCCAAATCAGAGACGTGGACCTGGCCACCCCAGCCCCTTCATCATGTCATCGACTTGGTATTGTCCGCTACATTAAATTCATCAATAAAGAATTTAAAAGATCTTCCTCCCATCCCTTTTATTGTCATATAGGAATTGCATTATTCACATGTCCATATGTGTAAGCATAAACTGAGCTTTATGATCACTTCAATTCCATTTTTTTTAGGCAAACAGTATATCAGCGAAGGCCTCATCATAAAAATATTGACCCAGTTCACAGCTGGCATAAAATGCCATTGATTTCAGTGGGGTTGTGGAATTTGGCTCACTGCAATAAACACTTCCCATGAAGCCCTATTCAACAAAGTATCTGGAAAAACCTCCTTTCTCCCATCTTGTCTTATCATGGTGTGGCAGCAAAGCCATTAGGGCATTTTCCCGTGGTGTTGAAGCTGCTGATTCAAACCTCTCCCCGGCCTTATGCAACCCTCCTGCTTCACCTCCTCCTGGGCGACAGGGCTGGAATTGGGGAAGGGGAGAGCGCCACGAACCCGGCATGAGACACCGGGAGGCTGCTTCAGCACAGCCCCCTTAATCCCGCTCCTGCCCCAGGACTGCCTCACTCGCTCCCGGCACCAGAGGCAGCTGAACATAATGCCAAATGCTTTGTCACTTGCTTTCGGCTGCACAAAGTGGCCTTTCCGTGTAGTTTTATCCCCAGTCAAATTAATAATGACTAAGATTGGAGCGGCTCAGCCAGCCACAGAGCTGGACGGCTTTTTTGGAGCCTGTTCAGCGCCTAACACGCCTGGCAACAGTGTCCGGGTTTTAACTGTTGCGCGTGAAGGGACCGCTTGCCTTGACTAGTCCCGCACAATGGTTTTGCTGCCACTGCTAATATTTGAACAATGTGTTTGCCAATTACGTTAATACAAACAAGTCCCCTGGATCCCAGGGAAAGGCTGTGCAAACCCAAAGTGAAAGAGATACTGGCCGTCTGGCTACTCTGCAGAGACTCGTGCTCCAAGGCAGGCAGAGGACAAGGACAAGACAGAGTAGAGAGTCCTCCGCCAGAAGCGGCAGTGTGGTTTAGCTGGGCTTAGCTTGGCTAAGTGATGGGTGACTCCCAAAACTCAGGCTGGGGTGAAGACAGATGGGTGGGATATCAGAGACACCTGGTTTTTGAAGTGCCTCCCAGGAGTCGCACATTGACTGCATTCCTTTGACTTCTCCAGTCACATCCTTTCTCAAATTGAATTTGTCCAAGTGAAACATGAAGCTACTTTACACTTATTTTCCATCTTTAAGTGATTTTTTCATCTTTAAGTGATCTGCTCCAGTGTCAAAGGTTGACATCTCTTTGCTTCTCTTAGCTGCTTTCTTGATTAACCTGTCCTCATAATCACTCATCTATGCCTGGTTTCCCCCACTACAATCTGCCGTAAGGCCCTGCTGCTCTGTTGACCTCTAGTTTAAATAATCAGAAACTCCTTATCCATGAGGAAAATATCATCCATGCGTGCTCAAGGAAAAAAAGTTCCTCCGGGACATGGGGAAGCAGTTGGGGTGTTTGGGACAGAGAGAGGGCAGCATGAACTAGGGAGGGAGGCCATGCAATGCTTGTCTTTTTTACCTCGGTGTCCCCATCTCCACGGACAAGGCCAGCAGGAGTTATGTTCCTCTTCCAAAGGACATTGTGTTTCCAGCTCCCTTCCTCCTCAGATCAGACCTGAAACCAGAAAGTAGCCTTGGGAAGCAGGGAGAGCTTTACTGGACTGCGATCCTTCCAGTTTTTGTGCACACACACACACACACAAGCATGGCCACATGCATGTCCTCACATTGAAAACAGGCACAGACCTTGCCACAGACCTTCTTATGAAACAGAAAATACTGCACAGCTGGTTTAATAGCCTTTAAAAGTCCCATTTGGAGCTGTTCAGGAGCTAAGCCTCATCGTTAAAGATCAGCTCATAAAGCTGTCATCATTAACTGCCACCCACTGCCACCACAGCGCCGAGGTCACGTCTCCAGGAAGGGGAAGGCCAGTTTCACCTGGGCTCCATCCCACAGCTGGGGATGTTGTTAGCACCCCTCTTTATCCCCGAGACAGCGCTGTTGGCTTCTTTGAGCGAGCATAGTCCTCCTGCTGCCCCAAAGTTCATGGTCTTCCTGTTCTTGTTTCAGCGCCAAATGCCCATCTGTCTCCAGCCATTTCCTAAATTATGCCTGAGCAGCCTCCATTTGTTTCCTTCTGAACCTGCTCCAATATTGTGGGTTTGAAAGTTCACCTCCAACCTGGCCATTATTGGCTTTACCTTCCACTGAGTAGCAACTGTGAAAAACACGAGCAGAAAGAGGCAAGCGAGAGTCCTGAGAAAGAATAAACAAATTAAATGCCAGCTGAGCTCTGAAAGGCATTTTCTAGCCCAAACAGAAAACACAGCTTGCCCTTTCATTTTAGACCAGAAATAGGTGGCTATTGCTTTTCTTTTCTTTTTTTTTTTTTCTTCTTTTTTCTTTTAATGAGTCATCCTTAAGAAACTCAAGGTGGTTGTGGAAGGGATAGATGGAGGTGAAATTACAGGGAAGTGACAAACTCAGATGAGGAGAGTACCAAGATCTGGCAGGCTGTCCCTGTCCATGGCATTACTCCTCCCACAAGTGAATTCTTCTTGCCAGTGTTTCCCCTTGGCTGCCCTCCTCTCCCAGGCTCTCCTCTCTCCATGAATCAGTCCTGCATCTCTGTGCTTCCATCCTACATCCTTTATCCCTCTTCTCTGCCTCAGGCCAATGCTTCTGGTTTTCTCCAGCATCTCTGTGCACCTTTTCTTTCTCCAAAATCCTCAGTTCCAGTCCTTCTCTCAGCCCCGTTCCTTCCCTACACTATTCATGTTTACCAGCCACATCACGGATTTGGCAGTTTTGCCTTTGCATTAAGGCCCTTCAGACATGCCCTCTGATTGCTCATTTAACCCCCTGATGCTCTTTTCTGTCATTATAATGGTTTCTTCCCCATTGTCATCTCACACACATCTCACCCTTCACTTTTAGCCCACGCTCCTCCCTCCGTAAGCTGCCCCTTGCCGTACCTTTCTCCTTTTTAGCCCTTCAGTCTCAGTCTTTTCTATATTCCAGAGTAACACCAGCTTGGAGACACTCTTCTGCTTCAGGGTCCACTGGTTTGCTGGTATTATATGCACCACCATGACATGCTTTTCTCTCTGGAACTCACTAAAGGCATCTCCTGGGTGACGTCCAGTCAGCTTTGCTCCACAGTGCACCATCCACGCTGCGTTTTGAAATCCCAGCACATACGTAAGGGAGTTTCTTGCCTCACGCGATCTCTCTCCCAGCGGCCAGCTCCTGAAGCATGAGATTAGGGGAAATGGAAGTTGTAAAAACTCACTTGCAGGAGAAATGCAAAACAAAACCCAGCCCAGGTCAGGACACGACTGGCGTTCACCCAGCTGTTGTAGGAGTGAGCCGCAGGACCAGCTGAAGGACAGAAGTCAGACAAGCATCCAGAGGAGGACTGCAAGGAAATGTGCAGATAGATAGATAGACAGACAGACAGACGGACAATAGGCAGGCAGATACGGATATCTAGATGTATTGATAGATACAGATATACAAAAATTATTTATAGATTCCCTTCCTCTCTCCCATCCTTTTGCATCAATACCGTTTTTTGTTGGGGTCCAAGAACAGCAGTGCACCTGCAACCAGATCCGCAACCAAATCTCAACAGTGTAAGTGACAGTGAATTTCTGGGGACTTAAAAATCTGCCTATGCCTCAGGAGACCTTATGTCCAGTCTTATTTCCAACGGGCCTTTAAAATCCTGAGTGCAATGTGATGCTATACAGAAGGATGTTTCTATAGACCTCGCTTTAAAGATAGGTTAAACACCAATACCAAGACCCCTATAAAAGTCTGCAGTGAGAGCAATTCATTCACACCAATATGATATCAGGAGCAGCTTGTTTGAGAGCAGCATAAATGGAAGGAGAACAGACTTTCCTGTAGGCCTAATTAGGAAATCTTCTGAATAAACCCTGATTTATGTTTCTTCAACAAGGCATTTCCTCAAGGGGTAAATCACTTGCCATGATTTCCTTACTTTGAGTTTACCCATAGCCATTGGCAGCCCAGGGGAGGAAGGTGCATACCCCTTCTTCCCCGTTAAGGCTTGAGAACATGGAAAGAAAGTAAAGAAAACTACGAAACGAGCTGATTCCCGTGTCCTGCTTTGCAAGCACAGGACACCTTGCACTCCCCGGCTGCTGGTACGAGACTGACTGGGCAGCGCTGTGAATCAGTAGGGCTCATTACTGCATCCTTTAGCATCCAGAGCCTCGCAGACATCTGTGAACCTCCTCAAGAGCCCAGTGGAACATTTAAAAGAGAAGCGGCAGCATTTTCTTTTAAAGAGCTGTTCTTCTGTCTCCAGCTAAAGTGCTGTTGTAGCTCACTTCTGGGAGGGAGAAGCCTTCTACGGCTGTGTGACTGTGCTACTTCAGACTGGAGTCCTTGGGGAACCATCACAAGCACACTGTTGAGACAGCCTAATAACCCAGGCAGCATTTCAGCGATCCTCCTGCTGCATGGGAAGGGGATGGTCCCGGCACAGCCGGGATACGGCCCACCGTGTCCCATCAACAGTGGCCCAAAGGATGGTCACTTCACGTCTTCCCCTTCCGGAGATCTCCGAATTGGGCACCAGCAGAATGTTATTTCTCTTCCCTCAAGGCGTCAAATTACCGAGCACTTGAGCAGAGTCAGCTTACGGATATTTTTCATTCAAGCAGCAGCTAAGGGAGCTTCCCTGCCCTGTGCTGCTGTTTGGTTCGGTGGCATCTGAAGAGGCTCCTGTCGCTCTGGCTCCTCGGCCTTTCCCTCATTCCCCACGGCCCCTTTACGCCCCCTGCAGATGCCTCTGGCCAGCTCCTCCCATGCATGCAATGATATTGCTGGGTCTCAGCGGCAGTAGAGAGGTTTCCTGAAAAAACAGACTGAGTGTCCCTCTAGAAATGTTAGATGCCTACCATTAAAAACACCCACTCATTAAATTTCGCCCTGGATTTATTATCTACTCTATGACGGTTGTCTTCAACAGCCTGTTCCTGACCTCCTTCAAGCTGACAACCAAAACAGATGTCTTTCTTACGAGGACTGTAATCCTGGGTTTCCCTTCTCAGTATCACTAGCACATAGACAGAAGGGAAGGGAGGGGAAAAAGAAAAAAAGTTAAAAGTAAAAAAAAAATAATAATAATCCTGAAGTCTTGCACACTACTAACCATAGCAACAGCATGATCTTAACGCTGCAATCTCCGTCCTCCCAGCGCTTTCTGCCCAGGGGAACAGATTCCTCATCGTTGTTGTGTGGTAACTCAGGGACCAAGAATGTGCCGACTCATTCTGGTGGCTGCTTCGAACTTCGGAGGGACTTTCATAATATTTCTGTGTATTCTGAAAAATCCCAGCCTTTGGAGTCATGCTATTTTGTATGAATCAAATCAAGTTTTCTCATTCTCTCTTTTAAATAAATTCATTTTTTATTTCTTGTAAAGATGGTTCTCATCGGTCTGCAATTTTCAAAAATTAGTAAGGAAATTTAAACAGACAAAGAGACAGAGCAGAAATGTATACACTAATTATTTACTAATCTTTTCCATATAATATCATTATCCTTATAATGAGCTCTTGATTTTTTGTGAATCTGCCACCTTATTATTGGGGTTGGAAGCGCAACCACCTATTGTGAACAGTTCAGCTTACTCACAACAGTAAATACTGGCTGTAGTAATAAAGATTAATTGGCCGGATGGTATCATAGCCCCCACAATGGGCTCGCTCAAGATGCCATCCAGAGCCTCTAGATCTCTGTGGGCCTGGCAATAAACGCGAGGGCTAAAGGAGCATCAGGCAGGGAAACGTCTCGAAAGCATCATCTGCAGACAGGGCTGGTGGGATTGAGGCATGGCCGTTCCAGTAACCAGTAGCCCTGGGGCGAGCAACGGAGACGCCATGATATCAACCACCTTTCACTCTCTGGTAATGATTAATTATTCACTTAAAGCTAGATTTCGGCTCCTGGCTTTGTGTCCACAGGAAGCCACTATTTAAACCCTATTTCTGTGCTGTCACACTCTGATCCTAACCAAACGTGCAGGTAAATCATAACATCCATCAAACAACCACACAATGTGAAAATCCATTGCAGGGTATATTTTTTCTTTAACACCACTACTGAATAAATTAACCAGGTAGCGGAGCAGTAACCTTGAGATAAATGATTAGGTGGTTTTATTTTTTATTTGGGAAAAAAGAAGATGACACAGTTTTATCATATTTATAATAAAAGTCATTGACATAATAAAACACTCCCATCACATCAGTATTCATTTCTGCAAATAGAGCACTGACGTTTTATAATATTAACATGTGTTATAAATGTCACTGATATATTAAGATTTTCAGTCTCTCTAACCAAAAATATAGAGAGATGACTGAGGAAGAGATGACTAATTCTAGGAGATTAGAGAGAACATTTTCTCATGCAATTAAATCATCTTCTGGTGATTGTGAGCCGAGGGAAACATACAAGAGTCCGGTTCTGTGATTGTAATTTTTACCACCAGCACAGAATGACCTGGGGCACTGAGTAACCGGGATGTTAGGAAAACTTTGGCATGATGGGAAATGCGCGAGTCAGTGAGCTACTGGGCAGACTGCGTACTGCATGGTAATACGGCTGCACCCACCAGGGCAGTTTAGACTGCTCAAAACCTCGAAAAGTGCCTTTGGGTGTCTCCTTGCACTGAGATAACGTGGCCTGGACCAAGGCTGGAGATCTTTTTCCCATCCCCTGGGATGCAGGGCCAGCATTCAAGAAAAGATCCCTGGGCTGCCTCCTTTACTGCAGGAATATGAACAGCTGCAGGCAGCTGAGTCCTGAACGGGACATGTGCTCTGCTCCCGGGAATGTCAAGCTGTTGGCACAAGCTGTTCCTCCAGCTGTGTGGAAGTACGGCTTATGGAGTATGGAGTATGACGAGAACGTGACAGGGAGATTCAGGGCCGGGACATGGCCTGTATTGCAACAAAAACCCAAGGGATGAGTTGTCAACAGGGCTAGATCCAGGAATGTGAGCTTTAGTGAATGACTAAGTGATAAACAATGAGCAAGGAATGAAGGAGTCCCTTGACACCATGACTAATTCTAAGAAAATCTTGCTGAAGTTCCTGGGTCTCATCAAGCTTTCACTGAACTTACAGCTCCTGCCAGGCATTGGGCTTACAGCAAAGCTCTGTGCTAACCAACAAGTAAGGTTATGTTTCAAACCCAGCAGCCTCTGGGAGGAAATCTAGAAAAGACACTTAGGAGCTCTCTTGGTCTTCAAGTTTGAACTTCCTGCATAATCCAGTCTAAGAATTTCATCCCATGATTTTTGTTTTACACCCGTAATTTCTGTCTGTCTTACCGTTTTTACCAGAAGGAGCTATTTGTGGTTTGTAGAAGGTCAATACAGAATTTTTATGCTAGCACAGTTTGTCAGTCAGTTATGGGGACTTTTCTTCTTTTAACCAACAGTTAAAGCAGTGCAGGACCTGAAATGCATTCCCTCCCAGCTGTTTAAACGACAATTACATCAGTATTAATTATTTTTCCTCCTACATGGAAATAACATATATTTATGCAATAGGTCGTTTCCCTAAAAAGCTTACAATCTGATACAGAAAAAGAAAAGAAGAATAAAAAACCAGGAACAAGCGGTTAAGGGGCTGACCCAGTCACGCAGTCTGGCACCACAAGGGGGACGGCAAATAAGGTTTCCTGAGGCACAGGCTGAATTTAAAGATCACCGTTGCTTTGGCTGTCAAAATCTGATTAAATCAATGCACTGCAGTTCCCCCCACCAAAAACAGGTACTGACTGCAAAAGGGTGGGAGAAAGGAAGCAAGCTGTAAATCATTTTTATATATCTCTATCCATGGATATTTCTGTATATCCATATCTATCTGCCTGTCTATCAATCTTTGCTAACTTCCTCTTTTCCACTGAGATGCAGACATCTTCAAAATGTTTTCATGAGCTCCCCAAACAAATGTCACAGGCATTGCCAAATTTCAGTTCACAGGAGAGAAAATGAGTCTACTTTATATTATTCATTTATATTCAGGGAACCAGCGCTGGTGTAATTACGCCTGAATAGCTACAGGGGTAGGGAAGGCCTAAATAAATGTATTCCTAGACAATTGGAGTAACGAGTTTTAATTAGGTTTGCAGCTTCTTCCAGTTCCATTTTGCCAGTGTTGCAACTATGGTCTTTGAGTGGGAGCAGGCGATGGGAAATAAACCCGGTAAACATCTCCTGCAAACACCTTGTTGACCTTCAGCAGTTACAGCCTTAGTTACTGCAGAAGCATTTGTTTAAGGGTAATTTGATCACGGGAGTCCTCCTGGGGTTACTGCTGCTACAGGTCTTGAAAGGGGTCTGGCAGGGTTTATTTGTGTCACTTGTCAGGGTTTCCTCTCCCGGGAGCCCCAATTACAGCGGCGTCAGGGAGGTATAAATTTAAATCTCCAGGCTCCGCGCGTCTCCGCAGATGAACTCATTGGTGCCTATGAGGACCATTCCCATTATAAAATATCACGTAAAACGACAGAGACCTTGGACCGCTGAGAGCAGAAAAAACAATAAACACCCCACAGAGAGGAAATTAATTCCGCTCCCCCCCCCCCACTTTTCTTTTTTGCTCCGTCGCATAATAACGGTGAGCATCTGGATTGCAGGGGGCTGCCAGGGCCACGGGAGAGAGAAGGAGGGAGAGGCGAAGGCAGCAGAAATGGAGATTTTGTACTTACTAAAGCAAGTTATTTTTCAGCCTGTGCTCAGCTCTAAAGTTCACCACTGAATTATTAAGTGTGGCAAGCTCAGAATCTGCTTCGGCAAATACCAGCCATACGTCTTTGGGAAAGCGTGGAAGCCTCAAACTTGGGGCTGTGGGAAAAGCAGAACAACTCCAGTGCATGGACTGGAGCCAGCCGCCTTTACACCATCCACGGGAGGTGGTCCGTGGTCCAGAGTCCTTCACTTTGTCCCTGTCCTTCCCCCACTGTGGGCTGCTTGTCTCTAGTCTCAGCCCAGCTGCTGGTGGGGAAGAAGAGATAGTCTTGGAGTAGGCAGCAAGAGAAGCAGACAGAATAGATCACAGGATCTGGACTCAAGTAAAGATTCTTTCTCTAAAGCAAAGGTCAGGGTTAATGGACTGATGGGGAAAAAAAAAAGGGGAAAAAAAAAAAAGTGATGTAGCTAGGTGTTGCCAATAAGCCCCATTTTGCAAACAGTTAGAAAATGCGCATACTCATCTGCAAATGACTAAGCGGCAGAAATACCATCTTTTCAATCTTATCCAAACTGTACCCAGATTAAAAAAGTCACTGCGTAATAACAGACCCTACTGATCTCTACAGTCACTCATCTCCCTGTTTAGCCTTTGACTGCAGGTGAAATATTTATCTTTGCTGACTTGCAAGAATAAGATCTCGAGGTTTCAGTGTGGTTACACCACTGGAATGAGGGGAAAGCTCAGAGCTGCTCTTCCAGACAAGTTGCAGACTCAGGACAGCATCACTGAGAAGATGGTGTTTGATTCACACTGTGAAGATTCCTCTTGCTACTGAAGCGCTGAAGACTTAATTATGTTTTTAGATGATAGCTTAGATTCAGCAGCACAAGCTGTATTGTACAAACAAGGAAGCTGACTCAACGAGACACCCAAGACAGCCCAGCCCAGCCCCTTCAAATGCGTGGCATAGATGATTGCTTCTCCTACAAGATTAAAAACTGAAGCAACATGAAGGTTTAGTGTGTTTCACAATGAATTCTGATTTATCAAACATGATTAGTGGATTATGAATATGGATGTGGTTTCTAAAACCAAAAGGAAGTTCATGTGGTTCATCCTTCTTTAAAAGATTAATTTAAACTCAAGAAGCAGTAACAGCAGCACAAATACACTGTGTGCAAAGTCGTGAAATACAGAAAAGGAAGAGAAAAACTGGAAAAATCAGGTGAGCTCAAGCAGGATTGACTATGTCCAGGGACTTACAAGAGTCTTGTACAGTAAAAGCCATTTTAGGATGGAACAGAGTTGTCTAGAATCTATTTTGACATTTGTTGTTAACCCTGTGCTTTAATTTACTCCCAGAAAGCAGAAGCTCAATTTTGAGGGAGGGAGTTCAATCTCAGCCATGCTATTTGTCTTTTTCCTTTTTTTTTCCCCCAGACACAGCCCTCAAGGTTTGGCAACAGTTCCCATCTGCAGGAACCATACTGGAAGTTCTTTATCACAGCAGGCTTCCCAGAGGCCAGCAATCTTCTACCAGCTGGTTAAGCTGGCATTATAGCTGTGTTACATCAGAAGTGGTGCGCAAAGGAGTAATTAGGGGACAAGAGAAGGCCCAGTGCAGCTCTAGCAGACTGCCTGGAGATGAAAAGATGGAGCTTTCGGAGCGTGGAGCTGGATGCCAAAGGTAAAGTTCCACACCGAAGGCTGGTGATAACAATGAAGGAATCTGAGAACTGTCTGCAAACCCATCAAGGGCACACTTGGACAGCTAGGATCTTGGGCATTGCAGAGGTGACCTCCAGCCATAGCTAAGGCCAAAATTCCAGATTTTCTGCCTGAAAGGACAATGAGCCTTGTCTTCAGAACAGCTTCCAGGTGCTCCTCCTAAGGCAGCACAAACACAGCCAGTGACCACGTTTCTATGTTGTGGACAAGAGCAAGGAGCTACTCCTCTGTTGTGAGGGCCTTATACCTCTGAACAATATCGTATTTATCAAGACAGCACTCTGTCTAAGCATACAAGGTCTCCCATGCTCATCACCATGGTATCTGAGTGTCTCATTTATTATAGAAACAAACAACTCACTTCAGAAGCGAGTTAAGGTTGCTAAGTGACAACAATGTACTTACTTATCACATCATTTGCAAAACCCTCACACTTAAAAGCAAGGAAATGAATGATTAAGGACTCCTGAAACCCTATACTGGCCACATAATAAATATATATTTTTAAGTTGAGTACAAAGAAGTGCACATTTTATTTTGGCAAAACAACCTCATGCTTAACCCATGGATCGTTTTCTTTTTTGTTTCCCCTCTTTTATGTGACATTTTTATTTCACTGAATTTGGTGTACAAACATTTTCTTAATCTTCATAAGTGGCAAACATGATTAGTTAGTAGAAGTATTTCCAAGTACCATTACTACTGGGAAATACTGCATTTGTAATAGGTGAATATGTGCCCATTTTTATATTTAAAAAATTTCCAAAATATTATTGTTCTTCAAAGCAATACTCCTTTTGTAGGTGTCCTTCACATTTTTAAAAAAAGGCTTTGTTTTCTGTTTAAATTCTAGAAGTGATCATAGAAAAGTATCTGTTCTTGGGTCAGAATTAAGATTGTGGAGGTGTCTTATGAGACACATTTCATCGTATTTGGCAAAACAATTTAGGTAAAATCCAAGTTCATCTAAAGTCAAGAACAACTTTGACATTGCCTTCGGATGGGTCAGGATTTCACCCTTTATATGTTTTATGTAGGCAATAAAAGATGTATGATGTTCTTAATTATTTATCTCCTGGCTTTTAAGCACTTGGGTTTTGTACCTAATGCAACAAGAACAAGTGGTGCTGAGGGAGTAATGCTGTTACTTAATTGTAATTTGTTTCAGGAACAAAACTGTTGCTTGTTTCATGATTTCCTAGATCACTCAGATGTTTATTTTCTGCTTTTCTAACTTTTATTTTTGTGTGGGTAAATTAAGATGCAGGTTCTCCCTTCATTTGCAGTAGACCAGAGCTCTGTACCTTAGAAAGATGCAAATCTGCGTCACTGGAGGAACCTCCTACACGCTGGGAGCTTGTACCTGCATAGGCTGGCATAGGTACCAGTTGGTTCAACTCAAGTTGTGATCAGCCCTGGCAGAGCTGGTAATAACAGGAACCCCACATCGTTCTCCTCCCACTGTCTTTGAGGTTGCTGAGGAGAATATCTCCACGGGGGACACATGTAAGTCCAGATCCTTGGCCGGTGACAGTTCCCTGGGCTGCTGTCCAAGCACTGTGTGGTCCAGATTTCCAAGCAGTCAGGATGGAAAAGACAGGGCAGGTTTTCCAAAGCGTTCTCCTTCCCTTGTCCCCACCATTATGGCCCTCGCAAGAAGGGTTTTTAAAGGACGTGGTACTCATTGAGCTGCGCTCTCTTGGAAAATGTGGCCACTTGCTTTGAGGC
Organism: Chroicocephalus ridibundus; assembly: GCF_963924245.1. Taxonomy (NCBI): domain Eukaryota; kingdom Metazoa; phylum Chordata; class Aves; order Charadriiformes; family Laridae; genus Chroicocephalus; species Chroicocephalus ridibundus. The sequence goes on along the minus strand of NC_086298.1, from coordinate 5,015,340 downwards.
CTAAATGGGAGCTGGGTAATGTCGCTTTGGTTGCTGGAAGAATTAGTCAATGACAAAAGGGCAGTCATGGCAGCTCTTCTCCATTAGCTTCCTCTTTCTTCCAACAATATCAATTATGGAAGCTCTAGCCCAAGGTTTCAAATAATAGCAATTTCTCTGCAATGTTACTATTTTTGCACATATAAATGCCTTTTGCATGAACCACTGTCAAGGTCTAATCTAATCTATTTATCTGTATTTAGAAGGCACTTATCTTCCATAGCATCTAAGTGCTCCACATGGATTAATAGACAACACTGTCATCCAAATACCGTATTGTTTCAGTGCTCGGCAACCCACTGAAAAATCTCCTCTTGGAGAGCATGATGAAGACCATGGCTGTGCGGGGATCAAGAAAAACACCAGGGCCAAAACCTGGTGATACCAGTGGATTTGACACCGGCTGAAGTTTTTAATTTGTATCTCTCCTTGGTAGAGCAGAGGTTTGTGCCCAGCCGAGTACTGCTATTTACATCACCTGTATTAAGGTAGGACCTGGTCCCCCCTTGGTATCACCTTCTCAGCATGGGTAGTGTCCCCAGCGTCCTCATGCTGTCCCCTCTGGGTGCAAGCACATTTAGTGGACAACTGTTTGTTGAGAGAGGGCAGAAACAGCAGGCTCTGAACTGCTGCCTCTGGAAGAGACTCCCCAGGACTCTGCACTTTGCTCCTGGTTTGCTTAGCCCTGCTGGGATTCAACAGACTCAGCATCCAAACAAACAAGGATTTAGCTGAATCATAAATAAAGCCAACACCCGCAAATTCCCCTTTCTCCTTCCAAAGGATTTGTCTAGTTTGTGTTTTTAGGATTAGATTTGCCTCTGATGAGTGGTTATGAGACAGAACGGAGAGAAACGTGTCTTGTTGTTCAACATCTCCTTCTTCTCCTATTCATTCCTCTCCCACAGACAGCATTTTCAAGCCAGCAAAGGGCCCTATGTCCCTTTCTCCTGAATTCTGTCTCTGAACCGTGTGATATGGATGGAGAAGAGAGAAAGAAAAGTGGAGAGAAAATACCAGCCTTTAACATAGCAGTGGATAGGTATATTTTTAACACTAAACCAGAATAAATTTCTAGCTCTCCCTTTCCTTCATCCTTAATTTCCCTAAATGAGACACCTTCAGTGATGAATTCTCCCCAGGCAAAATAAAACCAGGATTTCCTCCGATTTTGGCTGGCTGGGTCAGGACGAAACTGCCTGACAAGGCCCATACATCACAGGGCAGGCAGAAGTAATGGGGGAACTGGGAAGAGGGGGAGCTGGACAGCAGAACAGGAAAATTAAACACTGCATATAGAACGGAGAAAATGAATGGATTTGGGTAAGGGAGAGATAAGAGCGTTTCCGCTGCCAAATTCCTCGTGAGAGGTGGCGTTGTGGGAGAGTGGAAGAATTGCTTAGCAAGAGGTGGAAGAAAAAGCGGTTATTAAAAAAAAAAAAAAAGTTTGAGCGCCCCATTCTAGAAATGCAGGTATCCAAACCCAGCTAAAAGTGGAGGCAGGTTTCCCAGCCGCGCGAGAAGGCCCTGTTCAGAGCAGCTGTCACTACAATCTCCTAATTGGAAATAATTGGGATTCTGTCTCAAACCACAAAGCCCTGAATTAGCCAGCGCAGCCTCCACCAGGAAGCATCTGTTGCCATCTCCAATGGCAACAGTTCAACCCCCACCGCATCCAGCTCGCTCCCTCCACCCGCCAACTGGCAGGAGATGCCTGTTCCACCCCGAGCATCCTGCATCTGCGGGTGCAGAGGGAGCCCAGGGAGAGGCAGGAGGAAGGCGAGGGCTACTGCTGGCCTTGAGGGTCGAGGCCACCCTGGGATGCTGGGGAGAGTCATGGTGGGGTTGGCCCAGGGGGTGCAGGGGTTGCAGGGGACAGTGGGAGGATGGGGGGAGAGACGTCTTGGAAAGGCAGCCCCGCTCCCGAGCGCCACTCGACAGCGGCCGTTTCAACATCACGCGCCACAGAGGGCCCTGGGAAAGATTGTTGGAATTAGTGCTTTTTGCTGATTATGTTAATGGCTCCTTTGTGCTGTTCATATGCTCGTGTATAATTAAGATGGGGTTTATTTATTTATTTTCGGGTTTGCATGACAAGGGGGAATGGGAAAAATAGCGACAATCGTAAAGAAAGATGAAAAGAGTACTCAAGCCTTTTGGGGTGTGTTTTGGTTTTTTTTTGCGGGGTGGGGAACAAAAGCAATAAATGACAATTGAAAATATCTGGAGCAAGAAAGGGTGACTCCCCATTGAGCCTTGGTGGGTGATATGGATTGAAATATTTGCTTGCTGAAGGACCAACCTTCCGAGAGAGCTGGGGGACAAGACCACCCAAGCAGTCTGGCTGTTTTGCTTCCTCACATCTCCCTTGGGTTGAATGTGCCACATTCATCCCTTGAGGGTTAACAGCTCCACAGCACCAGTGACATCCCAGTTCCCCTCTGTGCCTGTCTGCCACTCAACTGGCCAAACTGAGATGGAGATCTGCTGGCCAGCTGGGCTTTCCCTGGTCCCTGAGAGTTCTCAGCCACCGCAAAGCGGGCAGAGCCAGTTGGAAAACTAAAGGTGGGATGGAGAGGCAGCTCATCAGGCAAGTGTGCATTTCACAGTCCTCCCAGGAGCCCTGGTCTGTGTTTTGTGAGCAAGGGATAGGGGATGCTTTGAAAAGCACAGGCCCAGACTTTTGCATAGACGTCACCTTGTAGGGAAAAGTCTGAAAAGACCATCAAATTAATTGACTACTACAAAACGTGCCATGCACTACCTTCTCTTCTGCATGCTCCAGGCTTCCTTCTTTCCATCCACCAAAGCACTGAAGCCCTATAAATGGGCATTGCAGACAGTGTGTGAAATAATTTTTATTGCTGAAAAGAGATACAGAGCTAACAGATGCTTTTAAAGCACATTCATCCTAACCTGGGTGCCTTGGAGCCATCTTTGCTCTAGCATTGCACTTAGAGGTTTTTCATCCTGGAACCTGGGAGACTAAAGAGACCATAGAGAAGCCTGATGCATCTTGATAACAAATTGGATCAAATTGTCTGAGTACTCTGTGCCTGGGGCAGATGCTGCAATGAAGCTGGAAAACACTTGGAAAAAAACCTGACTCCCCTCGCTGTGAGACCTGCGTGATGCTGGGCTGTGAGAGAGAGGAAAGGGTGACTTCTCCTCCAGACATCATCCTTTGCTGACATTTCTTTGGCCAAATAAAGTTCAATAACTGGTTGAGTTATTCTAGCTTTGCTGGGGAAGTTTTCACTAGCACCCATTTTGCTTCCTACCTTGGATCTTAATTAGCTGAGCAGGTTCTCATATTTGCCTGCCTATTTTGTAGCGTCTGAAGTTCAGCACTTAACAAACACAGAAGTGATTTGTTTTTCAAGCCTCTTGAGGACACCAACTTACTCCTCTCAGCTTCAGACAAGAGGAGGGGGGATGGAGAGCCTTTGCTTTCCTTTCAGTATTCTATTAGCACCCTTATACCTCTCTTGAGATCAAGGCCACTTTGTGCTTAGCACTGGGGACCTGTGACCCTGAAATCATCCCTGTCCTAAAATGTTTACTGAGCACGGAACAGGGGAGATGCGAAATGAAAAGCCAGGAGCAGCAGAGGAAGGGTTTACCTCAAGTTACCTGCCATCACAAGGGGGGTTGGAAAGGTGTCTCCTGAGGCACAGGCTGATTTTTAAGTCCCCAGAGACCACTCTCTCTCACTTATAGCAAAGCAATGCAGGTTTCCCCTGCCCGAGAGCGGCACTGACTGCAAAAGGGTGGGAGAAAGGCAGAGAATCTGTACATTATCTTACTGTGTTTTGTGTGCACTTAGATGTAAACCTCACGCTTTTTTCCACCGAGATGTAGACATTTTCAAAACGTTCTCATCAGCTCCCCAAGTAAATATCAAATAAATTGCTAGATTTTTGTTCACGGGGGATAAAATTCGTGACTACCCCAAGTACCAAATGGCAACAGCGCACCTCTGGGAGACAGCTGTTGTAGTCGGTCTTCTAGATCAGTGAAAAACGCACACTGGGGGTATTTGGGGCTAATTTATGGGAGCAGAGGGGAAGAAAATTACAGCTCTGTACCTGAACCTTCTCTCCACCTATCTGAACTACCAAACCGGCAGTATGAGGTTGTGTATTTATACTGATGAGAATTCAGTGCAAAGCAGCATAAGTCCAGACAGAACAGCTCTTGAGAGAAAAACTTCTTTTTCTCACTACACTAGAATTAAGACCAATCCTGTCTTTCACTTCGAGTACCTATATTTTCTTTTTTTTTTTTAATTCCCCTAAATCCTAATCCAGTCTCCGGTTCCTGTAGTTCAGGGTGCTGCTTTCTATTCTTGACCTCAGTTCTATAGATCACACTAATCCTATCTATAAATTAGTTCATTTACTGAACATCAAGCACAAAACAAACTGCGTGATGGGGTCTTCACCTGGCTATAATCCTGAATCAATACCATTTCGCTCTCCTGTCTAGATCAGCGATGATCTGTGCCACATTTAAAGTGCTAATGGTCCGCCTGTTAATTAAAGTGCTAATGGTCCCATCATTTTAAAGATGGGATCTTAATGTGGGATTGGGGCATCTTTCTGCTTGTATATGTGATATTATCAATGTTCCAGCAGCCCACCCCTTAGGGTCCTGTACACTGCACGTTGCCAAGCCACCGTGTGGTCTGAAAGTCCCCATTGTTTGGAAGTTGAGCTTTTCAGTCCTTGCTAATAAAAGCCTAAGAGGGAAACGTGCTTAGGAAAAGGCTGAAACAAATCCTGATAACTATAGCCGGGTATAATGTTAGAGGTCAATTTTTTGTTTGCTGAAAAAGTAATTTCAGGGCACAGGAAGCTTTTCACAGATTCGTTTTGACGCCCTCAAATAGCTAATCTGGAAACAAGAGCAAATAAGAAAGATAATATCCCATTTTGGCATTTTAGAAATGAAGACTCTCTTCAAAAGAAAACAGGGTTTTCTATTATCCAAATTGTATTTGTCTTAAGCTTAAGGATTCCCACAGATGAAAAGAATTTTTATGCTTAATTGAAAACAAAACTTTTCAATTGAGCCTAAGAGAAATTCCCCTTTCCTTTTATTTTCACAAGGACTGACAAAAGGGGAGAAAAAAAATATGCATAATCCGTACTGGTTTGGGTGAATACTAAGCGTTTGTTTTACCCCCTTGCTTTGCCCAGGAAAGCACCAAGAAAAGCTCTGCAGCTTTGCAGAGAGACACGATGCCTAAAGGATGTCCTACCGCAAGGAATCATATCGAGTTTTGAGGCATGAGGCTCCATTTTTTTCCACTTTATCCCTTCACAAGCACACTGAAAACAAGCTTTATAAATCAATCAGACGCCAAGGACAAAATTGTTTGCCGAGATACACATGCTTCATTCTTAGGGACAAGGCCTCAGCGTTCGCGATTCTGGCTGGGTGGGACTCGTCCCCAGAAGGGATGTGGCAGAGAAATCACTTTCCATTTGCTAAGACACTTACTTAACCACACTCGACAGGAGTGTGAGGACAGAGCTAGCGGCCTTGAGCCACTTGTTAGTCGAAGAAGACTCCAGAATGCTACAGCGCTATGAGCGTCAGCGGAGGCAGCCGAGAACTGGCAAGTCCTGGAGGCAGCGCAGCAGCCCAGGCGAGTCATTCCCAGGGCGGCCGCTTTTCAGACATTTTCTGAGGAGGAAGATTCCAAAGTGGGAAGACATATCTTCGTGCAGGCAAAGTATGTATATCCCCCCTGTCCGGTCTTGTTCTCTACCAAAATGAAGTGTACCGTGCGGAGTTTACTTTTGGCAAGGTCCTGTGATCAGTTATGCAAAATTATAAGCAATATCAACTTGCTTAAAGTCACTTGCATTATCCATAATTATTTCTCTGTGCTACCAATCAAACTGTAAGGCCTCTTTTACTGCTTCTACTACTACCACTACTACTACTAATAATAATAAAACCAGAAAATAAATAAATAATATCACTGTTCTTCATCACAACTAGCTACCAACATCTCCCTGTTAATTTTAAGAAGTGCCAGAGCAGGAAAAGGTGATGTGAGACTGACAGATGTACAGTGTCCTGTGCTCAGGAGATAGGAACAACACTGGATTTTACTATTTTATAAAAACACACTTAGTCTAGTGTACCTGTCCAAAGATTCCTGCAAAGCATTCAACATCCTCAACACAACTTCATGCAATATTCCCCACCCGCATGCAGATACAGGTGGGCTCCATCTGCCAGTAGAAAAGCCCAGACTCCATCACCAGGGAGCAAATTGGTGAAAAAATAAAGAACCACCAGGAAGAAGCTGATTTCCAAATCCATGCTGAGCCATTAGTCATTTGGTCTTCTTGCTCTGTCAACCCACTTGGAAACAGATGAGCTGGTAAGGAAATTACAGTCGCCACCTCAAAGCAGAGACCTCCTGAGCAGAACTAAGTACACCATTGGGAAGAAGTCCCAATTGTTTGAATTTCTCCTGAAGGCCTGGATTTCCTTATACCCTCTTGTGGCACAGAGTCCTCAAGCTATGGTATGTGGCAAATCCTTCTGTTTGACCTGATCCCTCTTCTTTCACAACCCCAGCTTACACCAAACTTGCCCACAGAGAAGTGAACATGTTGAGTGCCTTTGATGTGTTCCCAGAAGCAGGTGAAAGGAAAATTTCAGCCATCCAGCATCCTTTCAGAGTCCCTCAGCTGGAGTTCTTCATGGGTCTGATGAAGGCGGAACAAAGTTGACAGTCTTCTAGCTTCCTGTCCCCTCCTTTGCCCGATTGCCCCCTCCACTTCAGGCTCAGAAATACCCCCGACTCCAGTGCTACCCTAGGAGACTGGTCTCCTGGATATTTGGAGATGCTTTTTGGATTCCCCTTCTTGGAAAGGTTCTCACGTTGGAGGCAGAGATATGGGAAGGAACACAAAGGGCTCTGACTCTATTCAGCCGTTATCCACCCTGATTAATTTTACAGCTAATGACTCTCCAGACATGGTGATGTATGGGGCTCTGTCGGTGACAAAAAAATTGAACTTTTACTAATTAAGTAGAACATCTTCATAGGGTGAAAGGTTTTGCTAACGAAAGTAACTCACAAAGAATTATGTTGGCTAGAGACTGCTGCCGAGATCAGACAAAGAAGGGAGGGAGAGAGCCGTATAAAATATTCACTGCAGCTACCAGTCCAACATTTCACTCGCAGGTTGTCTCTGCACAGAGACTACTCACCGCCACGTTTCCTGGGCTGCAGCCCACCTCTGTCTCAGAAGAAAACAGCTGACACTCTATGCATGCACCTCCTGACTGCCTGATGAGCGTTGTTTAATGAAGTAGCCTTGGCCCCGCACCAGGAATGTGTGTTATTTGTTGCAATCACCATGCAAGGACATACAGGACAGCGTGAGGTCCACAGTGGTGCAAGGATGTGATTTTCTGTCTTCTCTTCCTATGGGTGCCACCGAGATATTACACTGTACAACTCCCTCCCCTATGTAAGACAACAATCTCAAATGTAGATCAGGATGAGCGAAAACAGGACTTTCATGAAATCACCGCATAGAGGACTTAACGTCTGCCTGAACACAAGCAATCCACCTTGGTACAAAGGGAGAGGCAGCAGGAGCAGTGTCCTGGGGTGGGACGAGAGATGAAAAAGAGGTGGCGGAGCTGCGCAGGTGCACAACTGCCCCATCGTATATTGAGGGTGGAGAATCACCACCGCAGGCCTCACCACCTGATGAAGATACGACCCCATGCTCTGCAGCCTTGCCTCTTTTCTTTTCCCTCCCCTCCCCTCTCCAACCAACTTCCCACTTGCTGCAATGCTCATTACTTTATAATTCTATTGTCGCCCTTTCACGGGGAGATTTGTGGTGTTTTAACCAAGAAACCTACATTAAAACATTGAAATAGGTCATTAAATATTTATTTTCTTCAGCTACTTGTAAAGGCAGAAGGAAATTGGGGAAAACCTATCAGAAAGGAGCATAATATTCACATTTTTTGAAGAGACTGTTTATGGTTACGTTGCCTGAGGGACCTGCAAAGACAGGATCACAGAGGCCATGGTGTTAGCTTTTCCTCCTTGCACTCTGTCTCCCTCTCCAGTGGCCTTTTTCTATTCTAGGATTCAGCTTGTTGTGCGTATTTCTCCCTTCTCCTTCTCCAGTGTAAACCAAGGTTAACTCCATTCAGGTCAGTCAATGAGGCAGCCAAAGACACAGATTCTCAGCAGGAAGGAAATACAGGGATTGACCCCCACCTGTGTGCCCGTGACAGTCCCTGCTTCTCCTCCCGTGTGCACTGATGGAAACCAAGAGCAGCTCCACCAGAGGCACTGGGGCTGTGTTAACATAAAATTAGTGTGACACCTGTGCCGAGCCCACGGTCTGCACTTCCAGCTTCTGCACAGGCTGCTCATTCCTTTTGCATCTGCACATGAAGGAGACGTGGAGATGGGGGAAGATGAATTACCTTCACAGGTAGCAGGCAGCAAATCATCATCAGACAGCACTTAATATCCTAGGAGGAAACTACCAAGGGATCTCTAATAATGCCAATTGCTGGGATCTGGGATGATGTCAAGTGCCAGACAAGAGGCTGCTGTGACCATAGCTGGGTCATAAATTTGCCCCTTAGCATGGCTTTAAGGATTTTCCCTGGAATTCTGAATTCTTATAACCACAGTACCGACTCCATCTTCCACAGACCTCCTGCATGGTACAACTGAGAACTGCAGTCAAATTCCCTCTCTTAAGCCCAAAAACCAATCTTTGAAGACCCACACATGATGGCACTCTGCATGCAGTACAGACAGACTCCGTGTGTCCTGAACTCTGGCCACTGAAAAATTAAATTTCCACCTTCAAGGGGGATGTGGTCTCCAGTTATAAAGAGCAGAAGAACATTTCGCTGTGTTTCTCTACTTCTCATAAACACGCTCTCTCTCTCTCCAGTGTCAAGCACTCCATTTCTAGGGTGCTCAACAATTTACTTCCAGCAGCCTGCTCTGCTCTGTGCTCACATGCACATACACATTCCTGGACATGCCGGATTGCCGTCACCTGGTTTTCAAGGCTTTTCATTTTCATCTGCAGGTGACAGAGAGCACCAAGGGAGCCAAATGATTATGGCAACAAAACTAAAATAACCCAACAGTTTGTGAAGCAGCTGGTCAGCACAAAGAGCGAACACAAATCCACTGGAGCTTGTTCTGCATGAGTTCACTGGGCAGCCTGGCTTGTGGGTTAAAGACAGGTAAGGCTGGAGCCCCTGCTCGGATCACCTGTCCCAACGCACCTATGCATGAAGGTCAGGGAAATTTTGTGGGTGGGGAACTGGAACACACAGCAGCAGCACATACATCAGCCACTTCTATCAGGCACTTTGCATTCAACATCTCAAAATCCAGAAAAAATAAGAGCTCTTCACAGAGAAAGGGAGGACAACTCACACAGGGGATGCTATTGCAGAGACTATTGCAGATTCTACCCCCAATATTGCATCTTTTTTTTCTGCATTACCTGGTTAAAACACAACCCCCCTCTCGAGAAAATATCACATGGTTCTTATGTATGTTAAATGTTGATCAGATAAGAAAATAAAAGAGAAGGAAAAATAGTGTTCCTCAAAATCATCTCAGCTGCAGGAGACTTAAAAATATCCATTCACACATAAGGTGTGAAACTTTTTTGACCAGCCTTGGCAGCTGCCTTGGACAGGGACCCTCACTGCGATGAAGCCTAGCCATGGCCACGGTAAGTACGCAGGCAGCCAGCAGCATCAGAGCAAGGGCTATTCTGCAGTTTGGGATGTGGGGAAAGCCCTCCAGAAAACACTGAGTCCTACAGCAGAGACAGGACTATTTGGATTTTCCACCCCATTACATCAAGTGCCCTTTTCTGTGATTTTCCCTCTCCATCACTCCCCAAAAGCACTTCTAATATGTAATTTGCCTTTAGAAATCGTCATCTCCCAGCAATTTTTTTTTTCATTGAATCCCCACTCAGGTATAACTGTATTTTTGGTGTGCAGAAATTAAATATTTCACCCCCAAGTCCATAGCCCTCTGTTTCAAAAGAAGATCTTTCTTTCTTTCCTTCCTTCCTTCCTTGTGACTTTTTTTCAGTACTCAGGTTTTTTTTGACAAAACAAATGAGCACGGAAACTACAATACCAAGCTGGCACTCCCTATGACATTTTGTAATAACACTTAAGTGAATTGTTTTGAGCTGCTCAGCGCTTTGATGCGTTTCAGGTGCTTTTCCCTTTGTCTGTCTGGGAAATGGGGGAGACTATGCCAGGTGTTGGCCCAGGTACAGGGGAACAGAGAAAGGAAGATTTCTTTGAGACACAAATAAGACCCACATTATGCATGACTCAGCACCTCACGTCAAAATTTGGCCCATATCAAAAGGAACACAAAAGGCTGATCACAATGAGCAATAATCCAAAAATACGCTGGCGAGAGGAGAGTACTGTGGATTTCAGAGCGGGGCATGACAATTAGAGCTGTGCAAGATAGTCACAGGGACAAAAATAGACCCAATTCCAAGTGGAAGGTGCCTTTGAAATCTGGGATTTGCATTTTTTTGTGTGCGTGCTTTCAGCTCAAAAATAGTAACTTGGCTAAATGGAAAAGGCGAAGCGCGAGGACAAAAAACAAATATTACTTTATTTTAACAATAATGTATCTCAATCTGGATGAAGCCCAGGAGTATCGCTTGTGCAAGATTTAACACAAAGGACTGTGCTTTGTTTTGTTTTCCTTTAACAAATCCGTTCCTAATTCTAATCACTGCAAGAGAAATACTGGAGCTCCTTTCCTTTCAGCAGTCAGAGAAAAGACAGATTAGATTAGAGGATGCCCAGTGATAGCAGGAACCCATGTGCATGTTTCTTGATCTTCCACTGACTTCTGGGGGAATCAAATGGTCTCCGTTTTTTATAGGTAGTTAAGTACCTAGCGGGATTCTCAGATGCACTTCAGAGCCTGACAGCCATGCACGTAGTTCTTTGCATGTTTCTCTCTCTCTGCACCACAGGTGATGGGGATGGCAGAATTTCCTCAACTCCCGTGAAAAAGACAGTGAATTGCTTATAGTGCACGATGAAAATCAGAGAAGATTTAAAGACGGGAATAACCACCAGCTTTGAAAGAGCTTGGTTTAAAAAAAAAAAAAAATATAAAGTTCTCCACCCATGACAATCGAGCCTTTTGACTTTGTCCTACTGGCACTCATGCAGGGAGGGAGACAGGCACTGCTTGGAAGAGGTTGTCCATCCAAAGCAATTCAAAGACCTTATTTGCAATTCTCATTTTTAATATTTCAGACTGGATTTTAAAGATGCTTCCTGCAGCTACTATTTTGACTCTTTCAGCCCTGCTCTGAGTACCGACCTCTTTTGAAGCTACTACCCTTTGCTCTGCTGTGATAGCCCCACACGTTCAACACATTAATCAGCTTTCTCTCCGCTTTCTCTCACTATAAGGATAGGAAATTTCCTTCCCACCATCTCTTAGGAAGTGGCCTGCATGTGGGAACAAGTCCACATCCTGGATGCTGCAGTCCTTGCCTGGATCCCTTTTTCAACCCTCTAGCTCTTTGCAGACAGCTTCTGCCTCAGATAGAAAAGGCTTCACGCTTCTGCTGTGTTTATTCTGTTACTTGCCTCTAACAACATTTTCCAAGGTATTTTAGGTGGCTAACACACCATTAGGACACACAGCTGATGCTTGAAATTCTAACATTTTCCACATTTTGTAAAACAGCTCATTACCAAAAGGCTGCTCCTATACAAGACATTTCTCTTGTAACTTTTCCTCTTTCTCACACTTTTGTCACAGACCTCCAGATGTATCTTGATACCAATATTGGTGCTTTAATATCTCTCTCTCCTGGTTCCTTTTCTACATGGAGGGGGTGAAATAGAAGAACTTATGAATAAGCAGAAAGGGATCTTGCGTCTACTGCTCTTGAGACCATCCCACTCTGTTATATTTTTTTACTGGACTCTGTCAGTCCAGTGATCTTTTCAGTCTTGGACACAATTAGGTACAAAAATCCCTAAAACAAATCCCAGGACAGCAGTAAGGAAGATCACACAGGCAAATCTCAATGCTGACAACATTCATCAGTTTACCACCTTTCTGGTAAAACAGAGGAGAACTGGAGCCCACACTTTCCATCACCTTTCATTCAGAAAGAAAATCCTGTTCGTGTCAGAATTTTGATTTCGTCTATTGGAGTGAGTGGGGATGCTCAGTCTGATGCTAATTAAGATGAACAGCTCTGCTTTCTCCCCACTCTCCTTTGGCTCTCACACTCCGACATCGATTTGGAGAAATGAGGTCATTTGGGGCATTTTGGAATGAGGTAGCTGCCACATCTCATGGCTGAAAAGAAGCTATGGCCGAGGCCATCTCCAGTGGTGATGGATTTTTGCAGAGACTCAAGGTCATTACCAAAAATTTGGCTACATGCGCCAAGGTCAGCCTATGAAAGCTCCCTGTGACGAACAAACCTGACCTGAGTGTTAGTTGACGGGGCCTGAAAGACAATGGCCCTTCTAAAATAACCGTTTTCAGGCCAATCAAATGACAATGCTGCCAAACTCAAAAGCGTGCCCAGCTCATTGCAACACTGCCTGCTTTGCCAGCTGTATTAACACCCTCAGAGCTTTGGATAGGGATAAGAGAGGAGAGAGAAAGGGCTGAACAGAGCCCGTGAAAGCCTCACTGACCCACAGCCCAGAGCTGTCTTTTGCCCTCACCTGCTTCGCATTTTTCTCCTCCCCATGTTCCTGGAGCTGTGAAAAATTCTCAAAAGCAAAGAGTTGACCACCCTGAAGCAGACAAGGATAAGTATTCCCACACTGCTTCCTGCAAGGATTCTTGCATGTAATTGTATACAAGATTGGATATCTCACCCCCTGCCTCAGAAATGCTGAAGACAAGCTGAAGTCCATCCCACTCACAACATAAAACACAGCCGGGGAGATGCTTTGGGCAGTGTTTCTCACAGGGATGAAGAGATCTCAAGACAGATGCTCTTTGTTGAGCATCTCCAACGACAACTTCTGTCAGACACCTCTGATCTGAAGAGTCACTGACCACCACGCCACAGAAACCTTCTCCTCTGCCTCTCCACATCCCATCAACAGAAGGACACACTAGTCATTTTATTTAACACCTTTTTTGGGGTTTTTTTTGTCTGTCTTTGGTGACAAATTGATGAGACATACAGAGGAAGGGTGTGGTGGTTAGAGCTCAAATCTGAGACATGAAAAATGTCAGTGGCTATTTTTACCTCTGCTTCAGACAAAACACATGCCTCAGAGCGGCCATTCACACTTTTTTTTTTTTTCTTTCTTCAGCTATGTTTGTAGCGCTTTGGTAATGCTTAGGTAAAAAGGTGAATTGTCATTACTTTCTACACTCCTACACTCATCTCTGGGAAACTGGACCACTTGGACCTCAGGAAGTTTGGCTTTTCAATTTCTATCCCTATGTAACTCCCCAGAAGTTCTGAATACAGGAAGTTCAGATAACGCAGCTGACTTCTCTCCAAAACTCTGTCTTTAATTTAATTGTCCATACTGAGAAACTCTGTCCTAAAGGATCTCCAATATTTCTCCATAAGCCAAGGGGCGGTGGGAAGTCCCTAAATCCTTATATATTCTAGGAGCATCATGGGAATTATGGACCATTTTTCGAAAGAACGAAAGATGTCCATTGATATAGTGAATGACAGAACTGGAGTTAGAATCTGAGTTAACCTTGAATTATCTAGGAGAATAAACCCAAAGGTAAAGCTACCCTTACTCTGTGAGTCGCCACTATTCTTCTCCCTCTTTCCCTCTCCCTTCCAAAAGGCATGAATTTGACAGAATGGCAGACACATCAAGACAAGCAACCGCTACCAAAACCCTCTACCGCAAAAGCCAGCCCCGAAAGTTTGTTGCGATGTCAGCAGGAAAAGCAATATCAGGCTCTGAAAAATTAATATGATGCTCACTTGCTGTCTAGTTCCTCCTCTGCTTGTCAATAATTCTGTTCATTCCACGAATATTAAACCTGTTTGCCAGAGCCCTTAATGTGACAAGAAGCTGATGCCTGAAAGCACGATTACTTTCAACTACACATCATATTTAATTTATTACATAACCTACTGTTATTGCTTTTATTGATGAACTGTACAGTGTAAAATGATTATTTGTTAAAGATTTCACTGTAGTAAAGGAAAAAAGAAAAAAAAAGAAGAAAAATAGAAAAATCTTTACTGCTCAAAAAAAGCTACTTGTAAATGTTTTTCTGAAAAGATTCAGGAATGGGAGTTACTATTATTACCTGATTTTTGGCCTCACACATTCTTTGCACTGCAGAACAGATCCACTTTCCTCCATCACTTAATTCAATCCCCTTACTGAGACAGACACAAGCAGCAGAGGAGTAGAGTGGAGCTCTTCCTGATGGGATGATGTATACTTAACTCTTCCATGCTCTGCGTCATTAAATGAAGGTGGTTTGTTTGGGCAGGACAATCCAAGTCCCACATCTAAGCTTAAGCTCCATCTTTTCCTTTGTATTACTGTAATGGGACAAGACCTTCTTGGTATTGGTCCTTTATACTGAGAGACCTTTTTGGCCCACCTATGGCACAAATGTGTTCTGATGCTGCACACGGGCAAAATGAAAGATGAGATTCCTGCCTTGAAAGAACATATGCTCTGACTGGAAAAGGTTGGAAAGAAGGGAGTTTGTTTTATGCATATGGGAAACCAAGGACCCCATGTTGGAATTAGTGCAACACTTAATTTCAATAAAGATGCCATTTCTTTGGCTTTCAAGTTGTCCACTGCAGTGGCCTGGATTTGCATGGACTCTAAAGGAAGTGGGTATCTTAGATGACTACTGTGAATGCTGATGGTTGAGTCAGCAGATAATCCCCACGGTCTGTTTCCCATTTTAGCCTTTCAGCTCAGAGGCATAAATGACAAGCCTGAAAAACGCATAGTCTCGTTTGGACAAATTCATGCTGAGAGGCTGTGGTCTGACATTTCAGCTCCTGAGGACAGGACACCGACTTGTAGCTCTGAATAGCCACTTGGACCTTTCATTGAACCTCTATAGATCTTGCTTTCCTAATTCTAGACCCAGAGACAGTGACTGTGAATATCCTATACAAAACTGATCACAGCAGGAGACCGCATAGGAGACAAGACGTCCCCAGCAGAGTCTCCCAGTAGAGTATGTTAATCCTAATGCCACCCTCTTCCAGACATACATAGTTTCAGTTTGCTAAGTGGAGGGCAGGGAGTGAAGTTCAGTTTATAAGAAAATTGATAAAAAAATCAAAACACAATGGAAACGCATTACTTGGTCCCAGGTTTTAGAAATTAATTACCTGCCAATTCCTGAAACCATGGTATTGGCTGGAGTTCTATCTCCGGTTTCATTCAGGTAATAACAGCATTTTGAACAGAAGGAATTTTGAAGTCTGGAACCTAAATAGAGATGTCCCTCCTGATTAACAGGTTGTTGTGGTTTGGCCTCAGAAAGCACCAAAGAACCCCTTGCCGCTCTCTCAGGCTTCCCAATATCCCAGGTGTTTCCCATTCCAGTTCGCTGCCCAGAGATGATAAACAGCATCGCAGGGAGGACATAAACCACATGGGAATTTATATCACACAGCCACGAGAACAAACCCAGCAACGTGGTGACCAGCGACTATCCACCTAATGCTATAAACACACACAACGGAATCACGGAGTTTTTCAGAGTTGGAAGGGACCTCCAGAGATGATCCAGTCCAACTCCCCTGTAAAGCAGGACTGCCCAGAGCACGTCACTCAGGGCTGCATCCAGGTGGGTCTTGAAAAGACTCCAGAGAAGGGACCCCACACCCTCCCTGGGCAGCCCGTTCCAGGGCTCTGTCACCCTCACCGTAAAGAAGTTTTTTCTCATATTTGAACGGAACTTCCTATGTTCCAGCTTGTGCCCGTTACCCCTCGTCCTGTTACCGGGAACCACCGAAAAGAGTCTGGCTCCGTCCTCCTCAAACCCACCCTTTAGACACTTGTAAACATTAATAAGGTCTCCCCTCGGCCTTCTCTCCTCCAGGCTAAAGAGTCCCAGCTCTCTCAGCCTTTCCTCATGAGGGAGATGCTCCAATCCCCCAGTCAACAAATCCGTTTTCACAAGCTCCGGCTGGACTCTCCCGTTCCCTCAACCCTCCCAGCCCCACATCGGGCGCCAAAAAAGGGCCGTCGCAGTTTGGCCTCAGCCGGCACCAAGGAACCACGTGCCGCTCCCTCGGGCTTCCCAGTACGGGAAGAATCGGCAGAAAAAAAGGGCAAAACTCGCGGGTTGAGACAAAGGCAGTTGAACAGAACAAGAAAACAACGACAGAGGAATAAACAAACCCGGCTCCGGAACCGCCACTCACCCACCGGACCCGGGACGCCCCCGCCCGCTCCAAGCGGCGACTTCCTGCCCCCGCCCCCGGCAGCTCCGGGCGGGAAACGGCTCCTGTGGGATGGGATCCCGGTGTCCCTGCCGGAGCCTGGGCGGGGTTAACCCTGTCTCCGCCGGACACAGGACGAAGGTGCACTGCATTGCCACAACATACTGGGAGGAACGCGGTCTCAGAAGAATTCTTGGAAGGGTTTGATATCAAAACAGACGTAATGAAGGATTCAACCTGCTGCTGGGAGACGTTTCTCTTGCTAATTGGTTATAAACAATACTACTGATGGCACCAATATATGAAACAAGAATTAAGAAATAAGGAAGCCTGCTTTTGGATGCATTTCTGCCTCATGGCTAATGGCAAATACCAGTTGAAGACCGTGTTGTTGGGGCTTTTCTTAAAATAGCTCTTTCCCTGTAGTCTTTTCTGAAATTCTTGGACCTCATGGTGCAGCTTCGCTGTTCACCAGGAGCTTCACAGAGTCTCCTGATTCCATTCAGCTGTTTGACTCCAAAAAAAACAGAAGCAAAATATGTGATCATTTTCTTTGCAGGGTTTTGACCCAAGCTCTATTTCCCTAGGTGAAAGGAAATTTCAGGGGGGAAAAACAGAAATACAAACCCAAACAGTCTGCATTTCCCAGAAAGGCTCCCTCCTTCCCTTTCCCTGCTTCCATTCCCTCTTTCCCTTTTCCCTTCCATTGCTCTCCAATAGTAATGCCTTCAAAATGAGGTCTCCTGCTTTCCAGAGGGACTACTGAGTCATGCGGGCCACTCAGGTGAACAGGAGACGCAGTGGTTCACAACCAGCTGCGCCGAGCGGGCTTTGGATGGTGATTAGATTTTCCCCCAAATATGCTGCTCCTCCTGGCAACCCAGCCAGTCCCTCCCACACGCGGGCTGAGGTACAAATGCAGGTCTCTGCCTGGAACAGCCCGGCTGTTATCCATCCGTAGTCTGAAGGACATGCGAGATGTCTCATCGTTACCTATTTTTCTTTGCTTGCGTACCCATCCCTGATTCTAGCCATCCCAATTCAACTCTTGGGTAATTAAAAGGAAAGTAGATATGGGAGTTATGGGGTTTTTTTTGGTTTTGTTCTTAAAACTCTCCCCCATCTCTGAGGAATTTAGCAGAGTTCATTTCTCAATTGCTTTTTTTCATTTCTTCTCCGACGGCTTGCTCCGTGCCAGGGATGTGGCATTGACCTCCAGCAGCAGAACTTTTGCTTTGTTCCCAGTGCTGTCCCGAAGCGCTATGCAACTCATTGAAAACCCATTAATTCTCTGTCTGCGCCCTATCAGATTAAAACTTCTCTTCAAATAACATTTCAAATATCAGTTGCTTCGCCTTAATATCTTTCTTCCATAACATTTCTCAGAGCTCCACACACACACTCCACTCCCCTGGGTAATTCCCTTTTCTATGCGTATTGTTGATTCTGTCAGAACACACAGTCTCCACTCCCTCTTTTTGCTGGTGTTCTCTACTGCGTCTTGCTCTCTCCTGCCTCATCCCCTCTTTCTCTCACCCTTATTCTATTTCTTTTATATGATCAGAGGCAGCAGGTCTTTTCTACGTTTCCCAGAGTCCCAAATTACAGCCCAAATAGAGACCTACAGTTACCAGAGGCTTCCTACTTGGCCAGCCTGCAAAACTTACTCAGCTGCATGTTTGGCAAAACAGCAGCCACTGAATTTGTAAGCCCGGAATATTCACCCCAGTGATTTCCCTACCAACCAACCGAGACTTCCCCATTTCCACTGGACTGACTTCCAATCCCTCATGGCTAAACTGCAGCTCCAGGGAATGGGGAGGCTGTGAGGTGTTTCACATCCCTCCAACCTCACAGAAGGGCCCGGGCTATGACTCCACAGCCTCTATCACAAGGCTTTTGTGGGTGGTAGCTCATTTTTGTTTCTATCACCAAGCCCCAGAAGTTATGGATGCAGCATGGAGATCATGACTCAGTACCTCCTCCCCTTGCTCAGCCAACACCTTCCAGATTTGGAACAGCAAAGCCTGGATGTGGGTTCAGTGTTGGTAGACATGGGCTTGTGTAGGAGAGAGGCAAAGAGAAATGACAAGTACTTGATGCCGTTAGAAACTCTCTCCTGACGTCACTGAAGACCTTCCAGCCTCTGCCCAGAGGCAGAAATTATCCTGGGCCCAGCGGAGTTTGTTATGGTTCCTCCTTTTTGTGTTAACACTTGTCAAGGTGCTTGTCTTAACTTTCCCACTCCCTCAATCCTCCTCCTCTCTCCTGCTGCCTGACTGGCAGAGATCTGTATCTGCTTTGGTTGGGGTGGCAGGAGGCAGGGGCAGTGCTGATAGACAGGCAGGCTTCATCCCAGGGAAATAAAATAAAGCAGAAGTCAAGGAAAGGAAGCAGCGTAGGCAGCAGAGGAAACGGTGATAACCCATAATAACCGCCTCCCACACAAGCAATAAGTATGTTTACCCGGGAAAAGAGATTGGAAACAGGAAATGTGGTTTAGAGGAACTAAGTACCACAGGGGTGGTAGAACGTAAGGGTTGGATCTGGGTGAGTCTGCCACCTTCTTGCAGTCCCCACCCCAGCAGGGAGCTGCGCAGCACAACTGGCCTCGTGACGAAGGTTGGGTGGGACATGGCCATCTCGAGTGAGACTTAGGAGCTGGTTTGGGGGACACTAAAGCTGCTTTCTCAGCTCTCCTACCCCAATCTTTGACTTCTGCTAGAGCAACAAGCCACAACCCTAGACCCAGACAACGCACCAGTCCTTTTGCTTCATTTATGTGTTCAAGATACTTTTATCCCCATGTGGACGGAGATTCAGCTAACCTCCACACTGATTTCCAACTGACATCTCTTCACTAAGTCAAAATACCACAGGTTCCAACCCCTGCTGATTCTACAGAATATTAGGATATGGTGCATCCAAGCATTAACACAGCCAGTATTTTTTTTTCCTGGGTGACTAAGGCAAGGGAGTTTGGTGGGGCAGAATTATCCAACGTAGTCTGAAATATTCAAGAGAAACAGTCACAAATCTCTGCATGTATTTCATTCAGTGTATTTGGGAAGAGGTTGCCCACAGAGAGAAAGAAAACTCCATGTGGATGTAAATCTGCGCAAGATGGAATGGACTCAGCTGAGTGAGTAGTTTACAATAGATTATTCATCAGAGGAGTTTATCTTCTATTTTTGCCTATAGTTTTCCTCAGATCATTATTTTTTCTCACAGTCCTTCATTATTCAAGCATAGTCAGGGATTTGTGCGTGTACATGTATATGTATACATAAAAACTGCAAGGATTTCTCAGAAGAGGTTTTAGTTGGTCTCAGTGTTTCAATTGCAATGGGTGAGTTGAGTCGTATGCCCCTGGACTTACTATTCATAACAGGAGAAAGTTGCAATCACCACTGAATAACCAGGCACGTTAATTTTGAAATTCATGTTCGTCTGGAAAAATTCTGTGGTGCAAATGTTTATGGCTGTTGTTGTTATTATTGTTTATTTTATAATAGCAGGAGGAGCTCCATTGTCCCTGGCCTCCTGGTGGACACAGAGGGGTGCGAGACAACTGAAGGAACTTCATTATATGTTTGGAGGATGTATTAATACCAACATTACCATTATATTCTTCCTGCCTGGTATTTTTTCCTGAACTGAATACTTAATTCTTCTTCAAGGACCAGCTTTAGCATATGCAGGGCCCTGTGTGAAATCAACACAGTGTACTCGTAGAGGAAAATTATATGGAGGGGAGTATTGGAGGCTGGAATTATGAAAGCTCTATATAAAAAAAAAATAATTTGGACCCATGCTGACTCTTTTCTACTTCTACGCTTTTACCTAGACCTGGTCTAGTGGCACAAAGAAAGAGAGAATTAGTTGGATCTGCTCTATTACAAAGCAGTCTTAAAAGAATTTATTTTGCAATTTCATAATCATTCCATCATTAGTGTATCAATCGTCAGATTGTGCACCTGCTTTCACATGGGTTTGAAATTTGAAACAAGTAGAAGGAGCTTTCACGCTAAAACTGCTCCCAAAGGCTGGGGAAGCCCTGAAGTGAGGTGGTTTAGGGGGAAGGATAGCACCCTTAAGCCAGCTTGCCTTATCCTTCACCGCTCCAAGAATCAGGACACAGGAAAATATTTTTCAATGCTTCTCCTAAATCCTAGTCCCCTGATGTACACCATTTTTGGACTAGAGACTAAAATCCTGGCCCTGTTCAAAGCAATGGCAAAACTCAGAACTGTCAATCCCCTAGTGATGCCTACAGTTTCAAAAGGAAAGAAAAGATAAGGGGGGAAAAAAGCAGAGGGGCTTCCTGTGATGACCAAGAATAAAGCAGCTGCAGACTGGAAATCAGGTCCTCTTTGAATGAAAGCTGGGATCCCCAGAATCGCAGGCATACTTTTTAATTAGTCTTGTCTGCAAAATATAGGCAACAAATGCTATCTTAAGGCAACTCTTGGGGTTTATTTGCTTGTTTGTTTGTTTGTCTGTTTGTTTCTGAGCAGCCAAAGCAAACTTCTCCAGGGACCTGTTTGATTCCTCTCTGCAGTCTGGGCTGGAATATTGATCCTGGAGAAGAGATGTGTGTTTTGTATATGCGTGTATGTGAGCGCGCGCAAGCTTGTAGGAATGCAGAAGAGATGAGACAGGCTCGGAATTCACCTAACAGCCCCCTTCCCTCCCCACAGCACATCTCCTCCCCCTCTCCCTGAGTCCGAGCCCACAGAAGCTCCATGTATGACCATTGCTTCAAAACCCAGCTGTAATTTTCTGGCTAATGGAAGACGTATTGACAGAAGTTGACGTTAAGTGGAACTAATTACACTGTAACTGTTAAATAACTAAGAAATAACTACCCTGTAATTTATGGTGCAGCACGGACTCCGCGCAGCAACTTTCAGAGCTGTTATATCTGCGCGAAGCTCACTGATGCATGTGCTGCAGAACTTTTCCCCTGCCAGTAGGATCCAGCCGATGGGAAATTGCCAGCTCTGCAAACACGCGCTGCCGCGATCAGAGCATAAAGCCAGCCGGGCTTCCCACAACCCACCACAGCCCTGTGCAAGAGCAAGAGAATAAATGACTGCTAAGATACTCTTCCCAGGCCATTAATTTTATTTCTAGTTTTCATTTAGAGTCCTAATCCCATCTGGGATGTTGAGGTCATCCTGCCCCTCTACTCTGTCTTGGTGAGGCCGCATTTGGGGTACTGTGTCCAGTTCTGGGCTCCCCGGTTCCAGAAGGACAAGGAAATGCTGGAGAGGGGACAGCAAAGGGCTACCAAGATGCTGAGGGGACTGGAACACCTCTCTTATGGAGAAAGGCTGAGGGACTTGGGTCTCTTCAGTCTGGAAAAAAGACGGCTGAGGGGGGATCTTATCAACACTTATAAATACTGAAAGGGGGGGTGTCAGGAGGATGGGGCCAGGCTCTTTTCAGTGGTGCCCAGGGACAGGACAAGGGGTAACGGGCACAAACTTGAAGATAAGAAGTTCCACCTAAACATGAGGAGGAACTTCTTTGCTTGTGAGGGTGGCAGAGCCCTGGCACAGGCTGCCCAGAGAGGTGGGGGAGTCTCCATCTCTGGAGACATTCCAACCCCGCCTGGACGTGTTCCTGTGCCACCTGCTCTGGGTGACCCTGCTCTGGCGGGGGGTTGGAGGAGATGATCTCCAGAGGTCCCTTCCAACCCTATGATTCGATGTCTGCTCTCCCATCAAGGTGCATGCAGGAGTCCATGCCACCTCCCGCATCCCTGGACTGACGGCTTTGCATTGCGGACACCAAAGACTGGGGTACATAAAAAGGCTGGGGTCCAGTCAGGTTTGCTGCCAGCTGCAACTGTGGCAACCAACCTCTTTTCTCTACTGAAATAGTTTGTCGAATGAGGCATTAACTGTACAGCTGGGAGCAGGGGAAGGTATGATTCACGTTTTCACAAGGAGGACGGGATACGCCAAGGGAGAGGGGGAATCTCTTCCATACATCACTGTCACGCAGCGATATCAGCATCCAATACAGAAGATACGTTTGAATGTGCCTTGTTCCATCTGATCAAAGTCAGGATTTCTTAAGGCTCATCATTAAAGTTGATGAGAAAACAGGCGCTCGGTCTCCAGAGAAATCTAGCAACTAAACATTTGTTTGTGTCTCAGATAGGACCAAATCAGAAAATATGTTTTGAAATAGTTCTCTTCAGAAGTTATGCCACCACCTACTGAAATGCTTCATTTTGATACTTTTGAAATGCAGTTTAGTGCGGCAATACTGGATGGTATATAGATGTGTAACGGAATAAAATTAAGATTCTAATATAGAAGTGAAAACAAGTGGGAAATGGAGCAGGAAACAGCCGAAATAATAAAAAATTTAAAATCCATTTTGATTTAAAGTTGATTCAATATTTTGCCTTTGAAACACCATTGGAATTAGAGTACTCCAATGAAGCATTCACATTGTACCTATTACCCAAAGAACAACCTTTTCCCGGTGGAAAAATGTTCTCACAGACCAATTTGCAGCCAAATGCAAACCACAAAATTTTTAGACTGGAAACTCCAGTTTTAGACTGCAGAAGTTGGTACCTTGCGCTTTGGTTGTACAGCGCCGAGCACAGCAGGGCAGGTCCCCAAGACGCCACCGCAACAGAAAGCACAAATAATAGAGCTGTTGGTCAAGGGTTTTGCTGATGAGTCCCAGAGGATGTTACGTTGTGCATAAGAAAAATGGAGAATTTGTGGGTAACGAGAGAAGGGAGAGAGAAAAATCAGCCCGTCTTGGAGACGGGAAGACAGACAGGGAAAAGAGGGTGAGATTGCAAAGATAGACAGTTGGGAAGAAAGAGAGAGAGGTGCAATTCAGCACCTGCTTCTGCCTGATTCGTTCCACCTCCATTATCATGCACCAGAACAACTCATTCTTCTTTTTTCCAGAAAGCGTAATAATGTTCCACAGGTGAAGGAGTTATCTCGGCTTTTCTCTTTTTCAGCAAAGCTAACACTCAGTACATGAAATAAAGGTTATCTTGAAAAATAGATGCTGCAACTCGCATACAAAGGAGCCCTTTCCTGTGACAGGGAGTCTTTTCTGAAGGGGTCTGTTAGATTTTGTGCTTGGAAGAAAAAGGAGAAGAAAATGGAATTGACTGCTTAGTCCCGCTGCCAGGTTTCCAAATTGACTTTTGAACAGGACCTGGGAGACTCTCTCCCATGCCACGAAGGGCAGGTTACCCCTGGGGAGGCGGCGGGGATGGGGATGGAGAGGAAAGCAACGTTGCTGGCCACACCAGGGATCAGAACAAAATTCAGCTTTCACGTCTCTCCCAAATCAACGAGGTCAGGGATGCTCCGAGGGGGCAAAGACCCTGGGTGCTCGTATGAGTCCCAAATTCACAGTAAGGGGAAGGAAAAGGCACATTTCATGTGTGTCCTTGTATGTCGGCACGGTTGTGTAACAACCCCCAGCTGCAGGGAGCGGGTCCTGCCCGTGTGTTCCCCTCAGCGGGCAGAACGCGGGGCTCTCACGCCGGCTGCTGCCCCCTCTTTACGGCATCCAGCGTGCCAGGGCCACGGCTGTGGGGGTGGGAGTCCTCTAGCTGTTACTGTTAGTGGAACAACAACATAACACGTGTTTTGATACGTCTGCTTATTTTTTAAAACAAACCTTAAAAGGGTATCTAAAGAGAAGCAGCCCATTTAAATGACTAAATAAAAGGTCTGGCTGTAGTTTTTAATGAAGGACCTGCGTGAACTAATACACTCTGCGTCGTGCCCTGAAGCTCATTAAATAACGTGCTAAGCCATGCAAAGTGATCTACAGAACACTGCACTGTGATTTTTCTTTTAAGTGTCTCTGTGCTGATCAGGAGGAGAGAGGACCGCTTCTGGGCGGCGTCATCAGGGATCTCAGGTGTTTCTTTAGTATTCAGCTGGAGTAGGTCTGGGCATGTTCATACCTAATTTCCGTCCCACGGCCACCCGTCACGTTTATGTTCTTAGGTGCCTGCAAACCCCCTTACAGACGGGATGTATTTATTTTATTACCCTGTCATGGTGATCAGCGCTTGGGTGAAATAGGGATTTTCATTTTCATCGAATTTTGTTTTGTTCTTTTTAAACAACTCCAATAATTTTACAGCGCTCCAGAAGTTTGTCTGTCTGTATTTCCATCAAATTGTTGGAAGCTTCTGCGTAGCTCTAGTGCTTACTAAAACCCTTGAGGTGTTGACATAGCACACAGTGATACCACACACCTTGGGCTCAAGTCATGCAGCTTCGTCAGTCAAATATTCTGGTGTTACGAAGGCGCTGAGCACCGGTGTGGATGTCGGGGAAATGCTGCCATTTCTGGACTCGAAAATGGGGCTCTTTCAAAATCCTTTCCACCCCTGTGAGGATCCCTTCCCATTGTCTGCAGTGAACTGCAGTTCAAAGACTGTCAGAGCGCATAAACATGACACAGTAACTGAGAACATCAAAGAGCATTATGTTTTCCATACATAAAGACTGACAAGCTGCCTAGCGCTTTATATTAAAAATTCAGACAAAAAACAATTCAAGAAAAATCAAAGCAAAGTCTCCGAGATGGAGTCAGATGCCACACGTTGCTGTTACGTACTCTTATCTTTTTTGCCTTGCAAAGTGCCCTTTAAACTCTGCTCCTAAATATATATATATATAAAACCTAATTTGCAGCAGTTACATTGCTGTCTATAGAGGAAAGGAAAGGTATATAAGGAGAGTAATAATTGGAGACTCAGCTTCTGGAATGGAAACCTCTGCCATCCCAGTAGATAAAGTGGGAAGAAATCCTCAGAGACAGCAAAGTCCGTCACCACAGCCAACGTCCACGATTAACTTCCTTGAAGCTGGATCTATGGGCTGAGCTCTGGTGCTATAAAGAGGTGATCCAGGCACCATGGAAAAAAGAAAGGAGGGGTGTAAGGACAGAAGACGTGAGACGCCCTATTTGGCAAAATAACTGAATAAATTACACGTAGAAACAATGAGAAGCAGAGCAGCAAATCTGCTGGTGGAAGGTAGGTACAAGTTAAAAGAGCAGAAGCAGAACACAGCTGATTCTCTGCCATAGAAGGCCTTGGCATGAGCTGGGCATGCTTTGAAAAATAATGGAAACATTAATGGAAACTTTTAGTTTCAAAGAACTGAAAATCATACTGAATGGGGATCAAATTTAGTGAGGAGTTTTGGACCAAAAACAGGGAGCAGAAAGGATTTCGGAAACCTTTAGATATTTCAAAACTTTGTTAAAAGATTTTTTTAAGTCTTTTATACTAAGCTTTTCATTGTTTCACATCAGTATTTTCATTTTAAAAATCAGCTTAAAGGAAAAATAGGTGAAGAGGTTAAATAACTTTGAGAAGAGAACTTCATTTCTTAAGCAAATGTAGTGCTCCAGATTAAACATGGGTTTGGACTTTTCTTTAAATTGTTTCTTTTCCTTTCATTCTCCTTTCAAATATATTTTGAAACTCTAAATTATTTGAAGTGGATTTTGCCCTTTAACACTTTTTTTTTTTTTAAGCTTCTGTTTCAAATACATATATTAAAACAAAAAGTTCTTAACTTAGCTCTAATCGCTAATAACTCCTGGAAAAATATATGGGACTAACCATTGTTTGTACAATACTTGAAAGGGCTTCGATAAGACACTATTAACAAAATGGCCAAAGGGCCGTGGGCCAAATTGGGGTCAGGCTCAGGGACAAACTCTTCCGTGAGCCTCCACTGGAGCGTTGCAACCGGTTCATCGTATACATCAATTTTCTACCTTCTCTGCGCATCCTCCCTCCCAATCTCCTGAATGCCAACGCAGATTCAAATACCACCTCCTGCCTCTTTAGGGAAGAAATGAAGCCCCAGGTAGCATTTCCGTGCACAAAATGACTACCTGGGGATGGCCTCAAGCTTTCTCCTTTTGCAGCTTTTACTCCTCCCTCCAAATCCAGCTGCAGAAGCCTTTTTTGGAGATTATTGAGTTTGCTCCATCCTTCGTGCCCTCGAAGCTGTGCCTAGAAAATCAAAGCCTTCGGGGACTGGCATGGGGAATATACCCAGCTAATCCAAACCAGAGGCAGCTGCCCTGTGATTTGACTTGATTTCATTCTTTTTTTTTTATTATTATTATTCTGTGGGTGGTGTTCCTCTATCTGTTCCTATTTACAAGCAAGGGGTTATTTGAAGCGGGTTATTTATTTATTTATGCACTTCTATTATCACGAGAACCAAATTGCAACCTTCAAAAAAAAAAAAAACCCGAAACAAAAACGTGTTTGTGAAGGGTGGTGGCGGGGGGGAGGGAGCCAACAAATTGAAGTCAGAGAAAGGGGGGCTACATCTTTATCAAAAGACAACATCAAATTAATTTCTCTCTGGTCTCAGGAACTCATGTAAAATTTATAGGCTGTTTGTTAATTTTCCTGTAGTGCCGGGGTGTTTGCGATTCAGAGGGAAGGGATGGGAAGAAAAGAGAGGGGAGGGGAAGGGGGAGGCGGTGGAAGCGCAGGGGCTTTGGCCGGGCTGACACGGGTCCGTAGGTGACCCGACCTTGCTCACGTGCCAGACCCCACACGCCACACGAAGGGGAAGGCGGCAGCGGGACGGATGGGTTTGGATGGGGGCCCGCGCATTCCCTTCTCCCCGGCGCAGCCTGGCTGCTTAAAATTCCAGCGGTGTCCCCAGCTCTCCGTACAAGGCTGCCCTTTCAACACCAACACAATGACTTCTCTTACATAACCCAACTGGCAATTTAGCAGGTTCACAACCCAAAATAGAAGGAGAATTAGTTTTCTATTAACACACCTTCTTTCCCCTCTCCCCACCCTCCTCTAACCATCTTCTTTCTTTATTTTTTGTTGGGTTCTGGAGCTCCTCCGTGGAAGCGTCTGGAGGATTTGTACCTTTTCCATCCCCAAGACTAGGCAGGAGAAGGGGCCAAGGTCTAAGGTGGCTGGAAAAAGCCAGGGAGGTATCCCCAGCGTCTGAATTGAGGTGAGAGAGCACGGTCCCCACCAAGGCTTTACAAGGGTGGAGTCGTTTTTATTAACGTTCTTAAAAGTCTTTTCTGGAATTAGGGATTTGCAGCTTTCAGGAGCTTTTCTGGCTTTGACAAAACCCACATTTCTGCTGGAACCACCAGGTGCCGCAGGCAGCAGCAGGGCTGGGGGTGGGATGCTCTGTAGCCTTCCTGCATCTTAGACCCTGGCAGAAATGCTTTCAGAAACACTGAGATTTTAAAGGATCCCCCTATAATCATGTAGGTCTCATAACTTAGCAAAAGTTAGTGTTTTCCCCAGCAATGCTTACAAGCTGAAGCCTAATGCTACATTAGCAGCACAAAACAAACAAACAAACAGAGCTGCAGGAATCCTGTGAATTTCAGTCTCATCCCAAACTTTCGAGCTCTCGCAGAAACGTAAAGCATCTGGTTCTTTATTTTGAAGACATGAGCTGGCAACGCTGCAAAAATTCCCAGCTGAATGAGAATACGTCTTTTAAAAAAAGGCCTCTAGCCTTGATTTGAAGTCTTCAGCAGCCCACCACTTCCCTTGTTAGCTGTCCTAACATTTTAAGAGCTCTGCTAAGCAAGCATGTGACTTTCTTTTTTTTTTTTCTTTTTTTTTTTTCCTTCTTTTTTTCCCCCTCCCCTTTTCAGTTTCAGAATGTGTAACTTCAACCACCAGCCCAGGATGCTCACCTGGAGATGAACGCTCCCAGACTCGTATTCTGATCCCCAGTATCCCATTTCTTTATCCCATCTCCTTACCAGCAAAACCCATCCCACAGACATACTGGAAAACGATTAAACCAACAGAAGACAGAGGTTAGATTACATTAGATTAATCTAGAGAATAGATTAATTTAAGAAATCATCCATCGTTCCCCACCGGACTATTGATTTTACACCTACTTCTAACAAGCCACTTTATCGTTAGACAGAAAGAAGGATCGTCCCTGCCCAGGATTCAGCGTGTGCCTCCCTCCACTCCTCCCTGCCAGGAGAGGTCTGTAGTCATCCTCACAGCAGCCCGCGGAGGGGAGGAAGAGCATCCCTGCCAGCCGGGGGCAATTTCTTCCCTCCACAGCTATGGAGAGGAACGCTGCGCTTCATAAACACACTTCAAAGATGCCACACTATTAAAAATACATGGACATCATGTGGATCTAAGCTAAATACATATGGCCTTTGATTGCTTGGCATTTCCAATTCATACAGGAACATTACTGCGATGCATTATTGATGATCAGTAGCGTTTCACTGTCTCAAACTAAGGACACCTCTTCCCCCCTTCTCCCTTCCTTGCATGCAGCACCCTTCACTCAGAGACTGAACAGTTTAATTAAGCCGTGATTAACTGTAGACGCAATTCTGACTGTCACTGATTTAGTTCTGGAAATGCTACTGCTGCGCGTTGAGCGCTGCGCTGTCAGAGAGGGGACCCTGCTCGCAGGGGTAGCTCCCGCTCCGGGGGTCTCGTCTGCTGGCCGCACGTGCCAGGGCACATCTGGCCAGCTGGGTTTGGCTGGCGGGTGCCATGACAATTCTGGCCAGCTGGGTTTGGCTGGCGGGCGCCGTGGCACAGCCAGAGCCACTCACCCGATCGACGCACCCAGACGATGCTCCGCGGGGGGGAGTAGGGATGAGGCACGCAGCAAACGAAGGGTGGGGAAGGGGAGGCATTTGCTCAAGCTTGAAATGACTTGAGACTGTAGGGATGGGATGGGCCACCAGCTGCTGGCTCAGGTTAGGGGGGCGGTGATGGAAAAAAACCTTCCCTGGCTCAGCCCCGCGGTGGGGTTGGTGGTCACACCACTGTGAGCATCCCAGCTCACATCCCTGGGGGACATCACGTTCCCTGGGCACTGCTTCGTGCTGCAGCTTGGCTGGGCTCTCCCACACCAGATGCCTTGAGTTTTCCTGGACACGCTCACATCCCTCCTCTCTATCCTGCCTTGGAAATCTCAGGCATCTTCCCTCCATATCTTGCCCACTCCTTGCTTCCCTCCTTCCCAGCCCTGTGTGTCGCGTGTCCCCTGCGCGCTGCGTACGTCACACCCGCTGCCCACGTGCTGTCCCCACGCGCGTCCCTGGCTGCTCTGGGGAAATTCCACGCAAAAATGCTGGCATCTCTCCGGCTGTCATTTTATTAGCAATTCCTCACTCTGACTCAGTCTCCCTCCCCCTTTTATTCTTTTTAAAAGGAATTCTCCAGAAGCAAGAATTTGGGAGGAGGAGAAGAAGATTTGGAAAGAAAAAAGCAGAATCATTACAGCTGAGAAACAGCTCTTGAAACTTATTAGCTCATGACTCATCTCTCTGAAAGGAGCTAATACCTTAATTTCATATTTCTCTGCTCAAATGGAGACCAAAGCATAAACTGAAATGGAACTTTACACTAATGGCTTCTTAATTACACCCATCTAAAAGCAATTACCTGAGGTTTAACAGATACAAAGTTAGGGTTGACGCGGCCACTAGAAGGGAGTTGTGCGGCAAGGTTGTCTGGGAAGAGCTGGGCTGTGGGGAGGTGTAACAGCGAGGTACCGTGGCCGGGCTGCTCCTGCCCCCTCCCTGCTGCTGGCCCTGGCGTCGCAAAGCAGCTCAGCCGTGCTCTCCTGCAACCTCCCTACGAGCACCTGCGTAGCACCAGCCAGGAATCCACGGAGAGGAATATTCCTTAGGAACCCGCTCGCTTTTACTGTACTGGAAAATAAATTCGCATCATAAAACTCCAGCGTGGAGGACCGGGGAAATGCGGTGCCGGCAATATGTGGGAGATGGGATAAGGGAAAGCGCAAGTCTCTAGGAAACCAGTTCTCCTGCACCCTAACTCCTGCCCGATAAACCTTCTTTCTGCCACTTTCGCATCTGCAGGAGGAGAATCATTCATACCAGTCTCACGGCGCATTTTAAGAACTTAATACTTATTAAAGGTTTTGAAAATATCCACAAAAAGTCGCTACAGGAGATCAAGGTGGTGGCATTGCTTCTATTATTAGAACTCTTATTATTACTACTGCGGGTAGATTTCAGCTGTGTTTTGTTCACAGTTTAATGGTTTGGCACTAACAAAGGGACTTCAGCAAGCCGGTGGAGTCCGGGATGTCGAGGTAGCTGTGTAGGTTTCCCGTACAATGTCTGGGAGGAATTAGCTGCCAGGAATGGGATTGAGAATGGGCAGTACGCGGCGCTGAGAGCCATGTTAGCTGGGAAGTAATAACCGTCGTGGAGGTGGATTTGAAATCCCAATTCTCTCTAGGGCTTTAGTCTGAGCTGCAAGGAAACAACTCTCCCCACCCCTCCTTCACAGTTTACAGCCCAGAAGTCTCAGCTGGATTTAGGTACCTTCTTTTCCCTGAAAAAAAAAAAACCAAACAAACCTTGGGAGGAGTCATTCCTTTCCTTCCGAGCATTGGAAATGGAGTGCTAGGTGGTGCATCCCACCTCAAAGGTGGGTATATGTTTTCTTTACTAAGCGTTTAATATCAAAAGGAAAAAATAATCTTTTCAGCAGGAACTAAAAACTACATCTGCTTTCCCATAGGTGCTCTAACCACCATGGACGTACAGCCTATGTCCTTGCTCTTTTATTGTCGTGCTGCTCCCGAACAGGGGTCTCAGTGAGACCTGCAAAAATTAGTGCTACGGGACTTTGAGGCCAGCCAGGCTTGTGAGCTGGACACCTCTTTCTTTTCCAGAAGGAGCAAGTAAAACCTTCTCCTCCCTGTTATGCCCTGGTAGGACCGTATCCTAGGAGGCAAAGGAAATTTATTTGACTTCTCACAAGAAAAAGTAATAACTGAACCCAGACTTCTGTGTATGAGGAAGATGCTGCGATTATTGAACTACTGGCTAAAGAAGAGGGGGTGAAGCTGTTTTTCTTCCCTGGCCACAATTTTGGTTAGAGCATACAACATACTCAGAACAGGCACGATGGCCTCTGTAGCAACCTCAGAAGAGACCTGCCCATTTCACCAGCAGAGCTTGGCATTGCTGGGTCCCTGGCAGGAGCCAGCACTGCTGAGGCTGGGCAAATTTAGGACCTGTGATCTGTGACCATCAGTGGGAGCGAGGTTTTGAAGCTCATTATTTGTGTCTTGTATACACAGGGTGGGGCAGGACAGCAGCTCTTAAGTTGTCTCCTACTTCCATCACTACCCATGCAGAGGAGTGACCCCAAAGAATAAAACATTCATGGCAAAGGCAGGGTTCAGGTGGCAGTTTTATGGTTCATATACAGGCAGTGACGACGGGCACAGACCAGCCCTTGCAGTGGGGCTGGTGGCTTCATGAGGGATGAACGAATTTGGGGAGGAATGGCCACTGCTCACTGTAGCCCCCTTGGTGTAGCCCCCATACCTGCCCAGCCCCATTGGGCCAGGAGGAGACCCACCAACAGCTGTAGTCAGCAAGGTGCCTGCCAGAGACTCAAGCACCCACATCATTTTGCAGGGCCTTGCACCGTGTCGCACCACTGAATGAGATAATACAATTATTGGATAATTAGAGTCATCAGAAAGCGTTCTGCAATGGCAGGCTTTTAATTGACTTCCCCATTAACGGATAATGATCAGGCTCTGTCTCCTGCCAGGTTGACCCCCCCACTTCTCTAACCCCCAGGGACAAGCGGTTGACCTGAAAGGGAAAAGCACAGCTGTCCTGAGTTCATTCATGGCTAACGTATCCTGCCAGTTTGGTCAGGGAAGCAACAAACTGAGACTAATAAAAGGGAAAGAGAAGGTTTCTCAAACTGGCTACTGTCTGTGGGGATGGGAAGAAAATCCATCTGGAGCAGCCCTGAGACAAAGCTGATACAGCAGCACATCTAGCAGCAGACGCAGTTGCACAGCCCCGTTCTTGTCCCGTCAGCTCAAAGCTCTCCCCAGCCCTAGCCCAGGATCCTGATGCTTTCCTCCCCTCCGGTCTGTTTAGTAAAGAAGTCCAGAGAACATGAATTCAATTTCACGGCTTCTTTCAGGGTGCCAAACACCTGGTGTTTCTTTGCACTGGAACTAAAGTTAAACATTTCCATCATATTTCATGAAACATAACTGGGCTGAAAGCTCTTGTTTTGGAAGAAGAGGGTTGAATTCCCTTTCTGAGTTGGTTTCTCTCCAGTTCGGAGTGATTTGCTAGCCTCACAAAGACCATCAGACACCCTTCTGTTAGAAACTTTCTAGAAACAAGACACACTGCGGTGCCTTAGTGTAACGGGATCTTCTCGCGAGAAATATTTAACCCACATGCTGAGCTCTCGTTTGGGTACTGAGCACTTGGGAAAAAGGCAAAAGCTACCGTATCCAAGCACAAATCTTGGTTAGGATTTTAAGTGCCTTTATGATCCATCAAATAAATAAGTTTTTCCAGCAGCAGTGGGAATAAAGCCAAGTTTCCTTTTTTTCCTGTAGCCCAGTAACCTGGGTTCCCCACCAGCAACTCAGAAAGACTTCGATTCCTCTTGACTTTAAAGCAGTGATGGGGCAGGAGGCAGCAGGCTCATTAGCTAAATGACATCCAGACAGTACCGGTAACTGCTGAACTCGTGCATCAGTCAAGAGCAGCCCTAGTTCCAGGCTCTTTTCACTGCCAGCTTCACAAAACGTCTTGGAGTTTCATAACTGTTTCCTTTCCTAATGCGTAAAATGTGCTTGAAACTGCCTAATTTATGTAAAAATTACTTGGGAAGGACTGACAGACGAAGAGACAGAGAACATGACTGTGGAAACTTGGTTTCCTTAGGAACCAATTTAAAAATAAACCAACTTTCTGCCAGGGATGTGATGGCATCCTCAAGAGTCCAGTGCTTTCTCCGTCTGTAATTGCAGCGAGGAAAATGTGTTGTCTTCACATGGTTTAAACACAATAATGGTATGAAGGAGAGGATTTAACTAATATGCAACAGTTGAGCTGCTCTTGGATCGGATCAACTGATAAAAAACAGCGCTGAAGTCTGCAGAGCCTGATTTATACCAGTTGAAAACCTGGCCATCTATGTTTCTGGAAAAGGAGCAAGCAAATATCTTCTGGTGCATTGATTCACTTTCATTTCAGAGCATTAGCTGGTAAATGGAACTCAATTCACATGGCTGTAAATGCAAATTTGAAACTTAAGCTAAAAGGCTTTGTGGGAAGATGCTGCTATTGTGAATTCCTGAAGTGAGCCTGTCCTTAGGAACAGCCAGGAAGGAGGCGATGCCGGCGTGCAGCCAGCTCCGCAAACTGGCAGCAACTGGGATCTCAAGACATCCTCAGGTTGTGTAATTAATCTAACTCTAAATCAGGTATATTGATGCTGCGCTGACCATAAGACATTACAGGAGCACAAAAAACTTCAATATTGGCAAAGAATCTTAGAGGTACCTCATGAAAACTAGTATACAGAAGTCTACGTCTTTCTACTGTCTTCACTGTTACGGCCCTTTTTTGTTGAGGGCTCAGTTACAACTCAGCCAATGCATCCAGGGGCACCTGGAGCAAGCAACTGGTGTTGGAAAGTAAAAGAACGTGAAGAACTGTCAGGATCTGTTTGTGGCTTGGTTTTGGTTTGGTTTTTTTATTCCTTTTTCCAGGCAGGTGGATAAAGATGGACGTAATCCCAAGCTCTGTCCTTCCTAAACACATGTCAGCAGATAGAGTAAGCGACCAGCAAAAGAGTCCCCAGTTGAGCAATGTATAAAAAGAGAAGCAGTGACCAAACTGTGTTTCTCTGGCACATTATTTGACTGTCTAGGCTGGTTTTCTGTTGTTGTTTTGTTGCTCTGTATGCCTAGAGGCCGTACCAAAGCTGGGATCCCCGCATACAGGCTGCTTTGTTTAATGAGAGACAATCCTTGCCCCCAGGGATCTGTAATCAGAACAGGCAGGACAAACAAATCGAATAGAGTCACCGTCTTCATCCCACGTGTAGCGATGCACACAGGACCCCAAAGAGATTAAGTGGCATATCTGAGGCCACCCAGAAAACACGCGCATTCTCCGAATCCTAATACCCAGATTTGTCTCCAAGACTGATATGTCTCCCTGTTTCCAGAAGAATCCAGGGAGATGCCAGTTAAGACACTGCCGCTGTTCTCCTACAGCTGCATTTCTTCACAGAGAAATCCAGCACATCAGATTTCTCCTTCCCTACAGAACCTACAGATGGTTTATTACCTCCCTGGAGTGGGCGAGAGATCCTTCCCTGAAGGCGCTGGGAGGAGACGGTTGAAAGGGGTGGGGGGAAGAGAAGTCGCCAGCCTTTCTGACGCTGAAATGTAAATAGTGTTTTGCAAAAGAGCCATTTATCAGTGAAATTATAGAATCTGTTTGAAGATTCCCCTGGAGGACGCACTAAAAAATGGCTTGTATGGAACTTAACGAGAGGTTTCCTGCAACACGCCTGGGCTTCGTGTAGGCAGGAGCACTTTGCTGAGAATTAAATCCGCGTTGGAAATGTTAATAAATGCAGACACATGTTCTTGTTTGTAGGACGCGCTGTGCCTCCTTTATCTATTTCCTTCATTTTATTCTTCTGGATGTAGCTACGGTGCCAGCCCCTTTGCCTGACACATCCCTGGGGGAAAAGTTGCCCTCTCTCTTATTTCCATCCCTCGGGCTGTTCTGCAGCCCTTTGAGCCTATTGTACTGCTGCCAAGCCTCTAGCCAGGAAGCACAAAGGTAACCGCAGGGGACTGGATGATTTGGTTTCTGGGCAGATATCAGCTTTCATCGAGGACCGAAACAAAGAATGAGAGGTATAGACTCAGGACTAGCTGAGGCAAAACTTTCCTTCTAATCAAGGCTGCGGAAAGGATTTCCCATCTGCTCTGCCAGCAGAGGGATGGAAGGGAACAAGGACTCGTTTCCGAGCAGAGATATCCACCTGGATTGAATCTCCCTCTCCCATGGCTGGAGCCCCAGGTGCATCCCATACGGAACAGCCGATCAGGTGTTTCTGCTCTCCGGAACAAACACAAGATGCTCTCCAGCACGGGAACGGTTGAAAAAAATAAAGTAAGTTTTATTCCTTACTGGAAGAAAACCTGAACAGTCTCATCAGCTTTTCACAGCCCTCATCTTCGCCATGACTCAGACCGTACCTTCAGACAAATCCTGCGAACTGCTGAAGGACTGACGCCAGCACTAGAAGATGGCCTGTCCTTCGTGTCTCTTTCAAGCAGCTGAACCCGTCCCAGCGAATTCATTCAAATATTATCCATTTATTTCCTCCTTTTTCTATTCTGGCAGCTCCACTAGGGAAGAGCTTGGCCTGCTTTCTAGAACCTAGTAGGTGCTAAAAGCTCTGCGGATCTCTGCTGAGGTGCTCGGCTTCCTTGAAAATGAGATATTTCTATTTAAGATCCCGAATCAAGCATTCACAAGAATCCCTTTGTTCTGTAGGGAAATTCAAGTCCAATTGAATCAAACATGCATTTAAAAGAAATAAGATACAGTTTCTAAGAATCTGTAAGAATTATACCTTCATTTCTACCAGCAGTCTGCCAGGTGGCCCCTGCCCCCTCCCCACACAGCAGTGGATGGAGTAAAAGGCTACAAAAGGCTCACCTTGGCCTCTCCGTGTAGTACCTTTAGTATCTGCCTCCCAATCTGCCCCTCCTCTATAACTCCATTTGCATAATCTTCCTTCAAACAGACTATTAATTTGATCAACCCCTTCCCTATCCATTCCGCATTAATCACCTTGTCTGGATGGTTAATATTCTCCCTTTCCTCCCACCTGGCACAGTCGTAGTCCCTGCACCATCCCCTTCCCCCCAGCCCAGATTTTAAAGGTGTCTCTGGGCAAACCCCCTCACATCCCTCCTGCAAATGGTGTAATTGCTGTCACGCTCTCGCCATTTGAAGCCGATTTCTCCCCTCTCCCTGTTTTTCTTCTCCTCTTTGTTGGCCCTATTTATTATAGAAGAAGGAAGAGATTAATTAACCAGACCCGTGTGTGAGGGCAGTTCAGCCCAACTCACAAGCCCAGTAAAATCCAGGAAAGCCAATGATTGAAACTCAGCCTTGGAACTAATCTTTTTTTTTTTTTTTTGCAATTCATATTATTCTCCCTTTCTGTAATTTAATTTACAACATAATTTCATATTGCTGCTCTAAAGCAGGAGAACTTCTCTCTTTATATGTACATATATTTTTTTATCCTGCCAGGTTGGATTTGTGTCTGATTTTATTTTATTTTGTTAAACAAGCAAGCTGAAGTCACTTTGTTTCCTTGAATAGAGCAGGAGGATAAATCATGGCTGGAGATGTGCTGAGGCATCTTTCCAAACTGTGGATCTTAAGAGGGGTTGGAAGACAGTGTTTTAATCAGGCATTTTGGCACCTGAGCCTGAATGAGGAATCGGCCTTTGAATGTTTGGAGTATTATATCCATTGAAGTATATGACACCGCATTAACGAGTATTGATTTGATTGTTCCTTCTGGAGCTGGGAGAAATATTTACAGGTGTATGAAACTGCTGAAGAGGTCAGAGACCTTTATTACTTTATTAACTAGTTCTTTTCTAATGAGATTCTGGTTCGCAACTGGGAATGAGAGTCCACAGCGAAGTACAAACAAACACTAATAACAGTGACCACAAACTAATGGCAGGCACTTACTGAACAAGGGGGGTTCTGATCCTTCCCAAATAGCTTTTCATTGCACTTTCCTGGTCTTTCACAATCTGAGTAAGTTTTGCAAGGAAAAACGC
Organism: Chroicocephalus ridibundus; assembly: GCF_963924245.1. Lineage (NCBI taxonomy): Eukaryota > Metazoa > Chordata > Aves > Charadriiformes > Laridae > Chroicocephalus > Chroicocephalus ridibundus. Next base: position 4,978,103 of record NC_086298.1, on the reverse strand, counting down.
TGTGAAATCAGTTGGTGTTCCATGGATGAATAGTGGGGAAAAAAAGAGCCACCCCGCCCACATTTATTTCCCCTTCTGTTAAGACAGCATTGGACAAACAAGCCTCCAACTACATGAAATATCCACTTTCACGGTATACAATATTCTGTCTTTCCCTAAAGCTTTGTGATACCTGTTATCTGTTCAAAATTAAGTCTAATCCACACCAAAAAGAAAAAAGAAAGAAACTAAATAAAGAACTTTTTTACTTTTTCCCCCCATTTAAAAACAATGGAGAAGCATCATGACTTTTTCAAAGCAATCCAGTGCTTTGAAGAAAAAAATATTCCCAAGTAAGCACTGGGGGTTCAGGTGAGAAGTTTTCTAGGAAGATCTAGAGGAGATCACACAATCCTTTGTCTTGCCCTTCTTCTTGCAGTCCTAGGACTTCTGTCTTGCCTGAAAATCTCTTTATAATAAAGAGATGATTCTTCTGGCAGAGGCCGGTTGTGACACGGGGGTGCGTGAGCATCCCTAAGCACCAGTGGTACAGACCAGGTATTTGGGACTAAGAAGTAAAAATTATTCTTTTCACTTTGAGGCATGTAATAATCGTGCCTACTGTTGAAAGCTATTCATAAATGTACTTATAACTACTCTTCTCACAGCCAGCAATACTGCTTCTTCCATTTTTCAGAGGGAATCACCATTTCAAAAACCATTTCAGACAAGATGGTTGTTGCTACTACCAGCCTTAGGAAAAAGAACCAAGATCACCTTTGTGTCAGCACTGAAATGTCTGCTCAGTGGACATTTTCTTATTATTGAGGTCAACAGTATTATTTTTTTCTTTTCCAGTGCTTTAGAGACTTCTTTGATGAGACATCTTCCCCACAAATGGAAAGTTTGAAGCATTTGAAGTTTTGTCTAATTTTTCTTTGTAAGGAAATTTATTTACCACTTGCTCACTTACATCCTAACTGCTATAATCCATTCTTGAAGTACCAAGAAAAAATGTCTTACTATGACCGCCAAAGGAAGGGCGGGTTGTATTTTTAAGGTCTCATCCATATCTCAATATTGAGATTTTTCCCTTGGCCGTCTTTTTGCCTGGCCACAAGAATGCAGCTCCTTTTCTGTGACCATGACACTTACAGCATCTCTATGCAAGAGGTCTACAAGATCAGCTTTCCCAACAGATTTTATTTGATGGACCCAGACTCTGGTTCTTGCATTAAACTCAAAATGGGAGTTAATATCATGCCAAATGTCTTCCATCTCTATTCCACCATCTAGGCGATTGATTCATCTCAGGCCAAGCCAGCGTGACAGGTATATCCATCCATACAAGGGCACTTCCCAGGTAGGATGGGCTGCTAAATGAATGCACCAGATTGCAGCTGACACCCATAATGCTGATTTTCTCTCCTTATAATCATAATGGGATCTCAGCAATAGAGATGGATTTGCTAATTTCCATCTCCTCTCGCTTTTCCTTTAATCACTGTCAGGCATAAATTAATTTCTGCTTAAAGAGCTTTCAGGTAGAGATTCTGTCATCGCGTGGAGCACTTACAGGTCGTAAATCAGGGTAATCCCAGAACATTTCCTTTCCAATCTGAGATTTCAGAGCATGTAAACATGAGTCATCCAAGCAGTGTCACAGGCCTTTTACTTGGGGTAGGGCAGAGAAGGAAGAAAGTTGAACTCTTAGCGTGGGACTTTCAAAAGCCAGGGGAAAGCTGCCACTAAGTCACTTGAGCGCTGCTGCTTAAGCTCCTTTCTCAGGCCTGTATTTATCCCACCTCTGTCAAACAAAGAATTGAAGAGTACAGTATTGTACTTGTGTCCACTGAAAATGGAGAGAGCAGACTGTCCAGAGGACAGTCCGGCCCTTGTAAAACCTAAATTGCCACCCAGAGGACCCCGTCTCTCTTCACTGCTGCTGAGGCTGACGGTGCTTCTCAAATAAGGTGGTTTAAAGACATTTAGACACAGGCAGGGTGCACTGAAGATATAGGCTGGGGAAAAGCAGTAAGCTCTCTTAACTAAACCAGAAGGAGTAAAATCATTAAGAAAAGATATCATTTTTCTAAAAAAAAAGAAAAAAAAATGCTAGTGAATAAATTATCATTTCTTTTCATTAAAAATTCAGTGGAGATGAAACTGTGTGTGGTGATAATGAGCAAATGTTTATATTTGCAGACAAGTGTAACTGCATAGATAGAAAGTTATTGATTTATCCACAGCTTTAACATATTTTGTGCAGCTACTTGGATGGATGTCTGTCCAGCTGGCTGCACAACGAGCAAAGAAGAGTTGTCACGTCCTGAAAAATGGGTACAACTCATCAAAAATTATTTCTTGAGGAAATCTAAACTTTTTTTTTTTTTACAGTGTCTCATAGAGTTAGTCTTTTAAGAGAAGCAAATCTAAAGACAGCATGTAGTTTTCTCCTACTCCTGAGTTTTCAAACAACAGAAAACGTAGGGAAAAGAACGCCACAAACCTTTCCTTGATGTTTCAGTTTGTCTGAAGGTTACTTTTCATCAACAAAAACATTGACAGATTAAAAATTCCTTTCCAATTTTTCGGTTTATCCATTTTATTTTTTTTTTTTCAATTCTCACCATAGATAGGTTATTTATTCACTTACACCATCACCAACGCTTACTAGCAGGAGGTTGTGGGAACACAGAAACGCCCGAGATGATTTCCTCCCTACACACACCATCAGGTTGGTACTCCATGTGTCTCTCCTTCAGAAGGCCTGTTTTTTCCAGCCAAGCCATCCTTGGCTTTCTATCCTCCGGATTCCTAGACCTTCCCTTTCAGTAGGCCCTTTCCCTTCTTCTTTCCCCATCCTTTCCCTCTCCATTAGTACCACTGTCCACCGAGTCTCCATGGCCCAGGCTGCCCTCATCTTGCAGGACATGAGGGCACTGGCTCACCCTCCCAAGTCGCGTCCGATGGCAATGCCCTCTCCTTTCCCCACCAGTATTGTCTTTAAGTGTTTTCAAACGATGCAGTTTCCAGGCTCCCAGGCAGCCAGTTGGCACTTTTTCAAATGAGCCACTGAATGGCAAACGCAGAGATACACTGGGATAAAATGAGCTCCTCTTATTGATTTTCCAAACCAATATGGCACTGACGCTGCCTCTTTGTGCCATTTCCCTCCTCTGCCAGGAGGCATTCACACCCCTTCCATCATTTTAATTAGACATTACACCTGACACAAATGCCGAGTTGATTAACCTTAAAGGAGCTGAATAGGTTCTCTGATCGTTAACACGGGGCCCCTGACATACTATAACTCATGCTAACATGTGCTGTTGCACAAACTCACAGCTTCTTCAGCTCACTCTCCAAAGCCACAATGCAATGTAATAACATCTACAGAGAGCTTTTTATGAGACTGTCTCACATAATAATGCTATAAAAACAAGATTTAAAAGATGGATTGCCCTGGACTCCACAGACTTCACTTTTTAATGTTTACATAAATGCACCTTTTCTACAGTGTTTTCAGATAACAGGCCTTCCCGAGTCATGTTAGTCAAGGCAACCACCGGCTTCCCCTTGCCCCAGAAGTGGCTCTCAGCAGGAAGCAGAGTGCTCTGGTGGGATTCTTCTGCCACTTCCCCGCCTCCACCTTTGCTGGGATGGGGGACAGGAGGCACAAAGACTCATTTACTGCAACCATAGCCCTCCTGTGAGTTCCTCATTTGTAGGAAAAGTCTCTGGTGTGAACGGAATTCATCCAGCCTTAATATGCCTTTGTTATACCACACTAAAGACAAAAGGAGAATCGTTAAGTTGTGATCTCTTTAAGAGTGTTGCCAGAGGAACTTTTCCTGCTCAGATGTGACTCCCTGCCCTGTGCACGCTTTGATTTGCCCATGACCGGGATAAGCCTGAATCAGCCACTGGCTGCCATAGCCCAAGTACAACTGAATCATTGCAACTCTAGGCAAGAGGAACCATTATTTGCACAAAATTAATTTTATTCCTGACAGTCTCAGAGAGGAAAAGTAGCCCAAGCTGCAGCAGTGTCAGGCTTCCTGGTTCAGCTATGCCATTTGGGGGCATATGAAAGCTGACTCTCAGCTATGGGTGTGACATTATCCAGGATTTCCCTGCCCTCATGTCAGTCAAATCACATTCCACTTTTGGAAACAGCAAGAGAAGAGCTGATCCTTCTTTGCCGGCAACAGAAGGAGGAGGGATAAGTGATTGTGAACGTATCTACCTACCTGTGTTGGAGGAGGGGAAAAAAAATGTGATTTGGTATAGCTTAATTGATCTGGGATGAGGAGATACTCCTCATTCAGCAGGCAGAGCTCCACTGAGATTGAGGAATTGCTGGAGATGCATGAATTCTGACGAGCTCCCCCGTTAGTTAATCGGCAGCACTGGTTTTGCTGTGCCTTCCTCTTTCACTTGTTTGTTTATCTTTGCCCTGCATTAAAACCTGTCAAGCCTGAAAACAAGACAATGTTTTTTGATTAGGCTGCTCACCTGACAACAAGCCAGGTCTGGGAGAATTCCCACCTCCAGTAAAGCAGCAAGAAGGTGTGTGATCCTATTAGGATACAGCTGAGGTACATCATTAGGAAGGGAACTTTCTGGATCGCTTGAAGATGTCCACAATACCAAGTTGATGCTATCTTGAGCAGCTTAAGTCTAGAGTTCCCCACCATCCATACAGTTCACACAGGCTCAGTTAGGAAGACCTCTGGAGCTTCATGGAGGAGCTAGCAGTCTCTGCTCCGAGTAGGAAGTGCACAAGCCGTGGGTCTCATGCTTAAGCCCAGCCCTAACTTCACATCCCACACACATACAGAGAGAGCAGTCCCAGGGTGACGAGGACTTTTGTGTTAGTCTTTTGTGGTTTGTTTATCTGCATTTTAGAAATAGAAGGGCTTTGTTCATGCCTTTCAAAAAAAACAATCCAAACTCAGACATTAGCAGGCAAGACGGGCTTCTGCTATGAAGCCTGACATGTATAAGAATGAGACAGAGCCGATGCGCTGTCAGGATCTCCTCACTGTTACTCCACATGCTCTCCCTGGCATCAAAGCTGTCTTGCTGGACCCTTCTGCACGGGACTCCACCTGCTAAGCAGTGGGGACATGGACAGAAGATGCCAGTCTTCTGCTGCTTTCATGTCATTGGCTTCTTCAAGGTCTGTCCAGTTCTGCCTCCTGGGCGAGGAAGCAATAAATCACACGTTTCAAATTTGAAAAAGCCTGCTGCCACCTTGTATGGCAGCCCGGCAGAAAAGAGGGAGAGGGTAGCCACAGCTGGCTGCTGGGCAGCTTTCCTTTGAATTCCTTCTCTGCATCAGGAAGGCAGATGCCTTGCAAAGCTGAACGAGCACAAGTGGAAAACAGTGAACACAAACACATCTGCGGTGGTGTCAGACATAGGAAGATGTTGGTGGTGGAAGATGACAATATTGCTCAACCCTCTTCCCACTAAGAGTAATGGAGCCATGTTCTCCAGGCATCAGTAGAGAAAAACTGGCATGCAGCCTGGGGGATGCCAGAAGGGCTGAACTGTACATAGCAGGCCTCCTACTGCACATACCCGCCTTACCACTACGCTAGAGCCCCTCTGAGCAAAGGGAGAAGTTGAGGGATGGACATGAGTATGTCAAAGTGCTGGCGACACATGGGCAGTGAGGCAGACCTGTGACATGTGGAGGGACAGGAGGACTTGAGGAATAACCAGCCATAGAATTTGCTTGCATTTGCCTGAGCCCCCTTGTGCTGGTTTCCATTAATTTGCACCACAGGAAAATAGCCAAACTCTCCCCAGGAATAATTTGTCCTGGATGGTTCCTGATTAAGCCTTTTCTGGAGAGAGGGAAAGCATGGTCACACACCCTTCATGCAGACCAGGTATTTTCCTCCATGGAGAGCAGCTCCATCTTTCTGTTCTCTCCTCCCCTCAGACAGCCTGCTGCAGAAAGCCTCCTTCTTTCCCCTATTTGCATAAGTGATGATGCAGCCATCCTAATTATCAAGGGAAACCACTGCTCCCCGCTTCCAGCGCCTCCCCCCTAGCTGCTGCTCTTTCCCTGCTACGGGTTTTGCTGGCAGATGGAATTGGAGCCTCCTCAGCCCACTGGCTCTTCCTTGAAGAAGAAGAAAGTGACAGCCCTGCAGGCAGCCGAAAGCGGCCGAACCACGGCAGCGTGACTAATCCGTCAGTCGGTAGCGTCCCAAAGGCCAGTATGAAGGCTGCGCTCACACAGCCAGCCTTGCCGGGGGGAAAAAGGGTGCGACGTACGGGCCGGGGCGGGGGGGTTTGCATTATTGCCCTCCTGTGGATCAAGTATGCCCCCACACACACGGCTGAGCTGTGCAAGCTGCCTCTTAAGTCCCTCCCTCCTTTTGTCCTGCAATCTAAGGTGCAGGGAAAGTAAGCTCTGAAGCATCCACTTGGGGGGTAACCAGACAGCAAGGACATTAGCAAGCTCATACATATGGAAGGATGACCTTACCAGCTCCACTCAGTGTTCGTTCTGCAAATCAGATATGATTTGCAATCAGCCATGGCCATGCTTTTCTCCATTTCACCCTCTAGTCCTGTCCTTACAGCACTGCTTACATATGTTTTTACCCATGTTTTTTTGATTTCTGTGTCCTACTTCTATCCCCATAACCCATTACCTCAGCAAATTAGCAGTTACCTGCAATGCCTTTTCTGCCAGATATCTCTTGCTTTGTTTGCATTAGGATTGGGTCTCTCATGCAGGGGAAGATGTATTTCGTGGTGTTATTTGTCTGCCTGTGACAAGGTTGCTAGCAAAGTCCAGACAACAATAACTGCAGCCATAGCAAGGCCTGTTTAGCACAGTCCGGTCTGTACATAGCTTGTTTTTTATGTACACAGCATCAGATGGTCTACCCACGTGATCATCTTTTTCTGTATGCCTGGAAATGCTCCAAAGAACTGATGAACCAATTGGGATTATGGACAAGAGTGAGTTTAGTTATAGTCCCTGGGGGAAAATAAGGCCTGTGTGGAAGGAAGTAGGACAGGGGAGATGAAAATAGTCTATCAGGAAAGCAAGCCAAAAACCTGCCAGAATACCAAGCAAAACACAAGACAGCCTTCTCCCTTACTTCCAGCCCCATGGGCTCCAGCATCCCACAAGCCATCAGCTGAGCTGTCAGTACACAGTCAGCAATTCTAGGACATCCATTTCAAGACCCAGAGCTGCAAAGCAAGAAAGCCAAACTGGGGGGCGTGGAACAGAATGGGGGAGGACAGCAACCATGTCCCTTTCAGATGGTGCAAGGATAGACCAAGCACCTCCTCCTCTGTCCTGGCCAAGACTTTCCCATATTGGGCTCTTGGTTCTGCTCTGAATGGACACCAGCAGAGGAAGTCAGCCACCCTCTCTCACAGCAACCTCCCGCACGTGGACCTTCCTGGGCATAGATCCGGGTCTGAACTGCACCCACTTAATGTTTTAAGGCCGTGGAGAGCTTGCACCTCATTTGTATTTAGAGACCTGTCTCCAGGAGCTGCGCTCAGAGATCGCCCTCTGTTCTACCTTCTTGTTAGATCTATTTTGTCATTTTCTACTTGCTCACTTCCTTCTCCCAGCCAGTATCTCAGTTGGATCTGACATGCTCCATCTGCAAATATCCCGATCCAGCCTCTCCAGAGTGGACACAAACATTCACGGCTCCAGCCAGGGAAAAGGTAAAATCCCTCCTGCAGATCGATTCCACAAGTCTTTCACCAGGCCCTTGTGCCACAAACCCTAGCCAGATGGCCTCACCACACGGTGCCCCACCACATTTTGTAAGTAGCAAAGGTGCCAATTTTATCTTCTTTCCCTGCTTTGAAATCCTCACTCTCCCTACAACACATACACTCTTTCAGTTGTCCCGCTTTCCACATTCCAGGTTGGCAATTAGAATCTGCAACCTCTGAGCTTCTCTGCAAACTGATGAGCTGCTAAAAATACAGCCCCTACAGGCACCCATTCAACTTCTATTTCTGTATTTTTTATTATTTATTTTTTTACTTGTACTTTTTTTTTTTTTAACCAATTTGAGATGAACAAAGCACTTCAACAAAGGGAAAGAGAAAATGCTGTGATTGTGAAGATGGATTGCTGCCATTTACTTTGTTCATTTTAATTATACAAAGTCATCGCTTAGCGGGGAGCCTCAGGATAGGAAAAGAGAGCACAAAGAAGTTACCATACCCCACCTCTTTATTTTGCCATGCTCCATTTTAAAGCTTACTCTGACATCCTGGGCAACAATACCTGAACCAGCACTTCCGTACTCTTAAATCCTTCCACATTTTGTAGGTTACTCACCTGCTGTGTCTTCAACCTTGAAAGCCTCGAGGGTCCCAATCCTCCTTGTAAAATGATAGTGGACCAGCAAGAACAGGCAGACTCTTCACTCATCCCTAAGCTAAGCTACACTACACTAACATCACTCCCTAATCCCCCTGCAAGGGAGATGGATAGCTTTTTTTTTTTTTTTTTTTATAAACTTCTCCTAACCAATCCTGTCCCATTACCTCCTAAATTGGCTCCAGCTGGGAGCTGAGGTTGGAAACAATTAAGAAGCTTCAGGACAATTAAGAAATTCAAGGCAGAAAAGTACAAGTTGGTGTCTGGGTAAGGGCAGGAACCAGGACTGCCTCCCTTTTGTCCTTGCTATTAACTCACTCTGCCACCTGGAGCAAATAATATTCCCTTTACTGAGTCCCTGTCGGCAGACTAATAATCAGTTAATTCCCCTGAAGCACTAAGTGTTTTTCAGCCTGGCATCCGTCGCTTGGCTAATGCCAGGTGTTTTGGAGGAAGTTATCGAACTGAAGCATCGGAACCCACCAACTAGAGTGCCCAAGGAGGCTGCTGCCTGGTTGCCTGATTGTCCCCTTGGCCAGCGTGGGCAGGAATGATATCTTCACCTCAACCACTGCAGGCTTCAGCCTGAGGGACACTGATTTCAGTCTATCTCGGTATTCTTGCAGAGGTGCGGGGCAGCTGCTGCCCTCCCTGTCCTTGCAGCAAGGCAGTGACATCTGAAAAACGACACCGTGCCACAGGAATGACTGAGCAGAGGCCCTGGCAAAATCACTGCCTCGCTGGACGCAAAGGCACTCAGCATGGGCTTTCCATGAGGGCATACTTTCCACCAGTGGCACTTCTGCCACTCTTTGGGCCTTTCTTGCTCGTCTGAACCACTCAGCCTTAGTTCAAAGGACCTAGACGTCTCCTTGCGCCCCTTCAGAGCACTTGTGCAGACAGCAATCGCTGCTGGTGGGATTGTTTCCGATGCCAGCGCTCCCAAACCCATGAACTCTCTCTTAACTTTCATACGGTTGCAACAAACTGTCTGGTTTTGGGGGGCTGTGGGGAATTCAGCCCTTTCTCCCTTTTAACCCTGCTGATCCCCAGCTCCTCAGTACGAAAATGTCATTGTTCCTCAAATAAATTCTCTCACTTGTGGTTCCCACAGCTGCCCGAGATATTTCTGGTGGGCTGAAACACCTTCATCATCTTGGCCTGAGATTTCAGCTCCACCTTTGCCTTCCTAAAAGTTTGGACTTTCCTCAAAGGTCTGATTTAATTTCATCCTTGAAGATCCCCTTAATTTTCACTCAAGGGCTATTTGTAAACACTCACTGGCTACTGCTGTGAGTTTGCAGCTTTTTTATTGAGTGGTTCTGGGTTTTGCTCTGGGATTTCTCTGCCCATTTTCTGAGTATTTGAGGCTCTATGTTTAGATATTCTCTCCTCTCACACCAATTGCCACCTCGTTCTTTGTTTGACATAGATTTTCTCCCTTGTAGTTTTATCTTCAGTAAGCTGTTGCCTTTCTTGTTTAACTAAAGGGCTTATAGGCATTAACCGCGTGTCCTTTCCCTCTAAGGCCTGTGGGTTGCATTTCCATTTGCTCTGCTGCTGCTGGCGTCAGTATCAGCTTTTCCACAGCTGGAACCGGGTCCTTACATTGCCTTTTCACATTCCTTTCTAATATTTTATACATATGCTCCACATTTTTTTGTAATTGGTAACATTGTCTAGCCTTCAATATCTGCAGGCTTCAATTTTTAATTCTAAGTTTGTTCCCACTCTCCCTTATTACCCCTTTTCTTTTTGGATTGTGTTCAATAGATAAGACTTTCACAGACAACATGCTGCTACTCTTGTTGTGGCTGTTGCTGTTTGCCTTCAAATATTTACAGCATTTCTTCCAAGGTTTCTTTCCATTCCTCCTCAATCTCACTTGGCAAAGATTTTGCATTGACCTTCATGAATAAAGTTCTTTTTTTTTTTTTAATAATTCCACTCACTTTTCCTTATTTTTTTCATGCACAGGTAGAATTAGATTTGGATAAGAGTCAGAATTTCTGTTTCTAAGAGAGCTCTTGTAATTTAGTTTCAAAGAAAATTTGATTCCTGAAGATATGCCAAATTTTTGAAACTCTTCACAAAATTACTTCACTAGAGCAAATTTTTAAACAATCTCAGTGATTTGTTTGGAAAACATTGAAAGTAAATTCACCTTGGAGGTGGATTGAAGCATAAAAATTGCCACTATCATGAAAGTTGTTCCATTTGGTTATTAAAAATAGTCCCAAGAGCGATAGAGCTCTAAATTTTAAAGTAATGGTGTTAAGAATGAAGGTTGTAGAGAAGAAGTGAATGTGACAGGATGCAGAAAGGTGTGTTGTTCCCCTCTTCACAGCCCCAAACCCTTTTTTCTGCCTTGCTCTCCAACATTACTGATTCCTTTATCTTGTCCTTTCCGTGGCACTAGCTCTTGGGAATGTCTAACGCAACAGCAGCACTGCTGACACCAGGCCACCTCCACTATCTGAAGACACCCTATCTACATACATTTTCATCTTGTCCACACTTTTCACCTGAATGACGCCTCTGAACCTCTCCTGATCCGAAGTGATCGGGTTCTAGGGAGCAGTGGAAAGAAATTAACCCCCGTAAAAGGAGGTGGAGCGGGGCAGCTTGGGGAAAACAAGGTTGCCTCCCTTTGAAAGCCCAGAAGAGTGCCATGGCATCCATTTGGGGTCCTGCAACATTACCTTTGTAATTACTTGCTGAAAAGAAGTCTCCTTGGCTGACATAGATCAGATAAGAGGCTGGGGACCTTTACTTAAAAAAATAAATTCCCAAAACATAACATTTGTAGAACTGGAAGGCTACCTTTCACGTAGCAGATGTGGGAAAAGCTCTCTTTGTGGCAAGCAACCAAAAATGACTGAAAAGAGGTGTTAAGGGCCGTTCATTCAGATGCTCCCTACGATGGACCACAGACAAGCGCGTACATCCCAGCTTTCGAAAACCAAGTGGCTGCGTATTCAATAAAACCCCCACACTCATTTACGTCTCAGCATGCTCCTCTCTACTTCAAAACCATCCGCTTAAGTGTTTACAACAGCTTGTTGTCCTGGTGGTCCTTCAACTCGCTGCCCAGCCAGCAGAAAGAACAAGTTACAAGTTACGACTGTCGAGAGAGAAGGGCAGAGGCAGGCTGGTCCGCAGCTCAGCGCCGGGGGCTTGAGGAGAGGAGACGCAGGAGACAGCACCACGATGCTCAGCTTTGCTGGTGGGGGGCTGAGCCGGCTTTGGCAGGCTACTCTCAGCTCTCCGTGCCTCAGTTTCCCTACCTGCAATAAAGAGAATACCACTGACCTCCAATCCAAAATGCTTTGGGAATGCTGTTTCCCAGGGCTGTCTTGTGGCACTTTCTGGGGCTATGCACAATTTGGGATTTGGCCTTTTCCCTGCTGTTTCTCAGAGTGAGCGGCAGGATTTTGTGTTTTCTCATCGCTTAGAGCTATTATTACCACCATTCTGGAGACATGAAGTGTACCTACACGCACCTCTGATACTACAAATCCCGCTAGTACTGATGCAGCTCTTGCAGAATATATTAGGAGTACAGCCAGCGCCCAAAAGTTTTTTTGGGACTCAATAAGCACACCTGAGATCAGAATTAGAAAAGGCCAGACAGAGGATTTTTGCTGCAGGGAAAGGTGGGAGCGAGGAGCACTGCGTGGAAGGACTCAGCCTTCTTCCCTGCGTGGCTGCTGCGGTCCCTGGTGCCCGATCGCCCCCTCACCAGCCTGGCCTGCCGCGGCCCTGGCACCCGGCGGGGCCATTGGCATGTCACCGCTGTCACTGGCTGTGCTTGCTCTGCTCACCCCTAGAGCTGGCTCTGCGGGGAAATCAGACCTGAAAGGGCTCCCATCCGCCCCGTGTCTCCCAAAGCCTGACTTGCAGCAATCCTGACAGGTTTAGCTCTGCGTCGCTGACCTCTCTGATTCGGGGGCAGGTGGTCAAGCCGTGTATGTTTGAGGAGGGAGACTCAGCGCTGGCTCTGCACCTGGTTTTTTTTGCAGTGCATCCCTCTTGCCTGTCTCCCGTTTGGGGACCCCGTGTCTCAGACCCATATCTGTTCTTCGATCTGCTGAACAAGCACCTGCGGGGTCACAGTGGGAGTAAGACAGTGGGACTGGGCTGCTGGAAGGCAGCCAGCCTCCCCTAAGGACCCCTCTGCATCCCTTTCCTTGCATCCTGCCCCCAGGCACTCTATCCATGCAGTCCTAAGCATCAGAGGTGAGGAACTCGGACGCATCAGAGGTGAGGAACAGGTCTTTAGGGAGAAATAATCTGGGAGGAAAGTCTGGAAAGCGACCGTGGCGATCCCCCTTTTTCCCGTGGCCACCCATCCTAGCAATGCGGGTCTCGTGAAACGGGCGGGTGCGTGATGCCGTGCGGATGGCAGAGCGCTCCCCTCTTCCCACCGCACATCACAGCTGCAGCGCTGCACGTACCCACTCGCCAGGATCTCGCAGGCCAGAATCCTTGAAAGGGAGGTTATGCGGAGGAAAATGACATCTATAAGTGAAGAGCAGCACTTCATTGCTTTTCAATCCTTCTGCTGACGCCAGTTCACAGCCTGCAGCGGACTCCAGAATGCACCTAAAAATAAAACAACACCTGGGCCCTCTGCTGCTGGAGAGAACAGCCACGGTTAGCAATCAGCGGCATTTGTGAAAACGCTCTGAGCACAAGGGAGCCGGCAGAGGGTCAGCCCGAGGCCCTCTGGTTCTGACGCTGATTGCAAACATGGGCGAGATCTCCTACGGAGCACGTTTCCCTGCTGCTCTAGTCGGCACATTGTCATTCCGGTGCGGATCTTTGCTTCAATCGTAATCATACACAGAGAGAGACGAGAAAAGTAATGTTAATGCACCGAGCCCACCGGCATGGAAAACATGCCTGGGAAAATGAGGTCTTTTCTTAATGGGCAGGACATTTTTGGCGTCTTCTGGATGTGGCTTCTGTGAGAGTAGCGTCATAGGAACAGCGGAACAATGGCAGGCTCTACGCTGCTGTGCAGGCAGGATGGGATGCACCTCTCCCCCCCAGGGAGAGGGGGGTGACTGGTACAAGCGCTACGCGTTTGATTGATACCTTAGACAAGCGGCTCCCAAACCCGGGGTCACGACGCTCATGATTGCTATAAGGCTGCATGACAGGAGGATTTTCTGTGTTGTCACGCTCTACTTGGCACGTGTCACGACTCGGAGGCAGGAAGCAGGTTGAAAACTACTCTTTTAGCAAAAACATCAGCATTAGCAGGGACTTAGTGTTTGTGGGGATGAGTGACAGAGAAAGGAAGATCAGGGAGACGACTTTACACCAAACAACCTCTCCATGGCAGTAGAGGTGAGCAGAACATTCTCAAAAGCAACAAACACACACAGATAAGGAACAAATACTATTCCTTAACCACAGGTTGGCTCAATTGGGACACCAGATGCAAGACCTGTGTCACAGTTGCATAAAGTGACTGTGGTGCTGGTGCCGAGCAACCTGGTTACACTGGGACGGTGCAAAGGAGCTACATCTTCCACTTGACCTTTCAGAGTGTTATCCATCCTTGAACCATGCATGGAACAGCACCATGTCTCAGATGGGTTTGAGAGAATTCTTGATTCCAAAACAGTTTGGGTGAAAACTTTGGAAGAAAAGAAAAAAAAAAATAAACGCGACAGACCTATCTGAAGTCGATAGGAACTTTTTCCACCTCCAGTGGAGCTCTGTGTATGCTAAAGCGCCAACACATGGTGCTCATGGAATTTATACTGGGGAAATCAATTTCTTGGAACCCAAGATTCAACCAAGCAATGATATTCCAAGGTTGATCAGCTACCTAGAAACCGCTAGGCAGAGAGTCTGTTTGAGGCTATATTTTCACAAGTGAGTGCGAAATGAGATTTCTGAGACCTCCGAGATATTGTTTGCAAAAATGTCCGTGTGAAAGGGAATAAAATATTTTGTCTCAAAAGATCACAGGATAATGGCAAGAAGAGAAGCAAAAAGGTTGTCTGATCTGTTACTGCAATTCTGATAAAAAATTCACTACTGTGTGATTCAGAAGAAGGTTTAACATACCTGCTCATCAGCTCAGATCTAACACATTTAATTGTGCATTTCTTCCCATGGGAGGTCATTTTTGCCTAACCCTGTCTGATAATTAGATTATGTTGCAGAGATTTAGTCATTATAAATTTCAACCTGTATCATGTTTTGTCTGGACATAGCTCTCAACGAGGTTGCAAACTCTTTGATTCCTCCTAAATTATTCATTTCAGGAATATCCTCTGACAATAAATCCCACAGGCTCAGTTCATCACATACATGGAAGGTTTTCCCATGCCGCCTATGCTATCTATGTTTTGCCACCCTCATTTCCTTCTACTGTGTGATAGACTGCCAGGTCTTTTGGGCCAGATTTCTCAAAAGGAGAGTATTTTTATGGGCTAAGATGATCACCTTCTTCGTGGTACCACCCATCATTACAGGCTTCTGTTTGCAGAGCAAACATCCAAGGGAGAAGACTCCAGGGAGCTCGTTCTCTCTATATACTGGGTAGTAAATGTGTTGCGCATCTTTGCTCAGAAATGGGTGACAAAAAGAAGTGGAGAAGCTCAAATACAAGATAGCCTATGATGGTGCTATGGAAGCCAGGGTGAAAGGATGGATCTCACCTGCTTAGGTACAGTGAGAAACCTGTCAGTCACACATGGGTTTACAAGGCAGTGTTTAACTTAATTTCAGCTAATATGCAGCAATGTTTCTAATAACAAGCTGTCAAAGGAGCACGGGAACAGACAGGAAAACAGACAGGAGGGAGAATGAGGAGGAGGATGGGGGAAAGAAGCGTGAGAACAAGCAGGCCAAGTCGATGGTGAACCCTGGGCGAAACCCCTTTCCCTTGCACTCCCAGAGCAACCTGCACACCCATGGGCACAGAAACACGCAAGCACATCCCCGCTCCGTACGTTTGCTGGCAGGTAATTCCAGACCGTGGAGGTCCCCCAGTTAGACAGCATCCCAACGCACCTCAGAGGAAAGATGGGAACAGCAGACGGTGCAGCCCTGTGGCTATAAGGAGGAATGACTCCTTGCCACAAAGCATGGAAAAGCTGGGGGACTTCTAGAAAACACATGAAGGGAATGCCACGATGACCACCGGCAGCTGGCTCGAGCTGTTCCTTCAGATCTGCTTGGGCTGGTTCCTTCTCCCGCATACCCTTGACCTGACCCCCTTCCAGGAGCGCTGCACCCCCATAGCAGCTTCTGCTCTATTCGCCTCTATCTCAGTCTCTCTCCAGCCCACGCTTCAGGATCAAACGCATCATCTGTGCTTTGGCTTTCCCTCCACCTTCCCTGGCAAGTGCCTCTGGATCTCGGCCCTGCCACACCATCCTCCATCCTCTCTGCTTCCCAGAGACCTCTCCCAGCTCTAGCACTGCAGATCTGGCTGACATCTCTACTGCCCCTGGACTTTCAAAGTAAATCCAGTCTCCGCTCCCTGACTTGTCCCTATCAAATCCCCGCTCTGGAACAGACAGTGACTGCTTTCACCATTAGCTACCTCCCTGCTACACGCTTTCCTCTTCTCTTCATTTCCTCCTCCCCTCAGGATATTGATGCTGGCTGAAGTTTCCCATTAAACCAGCCACTCTTGTAGAAAGGGGAGCTGACATGATTAATGCCGTTTGGTGGGGAAAGCAGTGAGTGCAGCCAGAGAACGAGGAAGAACGAGGAGACAGGCACATTCCCATCAGCCAGTCATTAGCATTTGCCCCAAAGAGGCAGCAGGCACAGGATGGACACAGTTTTTCCAACTCTGCAATGTGCTGGATACAAACTTTATAGGTCCAAGAGGGAAGAGAAGCTTCCTTCACTCTTTTTTTTTTTTTTTTTTTTTTTTAAATTTAACCCATATTCAAACTGTGTTATCTTGGGCCCAGGTAGAAAGGCAAAAGTGTCCTGTCCTGGTGGCAGCGTGGAATACACAATTCAAGCTTCAGATTGGTCTCAAGGGAGGCCAGATCTATTTCCAATCTCTGGAATTTTTAGCAGGTGTATGTTTTCTCTCTCTTTCTCTTCATCCTGTTACCTCTTTCTCTCTCCCCCTGTTTTTCCCTGCTGTTTCCAGCAGGTCCCCTGTGAGTATCCCATTCCTTGTGATTGTCTTCACTAATCCAGAAAACCTCCCAGAGGGGGGCTCAGGAAAAAGGGGATGGATGGTAGCCCCCGGCGAACACTCAGCTGAGTGAAGCTCCCCTTATACTCAATGGAGAGGAAAAAAGATCTCTCCACATGATTATTAAAAGCAGGAATTTGGCTTATGTGAGCCGGAGGAGCCTGCTGCCCTTCACTGACTGGCAGAGGAGGCTATGGTAATTAATTTTTGGCCTTTGCAAACTTCCCCCCCCCCAACACCATCTCAATGTGATCCAGATCCTACATCTTCCTGTAATAGTGTGCTCTAATCACCCTCACTATTTAAATAAGCAAATCAATGAATAAGTAACTAAAAAAAGGAAATCACCTGGTTTTTAAATTGAATTTAGTGCCTTCGGCTTCCAGCCATTGATTCTCCTCATCCCTTTTCCAGATTGAAGAGTCTCTCAGCATCTAGTACCTCCTCCTCGTGCAGACCCCTATAGAGGACTCCAACAGTTTCCAAGTCACTTTTCCTTCCCCAGCTGGTGGTTTTATAATACTTTACCAATCATTTATGAAAAATATTGAAAAAGAGCAGTTCTAGTAGTGATCTCTGTGTATTAGAAATATTCTTGTTGGTTTTTTTTGTTGTTGTTGGCTTGTTTCTTCTTCCAAGTTAGCCAACGTCTTTAAGACCAGCAGTTATCCAGTGTCAGATGTGTAAGTGCTATTAATCTATAATGAAATTAGCACCATAAAGTGCCAGGGGGCTGGGAATTACTTAAACAAAAGTTAATCCATTATGTTCATCCACACTTTTATCAAGCAAAATTGCAGACTCAAAGAACAAAACTAATTCTGTTTGAAAAGGTCTTTTTCTGCAAAATAATGTTGACGAACCTTGATTTTCTTTCTCCCCTTTGATTCTTTATCAATTGGCATCGGCTTATGCAGTCCGATTATTTTGCCTAAGACTGATACCATGCTACCTAGTACACAGCAACAACCTGACAGCCTTTTTAAAAAAATGTTATAATACTCACACAATTACTTACCACGCTGTAAGGTTTATTAGAAATTGAAGTCAGCAGACGAAAAGGAAGCTCAGCTAATTCTTCAAAGTGTCTTGGTGCAAGTTTTCCATTTCGCAACTTGAATTTTCACATGTAATTCTTCTATATGGATATAGATTTCCCATTGCTCTCTTCCTTTGTAACAGATCAAGGCTTGGATTCCAGCCAAAGTTGTCTTCTTATTTCATGTGAAATTGCGGTGTTTTGGGTTTTGGCTATCTAATAAACTCCTCTTATAGAATCCCCAATTTGCAATCAGCATTTTCTCTGCCCACAGTTTCTCTTCTAATCAATTTTGCTTGTAATTTTTCTCAACTTTTGAAAATTAATGCTTTTGAGACAGCAAATGTACTTATTACTAGTTACGATCCTCTGTTTGCCCATATTGAATCTCTCAACTATGCAAACATCTGGTAAGTAAAGAATAGAGAAGATTGTCCAGAAAGTTCTTACAACACATTACCAGAAAGAAGGAAAAGAAGAAAAAAAAAAGAGAGAGAGAGAAAAAAAAAAAAGAGGTAAAGAAGCAATTCCTTATTAAAGGGATTTTAGAGTTAGAATGGAAGAGAATTTGAATTTGAGGCAATAACTTCATGCCTTTGGAAGAAAGCAAGAAAAGAAAGATAGAAATCAAACTGGCATAGCTCACTTCCATGACAGATATCATGACTCCCCTACTCGACTCTTGCTAATGTTCTGGCTTCAACACTGTGCATGAGTTTTGGGTACCACCTTACAAAAACCATAGTCACAGAATCATCCAGGTCTAAAGGGACCTTAGAACCTCATTCAGTCCATCCTCCGTCTCACAGCACAGTGAATATTGAATTCAGGCCAGGCTGCTGAGTTCAGACCTGCTGTTTTTCCCCAGTCAGGTCTGGTAAACATCCAAGAACAGAGATTCGTGGATGGATGGAGTAGAGTTTAATGGTAGTGTTGGAGTCTAGAAGTCAGTCGAGGCTGAGAGAAGTGGGCTGGCTAACCCACAGTGCAGAAGGAAGATGTCACTGCCTCAGGAATGACAGGTAAAGTAGGTCCTGCCTTGGGGCACAGACACAGACTCGGGAGCCTCTCAAGGTCCCTGCAAATTCCTTTTCCTGTGACTCAATGAACACTGCTTAAGCAACTATCAGCTTCCAGTCTAGTGAGCAAATTATCTTTATTCCACGTAATAGTTGCTTCTGCAGAAGTGTTACGAGAAGTGTCACACATGACAGAAGCTGTTGGAAAATTACATTTTTAAAAGTTATTTTAACTTTTTCATAGAGGTTTCAGGAGATAGGCTTCACGCAGGAAGACCTCTTGTGCCTCTCCCCCTACCCATTAACACAGCTTAGGCTGCATGTGAACAGTGCTTATGGAGAAACCCTTTCTGCTCTCTGGACCATTACTGAGGTTTGCTGAAGATCATTCCCATGCTTCATCTGGGCTCAGTTACTATCTGAGGCGGTAGTGATATTCCTCCACCAAAATGTACGCGCTAATTTTGCTCCCTTAGTTAAAAGCTAGTCTGTCATGGCTCCCTTTGCAGGCAAAGGAGAGAAACATTGACTTGCCACTGCCTATGCAAGGTTCTAGGGGAGACTAATTGTTTTAATTAGACTTTTTATTAGTATCTGAAGTTAGGCAGCTTGAATATTTCTCCCTTGATCTAAGTGCATACCAGAAGCCTGGTTTCTATGTTGTCAAATACACCGAAGCCTGTATCTTTTCAGTTCCACCTCCCCCACTTTTAACTATAGCTTTTTCTCTACCTCATGTGATTCAGCCACTGGATTTCAGGTATGCCCGTTACAAAAATTCTCTTTTCTCTCTGAACTTTCACTTCTTGTTTGTTAGCCAGCATGGGGACCTGGATAATTGATGAACTAATTTTGATAGTTACACCAGACTGAAACATTTGCACTGTGCAGTCTATATGAGTGCTTCCCACCTAATTTGGGTTGGAGCATTGGCCCTGGTTTGTTTGATTGTTTCTTTCTTTCTTTCTCTCTTTCTCTTTCTTTCTCTCTTTCTTCCTTTCTCTCTCTCTTTCTTTCTCTTTCTCTCTTTCTTTTTCTTTCTTTCTCTCTTTCTTTTTCTTTCTTTCTCTCTTTCTCTCTCTCTTTCTTTCTCTCTCTCTCTCTCTCTATATATATATCTTTCTCTCTCTCCCATCCAGCTCCTCCACTTTCTTCTTCCTTTAAGCACACTCTGAGTTGACATTCAGTCTACTTTGGTAAGAAGCTGAAGTTCCTTCAGCTGTGAAGAATGAAATTCGGTGACCATTCAGTGTGTTCCTCCTTTCTTATGCAAATTACCTTTGTATGGATCAGGAAGTGGCCTGACAGATACACGAATCAGACACATAGATGAAAAGAGATCGTTATCAGATCTATGCTCCTGACTTAGATAAATAAGCATTGGACATGATTCTCCACTCATTAAAGTGTCTTCCTCAGGAGATGGCTGACAGTTCATTAAATAAGATGAAATGTTATTATTTAAACTCAAGACTGATCAGACTGGGTGGAAACTTAGTCTACTGTATTCATAATTTCCTGCATTGACAAGCAAGTTCTTGAAAATATTCCTTTCAAGTGGCTGACCCAAATAGAAATTAAGATCATGCTGTAACTGCTAACTAACAGGGTAAGTCCTGTCGTTTAAATACTAGAGTTCTGTGCTTGGGGATTGTATTTCAAATATTTATTCCCCACTACCAAAGATGGTTGTTACTAGAGCTCCCAGCTCAACTTGTGCAGAGAGCCCCCCACCCAGTGTGTGCTCACCAAGCTAAGCTACACCCAAGTCCCAAGCTCCAGTCATGTGGCTTTCCGTTTTCTCCATCCAAAAGATCACGTCTCCCAGGCACTTTGCCCCTTCCTCCCGTACCTGTGAGCAGTGTGAGCTGCTCTACAGCCTGTTCGTAAAGCAGGACTCAACAGTAACTGGCAACCCCATAAACTGTCACCCTAAAATGGACATCCCTGTTTACATCACTTCATTTTATGCCCCAAATTCAGCTGCTTAACTTCGTCTCTGAAGAGGCTCTGTGTCTGATACAGGGTCATTCATCTTCAGGACAAGCATCTATTGATCAGCTGTTATTCAATTTACAATACGCATGTAATACAACCTGAACTCAGTGGGCTCAAGAGGGAATTCAGTGTGAGACCAAGGAAAGCACCTTCTATAAACTCTTCAGCGCAAGCAGAAAGTACAGCAGTAGATGCTGGAGCTTTGCAGCAGAAACCCCAGCCTGGAGCACAGGGACAGTGTAAGAGCAACAGAACCATCGCCAGAAAATAACCCCTCTGTGCCATCCCCACCTGCAGGGAGGTCGGAACAATTCTGGCCATGTTTTCACAGTAAAAAAGGAGGAATTTGTGCCCAAGAAACTTTACAGAGAGAGTCCATTAATGCCTCCTAAACCCTCTGCAATATGCAAGGGTTATAGTTCTTTTTCGCCCCCTGAACACAAAGAGCAAATATCTGCTTTCACGAAGAGTGACCTTTACATTGCACCAGGAGAATGAAAGCACAAGGCAGGAATAGAGGCAGGTCTTTGTGAAAGGGGATCCACACAATGCGTGCATTGACTCTCAAGGTTGGTGCTGGACGGAGCCCGGAGAGGGTACTTGTCTCTGCAGGCAGCAGAGCTCTTCAGAAAAGGTGTACTGCCTTGGAAACAGAGGTGCCCTGACAACATGGTTCAGCGACAGCAGAAGAGCTGCCCGGGTACTTTTCAATAAGCCTATTATTCTTTGGAAAAGTCCAATCCTTTGAAATCAGAACAGTTTGCAGGAAAGGGTCTGTTTTAATAAATCTTCCTTTTTTTTTTTTTTTTTAAAGAGAAATTGCTGTCATTTTTAAGTTTTCCTTTTTTTTTTTCCCCCCCTGGATTGAAATACATTTTCTTACAGCATTTCTACTAGTTAAAACTTAAGCTAAAATACCAACATGACCAGAGAACAAGACACAAGAAAACTACTCAGAAATGTTTTTATTGCTCTAATCGGAAGGTAGCTCTGCAAAAACGTAAGACTTTCAAGTTTTCATCTGGATATTTTCCCTAGGACAGGAAGATCTGTTTCATGCACCTGGGTATCGTGCCGTTTCTTGTAGTAATTTTGCAGGACACGAACACTGATGTTACGGGTAAAGGAACTCTATTTTGCACCTTCCTCTGATTTCCTTTTTCCTCTTTGATGTTCACCTCCTACTAGAACATTTTCACTGATACCATGCTCAGGCTGAATGCGACCTGATTCACATCTCATGCCAATTACTCTGACATTGTCAGAACTAAGCCAGTTTACACCAGCTGAGGAATATATGATTATTTAGCTGTGGTATCAGTCCTCTGCCTCCTCCTTCAAGATTTCTGGCACGGGTGAAGGCTTTGAATGAAAGTTAACTCCTTTCCACCCCTCAGAAAAAAAGGATAAGCAACTGCATTAACTCCTGTACTGGTTAAAAAGAAAAAAAAAAAGAAAAAAAAGGAAAAAAAAAGGAAAAAAAAAAGATTAAATCATAGCTGAAAAAAGTAGATTTTCTTTATGTTATTCATGATGCTGAAGAAGTGAACCTGTATACCTTCTAGACAACATTCTCCGTTATATTAGAAATGCAGAACAGAGAGGATGATGTACAACTTGGCAAACCCCATTCCTCATAGGCCAGGTCTCAAAAGTCCCAGTGGCAAACTGAATTAATTGACTACATACATCGGTGGCAACCTCTCTCAAACCTGCTTACGACTAGCAACGATCAGTGCTGAGCAAGATGGAAAAAAAAAGCCCACAAAACAGAGAAGGGAGGCTCGGAGTGCCACTGTGTGAGTGCTTCATGGGTGTGGATTATATGAGGTCATTTCAGGGTTACCAAAATAACTACGGACTTAACTTTTCGATGGAACTTCCTGAAAGGAGAACAGTGGCACGTGAGTAACGCTATGTGGAGGAAAAGCAGCAGCATCAGGTGAGAGGATTAGGGAGGAGACAGTTTCTTCCAGAGGAACAGGAGACAGCAGGAGCCCAGTCCCAGACAAGCTGTGGCTGGGCTGGCAGTAAAAATGAAAGAGGATTGCTGGCAATTTGCTAAGCAGAGGACACAGTGACATGAGCCCTGCAATGCAAAGGCAAGAAGGGACTTCTTTCACACATGGCGGGGACTGGTGGCAGCCCATTTCACTTGCTTAGAACGTTATTCCCTCTCATAGATTCCCCCCAGTTCTCAGCTCACAAGGACAAAAGAAACCTGCTCCCAACTGACTTCTCTAATCACGGTCCCCCACCTGCAAAACGGCTCAGGAATGTCAGGGTCAGACAAAGAGGCCGCTCCTGGGGCATGGACAGCTGAAGTCAGCACAGTCGCTCCCCTGTGGTCGTCTTCTTCCTCCTTTCAGCACTTTACCAAGAATTCCTTCCTCCCTTCCACACGCAAGGAGGAGCCATTCTTCCTCTACCATCACTTGCCTCCTGCCACACAACCCTCGGCTGCCCCTCTGTGCTACGAGTCTGCTCTTGGGGATCCCCCCTCTCTTTTCACATCTCCAGTTCTTGATAGAAAAGACTCAAGCTGGCCGCAAGATCCAACAGCAGGCTGGTGTAACAGCCCCAAGCACCCCAAGCCCCGCTCCGTGCTTACCTGTCTGTACCGAGCATCCCTGAACCACCTCTCTCATTCTCCCGTCGCTATCCCAGTGTTCCCCTATCATCTCCCAACCTTCCAGCAATGTTTTCACTCTCACGCCCCTGCCCCCCTCCCCATTATCCCACCCATATTTTCAACAGCTGAAAACCCTCATCTCACAGACCCTCCGTGATGTGGCCGCGGCTGGCCGAGGACACACACTACCACATCATAATTTCTCAGAGGCAAAACCAGTTTAGCATGGTTTCCCACCCTGGCTGCGCTTTCCCACGTTGCAACTCAATTTACTGCTCCGGATATCCGGAGGCAACTGCCTGAGGGCTGTACTGACACTGGACCGCATTTAAGAATAAATCTTTTAAAACTGATCCACTTGAGCCCCTACGCAGAGTTGCACCGACACATCTGCCGGGGGAGCAGCCTGCAGCATGGAAAAAAGGAGCAACTGGCCGGAGAAGGGCAGGGTCCTCTTAACCTGCCTTTGCTGCCAGAGAAATTGCAATGCACGGCCATCCTTTGCCTCGTGTTTCGTCTGTCTTGTTTACCTTTGGGCAAGGACCATGTTTATAAAAAAGCAAATAATTGGCATATGTTAGATATGCGTCCAACAAAAATGACAATTAAGGGGAACGAGAAAGTGGATTAGAAGTTTGTACCTAGATCCGCACTCGTTCCAAATTCAGCAGTGGACTCAGGGATCTGGCGTCAGTTTTGTTTGTGCATTTGTTTGTTCACCTTTTTATGTGTTTTGTTTCATCTGAGCTAATAAATACAGACCCAGATACGAATGATATGAATCTCCTCAAATTTCAGGATATAACTTTAGCCTTTTGATCCAGAACCCCTCTGAACTCGGACCAAAGTAAATGGATTTTTTTTTCCTTGTAATAACCATGTTAAAAAAAATACAAAAAAACCCCAAACAAACAAACTAATAGTGCCGCCCTTCTACCTTTTTAAAGTACGGGGCTGTAAATACATCTGATTCAAGGCCTAACATGTGGCAAGATTCACAAACAGTGATAGTATCTTCTATTAAAGCAACGGATATTGTTAGAAAGAACTTGAGCACACCTCATTTTCTTTGAGACTGACACCATTATAACTGCAACACGTTTGGCATATACACAAACTCAGGGGCTCTCAACCCCCAGTGGGTCCTACAGGCACAAATCCATTATCACAATATCCCAAACACAGGGAAAAGGATTGTCGGGGGTAACAGGGAGGGAGGATTTTTGTTTGTCATTCTGTTACAGCCTTCAAATTGAATCTGACACACAACATCCAGATTATCTGCTCAGCATGAAAACAAAGAAAGTTGTTTGGTTTTTTTTCCTTTTTTTTTTTCCTAATGAAAGCGGAGGTGTGTACTAATGTCTTGAGGGCTGAGAGTGTTTCAAACACCTATTGGCATAAATTAGCCCTAAAATATTGGAAGCCGGCAGCCATGCGAGTATCTGACCTCCCTTCCCCGGTTTACAAACCAAGGAAGGAGACACGCCGGTGTGGACACTTGGTGCTCCCCACTGGACTGTGCCACTGTGTGCCGGGGGAAGTCTCGGTGTGACCTCTCGAGAGGAGGTTTCCTTTGTTTGTTTGCACATTGATCTGTGCCTGAGCAAGAGACAACTCAAACATCACCTTCTTATCAAGTGGGAGAGTTGAAATCTGGTGTTCGGATCCAAATATTTGGAGTGCGAGCCTCGGAGACCTGGGGGAGGAGGGATGGGAGGATGTATCCAAACCTGAAGCTTTAAACCCTTTCATTAGAAGTCATCCACTTTTCCTCGTGGAGCCACATGCTCTTTTGTTAATCAACTGAGAAATTTCAGACAAGTCTTTTTGACCAGACACCTTTCAGCAGCCTGCAAAGCTTTATGGCCATCAGGGAAAGCTCTATGAGTCTCGTCTCTCCAGCAGAGGACAGTGACACAGCCAAATTCAGCACGCCCAAGCAGAAACCTGCCTGAAAAACCACACTCTGACAGAGGAATGTAGACTCATTCCCTGAACAAATCCGAGTGGGGATGACATCAAAGGGGCTGTTATTTGAGGACTCAGTGTGTCTCCTTGAATCCCGCATCCCCAAGATGTTTGGCTTTTATTTGGAAGGTGGCTTGGCAGCAAGTCAGCAAATGCTTCTCTGCCGACAACGGTGAAGGCTGGATATAAACTGGGTGATGTGGCAGCACTTCCACATTATACTCCCTTTTTACTGGTGTAAATGCCTCCTCAGAGGAGAGGGCAAGCTCCAGCCCCTTGTATCTAATGGTCCTGAGCAAAGCCTCCAAGCGTGCGTGTGTGTGCATACAGACGGACAGGATAATCCTCCCCACCATTAGGAATCGTGCAGTAAAGATACTTCCCATCTTCTCCACTACCTGGGTGCTCTCAGAGCTCTCTAATCCCTGTCACCCACCAGGATGTATTATATCCGTACTAACTAATTTCACAGCCCGTAAATTACAGGCATACCCCGCGTATCTTCATCTCATTAGAGAAGGTTAATTTAAGCAGACAATCAACAAAAATACAGAAAACTAGTTTGGAAAGAGGATTTTGCTGTGTCTCTGGCAGACAATGAATTCACAACCCCAACATCTGCCACCACTAGAGAGAAAATGCTGGAGGAAAGAAAAAAAAAAAGGAAAAAAAAAGAAAAGAAAGAAACTCATTGCTGTTTCCTCTGATGAATGGTGAATTTCCAATTAGCATTTTAATTACTCAAGCCAGACTTTCAGCTGGTTTGATGATCACGAGAAGCTCCATAAGCAACAAGTCATCCTGGTTTGACAACACGTGCTGGGGTAATGCAGAACACGCTTACCGGGGTCGGTCTGGGAGACTTTGTTTCTCTTCTGGAAAAATCCTACAGCATTAATTGCCCTTAAGTTTTTATTTATAGTTTTACATACACCCTTGTCCCACCCAAGAAAATCCTGCAACAAGATTATTGTACCTGAGGCCGTGGGTACAAACAGCGTAGCCTGTTGTAAGAAGGCTGACAGGCTCCCCTTCATCTTCAAGCAGATCCTATAGCAAATCCATCAATAGGACCCTACACATACGAACCCGTATCACTCGCCTGAGCAAATCCTGTGGCAAATCCATCCCACAGCATTACAGACACCTTTTCTGTGTCCTTCACCTGAGCTAATCCTACGGCAAACCTGTCCCAGAGGACTGATGGATGGGCGCCGCTCTGCAGAAGGTCTGGTGATGATAAGTCAGCCACGTTGTTTGTTTGTATAACAAAAAAAGAGCATTCTTTCAAGTACCTGTGCAGCATTAGAAAATGCTATGTCCTCTGAGGAAGGAGGGCGAGCAGGGTTATGGTTATCCCTGCAGACAAGGATTACAGCTTTGACTGTCCTGATATTTCCGCACCATGGTAACATGCTTGAGTTCTGCATGGGACAGGCTCCTAATGCAAGCTGGGGTTTCAAGAAGCTTAAGAATTTCATTGCCAATAGAGATGCTAACACAGACTAATTCCAGGCACTGGCTTATACACCTCATGGTTTGCCTTGAGGAGAAAAGCCAGGGGGTGGAAAGACGCACTCAGCTTTGAACCCACAGCTCGGTGCTGAGGATCCACAAATATTTCAATGAATGGGGAACTGACATAAGCAAAGATCAATAATATGTTCCAAGAACTCAGAAGGGTCTGAGACACAGCTTGAAGACTCAAAATGGTCTATCTGGGGATTTGGGTTATTCTTTAATATGAACGGATCTGGAAATGGATCAAGCTGAGGACTGGGCCCTTGTAGACCATCGTTCTGCACTTCGACTGCCCACTTGGTCTGTCTCCCATTTTGGTTTGCTGTGGTTTTGGGTTTTTTTCCTGCAAAGACTTCCTTTTCTCTCAATTTTTTACGTGCTTTCTCAGCCTTATAAAGACATCAGATGTCCACCATACAGCAGCCTTTTGTAGCGTAAAGCTACCTGCACGTCATGGATGTATATATATTATCTATGAAAACATAACCCTCTCTCCCCAGTAGTAATAGTAAAATACCAGAACCAAATCTGTTTACGTGCAAAAAAAATCACTTATTCAGAGCAAAGTGAATCAAACCAACCAACCCAGCAGTGATCATTTCATTAGCTGGACAAATGCGTTCTTTTCAGTTCTTGGCAATCTGATGAATAAAGGTAAGGGCCCTACCTTGTCAGAAGGTCCCTTCAGGTAGAGTTACAAACAAGACAGAAGGAAAAGGATGGGAAGAAAAGCGGACTTGTGGTTACAGAATGAGTGGGTCTGACTGGGAGCTTTGGTTTCTGTGCTTCAGTTACACAAAGAGCACGCCAAGTGTGTGCCCAAACTGATACAGGATGGACACTGATCCTCTGGACTCCACTGAGTTTTTCTTTTCTTTTTTTAAAGTGATGTTGTCAAGTAAATCCGTCACTACCAGTAAAACCTAGTCCTTCTTTCTTTCCACATCCTACTCCTGCATTCCCATGCTTTCATCCTGAATGGGTGCGTGCAGAACCACTCCCTTCTTGCAATTTACTTTTACCTCAGAAGTCCAAACGTGGACACTGCTCAGTCACTTGGAGAAGCTCTGCCAGCACAAGGAGCAGAGCCGTGTAAATCCCACAGGGAAGCACATGATGACCACTGAAATGAGAAACCATATGATAAAAGATGTCCTTATTTCCCCTTTCCCCCCACAGCCTTGCTGGCCCTATGTCCCCTCTCCTCCTTCCAATTCCACCCCTTGCCCCATCCCTCTCTCCAGCCCCTCCTTCCCACCACAGTTCGGTAGGGTTTCGCCAAAGCAGGCAAGTGGAACACTTCACTTTCAACCCCTGAAAGAGGCCAGGGCACAGAGGAGTTTATTATATCATAAATTAGAACATGAAAAGCTAATACATTTTATACATTTGTCAGAGAGAGAGAGAGAGGAGAAAAAATCTTTGCTGCCAGGTTCCTCATAGCAAATCTGTCACGTTGGAGAGAGGCTGCTGAAATAGAAGTATTTACAGACAGAAAGAGCCCTGGTGCAGAATAGCAAAGCTTGCTGCTGGACGCTTCAGGGCTATATCAGGAGCCAAGATAGAGTTCTCAAGCCAAACCGCACGCAGACCCACCGTAAGCACCTTAGCTCCTCTCGCGTGGGGCTGAAATAACGCAAAGCAGAGCTGTGGCAACGCTGGCTGTGACGACTGCGGGCTTTTCAGAGTGCATGTCTCAGGGCTCAGGGGACTCTGCTGGTGTTTGCATTATAACTGAATTTACCTGGCGCTGCAT
Organism: Chroicocephalus ridibundus; assembly: GCF_963924245.1. Classification (NCBI taxonomy): domain Eukaryota; kingdom Metazoa; phylum Chordata; class Aves; order Charadriiformes; family Laridae; genus Chroicocephalus; species Chroicocephalus ridibundus. The sequence goes on along the minus strand of NC_086298.1, from coordinate 4,949,614 downwards.
TACTGAAGAAAGGGGAAAAAATCAGATCCCAGATAGGATAACACAGAGGAATTTTCTGGGAAATCTGTTCTACCTGCCAGGTAGCCAGACCCTTGGCTTTCTCGCCCTGTGCTCATTCCAGGTGTATGGTCCCATTTTAGCTGAGCTTTTCCCGGGTCCCGCTGCATATCCAGTCCCTATTGCATGGCATTTCTGCTGCCTGAAGGATGGAGCTGCCTGGCACATCCAGTGGTGATGGCTTTCATATCTCTCCTTCCACAATTCAGAACTCAAGTCAGGAAGGCATTTCCCAGACATAATCTCCCATGAAATAGTCAGCAAGTCAGACTTAATTAAGATAAAGAACAGCAAAAAGCTACCATAATTAAAACTTAGAGTTGCCTGCACAGATGAGAAAGTAAAAGGAGCTAGGTGCTGGAAGGAGCATTGTGTCTGAAGTTGGCATTCACCCACAGCCAGGTTTTTTTATCCAGAAGGATGTAACGTGGAAGATGGCAGTGGTGGTGCCTGACAACAGTTTCGCTGAAATTGCACACAAATGACCTTATCCGATGCTTGCTCCAGCCTGAACAGTCCCTCACGCAGCTGCTGAACTGGTTAGTGAAATGCAATAGTTGCTGCTTTGGTTATTTCAGCTTTCACCACCCCCAGCCCCCAGGACATGGCTGGAGGCAAACCAATGAGAGGGTTGCTTTTGGGAACGTTTCTCTCTGGAGGGGTAGCTGTGTACTTGAAGACAGCATTGATAGAAGGAAGGGTTGTAACAAGAACAGCCATGGAAATCCGTCTAACCTACTGTCCTGTCCTGACACCAGCCAATAGCTAAGAGTAGTGTGAGAAGGCAGCAAGTATATAGTGGTTCTTCCTTTGAATGCTCTTCCAGCCTCTGGAAAACTGTGGCAAGCGGCTCCCTGAGTCACTTGCACTTGTCAGTCCCTCATGGATCTTTTTCCTTGACTCCTACCCAAGCTATCTGTGCAGGAGTCACTGCATGAATGATTTTCAGATCTATGCTACGGCATGCAGACCTCTTTCCCCCTAAACCAGCCCCATTTTCAGAGGGTTTTGCTCTCTCCACCCTTCAAACTCTTCACTTCGCTCCCCCTCCCCAGCCCCTTTGCTCCATGTGGGAGAACGAATGGTGGTAGTCCCGGACTATGGGGCAAACATCAAAAGACACAGCCATGGAGAGAAGCCAGACCGGTCTGCTGAGAAGCGCTTCACCACGACTTAGATCCATCTATCGCCGGCGCTTTGCTCAACTCCCAGGGTTTTGTTCTCTGTTCCTAGCCAGGGTGGTTTATTCAGGCACTCATGGAAGCTGCCAGACAAAACACTCCAGATTAATTCCACTCTCTTCCCCTCTCTTTTTAGAAACTTTTAATTAGTCCCCAACTCAGTACCATTATTAGTATTTGTTATTAAGTATTAAAATCGCTCACCCCCAGCTCCCTCTCCCCCCGCTTCCCTCTTCCAGCCCTTTGTTTTAATTGTTATATTTTTTCATCAGTGATCAGCCAAGCTTCCCTAATGATCTAGACTCATTTAAAGGGTTTATAACTCCGGCACAAAACTCCAATAAAAAAGCGGCAGACTTGCTGGGAACCTCCTGGGGCTATTCAGCAACCAGGAACACAAACTCATTTACTACTTGCCTGTTCCCCCCTTTCCCTAGCCACCATCACCCATTCTGTCAAAATATCCTCCTTTCCACACACAGAAAGCCCTCGCTTTTCCTTTTCCCCATCTTCTCCCCCCTCCCCAGTTCTTTTTCCCTGAGGATCAAGACAAGAGAACTGGAAAAAACCTTGATGAGGCACGTGGTAAAGTTAACAGCAAATAGACTAAACCCACTGTTTCTCCCTGTCTTCCCCCTGCCAATGCCAGCATTCCCTTCTCCTCTCAAGAGGAAAAATATAAAGCACCATAGTGAGACTGAGGAAAGAAATATTGAGTATATTTAGCAGTTGTGAGTGACCCCACCAGAGAGCTTAAAAAACCTTTTGTACAAATCTGCAAGTCAGCATTGTCTTTTCCTCATGGCTTTTTTTCATTTGGGAATAGGTATAGATTTACGCACCAGACAAAGGGTTGTTTGGAAAACTCTCGGCGTCTTGGCCCAGCTTCCCATTAAGTACAGATGTTGCTTCCAAACCTGTCGTTAGCCTTGTGCACAGCCAGAAGGAAATTCATGGGGATGCAAACGGGAACGGGAGTGTAAGCTGTTCTCCATGGCCACAGGCACACTTGTGCGAGGGTCTCACCTGACCTACTGGGCCTCCTGCCCATGGCCTTGGGCACTGGGCAATTAGCCAGTTTTAAGGGCAAGCCAGGAGGATACATCTGTCTTCCAGTGATCTCCTTGTATCAAGCTTTTTGAAGTAAATCTCACAAAAGCTATTCCCTCTACATGGACGCACAGATGGAGAAATGGAGAGGAAGGAAGGCAATGCGAATGGTAAAAAAGGAAATCATAAAAGCTAGGAAAACGTGGAGGAGACCGGTTTGCACAGGGTGGATTTATGTCACCTGCCTTTAGACATCTGCCATGTGGATGCTTACATCTGAGCTAGGAGCTCTGGGCTACTCACTGTAAGAGCAATAGGGAAAATACACACTTTTAACATCCTGGTTATCCTGCCCTTGTAACACAGCTGAATTTTGACCCTTTTACACCAAACCCCACAGTTCTTACAGCTGGTGCATCCACCAAAGCCTTACATTTCAAAATTGTGGAGCAAACGATGCCATTAAATGGTCTTGCTTTGAAGTCACTCTTATTCCCAGAAATGTGCCTGACAACATTACAACTGCAATGACCATCTGAGTCACAGTTTTATTGATACAATCTACAAGCCGTCTTTTGTGCTTACATGAAAGGGGCTCAGCTGAAAGGCCCATCAATGTGTTCAGTCATCTTCAAAAAGCCCAAATCATTTGGTGGGAATAAACAGTTGGAGCTCTTCATTTAGTCATTTGAAAAGGACAGTTTCCCAAGGAACTTTAGGACTATCCTCCCTAGTGTGCCTGCCGGACTCCTCCGAGAGATGATTTGTGAAGCTGGTTGAGCTTTTTGACACAGATTTCTCATCAGCAGTTTGACTTTTGGGGAGAGAGATAAATAGCAAAACAAAACAAAACAAAACAAACCATCCCACCACAACATTTCACAAAAGGTGGAAAAAATCATAATGTTTTGGGGTGTTTAAGCAATAGTAACAGGTTTTCAACTTGGGCTGAAAGCGTACACTAAGTAGGGTCTAAGAAGGACGCCTGCAATTAGAGAACTGGTTGGTGATACAAAGCTGTCTTCTTATTTCCAGCTGCTACATTTAATTAAAAGAAGGCTAAACAATCCATTACATTAAATTACTTTCTGAACATTACTTTTCCGCATAGACAATTGCAATGGTTGCCACAGGGATGTTATCTGACCACAGATTGGAAAGGAGAAAGCCATTCTCGAAATCATTCCATTCTTGCCTGAAATATCACCCAGACGACCTGGTCAGGAGTCATTCCCCGCTGCGCGAGGGACCACAGAAGCTGGTGGGGATTTACCAGGCGCATGAGGGGCATTAATGAACTGTAACCCCAACCTCATCTTGTTCCTTCCTGTATCATGTCACATGATGATGAAGATGCCAAATCAATATAAAGTCCTGGCAACCAAAAGGGGTTGCTTTCACGTTTCCCCCCTCTACCTGGTGTCACCTTCACCGTTGAATCTGCAGTTAATAAAATCACACCATGAGACAGTCCCTACTTCAGTTGCTTCCTGAGAGTTTCTAATCAGTACCGAGCAGTTCATATATCTCCTTTCATCTTCTAACCAGAAGAAATACTTCATTGATATTAGAAGCCAAATATACCAGGGATATCTTGAAATACTACATGGAAACAGAATTTGTAGAACAGTTCCTTGTCCCTGGTGGTATTTTGTTTTCCTTCCAATTCTTGTTTGGAAAAGGACAAAAAAGATTTGGAGTCTTCCTCACTTCCTCAGCAGAGCATGGACGTTGCAGTGGGTCTCAGAGCAGACTTTGCCTCCGGGAGAGGAGCTACAGCTCTTCCCTGGGAACAAAGCCAGCGTCCAGACTCCAGCAGGGAAGGAGGAGATGGTGGTTAAAGTCTTCCTCTGGCTGCGGTTGTGCACTGCAGGCAAGTCACCACCTTGCAACTCTGCCATTCGTATAACATTCAGTTCCCAAACCAACTACCAAAGCATGATTGGCTTGTGGCAAAACCAACCTGGACTGACTTCAGGAGCAGAAATGAACAAAACCAACATACTGGCTCAATTCTGCTGCTGTTACAGCTGTGCCCTTATGTTCTGGACCCCGCACCTTTTTCCCTCTGAGCAAATTGTTGCCAAGTGGCTATTTTGAGCATGGTTGAGTGCAGATCGTTAAAGAAGAGACAGGCTTCTGCTTCCGTCTTGTAGACTATTTTTGCTTTATTCCCCATATTAAACAAAGAGGGTAAGCATCTGTTTGCTGTTTGTCCATAATGTATTACAGTATGAAATTGTCTTTTCTTCCCTCATTTACAGCATTTGCACCTCATCCTGTGATGACCTCACAGCAGCAGCACAGACCTTTATGACCATGAAGCTGCATGACTATCATTCTCTCTCTTAGCTGGCTTTCCAGAAGCGAAATGCCATTGGCTTTGGTTTGTTCGATACATAGTGGGAAATGTGCTCACTGGTTGGACAGAACCAGTGTGATAGTTTCCTCTATTTGAAACCTAAAAACTGCTAGACTGGATTTTCAGTTATCAACATCCTCTTAACCCAAGCAGCATTAGCTAAGTCATTCACCAGTCTCATCCAGACAAGTATCTTACTCAAATACCTGACATCTTGTGAATTATCCCACCCACTCTGAATTTGTGGGTACAGGGAGTATGAGACAGAAATCACAGATTATGCTGATGGTCACGAGAGAAGAGGCATTGTCAGAGGAGGAAGAAGGAAGTTCAGGTTGTGTCTACATGGTCATAGCAAACACCAAGCCTTTAGATTTACAAGAAAAAAGCAGTACCAAATAACCACCCACACGAATAGCATTCAGTTTTCCCTAGCTCAAGTCTTTATACAAATAAATTAATCCTACAGCTTTACGGAAAGAAGAAAACCATACCTAACACCAGGGACTACTTCTTTACAAAAGAACCAGAAGGCAACCTAAAAGGCAGTAGGTCAACCATGTTTACATCTACCTGGTTGGGGTTTCCCCCCCCCTTCCTGTCTTTAACACTCTCCCCGCCCTCCTCCCCCAGCCATATAAGCGATTCCTCCTCCATTTTTCAGCCTTTTTTTTAAATTTCAGTAGTCACTGTACTTGACTGTATTTGTACGTATAGTGCCCCGATAGGACCGGGCAAAGATGGAGTGAAAAGAATGATGGTTTTTAAGCCCTGCAGTCAGGTCCTCAGTGTTCTTAGCATCTGACTCCAGCCTGCAGAGGTGTGAATCAAAGTCTGGTTTCCCATGTGGTCATGCCAGATGGTTGGCTCAAAACCCATCATTTCTTTACAGCAAAACTCACTAGACACAGACAGTAACCATAAGATATATTGGAAACTTGAATCTCGTATAATTTAGACTGCCAACACCCATGCAAAAGATACTTCACCCTACTGCTTATGTCAGCTCTTCAAGGATGGTTTCTGTGCTGAATATGTCCTGAAACATTTCAAGGCAATGATAAAAATAAATTCTTACAGTTAGCCTGCACCTTCTCATTCTAAAAAGATCTTGTTGTTACTTCTGAACTTTGATTGTCAAATTACATTCAAGGATCATTTCACATGCCCTAAAAGGCAGTACCGCTTCCAAGGAATGCTTGAAAAACAACAGGTCACATGCCAGTATTATTTCATTGTCTGCAGCCATATTGCAGTGTGTTCTGGAATTTGTCGGGGGTGGAGGTCTCTCATTGTACCTTCTACAAAAGAATTAGGAGCGCCGAGCAAGTTTCCACCCTGGTGAAATTGTGAAGAGAGGCCTGGGGATAACATTACTCAGTAAAGCAAATAAAAATTTAGGGAGGAGACCATGTGTTGAAAACAATCATGTGCTTGGAAAATCTGGCACCGTATATTTAGTGACCACAAGAGGTCAGGACGTCGGTTTTCCATTGCATCTTAAAAGCAACGTCTCTAGGAGTCTGGAGCCAGAATACTATTTTAGGTATGATTGTTCAGTTAGGAAATTTCCTCTTTAAACATTCCTCAACAGCTCCTCAGCAGTATACGTTTCTCCAGCAGCAGGGGTTACTGCAGGAGCGAGAGTCCTCCTTTCTCTGCAGTTGCTTCTAGCAGCATAATAGTCAGGTATGTCTTTCTTCATGTTCTAGGTCTTGCCCCTCAGTTTGAAGTTACACAACAGTATTACATTTTTCACTAAAAGCCACAATCAACACTGCCACTCCCCTGGGACAATGAGACTCCATTCATTAAGAATAAACCACGCTGGTGACAAAGCTGCCTCAGGTGCGACCCAACGTTGTAGAGTTTCCTCCTACAGAAGCTGTTAAGCATCACAAGCCTCCCTTTTCTCCCTTCCAAATGCACTTCTCCAGCATAAATAAAGGTCAGTATATGAGAACGCAAATACATTACGTATTTCGACTACAAATTAGGACATTTCAGCGCAAACGCAGTTCTCCATCTGAGGGGTCTACGTTAGGGAGATAAAGGAAAAAGGAGGTATATAAAATAGTAATATATTTTATACGTGTATGTATATATATATAGGAACTATACAAAATCCTACATACCTGCCCTCCGAGAACCACTTTCTGCAGCACCTCTTTTTATTAATGTACTTTTTCCAGAGCGTGTCCTGCCCAGGCACTAACTGGGCTTGACCCAGTTTGGTGTATAAAAACAGATGAGATTACTGCCTGTGACCTGAGGTGATGAATTTTTCATATGCAGGCTTGTTTCACGGGAAGGCCCAGCCGTGGTCCCCATCTCTGGCCGCAGCGTGTCCCGGTTAGCAGGTCCTGCTTTGTGAAATTGCATTTCTTTGTTTATCCTGCATACTGCCAAGAAATGCCTTTTTTTTTTTTCTTCTTTTCTTTTTTTTTCTTTTTTTTTTTTAAGTGACAATTATTAAGCTACTTCTAGTATAATACCTCTAAATGCCGAGTCCGTGAGAGGGAATTTTAACTTGGTTAATCTGACACAAATGAAAAACTATTCAAGGCTTGAGATGACTGTAAAGTTTGGTGTCATGGCTTTTTCAGTAGAAAAAAAAAAAAGAGTTCTCAGCAAAATTTCATTTGAACACTTGAAGTTATTATTTATTTCTTTTTCCTTTATTTTCCCTTTCTTTTAAAGTAAAGCACTGGGCACGTTTTAAAGACACAGTAGCATGTGAACTAATGAACAGTCCTGCTCAGTGTTGGGGGGTGTGTGGGGCAGGAAGAAGAGCAGAGGGATGGAGAGTGTTCTCCTTACTCAAGTGGGGCACTGGGTATCTGTTCCCACTGCGTGAGACAGATCCTGTGTGTTTGCTCGTGGCTGAAATGGAAATGTTGTCATTCTCTTAAAAGCTAAATTTCAAGCAAAAAGAGTGCCGTCATTTCTGTGACTGTTACCTGCAGAGGAAAGTGGGAAGGAGAAGCTGGCTGCGATACAGAAACCTCAGCTGTCTGAGATCATTCCTTTGCTTGTTCAAACACATTCCATCTGAATTAAAGACGTCTTGGGGATGCTCCTCATCCTAAAACTCTTTTTCTTTTTTAGCACACCTGGAGGCAAAAGGAAAGAGGATCTGCCAGAGCTAAATTATGCCAGTGCTCAGAGGGATGGCCCCAGGACAGTGCTAGGCCAGGGGAGAAGCTTCAATGACCAGGGAGACAACTGGCCAGGAGACTTGAGGACCATTTTCAGAAATATGCTGTGATCTGGTGGAGTCTCAACACTTTCTTCTCCTTGAAGGAGCTGGGAGGGGGGATGTGTGTTGTTTTCACTTCTCAGCGGCAGCTGGGATAAATGGGCTGAAGCTTCCCTCTACTTTTTGCTCCAACAGTCATGTATCAGGTTTTCCACAACTGAAGTGAAACCCATGATTCATAATCAGTTTCGTTTGCGAAATGTTCTTCTAATTGATCAGACGGAGACCAATTTCGGTGTGGGAAACTGAACCCTGAGAAAATTAATTACCCGCCAGGCTAAACCCATTTCCTTTGGCCCAAGTACAGCTTATTGTATGTTACTGAGAGATGACCTAGCTGTCGAGAGAAAGGCAATGCTATAATTCTTTCCAGGACACGCTACATTGGAAGCAGATAAAGTGCCGCTGGCTGAGGGCACTGGCTATGCAGAGTGGGGAGCTAGCACAGGGAAAGGGGTAAAGGGACAGTAAATACACTGCAAAAAAGGCTCAGAGGGAGTAGAGATAACAGAAAGTAGAGAATACACCAATTTTAACATCCCAGAGTCTCCCAGGGATAAGTCACTACAGAGTTTGCCTTTGGGGACAAGGGGTTTTAACATTCACCGCGCATATTTGGTACTCGTTTTACACCTGTGAGATATGGAGGAATGTCACAGACCCTGGGCACAAGGCAGAGATGGAGAGATTTTTTTTTTTTTGCTGTGGTGCTCTGGTGATGCGGCTACTGCACTTAGCAAGGCTCCACAGCCTCGGGGTGGGAAGGCTTAGAATAAATGCCGTAAGGGAGCAGAAAGCATCAGGGAGTAAAAGTAGGCTCTCTTTCCTCTTTTAGGCTGAAGACATCATAGAAGATCCAGGGACTCACAGGTGGCTCCCAATGAATGCGGATGAGAGCGTCGCACAGGGGTGCGACACGACCCATCGGGTCTCGTACATGGAAATCGCTGCTCTTGCCACTGACTGCCATTCCCATCCATTGCAAGGGCCCCTGACATTAGGATACCAACTCAAAGCCCTCCGAGACGGGAAGTGTTATAGATCTTTTAATTGAAGTCAATTGGGTAATGAAAGTAGTGGGAGTATGTTCCCACTCTATGAATGGATAAATTAAAGCTTACAGCAAAGACAGCAGACGTGGAGACCGTGAGAAGAGCAGATTTTAGATGGAAATTCTAATGACTGCCATCTTTAAGTTAATGACATCCTGCCCACACGACTGCCAGCTTCAAGGCTAGCAAAATAACTGCAGAAGGAACATGGATCTCCTTTTTAGACTGGGGCTTCAAGAGAAAATAAAACATTAGTGTTAGGGGATACTCAGGCCTGCAATCCCCTGACAGTAAGAACCAGCTACTCCCCAGCGGCTCCAGGTTAATAGAAATACTTCCTTGGCCAGACCCCAGCACAAGACAAAATAGGATTTATAGCCAGAGTAAAGCTAATCAAAGAAAAAGGACAAAGGTTTATCAGCAGCCAGAACTTTTCAGAAGCAAAGAAGTTAGTGATGTCTGGGTCAACAACGTTGCCTTCCTTCAGAGAGCCCTCAGTGCAGATAGCTCGGGGAGTGCCTTACCGTGATGAAAAGTTTTAACCCTTTGACTTTTGAAAGGACAGGATTTAGATTCAGGTGTATTTATTGGAAAACCTCAAATTCAAACAAAATAATCTCTCTGTTGCTGCCAGCCTCTTATCAGCATCTGTGTGGATGTGCTCAGGAGCTCTGTGTAAATGCAATGTACTTAAGAAACAAAGGTTGAGCAGAAGGACCTCTTCAAATGCAGATGCTAGGCTTCTTTAAAGCCCTGGGGTTCAAGGATCACGAAGCTGGGTTAAGGCTCCTAGCCTGCTTTCCTCCTCTATCCACCTTTTTCTCGCTCCAAGAAAGAAGATGACATAACTGAGAATCAAGCTCAGTGTATTTCTCAGAGGAAAATACAATTCCGCAGCAATTCCTAATGGTACACTGGGGAATTTTCTTCTTAAGACAGGATGTTCCTTTTCCCACACACTGTATCAGAGACCTCTGTTCCCAAAACCTCAAATGCTTCAGGGCTCCATCTCCCTGGAAGGGCCTTTGGGGGTAGGCGATAAGCTGCTATGGAAGCAGGAGGGAATTCTGTGTGTGAGTAGTGAAGAGGTATGGAAATAAACATGTGACAAAGAAAATTGAAAAAAATTTCCACCAAATTAATAATATCAAGATAATAGCTATTCTATTTAGGACCTCTTATTTCGGCTGTGACACAGCCAAAGTGTAATATAACTGGATGGAAACTGATCCATTGATGTTTATGGCTACTGTTAGTTTCTGATAGATCCTGATAGTCTACTAAGTAAACACCACATTATCTACCTCTTAAACCAGATTTCACAGCTCCTTGAATCTCTTGCAGCAGGAATATTTTTGGTTTTTTAACCCTCTTAGTGCATTTGAGGTGACGCTTCTTCTGTGGCTACAACAGGTATACTCCAAAAGTCAGAGCTCTCTGATCTGAAACACTAGTTTTGAAGAAGCAAAATCCCATTTACATCATGACCGTGAACCCATTCTTTTATAGGCAACTTTGTGTGTCTGTGCAAGTACAAAAATACCCAAGAGACTGTTGGTGATTCCTGTCAGTTTAGTACGCTACCGCCCATCAGCTGAGCTACTATAACAGAATTTGTGTCCACATTTGTCCCTTAGATCTTGGATAAATTGCAAAACTACATCGTTTGACTTCAGCTCTCTTTTTCTATGTTTCTCTGCCCCTCACCTTTTCTATTTTTCAATAGGAAAACAAGAAAAAATAGAACATTTGTGATGCTTCCTTCAAAAAGATAAAAGCTATTTTCTAAGTTCTCATTAATTTTAACATCCGGAAAAGACGGATAGAAGATCAACATGTACTTACTTAAAAGAAATTCTGGAGAGCAGTTTGAGGTGAACAGTGGCTCTTCTGGAGAACGGTGCTGGTCCAAGTGCAGCTCACCTGGCCATTCATCCAGTGCCCATTGAGGGGGAAAGGAGATGAGATATTACTCCATTATAGTCTGGAATTTATAATTCATACAGTGCCAATGAAATAATGATAAATGACTGAATTGTTCACAAAGACCATTCTTCATACTTTAGCCCTTTTTAAAAAAAAATTTTTTTTTTTTCTTAACTTTCTCCTAATGTCACCCCTCCTTGCCTTCACTTCCCTTGCAGCCACTCGGTAGAGGTGTTCTGAAGAAGCAGAAGAGAGTTGCGTGAGAAACTTAAATCTCCCTCTCTTTGTCCATGGGGACATCCCAGTGTGTACGTAGGTATGAATGTAAGTATGCATGCAGCCGGCTCTCTTTATACATATCCCTCTACCATCTGATCTATTTAAGATCATGGTCATGGTATTGCCACGTGATTTGTCTTCACTTTAGTTTCCTCCTTTGTTCCGTGGACAAGATGAGTAGAAGTAAGGAAGGATAACAGTATATTATAAATCACTTCTTGGTTTGTTCGGCCTATGTGAGATGACAGGAGCACATAAGAAACACGAGGTTCTTGCATAGGCACTGCTCTTTTGAGTCCACAGAAACAAACCACCGCACTATGAATCCTTGGACTGGATGGGAAAGCTTTTCAGCTCCTGGTAATTCACCTGCTGCTGATTGACCTGGCCCTGCATGGGTAAGAGTTGCTCTTTATCCTTGGGAGAGGCGAGCAGCAGATGAGCAACTGGCTGGAAACGGGAGTTGGTAAAGGAATTGCACCTTGAGGAGCCACAGCTCTGTTGTTAGATTGATCGTGACTGGTAGAAGTATGAGTCATCCCTTGCTCTGAGCTGTTGTACGGGGGTAACCTAAACCTGAAGAAAAACTTTTAAAGATCGTAGCACGCAGATAGATGGCTAGATATATCATAAGCAAAGTTAACAGTTTAAAATTACATTCCTGTTTGTGACCTCATTTTCAAAAGTCCTGAGTGTTCGTTTCAGTGGAACATGCTGTGGGAGCAGTCCTCTAGGGAATTTGTCTAGAGGCAGGTGTCTGCACTTAGAGACCTATTTTTGCAAATCTTAGTTATGTATATTTGGAAAGGTGAGAAAGCACCAGCCAAGGATGTTTTCTAAAGGTCGAGCCTTTCTTTTTACCAGAGCTTTCCCCCTCTGCTTGCTTTTATTTCCAGGTACTCCCTAAGGACAGGTTGAAACTCCATAGCTCTGAGCGCATCCTTTGTCCTGCTTAATCATTGTCGGCAGCCCAAAAGATGAGATAATGGCGACCCATCTTGGGGACTCCAAGATCCTGATTGTTCAGAAAGGTCAAAGAAAAACTAGGTTTCTAATCTTTGCAAAAGAAGAGATTAGCAGGCCGCCTTGCTGAGATGTTGAGGGGGGAAAAAAAGAAAAGGGAAAAAGAGAAGAATGGTGATATAAGGAAGGCTATTTGGGTTTGACTTCGATACAAGGACCTAGGAACCATGAAACAAAGCCGTGACACTGAAAAGAAAGCAGGGGAAAAATTCCTCTGCAGAATATGCTACTGAATACACAGGCAGCATGAGGAACAACTGGGAAGAAATATGAAAGGACACGAGCTATGGGAAGGAATATTCTGGGATAAAACTAGTCAGGGCACTCTTTATTTCTCCAACATTCAAGGTTGCTAGCCTTCACCTCTGATTCCTACGGGAGACTAGTATTGTAGCTGTTGTGGCAGAAAATACAAATAGGACAGATGGAAAGAATGGATGGGATTTCTCCCCCGTTAGTCTATACAACTTAAAGTTGATTGACAATACTCAGCTGGTTGTCTGGGCTTCCTCTGTAGTCCGTAGAGGAATCATCACCCATGAAAGGCAATTCCACTCATCATAGAAGAGGAGACTAATGCAGAGCAAAGAGATGAATCAACTCTAGAGGTGCTCATCTGTCTTCCCTGGTTAAAGAAAAAAAACAAACCACAGGACGAGTTCAGGATAGAGGGATGATCTCAACTCTCCCGAGTGTGAAAACTCACACTCAAGAGCCTCTGGTGAGTCCCTCTGGCTGGAGCAGATGCTGGAAGCACAAAAGGTCCTGTCCTATGGTCTCCTGTCATGCCATCTATTATGGAAGGACCAGAAAATGCAAAAGCAGAGCTCAAATGTGAAAGGCTGTGTCACACACCCCCCACAATCACCTTGTCCAGCTCTGTTTTGTCTCTGTAACACCCAAATGATAAAGGAATATGTTAGGGATTGTGATTCCTGTTCAATTTTTGAGGACATTCTAGCAGCAGATGAGAGAAGCATTTGGGGCCAAAGACTTAAAAAAAATCAGGCCCGGATTTCAAGCATTTGAGGGTTTAAGTTGTTTTATGCTGCAAGTTTGGCTTGGACACATCTTTAGTAGCTGCTAGAATCAGACAGACTCTCCAAACCTTTGGAAGTATTCCTAGTGCAAGAAATTACCAATTTCCATATTTTTGTTGCTCTTGATGTTTTTGACACTCAGGAACAAACTGTCTTCATTTAAATGAGATGAGAAAAGTATCTCCTGCAAATTATGCCATTTCTTTTCTCCATTATGTTTTTCTGCATCTTCTGGCAGCGCTGTTACAAAACCAACAGCAAACGGTCGAGTGGAACAGCAAAGACAATAACTTTAATGGAAAGAAATTGGGAACTGGAAGATGACACAGATTGCATTAGGAAAAAAAAAAGTGAAATAATATTTAATTTCCCTGGTCATAAATAATATGTCCGCCCACATTACAAGCACATCAAAGATGACAGGAAAAATAGTCAGTGACATGAGAAAATATCATTATTTCTTCATTAAATGTTTTATATATTTATAAGGGGAAAAAAATTAAAAAAGCACCCTGACAAGCAAAAATATAACAGCTGAAGGGCCACTGAAGAAATGAATTAGGACTATATAAGTGTGCAGATGCGTAAATAAAAGGAAAGAAAAAATCTGCCATAGGCAAAACTTTGACTGTTGTTAGAACTAAGTTCCATTTCAGAAAGAGAGCGGAACTGCTGCTGGTGGACTCTGGACACCGTTCAACAGTTGATATGCACCATATGCTCACATCAGGGCTGCTTTTCTAGGTAAAGAAGGCGGGTCTGGACCGGTTAGTATTATTGTGTAGCGACGGCTGGGCAAAGAGGATTCTTACACAGCAACCACTGTGCCACAACGCCTCGCAGAGCGCATCCAGCCAAACGCAGAACTAGAGGCATTGGATTTTTGACGTTGGTTTGGTAGGAAGCTACCGGAAATTCAGGAAGGTCATGGAGGCTGTGGCTGTAAATTTAAAATTAGGATTAGGGCCCGGCAGGTGAAGGTCAGGGACGTTGCAGGCCCAGTTGAGCTGCTTTATTTGCAAAGGGATTTACATTCTGTGTGTGTTACTAATTATCAGTTTCTTTTGCACACTATCGCTCACTCTCTAGGGAGCCCAAAAGTACTATCAGTGGGTCAGTGAGGGCAAAAAAGGCTCCATATGAAAGAGGACCTTTAGGGGAAGGGGGATATATACACTCCTGCATGGATTTTCTTGTGTTTTCTCATTACATTTAGGGACAGTGCTTCTGTAAGAACTCAACGCCGAGATGCTGATTGTTTCTGTCTCTCTAATGATCCATCCTCTTCATCCCTCTCCAGCCCTGGTGACCAGAACACATCTATTCAGAGAAACATTACTGCCGTCATTTCTGCTCCAAGACACGCAGCATCACTCATCAACAAGAAGCCAAGGTCACGACACCTCCAAACGCGCAAGGCACAGACTCATCTCTCCTGGTCTCTGTGCTGCTGAGAACCTCCCTCCTCACACCCGCACTAATGGCACCATTACTGCTCCCCTCCAGATTGTTTAACAGATGCTCTTGATAAATACCGAAGCAGCTGAAATTCCGCAGGAAATGAAGCGCGGCTGCCCGACCGCCACGGCTGTTAGTGAAGGATAGGAGACACTTACAAGGTCTTTGTGATGGGTATCGCACGAGCAAAGGTATTTGGCCCTTTTACCAGGACTGAAGGGTCCAGAGCCAGGGAATGGAATGGGCCTGAGTAGTATGACTCTTACAAACAGTTACCAGCTCCCAGGTTACTGGCAAGGGTCGGTTCTCCTGGAGGAAATGTTATGAACTGTGCCAGGTTATAGGGCTCCCAGCTGCATCTGTGCAAGTAATGAATTCACTGGAATCTAACCAACACAGAACTTACAGTTTGAATAAATATACACAGTATATGTATATATACACACACTTATATTTGTGTGTGTGTATTTGAATTTTACTGCTCTCAAATAGCTATCTAATATATTTGTGAAAACAAAGCGTAAACAATCCATTTAGGTAACAACAAGTTTGTTGCAGTACTTTTAAGCTACACAGCCAGAAGTTTTCCAGGTGTTCTCTCCACTGACATTTAGTACTCCCAAGTAACAGACAGATTGCAGCATTAGGGGTTTTTTCCCCCCCTCTCTTTTGACTTGCAAAAGTAAGGCAACCTTGCAAAACGCAATGACCCTGTCAAGTCTGTATTTCATCAAGAGGAGAGGTTTTGTTTAGAACAACATCCCTATCACAAAGCTTCTGCTCCCCCCAGAAACAGCTTATCAAGATCCAAAGGGCCAAGTGACTGCAAAGATGTTCCTTGTAGGCAAGGAGGACTGTCCTCTTCCTCTGCTGGTCCCTCTCCTTCCTTTTTGTTGTCTCTGTCCCGTATTGCTTCACTTCTAAACTAATCTAATCTAGCCTAAACTTCATAGATTTTCATCGACTTCATTTTTAAACTTCTTTCGACACTCCTGAACAATGTACCTAGCGTCTCTCCTATGCAGTTTCTCTCCCAACACACTTATACTGTCCCTCTTTACCCCATTTCTCGTCTCCCTGGACCCATCTGATCTCTGACTGTTGGCAAACGTGAGACACCCAGTTGCGAGAGCAGGGAGGGAGAGGCCGCTGGAGCTATCGGCTCTCCAGTCGAGAGAGAAAAAGGTGTGCAAGGGTGCCTCCTCCGCCTGAGCATGGTTGGCGGCCAGGGAGAGAAAACGGAGCTGTTGGGAGGGTGGGGAAGGGTCTTGCAGAGATGGAGAGGCGGTGTGTAATGGAATGGAAATAAGAGAGGCGAGAGAAAATGAGATGGAAAAACTGAGATGTTCGACACAGAGGAATTTAGGCGAAATGAAACTGTCATCGAGTCTGCCAGAGGGAGGGGGTTAGAAGGGAAAAAACAAAGCTGCCACCGTAATTCCTTTGTCATCACCAGCAGCATCTCTTCCAGAGTCTGCATCCCCGCTCCCCCACAACCTACACACGTCTCCTCCGCTTCCCTCAACCCTTCAGAGGAGATTCTGTCTTTTGTCCTTTCAGCTTCCTATTTCACTTCATCCCTCTCTTTCCCTCTTGTTACTCCTACGTTCCACTTCCACCCATTCTCTGTCATGGGTGACACGATCACGGAGCAAAACAGTTGCAACAGAAAAGAACAAGGATATTGCAGACATGAGTAGTCATTTTTATATAAATACACATAGTGTGTGCATCCATGTATGGACTGTGGGGGTGCAAATTTATTGCACTGGAACAAAATCTACCCCTGATGTGCCCACAGCCCTGTTTTGCCCCTTCCTGCTACACTGTGGTTTATACCTACACCGTCACTTCCCCTTTGAAGTACAGGAGATTTTTACTGAGTATACTAAGGGTAGGAAGGAGAAAAGAAGAACGAGGAAGAAGCGCTAAAGACAGACAGAGGGAAGAAGGATGGTGAATATTTTGAGAAGGGAAAGGAGGAGTTGTTGGGGTAGAAACTGTAGTTAGAAAAGCAAACTTCCATTTTTACAGGAAATTCTTCTCCTGGATTGGAAACAGTAGTCTGGGTTCTCAAACCTTCCCACAAAAGAGAAATAGTGTGGGGAAAAAAAAAATAATATAAAAATCATATGGATACATCAAAATGCCGTAATGTGAAGCACTCTATGCCACTACAAGCTATTTAAAATTAATGCCTTAATGTAATATAAAATCCATACAAATTAGACTGGGAAAAAAAATAAATATGTGGAAACCAAGTGCTTTTCTGTTCTCAAAACAAAATATTTTGTCATTACCAAAATGAAATAGAAAGTCAAAACAATTCATTTTAACTGTTCTCCATCAAACATTTCATTGCAATTGACTTGTTCTTGTGAAACCTTGTAAAAAAAAAAAAACCTTTAGCTTCCAACAGCAAACTGCTCAGGTTAATAACAGTTAAACAATGGGGGAAAAGTAGTTTTTAAAAAATAAAAAACCTTGGCTACCCAAACGTGAGCAAAAGGGAACAGACACTGCAGTTCCCTTGGTCTGGACCGGGTCTTTGATAATTGCTTTTGTATTGGAGACTCTCTGAAACCCACAGATCAGCGTGTCCTAGCCCGTGTCAGGAATATCTTTGAGTAACATCCCAGCCTGTAAATTACTCCTGCTAATCCTCTTCAGCTCAGCCCTGTTCCTCCTGCTTCTGCGAAATCCTGCAGAAGGATTAACAAATGCCAACAAAATGCAGTCCTCAGACGGCATCAACTGCTACCTCGTGCTGCTAAGTGACACGCTAAGGAGAGAGCGCCTTTCCTTTCGCGGGGCATGGCTTTGTGCAGGGACCTGGTGAGCGATCCCTGCTGCCACTCACTGCCAGGAGGACGCCGCACGAGTTGGCTGCTCGTTTCACTTCATGGTAATTAACAGCCAGGTTCACCGGCTATAAAGCGCAGTTGACTCCCAATGAGTTCACAGATCCACATGTCCGCCTCCTGTCTAAATTAAATTAGCAAAGCCACCGGGAAACTTTTCCTAAAATACTTCATCTTAAAACGCACAAAAATACACCAAAGGCCACAGTCACGTGCCGGAGTAAGTCTTTTGGGTCCAAGGACTATGCTCTTCTGGGAATCAGGCCATTAAGTATGGTTTTAAGTGCTTTGCTTTAGGCACTCAGATTTAATTTGTTTTTGTCGTACACTTTACGGCGGCAGTCCTCATGCCTTTACGCTGCAGCCCAGGAGAAGGCGATGTGTCTCGGCCCCGGGTGGCTGCGCTCGCAGCTCTCAGCCAGCCCCTTTGCAAAGGCTCTGCTCTCATTTTTGCAGTCACCAGAGCTCCAGATAGAAAAAGGCATCGTCTGACGCAAGCGGTGCCTTCCGCTGCCCCCTGCGCCCCAGGAACTCCCAGCCCTGTGACACCACAGGAGGGCACGGCAGCACTCAGGCAGTGCCACCACCGGTGGAGGAGGCACAGCCATCCCAACTGCTTCTGAGCTGTAATAAAGATTTTATGCAGTGAATTTAACCTGTTTCACTTCATTTGCTGCATTGAAGAGCTCACATTTTAATTCATTGCAGGCAGGAGTGGGCAAACCCTGCAGATCTCAGATGGCAGTCATGGGAGGGACAACTGAGAGGGGAGACGTGCTCCCCTCCAAAGTTTACTTGGCACTCCTAGGAGGCAGCTTGCTGCCTTGCAGAGGGCCCTGGGCATTGGTTTGTCCCTGTGATAATTCGTTTTTTCCCCCATGGTGGACTGCAAGGAGCAGCTGGGCAGGGCAGGAGCTGCGTGCTCAGCCCTGGTGATCCTGCACCACTGGAAAAATACCTCCCTGCTGGAGCCAGCATTCCCCGATTGCTGCTCTGGAATTGGTTGCCTTTGCTCCCCACATTCACCCTGCTCTGGGTAGCTCTTCTCCGTACAGGGGCTTTGTCTCCCTCTGCCTGAAGGAATCACGACACAGCTTTGTGAAGGGCTCTTGGTTGCAATTAATGAGGTTAGTCTGGCCTGTTTGCCAGAGTCTAGTGAGCCAGAACTCCACAGATACAGCACTAAACCCTCAGATGTCACCATCTTTGGCATTCACACCTGCATCTTGTATTCAGCTTTTATCTCAAACTCATTTCTTCCCCAAAACCTGGACCAATCCAGGATTTGAAAAAAAAAAAAAACAAAACCAAAAAAAACCCACACACACCACCAAAAAAACCCCACCAAAATCACAATGTCTTATTTTGGTCAATTTGCAAGTATGAAGACATCTACTGATCCCACTGTTGCTTCATACTTAGAAAGCCTTGAAAAATCAATAATGATCTTGCTGCAAGATACATCCTGTAAAGCATTTTGGGTCTTCAAGACAGAAAAGGGGACCCTCTTGACCGGACAAACCTGTCGGACATTGAGTTTCTTGAAACAAAAAACATCTTCGTATGCAACTGATTTCCCCCTGATAAAGGGGATTCACTAAGAACAGGGGCAGGAGCCTCCAAGGTGACAGGGCTGGGGGGAAAAAAGACAAAACAACTTTCCATCATTTTAAAAGCTTCATGGGAGAAGCAGGGAGGTCCAGTTTGCACTGAAGCCTGCTCTCACACACTCTTGCTTTTGTCTCCAGAGGTAATTTCATCAGCTCTTGGTTAGAAAGCCTCAGATGGCTCAACCATGTTGATGTCACAGCCTAGAGAGGCAGCGTGACAATGAAGAGGCAGAGATTAACATGAACCTCCACCTGTAGAGAAGCTGCAGCCTCAGGACCTGGGTGTAACAAGGAGCCGTGTTCTAGAGAGAGGTGGTGCCGTGTATACTTTCTGGGACAGAAATTTGGTTATGGAGCCAAATCCTCAACTGCTGTATAATAAATAGCTCTCTTTGGACGTTAATGGAGTGCGTGTACGGGTGGTGTAAAGCAGCCTGGCTCCACTCATGTCAGCCAGCTGGATCCT